>NC_047043.1:64064602-64790436 GCF_011762595.2 Tursiops truncatus | reverse complement strand
GTGGTATGTTCTTATACTGAAAGACCGTACAACAATGAAAATGAACACATCCCACTTAAACACAAAATGAATTTTAAAAACAATACTCAGTATAAAAGTCAGGTAGAAGAACACATCATGTGTGATTCCATATACATAAGGATCAAAAGCAAGTCAAAGGACTCTACAGAATGACAACTTAGGACAGTGACTACCTCTGGGAAGGGGAGAAAGATTAATGACCAGGAGAGGCTTCTTCACATGGAGCAGCATCCTGTTTATTAACCTGGGCTGCAGTTACATAGCTCCTTGGACAGAACGTTTGTGTCCACCCCCCTACCCCAATTCATATGTTGAAGCCCTAATCCCCAATGTGATGGTATCTGGAGGTAGGATGTAATTAGGTCATGAGGGTAGAGCCTTCATGAATGAGATTAGTACTCTAAGAGACAAACAAGAGAGAATCTTTCTCTCTACCATGTGAGGATACACAACAAGGCAGCAATCTGCAAACCAGGAAGAGGGCCCCCACAGGGAAACATACTGGCTGGCACCATGATCTTGGACTTTTCAGTCTCCAAAACTGTGACAAATTTCTACTATTTAAGTACTGTAACCAGTCTATGATATTTTGTTATAGCACCCAAACTAAGACAATAGGTGTATTCAACTTGTGACAATTCACTGAATAATATGCTTATGATCTCTGCTCTTTACTGTAAGTACGTGATACTTCAAAAAGCAAAGAAGAGAGAGAAGAAATAATGATTTAGAGACAGTACCCCTTCCATTTGTACACTTCTATTTTATTCAAGCTTTTTACATGCTGCATTTTTAATCACCAACAGAGCCATTTTAGGTCATCTAGCAGTTCTCTAGAGCACATCATTCATTCATTTATTTATGGCTGCACTGGGTCTTCGTTGTTGCATGCTGGCATTCTCTAGTCGTGGCAAGTGGGGGCTACTCTTCGATGCAGTGCATGGGCTTCTCATCGCGGTGGCTTCTTTTTGTTGTGGAGCAGGGCTCTAGGCACATGGGTTTCAGTAGTTGTGGCACACAGGCTAAGTAGTTGTGGCTCCCGGGCTCTAGAGCGCAGGCTCAGTAGTTGTGCACAGGCTTAGCTGCTCCACGGCATGTGGGATCTTCCCAGACCAGGGCTTGAACCCATATCCCCTGCACTGGCAGGCGGATTCTTAACCACTGCACCACCAGGGAAGTCCAAACACATCATTTTTTAAAAATTTATTTTATTGAAGTTTAGTTGATTTACAATGCTGTGTTAATTTCTGCTGTACAGCAAAGTGATTCCATTATATATATACATTCTTTTTCATATTCTTTGACATTATGATTTATCAAGGATATTGAATACTGAGTTCCCTGTGCTATACAGTAGGACCTTGTTGTTTATCCATTCTATACGTAATAGTTTGCATTTGCTAATCCCAAACTCTCAGTCCATCCCTCCCTCTCCCACTCCCCTTCCCCCTTGGAAACCACAAGTTTCCTCTACGTCTGTGAGTCGGTTTCTGTTTCAAAAATAAGTTCATTTGGGCTTCCCTGGTGGCGCAGTGGTTGAGAGTCCGCCTGCTGATGCAGGGGACACGGGTTCATGCCCCGGTCTGGGAAGATCCCAGATGCCGCAGAGCGGCTAGGCCCGTGAGCCATGGCCATTGAGCCTGCGCGTCGGGAGCCTGTGCTCCGCAACGGGAGAGGCCACAACAGTGAGAGGCCCGCATACCACAAAAAAAAAAAAAAAAAAAGTTCATTTGTGTCATATTTTAGATTCTGACTTAGTATGATAATCTCTAGGTCCATCCATGTAGCTGCAAATGGCATTATTTCATTCTTTTTTATGGCTGAGTAGTATTTCATTATATATATGTACCACATCTTCTTTATCCATTCTTCTGTCAATGGACACTTATTTAGGTTGTTTCCATGTCTTGACTATTGTGAACAGTGCTATGAACATAGCGGTGCATGTATCTTTTTGAATTATAGTTTTATCCAGATATATGCCCGGGTGTAGGATTACTGGATCATATAACAACTCTAGGTTTTGAGGAACCTGTATACTGTTTTCCACAGTGGCTACACCAATTTACGTTCCCACCAACTGTGTAGGAGGGTTCCCTTTTCTCCACACCCTCTCCAGCATTTGTTATTTGTAGATTTTTTAATGATGGCCATTCTGACCAGTGTGAGGTAGTACCTCATTGTAGTTTTGATTTTCATTTCTCTAATAATTAGTGATGTTGAGCATCTTTTCATGTGCCTGTTAGCCATCTGTATGTCTTTTTTGGAGAAATGTCTATTTAGGTCTTCTGCCCACAAAATGTGGTATATCTTAAGCAAATTTGATGGCAATTAAAATGATGTGCTCTAAAAAGGGAACCATTTGTACAACCGAAGCCCAAGACATACAGATCATGCTGTTTGGAGCTGCTGATAATGCTAATAAATGCTTTATGTAGCAAGTCTTCACTTCAATCAAAACATGTTGGGAGACTTCCCTGGTGGTCCAGTGGGTAAGACTCTGTGCTCCCAATGCAGGGGGCCCAGGTTCGATCCCTGGTTGGGGAACTAGATCCTGCATGCATGCTGCAACTAATAGTTCGCATGCCACAACTAAGGAGCCCGCCTGCCGTAACTAAGACCCAGCACAACCAAATTAAAAAAAAGAGAGAGAAAGAAACAGAAACCGACTCACAGACATAGAGAACAGACTTGTGGTTGACAAGGGGGAAGAGGGGTGGGGGAGGGACGGATTGGGAGTTTGGGATTAGCAGATGCAAACTATTATATATAGAATGGATAAACGACAAGGTCCTACTTTATAGCACAGGGAACTCTATTCAATATCCTGTGATAAACCATAATGGAAAAGAATATGAAAAAGAATGTATATATATGTATAATGGAATCACTTTGCTGTACAGCAGAAATTAACACAACTTTGTAAATCAATTAAACTTCAATAAAATAAATTTTAAGAAGATATACCACATTTTGAATCTGTGAATAATGTTATTGTGGGGAAGTTTATCGTAAGCCCGAGTATTTTTTGGCATGAAACTACAATAGTCAATTCTTTCAATGGTCCTGTAAGTGAATTTGAATACTTGTTTTATTAAACATGTTATCCAACTTTTTATTTTTGAGATTATAACCCTGGAATAATCACCAAAACTGTGTTAAATTTCTTTGCCTGCTTAAAAAAAAAAAAAGGATTCTCTTTTCTGAGGGATAAAGTTTTGAGAAACCCCATGTCATATTCAGGTAATATACCTAATTTCAACATTTCAAAAAGTCTAATAGATATCCCTTAAGACTAGACAGGGTAACTAAGATGTCTTCTTTTTTTCACTTTTAGCTGAATATTCATCAGGAACCAACAATTTACAAAAGAAATACAAATAACTAGTAATCAAATGTAAAAACATTCTATTTCACTAATAACCTAAGACAGAAGATTAAATCACTCCCTTCTTTGCTACACGGGCAACATTTTTTTTAAAAATTATGAAATATTTCAAACATACAGCAAGTTAGAGAACACAATAACACACATCCATGTACCACCACTCAATAAAAATATTTTGTTATTAACACTTGGCACCCATTGGGATGCAGGGAAGACAGGTACTCTCAAACACTGTTGGTAAAAAATAAGTCAGGAAATTTCTGGATGGCAATTTGACTATATTTATTAAGTCATAAAATATGCTTACCTCTTAATCTGGCAAGTCTACCTGGAGGAATTAACTTAAAGAAGTAATTAAGGATGTATGGCTATTTAGCTACAAGGAGATTCATCATAGCATTCTTTAATAAAATAAAGAAATAATCTCAAAATATCAAATGAAGAACTCGTTAAATCATGGTAATCTATACTATGGAGCATTACAGAGCCATTAAAAGTGGTATGATAAAAATGTATTTAATGACAAGGAAATATGCCCACAATACTGGAAAAGAAAAGGTTATAAAATCATGTGTACAAGATTATCCTACTTTGTAAATACAAAGGTTATGGATGATATGTACATAGGAAAATTTGAAAGGGTACACATCAAAATAACAGCAATAATCTATTCAATGTTTATAGACTATTTCATCCAAAAATAGAAGAATACACATTCTTCTCAAGCTTAGATGGAACATTCACTAACACAGACAACACTCTGGGCCAAAAAACACACCTTATCACATTTAAAATAGAAATTATAAATGTATGTTCTCAGACCACAACATAATAAAACTAGAAATCAATAACAGAAAGATAGCTGTAAAATCTCCAAATACCTGGAGATTAAACAACACATTTCTAAATAACACATGGATCAAAGAAGAAATCTCTCAAGAGAACTTTTTTTTAAAATTTGAAACTAAATGAAGCTGAAAACACAACTTGTTGAAATTTGTGGGATGCAGGGAAAGCAGTGCTCAGAAGGAAATTTATAGCACTGAATGCACATAATAGAAAAAATGAAGATCTAAACTCAATAATCTAAACCTCCACCTTAGAAAACTATAAAAAGAAGAGCAAGTTAAATCCAAAAAGAGCAAAAGAAATGATAAAAATAAGCACAGAAATCAATTATACTGAAAACAGAGAATTCATAGAGAAATATCAATGAAACTAAAAGTCAGGTTTTTAAAAATATCAATAAAATGGATAAACACCTAACCAGGCTAACTAAAAAAAAGAAAGATACAAATTACTAATAGCAAAAATGAAATAGGGGCCATCAGTACTGATTTCATGGACAATAAAAGGATAACAAAGGAATATTATGAACAACTCCATGCCCACAAATTTGATAACCCTGGTGAATAGGAGCAATTCTTAGAAAAACACAACCTGTTAAAACTCACACAAGAAGAAAAAGACAATCTGTATAGGTCTATATCTACTAATGAAATTGGATCAATAATAATCTTCCAAAACTGAAAGCACCAGGCCCCGATGAGTTCACTGATGAAGGCTACCAAACATTTAAGGAATTTATACTAATTTTCTACAGTCTCTTCCAGAAGACAGAAGTAGAGGACACATTTTCTAACTCATTCTATGAGGCAGACATCACCCTAATACTAAAACCAGACAAAGATATTACAAGAAAAAAACCAATATCTCCCATGAGGGTAGATGTAAAAATCCTCAACAAAGTATTAGCAAAGCAAATCCAACAATGTATGCAAAGAATTATATGCCATAAACAACTGGAATTTATTCCAGGTATGCAATGCAAGGTTGGTTCAACTTTGAAAAATCAATTAATATAATCCATCACATCAACAGGCTAAAAAAAAAAAAAAAGAATTACAAGGTCATATCAATAGAAGCAGAAAAAGCATTTACAAAATCCAACAGCCATTCATGATAAAAACTCTCAGCAAACTAGAATAGATGGGAACCTCTTCTACTTGCTAAAGAACAATGCGGGTGGAGAGGGGTGGGGCAGAACCCTAGAGCTGGCAAATAAGCTTATGAAAAGATGCTCACATTCTATGTCAACAGGGAAGTACAAATTAAAATGAGACACCATTACATAGCTATTAGAATGTCCTGAATACTGACATCAAATGCTGGTGAGGATGTGGAGCAACAGGAATTCTCATTCACTGCTGGTGGGAATGCAAAATGCTACAGCTACTCTGGAAGACAGTTTGGCAGTTTCTTACAAAACTAAACATACTCTTACCGTGAAATCCAGGAACTGCACTCCTTAGTATTACCCAAATAAATGGAAAATTTATGCCCATACAAAACCCTACATATGGATGTATCCTATAGCAGCTTTATTCATAACTGCCAAAACTCAGAAGCAACTAAGTTGCCCTTTAGGTGAATGAATAAACAAACTGTGGTACATTCAGACAATAAAGTATTATTCAGAGCTTCAATAAAAAAAGGAGCTATCAAAACACAAAAAGACATGGAGGAAACTTAAATCCATATTACTAAGTGAAAGAAGACAATTACTAGCAAGTGCGTATTACTATGTGAAAGAAACCAATCTGTAAAAAGCTACATATTGTATGATTCCAACTACATGAGATTCTGGAACAAACTATGGAGACAGTAAAAAGAAAATGGTTGCTAGGGGTTTGCAATCCAGCAACCATTGAGGAAAGGATGAACAGGTAAAAGCACAGAGGATTTTTAGGGCAATGAAACAACTCTGCATGTACTATAATGGTTGATGTATGTCATTATCAATTTGTCCAAACTCACAAATCTACAACACCAAGAGTGAACCCTCATGTAAACTATGGACTTTGAGTTGACAATGATGTATCAATGTTGTTTCACTGATTGTAATAAGTGTACACAGTGGATGGTGAAGAAGGCTGTGGGTGTGGTGTTGGAGGTGGGATGCTCAATTTTTTTGTGAGCCTAAAACTGCTCTAAAAAACAAAGTCTATCTAAAAGGAGAAAAGAAAAAGTCCATTAATTTATTTTTTTAAAAAAAGCAATATAGGGCTCCCCTAGTGGCACAGTGGTTAAGAATCCGCCTGCCAATGCAGGGGACACAGGTTCGAGCCCTGGTCCAGGAAGATCCCACATGCCGCAGAGCAACTAAGCCCATGCGCCACAACTACTGAGCCTGCGTGCCTAGAGCCCGTGCTCCCCAACAAGAGAAGCCACCACAATAAGAAGCCTGCAAACCGCAACGAAAAGTGGCCCCTACTCGCCGCAACTAAAGAAAGCCTGCGTGCAGCAACGAAGACCCAATGCAGCCAAAAATAAATAAATAAAAAGCAATATAGAGATCACTGGAGATACTAACCCTTTTCTCTTAACCCGTGTTTTCTACTTTTTCTACAGTAAAATGAGTAACAACCACATAGAAGAGTGGGTGAGGTGGTGAAGAACCACCCTAACTAACTTTGGGAAACAGTATTTTGACTATATACTCTCAGGCTAAAGACAAAAAGAACTGTACCCAAATACTGGATTCTAGTTTTTCACAGGGGGATGAATTAACAATCTGAAACTACTTTATGTATACTCTGGGATTGAGCAAATAAGTAAACATATTGTGGATAATGAAAGCCAGGATTTTTACTATTAGCAAAAAGAATTACAAATAAGGAATGAGGTAAAGCTAGAATGAACACAGTGATATTGGATTAGAATTGGAATTTATAACATCATGAAATCATGGTTTTTAATATATATACACAGATAGATATAAAAATGCATATGTGTGTATACACCGTATTATTTAGTTCTATTCACTACATAAAATAAGGGAGATGGGATGCTTCAACCTTATAGTAGAATTCTAACAAATGTGTAAGAAATGATGGAAATAGAAAATTGCCCTTAGACAAAAACCCACAGTAGTAACTTTATGTGCAAAAGCTATCAATGGATGCTAAAATTATTAAGTGAAAAAGGCATGCTGAGAAATAGGATATTTATAATCTCAAAGTATGCCCCCACAAAATACTTATTAATTATAATAATTATAATTTATAATTAATTAATTATAACTTATAATAGTAAGTTAATTATACCTAAAATAGTAACTTTACAGTGGTAAAACCTGACAAACACCACCTTAACCAAGTGGTCTAACTTAATATCACTAGTAATAGGACAAAACCATGTGCTACCTGATGATATATAAGGAAAGACACACATCACTCCTGGGGTATTCTTGCCAAAAAATGCATAACCTGAATTTAATCACAAGGAAACAGACAAATCCAAACAGAGAAATGTCCTACAAAATAACTGCCAGTACTTTTCTAAAGTGTCAAGGCCATGAAAGACAAAGAAAGACTGAGGAGTGTCACAGAGAATAAAAGGAGATATCACAACTCAATACAACATATGATCCTGGCTTGCATACTAAACCAGAGAAACGACATTAGCGGACAACTGGCAAAATCTGAAAAGTTATGTATATTAGATAATATTATATCTATGTTAACTTAATGATTATGAAATGTTGAAGAGTATTGGTATTCTTTCCACTACTTTGTACCCCCTTGAAAGACTGAGATTATTTCAAAATGAAGAGTTTTAAAAATTAAAAAATTTTAAACAGTGTCACCCCACTAGACCATAAGGAGACATGTCCATTTTTTCATTAATAAATGTATACTACTTAGTCCAAGGTCTTACACATAGAAGAGCTCAGTATTCACCATGTTAACAAAAGTTAAAATGAGTTGTTTCTGATATATCCAACATGATTCCAGACAGACCAACCAGTTTTGCACAGGAGGGTATGTCCCATTTACAGTAAAATGCTATTATATTAAGATAAAATATATGCATCTTTTACTTTGAGTTGAGTCTCTATAACTAGTTCAACATGCTGGCTCCAGTTATAAGGCTCTGTGAAACCTTCTTCCAAAATAAAGCCAAATGAAAAGATATTCATTTGGCTTCCAATATTTGATACACTATAACCAAGGGCTATGAAAATCAGCACCCATATTTTAAATACTCCCTGGAAAACTGACAAGTGAAATACAATCTGTTTAGGGAATTCTCAACTTGTTTTTCTAGCAACTGCTATCAAATGTGTGTGATCTGCTGACCCTCAAGCCCCATATCCAGCTGGTATGTCTGCTGGATAACAGAATATCTTAGTCATTTCTCAGACTGATTCTAAAAATCACCTTTGGGGGGGAGTTCTCTGGTGGCCTAGTGGTTAGGAGTTGGAGCTTTCACTGCCAAGCCCAGGTTCAATCCCTGGTAGGGGAACTAAGACCCTGCAAGGTGCGCAGCATGGCCAAAACAAAAAACCAAAAAAAAAAAAAAAAAACCCCATAAAACCCTTTGGTTCTTTAAAGAACTTATTCTGGGCAATATATCAAGTAGGTCTCATTCTGAAGCTCCTACCCCAAGGGCACAGGCTAGGCTTGTGACTGGCAGTCTGGAGGGTGGGCAGGAGCCATGTCTGCACTCTATCACTACACTCTTAACCCCACCCACCACTCCCCATTCTGTTAGGACCAGGAGGAAGGTAAAGAGAAAGGTGATTCATTAAAAGTCAACCCAAAAAAAAAAAAAAAAAAAAGTCAACCCATGGGGCTTTCCTGGTGGTGCAGTGGTTGAGAGCCCGCCTGCCGATGCGGGGGACACGGGTTCGTGCCCCGGTCTGGGAGGATCCCGCGTGCCGCGGAGTGGCTGGGCCCGTAAGCCATGGCCGCTGGACCTGTGCGTCCGGAGCCTGTGCTCCGCAGCGGGAGAGGCCACGGCAGTGAAAGGCCCGCGTACCGCAAAAAAAAAAAAAAAAAGTCAACCCATGGCAAGTTGGGTCATCCTCTCTATGGCTAACCATAACTCCCGTCCCCTTATACCAGGGTTTCTCAAACTTGGCACTGTTTAAATTTTGGGCCAGATAATTCACTACGGGGGCTGTCCTGTGTGTTGTAGGATGTTTAGCAGCATCCCTGGCCTCTACTCACTAGTGCCAGTAGTGACAACCGAAAATGTCTCTGGATATTGCCAAATGTCCAGTGGCTGGGGAGGGGAGAAAAGGATATCCAAACTGCCTTCCCCCCGCCCTCTCCCCACTGTTAAGAACCACTGTATTACAAAAAAACATCAGGCCAATGGATGTAAGCTTGCTTTGCCTTTCCCCTGGCTGCTGTTGCTTCTTGGTCTAATGCTAGCTAGCACACAAGTCCTTCTTTGTGTATCAGGCATCCAAATGCCAGGTCTCTCACGGGGGAAAACATTTGTTGGGTTTTTTTTTAAGCCCCACAAAAACCTTACAGTGTGCAGGAGTGGGAGATTTGAATCTGGTCCTATTTCCCATCCTCCAACCCCAACCCCCAACCTCAGCTCTGCCCAGCAGGAGACCGACCCTCTTGGGAGCGCTGACAAGATAGCTTAAGCCCTCATCACTTTCCAAAGCATCCACTCAACCCACCAGAAATTTACTTACTTTCCCCAACCAAAGAGTACCTCAAACCACCAAGGGAGGAGGTGTGATGGGAAGACAAGTTAAATGATGCCTCTTCAAGAGAAGGGATCATTCAAAAATCTCTGCATTTGTTAAGACTCCCCCTCCCGGGTTTCTCTCCTGGCCCTTGCATCCCTCCACAAAGTGATTTAGCATCCTGAGCGAGGAACTGAGGAACTTGGCATTCTCCAGCTTCCGTAGGGCCATGGCTATATGTGCTGCCGCTGTGTTTCTGGGTTTTTTTAACTGGGTTTGGGGTTTGATTTTTATTTCTCTGGGGGCTTTATTTTTCTTGGCAAATACTAAAAATCTCGTCAATGTAATTTCTGTGGTTTCTATTCAGCTTGGGTTTCATGTTTTAAAATAAACAAATTAAAAAAAAAACAAAAAAACCCAAATGTGGTAAAATGTTAACATTTGGGGACTGTGTGTGCAAAGCACATAGAAAGTCTTTGTACTGTTTTTACAACTTTTAAGTCTGAAATCACTTTATGGTTGCACGACTTGGTAAATTTACTAAAAATCACTGAATTATATACTTAAAATGGGTGAATTTTATGATACTTAAATTATCGTAATAATTTTTTTCTTTAAAAAAAAAGAACCTCTGTGACCCTCTGGTACTAGAGGTCAAAGATGACAGCTACAGTGTCAATACTGCTGAAAAGGGACTTCCCTGGTGTCACAGTGGTTGAGAATCTGCCTGTCAATGCAGAGGACATGGGTTCGATCCCTGGTCTGGGAAGGTCCCACATACCGTGGAGCAACTAATAAGCCCATGCGCCAGAACTACTGAGCCTGCGCTCTAGAGCCCACATGCCACAACTACTGAAGCCCTCACTCTTAAGAGTCTGTGCTCTGTAACAAGAGAAGCCACCGCAAAGAGAAGCCAGCGCACCGCAACAAAGAGTAGCCCCACTCGCGCAGCAACGAAGACCCAACGCAGCCTCCCCCCAAAAAAAGAATTAAAAAAAAAAAAAAAACCTGCCGAAAAGAAGCCTCTGAGAAAGATACAGGGAGGGAAACTCCCTCAGCAGTGATTTGTTCTTCTCTACCCACATTCCAGTTTTGAGCTTTGGTTAACAATTCCAGGAAACCAGGAAAGATCCATGTTGGTACCTACAAAGCATTCGGTTACAGGAATGTTGTCTCTGTAAAAAAAAAAAAACCCAAGGATTTCCCAGCAGCACTTTCATTTCAAATCTATCAATACTTCAAAATAGTCCTTTCCTTTCTTTCTTTTTTTCCTTCTTTTTTTTCTTTTCTTGGGCTGTGCCGCGAGGCTTGTGGGATCTTAGTTCCCCGACCAGGGATCGAACCCAGGTCCTCAGCAGTGAAATCGCTGAGTCCTAACCACTAGACGGCCAGGGAATTCCCCTTTCCTTTATTTCTAACTGTGTGTATACTAAAACAGAAAGCCCACTCTGTACTGAGCAACTACTGTGCACTACTGAGCAACTACTGTGCAACTACTGTGTTGAGCAACTACTGTGCACAAGCTACGTGGCCACTTCAGATGTGGCTTGTTACCAATTCCATCCATCACCTTTCAGACATTTAGTTTAAATGTTCTTCTGTGGCATGTAGATACCATTAACAAAAAAATTCTTCAGACATTTTACGATCAAAGCTTTAAATCTCTAGCTTTCAGACAAACTGACATACCACCTTTTTTTCTGTAAGTGAATCTGTATTTTATTTTAGACCCGGATTCATTCCTGTCAGGCTGGGATCCTGAACTAAATTCCATGCTAAGTTTAAAGACTTTAAAACTTGAGATATAGTTCGCATACCATAAAATTCACTCTTCTTTGGTACTTTGTACAATTCAGTGGGTTTTAGTATATTCACAAGGTTGGTCAACCATCACCACCAACTAATACTAGAACATTTTTACCACCTCAGAAAGAGCCCCTATTACCCATTAGCAGTCACTCACTATTCCTTCTTGCTTTCCCCCTCTCTATAAGAACCTGGTAAACAATTATCTACTTTCTGTGATAGACCTCTTTTTCTCTTTATATTTTCCTTTGGAAATGGTGTTCATACAGATTAAATACAAATTTCACTTGGTCATAGATTTTGGTAAAATATGTATCATTAGTATACAACATCAGCATTACTAAATCTCACCATGAGAGATTAAAGATAATTATTTTTTAATACATTTATTTATTTATTTTTGGCTGCATCGGGTGTTCATTGCCGCGCATGGGCTTTCTCTAGCTGTGGCGAGCAGGGGCTATCCTTCGTTGTGGTGCCAGCTTCTCATTGCGGTTGCTTCTCTTGTTGCGGAGCACAGACTCTAGGCGCACGGGCTTCAGTAGCTGTGGCACGTGGGCTTGGTAGTTGTGGCTCGCGGGCTCTAGAGTGCAGGCTCAGTAGCTGTGGCGCACGGGCTTAGTTGCTCTATGGCATGTGGGATCTTCCCGGATCAGGGCTTGAACTCATTTTCCCCTGCATTGGCAGGAGGATTCTTAACCACTGAGCCACCAGGGAAGTCCCAAAGATAATTATTAATCTAGATAAGCTTATCCATGATTATCAAAGTCATACCATCAATACTCTTAACAAGAAATATGTACATATTATATATAATACATATTACATAGACACATATTTATGTATCTAGCTCACATACAAATGAGCTAGAGGGCGGAATGACAATATCTGAACAATTAGCCCTGTGGAGAACGGAGACACAAAGACACATGATAACCTCCAAGTTCAACTTGAATGGAGAAGACACCCAATAAACATTCAATGCCACCTGTGGCCTAAGTGAATTCTGTGACAAAACTACCAGCAATGCTAGATTCAGAAACAAGGCTCTCCACCATATGAGTGCTGGTATGGCCATGATCGTCTGCCCTCACATGCCTGGATGCCTGTGCACTCATCCCTCAGACACTGTCAAGACAGGTGCTACCCAGCCTCTTTCACTTTCAGTCCAGACACCCCAAGTTTCATGGGAGAGACACTGTGCAGCAACACAGAACTGGCTGTCAAAAGATCTAGCTGACACCCAAAGCACTGCCTCCACTTTTCAGGCATCTCTGCGTCCCAAGAGGTAGATAAGCAGCCAAGAAAAAGGAAGGCAACCAAGTAGAGTCCAGTGTTATAGAATCACCCTGTACTACTGAGTATATACCATATGCTAGCTGCCATACCAAGCACTTCACATACATTACATACTTCAATCTCACAACTGCTCTGAGGTAGGTACTGTGATTATCCCTCCATTTTATAGATGAGGAAACTGAGCTTCAGAAGTTACAAGAGCTAGGAACTGATGAAGCTGGAATCTTAAACCTGTCTGTGCTCTTAACACTATACTGTCTGGAGGTATACAAAGTCATAAACCAAAGCTATAACCAAGACCACAAAGGGAACTGTGCCTTTGTATAACCCCTGTACTAGTTAGTTAGAATTATACAAATTCTGCTTGTTTTTTTTCAATAACTGTCTGTAATCAAGTTCCAAAATTAGCACTTTGCACAATCCCAATTTTTATAAAAAGTCAAACATTAACTAAAAATACAAGCTGGGGGCCTCCCTGGTGGTGCACTCGTTAAGAATCCACCTGCCAATGCAGAGGACACGGGTTCGAGCCCTGGTCTTGGAAGATCGCACATGTCGCAGAGCAACTAAATCCGTGCACCACAACTACTGAGCCTGCGCTCTAGAGCTCGCAAGCCACAACTACTGAGCCCGAGTGCTGCAACTACTGAAGCATGCATGCCTAGAGCCCGTGCTCCGCAACAAGAGAAGCCACCACGATGAGAAGCCCGCGCACCACAACGAAGAGTAGCCCCGGCTCGCTGCAACTAAAGAAAGCCCACGTGCAGCAACGAAGACCCAACGCAGCCAAAAATAAATAAATTAATTAATTAATTAAAAAAAAATACAAGCTGAAAGAAATATGGCAACAACAAAGCACAAGGTTAAAATATACAGGCACATGCCCAACTCAGAACAAATTAGGAACTAAATTTCTTCCAACCACAGAAATGAACCATGTGTAACAAAAATAATCATAAATCTCATTATAGGAGACACATTGGAGATTTCCCTTAAAACTGCCAAATGATAAATATTTACTTTTCAAATTCAAGAAAACTAAACTGACTCCAATTTAGAGTACCTTTTACAATTATTGGAAAAAATCTGAGATAGGCAACGCCAGTGGCTAGTTACCAGAGTTTAGGGTTTTAAGGTCACAGGCTAGATTCCCAGTGTGGTCTAACCATACTCCATGCCCCACATGTGGTATGTCTCTTGCACTTCCTCTTGAGAAAATTTAAGATTTGATCACTGAGGCAGGAGAAACACCTAGAAAGACCTGATAATCAGTCCCAATCAGCAGGCTAAATAAGAAGTATTGTTGATGTAAAAATAATCCCCTGGACACTGCCACCAAATCCTCTTTTTAACCATATACTCCATGAAGCCAAAACTGGAGCTGCTATAATTTAGGACTTTCTTGTCCAGTCAGATAAGAAGTTGTGTGCTAATAACAAATAAACACTCAATGTTCACTGCGTGCCAGGCCCAGTTCGAATCAGCTTACATGCATTAACTCATTTAATCCCTAGAAGTATGAGAGGACATTGAGACACAGAGATGTTATGTTATGCCACTTGCCCAAGTTACAGAGCTGAGAAGCAACCCTGAGCAGTCTGCCTCCAGAGTCCACGTATTTACCTACTGAGCTAGTTGGATGGAGATCAGAGTCCATATATTTAACTACTATGATATATTGGCTGGTGCCCAGCCAAGACTCAATCACTGGACAGGTAACCAAACTGCATAATCAGATCATCAATCCTTACAATCATTTTTTAAAAATATTTTATTTATTTATTTATTTGGTTGGTTGTGCCGGGTCTTAGTTGCAGCAGGCGGGCTCCTTAGTTGTGGCATGCAAACTCTTAGTTGCAGCATGCATGTGAGATCTAGTTCCCTGACCCAGTATTGAACCTGGGCCCCCAGCATTGGGAGCTCAGTCTCAACCACTGCGACACAAGGGAAGTCCCCCTTAAAATCATTTTTAATTCTCCAGAATTCCCCAACTCTCTGGTGAGTGAGAATCTTCAATTGTTGATTTACACACATTTTAGAATTCATTTTCCTTTCTGTTTCCCACCAATACCTCTACTGAGGGCACTCAAGAGAGGGTACTGAAATTGAGATTTCCAGAAAGAATGGCATGACTCAAGCCACAAGTTATACAGCTGAGCTCTGGCCAGGATGCCACATTCTCTTCAGTGAAGTAGTTTTAGGGTGAGGGTTTAGGCAACGCCACAAGCCTTGCAGGTTTAGGCAACGCCACAAGCCTTGCAGGTATTTATAAAGATTATTTTTTTTTTGTTACCTGGAAAGCACACAATTCAAGTACTGAAATGTTTCATACAATATTGTTAACAACTTAAATAAGATTCCAACAAACTGAGTCTCAGCTCATTTTTTCCATCATGGCCTCAACAAAGTCTTTCCCATCCCCCAAAACATAAGCGTTCCCTATTCATCTCATTTTAATCACAAGGACGGATCCTATTTAAGATTTGGCTTCCTTCACATACCTTCAGAAATACCCTGGCCGTCCTGGTATCTTCAAAAACTCAAACTCTCTTAAGTTTGTTGACACAAAAAAACACTATTTCATAAAACTTCATGTATTCTACAGTCTTCATTCCACATACTAGAAAAAGCCAGTGTCTGAAGGAATTTTCATGTTAGGTGATAACAGCATCCTTTTCCCTTGCACTTTATAAAGTCAGGCTGATTCTGTCATGTAGCCAAGTCATCTTTAGTAAAGAAGGTCACTGATGCTAATAAGGTTGAGTAAAAACTGCAGAGAAATGAATTATTCTCCCAGAGCCCTTTTATAAGGGCACTTTAGTGACTATTTGGTCAAACAGAAATAGGCAACAAACATCATACCTGCAAATTTGAGAAAATAAAATGCTGCAGACCAAATGACAACGGTTTGAGAGAACTAGCACAACTGGGCAACCATTGAGAGATATTCTAACACAATGCTTCTTACTCCTCTCCCCAAGTCCCAGTGCAATGGCACACAAAGAGAAAGGAGATAATAGTCACTCTCAATCCTCAGGGACTTGGACAATAAAGAAAGCCAAGGGTATATGACACTGCTAGAAATACCTTTCCCAGGAAGGGATAGAATAAAAGGTTCTGCATCTCACAG
Organism: Tursiops truncatus; assembly: GCF_011762595.2. NCBI lineage: Eukaryota > Metazoa > Chordata > Mammalia > Artiodactyla > Delphinidae > Tursiops > Tursiops truncatus. Next base: position 64,774,302 of record NC_047043.1, on the reverse strand, counting down.
TGTTTGCTGGCTTTATACTTCTCCTAGACAGAGATGGTGAAGGTATGAGCTGACAGACCTCTGTAGGAAATTACTTTCCCAGACAGACAGCTGCTGGCTAAGTGATGCCCTGATGAGTCCCCTTGGCCACCATCCTCAGTACTGCTGCAGAGCATCCTACTAGTTTGATGTCTCCATTAAGGCACTGGGAAAGGGCTAGAGGGGCCTTAGTTATCATCCTGAACAACCTCATTATGCACACATACCCCACAGTATCTGACAAACCAAGCTGACAGAAGCCTCCTTTATCCCCTTCCCCAGACTTATAAGTATCAGTCAATGATAAATAAAAGACATTTCACATCAAGAGTCAGGATAGTGAAGAGTTATAAAAATCTCAACCCAAAGCATTTCATAGAACCCTCCTCAGAAGCATATACACAGACTACTCAAAGGTGCCCTGTAGATGGTGACTCAGAATTCATACTAATTTTGTCTATAAGTAAAAGTTGGACGGAAGGAGAATGGATGAATAGACATCTTCCACAAACACTTGCACCTTACTCCAAGGAGTAAGGACTTCGTCCCTCACATTCTTATGTCTCTCATAAGATTTTAAACTGCTGTGTTATTGGGAGCTTGATCCACATCCATTTCCTTAAGGAAAATCCAGATATAAAATTTTTTTCCCCGGAATTATGATTGGAAATTACTTGACATGAAGAAGAAGAAGAGGAGGAGGAGGAGACGACTGTCTAATTTCAAATGCTTACTAGGTATCAGATGCTATGCTAAGTGTTCTGTATACATTATGCACCAAGAGTCACTAGTCAAATTCTATGTTATTCCTCAAGAAGTTTCCCTAACCACCTCATCTAAAACTGCCCTCATATGCATTCTCTCAATACCCTGCTTCATTATCTTTATAGCACTTAGCATTATCATATATTATTTTAAATTTGTCTACTTGCTTATGCTCTGACTTCTATCACTAAAACAGAAGTTATATAATCTGTCTCGTTTACTGCAGCATCTCCAGCATCCAGAAAGGTGCCTAGTACACAGCAGGCACTCGTGAACGCATGATCTCGTTTAATCCACTCCAGGGTCCCATGAGGTACTGGTAACAGAGGGAACTGAGGCCAAGGGAGGTTAAGAAATTTGCCAGAGACAACCCAGCTAGGAAGTAACATCTGACTATAGAACCTACACTCCTCTTTTCTATGCTATACTACCTAATTACAAAAATCCCCCTGAATATTCCATTCTCAAAATTTTTCTCATCAGAATGATTTGTATACATCTGAGCTGTGGTAAAAGTTGTTAGAAGAATACTGACTGGGTCATGAAGTCTATGCAGTTCAGCGAGAGGATTCTATTGCATGGCAGTGTTAGCAGTGTGACCTCTGTCCCATGGCTAGGGGAAGAATAAAAATCTAGGAAATCGGGTTGACTGAATAAGGATATGGTGATATCTTATTAAGAAATAACTCCAGGGCTTCCCTGGTGGCGCAGTGGTTGAGAGTCCGCCTGCTGATGCAGGGGACACGGGTTCGTGACCCGGTTCGGGAAGATCCCACATGCCGCGGAGTGGCTGGGCCCGTAAGCCATGGCCGCTGAGCCTGCGCATCCGGAGCCTGTGCTCCGCAATGGGAGAGGCCACAGCAGTGAGAGGCCTGCGTCCCGCAAAAAAAACAAAAAAAAAACAAAAAAGAAATAACTCCAGTGAATACTGAAAATGTTATCGGACAGAATTTGGAGTTTATCTGAGAGAACACTCTATGGAATCCATGAGTACCACATAATCTCTGTCACCTTTCTTAGTATGAGATTATAAAGTCCTAGAAGACAGAGGCTGTCTCTTATTTGCTCTCCTGCACAGAGTGACATATGCAAGAGCATGGTTACCCGTCAAGACATTCTATTTCACATCTAGAAAAATTCTGGCCTTGCTCCTGCTTTATTCTGGTGTCCCATTCACTGGGCAAAGGTCATTCATGAGGGATCTGGGAGAGTGTTCAAAGAATGGGTGGGAAGGGTGGGGGGAGATATGTCTATAGGCCACACCCCCTTGACACTGCTTGTGTAAATGAACATTTTTCTAGATGTACCTCTAACAGAAATCCAGCATTATGATAATCCTTATTTTTAAAGAAGGCTGCCCTAGTTCTATTTGACATTACTCTTTAGGAGGCTGGATACTTTAGATAGGATTTTTTGGGGGATAGAAGGAAGAGGCAGTTAAGACACAATATGGTTATTTTTAAGATTATATAGCTCTGATAAAAAGCAACATCCCTCTAGGAGAAACACACAGTTGGGAGAATGATACTAAAGAAATGGCATCTGCCATGGCTCCCCATTTATGTTTCTACCACTCACAATATTCTTTAGTACAGTGTCAAAGGATTTAAAGATTACTCACTGATAAAGACAAGATGCTTATGAATTAAATGAATGTTCTCAAATTAGGACAGATTGCTAGAATGGAATCAACCATAAGCTACAGACTAGGACTTTTATTCCTCTCTCCAAATATTGGCAGATAGCATTTTCTGACACATAATTAGTATCTGTTAAATGACTGACTCAATGATGGACACTGAACAAATCAGGCAACGAGAACTCTGTGAAGGGGATATAGTCCTATTGCAGTCATTTTCTGAGGATCTAACAGTATTTATACTACTAACAATAGGAATGGATACATCAAGTTTCCTCTAATTACTTCTTGATCCCAGAGGATTTAGAGCATGTCATCTCCATTGCCATAAAGGGGGAACATGGTCAAAGAAGGGAAAAAGTTAAGTGTGATGAGCCATGCTGAATGGAACAAAGCTGATGAAAGGGCATTCGGCTATGAAAGAGAAACAGTTCTCATGCAATACTACTCTTCTCTGGCAGAACCTTCTTTTAAGATTCTGGGTGCATCGCAATCACAATGTTAAGCACAGGCAGTGGGTACATAAAAATCAAACTGTATCTCTAAGCTTCTTTCTCCCACTTTACAGATGGAGGAACTAACACACCACAGAGAAAACAACTTTCCCCAAGGAAACACGATGACAAGGATTCTATCCATTTCATAATTCCTCCCAAAGCTACCAGGCAGCGTTCAATTAAAGACCCAGATGACAGTTCTAGGTGGCAAGCTAAATACATCTAGGTGTTTAAAACATAAGGTAAGTACAGATTCAGATTCACCAGCTCTGACTATATGCAGCTAAGAACTTGAGTACGAAACCCCAATTTGCAAAGAACAATGATGAATGCAAAAGACCCCAACAATCAACAACTAACTCTCTTCTCCCCATTGGCCCTCTTCCAAAAGTAGCACTTGCAGGCAGGACCTGAGTGCCACAGGAGTTGCCATCAGTGGTCTTCACCCTAGGTCTGGGTGTTAAGTACTGACCTAGAATTCCTGTGCCAGGAAGTTCCTTCAGATCACAGACAGGCAAGGATCATTCTTTGCATCTGGATCCCAAGCTCAGTCACATCCCAAAGGGAAGCACTCCAGACCTGTCATTTTTTTCCATCTACTGTCCTTGGAATATGGTGCAACTACAACTGAATGCTATTTTTTAAAATACACTCTGTGCCCATTAACTCTTCTAGAGAAACCTTCCCAGCTTCTTTTAAAGTTTCTCCTGGTTGGAATGTGGTATGCTCCAAATACATATTTCTGGTGCCTTTCCAAAGTTTAATCATTTGAAGCCCTCCCTCCCCATACATAAAAAATATATCCTTCCAGCATCATTTGACCGAAGTATAAAGCAACCTGGTTGGCCTCCATGCATCCGATGGCATCTTCCAAGAGTGAAAACTCCACGCAGACATAGCCATAGTCGTAACCTGGGGACAGCATTTAAATACAGACGGGAGTGGTGTTAGTGCCTTGAAAACACAAAAGACACACTTAAATCCCCTGTTTCTGAACCCCTTAAACACAAGCCCTCCCCATAGCCCCCCCCCCCCCCGTACTAGGCAAAGCTGCTACCCCAAACAGAAAAAAGTACTGAAGGAAAGTCTGGATGTTTCTGGACTTAGAAAGTCATTCCAAAATGGCCTTTTCTATTAACCAAGAAGATTCTTTGCCCTCTTTAGCACTGTTGATCTGGTGAGGGTGCCCCAGAATTGGGTAATCCCACAGAAAGTTCAAAGGGGGACCTGAAACATTTTAACCACAGGCTGAGTCTTCTGGAAAAACAAGGTCAACAAGAACAGGAAAGTATCTGGAAAAAAAAATGTATACCGAGAGAAGAAGGAGAAGCAATTATCTCAAAGCTATACTAATAGTCACCACTTATCAAGCAGAAACCACCTTCAAAGACAGAAGTGCTGACAGACTGAGGCAACTATATACCACAGGAAGCTTCTGGTTGGCAGGGGACAGACCATATCAGGTCTCCTCTTTTTTTCCTTGTTTCAACTCAAGTCATAAGCCAGCTAAAATCTTTATGAAAGGAAGAAGGTGTAAAAGCATAAGTAAGTACAAATGGCTGGGTCCAAAACTGTGCTTATGCACAAAGTTGGGGTAGGCTGGGGGAGAGACAGGAATTGTTAGCAATCAGTACATGTTCAAGAATTGTATGTACCATCAGAGCACAAAACACCCTTCACCATTTTCCTGAGCAAGTGTCATTTGTGACTCTCGTGACCCATGAGCTGGGAAGTCATGGGATTTACAAGCTGACAAACTCTAACACTAACCCCATCCTATAATTTCCTTGATACTGCCACCATATGACTACAAAAATATACTTATTAAAGCAATGCTCCACAAGTGGCTTCCATGTTTCTGCCACTCTACTGCGTCACAGGATAAAGAAGTTCATCTTTAGGAGTGACACTGTGCAGATGGAACACCAAGAAAAAGATGTGATTTGCTCAAATAAGAAATAAAACTCAGGGGCTTCCCTGGTGGTGCAGTGGTTAAGAATCCGCCTGCCAATGCAGGGGACACGGGTTCGATCCCTGGCCCGGGAAGATCCCACATGCCGCGGAGCAGCTAAGCCCATGTGCCAGAACTACTGAGCCTGAGCTCTAGAGCCCGTGCTCTGCAACAAGAGAAGCCACGACAATGAGAAGCCTGCGCACCGCAATGAAGAGTAGCCCCCGCTCGCCACAACTAGAGAAAGCCCCGCGTGCAGCAATAAAGACCCAACACAGCCAAAAATTTTTTAAAAGACACAAATAAATTTATTTTTTTTAAAAAAAGAAATAAAACTCAGGGAAAGAGTAACCACACAAAACCTAGGTCAATTTTGAGCACAAAGTATATATAATAATAGAAAACTGGTATCATTGAATCAAGGTAATAAAGGCCAAAAAAAGAAAAAAAAAAAAAAAGGGAAAAGGAAAACAATAACAAAAAAGCTAGGGCAAGAGAAAATATAACTTAAAAACAGACCAAACTTGGTGAAATGGGTTGGATCCCTTGTCACATGGAATGAATGGCCTGAAATGTTTTATTATGATATAGGTAAGGCTTTAGATCTGTTACATACTCCAAGTTCATTATGAAATGTTACAATGGTATAATTTGATTCTTCCTTTGAATTTTAGGAAATGACCAGGAAGAAAAGAAAGCTACTAGAAATCTCAGCACCCCCTTAGGTGGACAAACTTTCTACCTGATTTCACAGCTTTGCCCAACACAGATTAGAACTAACCCCTGGAATCTCTATTTAAACTTACCACAACAAAATCAGTCTTCTCTAATTAGTAACTATTTAGAGAAATGAAACTACTTTAGAGAAACAGTATATGCATTTGTATATACCCTATTAACAGGAGAAATTGTTTTGTTACATATTTCCTTTCAAGTGGATTTCTTGATTCAACTCAGTGAACATCTCATACATAAAACATTCTGCATTTTGTAAAGGGCTCTGAGTGTTCTTGGGAAACACTGCATAAGAGCAGAAGCAACTAAAGTGCCTTTTATCACCAAGTATCTACTGTAAACATTCAAATGTATGTCCACAATCAGAAAGGGGCAGCCACAGAACAAGCAGATATACTCTCAAGTGTATAGCAAACCCTCTCCATAGCTGCCAAAATGAAAAACACAGAACACCAACACCAAATTGGCAAAGCCCTGAGTTTCCCTTCTGTTCTTAAAGAAGTAACTATTGTGGCCCAGAGGAGCACACAGAATCTATGTGCAGAAAAAGAAAGGATTCATGGCAACATTCATACTTTGCTAAAGAACAAACAGACTTTGATACTAATGTCACTGCAAAGGAAAAGATACTAGAGGAGACATAATGAGCATCTAGAGCAGACATAATGAGCATCTAATAGCATCTCTATACATTCCTGAGATATTATATGTTGACAATGTACTTCAGATATAATATTTAAATTTATAAGCCCAACATTCAACTTCTTCTGCCTGAAACTTTATGAAACAAAAACAGAAATTTAAAGTTTAGGCAATTCCCTGGCAGTCCAGTGGTTATGACTTTGTGCTCTCACTGCTGGCGTCCAGGTTTGATCCCTGGTCAGGGAACTAAGGTGCTGCAAACCATGCAGTGTGGCCAGAAAAAGCAAAAAAGTTTAACTATAATACCTAAAACTTTAAAAATAAATAAATAAAAATTAAAAAGGACCCAATCTTGATCCAAAGCATTTTGTGTGTCCAAGACACAGAGTTGTACTATAAGGATTTTCATAAATTGCCAAAACGGGTGATGATATCAAGTAATATTTACAAAGCACTTGTAGGTGCAAGACTGTATTCTAAATATTTTACATATAGTTAATCCTCACATGACTATCCTATAAGGTAAATATTATTAACCTCATTTTACCCATCATGGGGAAGCAGTCAAAGAAGGAACAAGTAATTTGTTCAAAATCACCTCAATGGTAAGGAGCAATACCTGGCTTCAAACCCAGTCAGTCCAGATTCAAACTGATGCTATTAACCACTACACTGTATAAATTAATCTGATTTCCAACCTCCATGGAGCCCAATCACAGAAAGGATCCCACATGCCTAAGCACAGATAAGACTATGTCTACAGTTAAGAAATATTGAAATTTGAGCACAACAGTTATTTTTATTCTAAAATATCTATGGCAGAACCATTGTGAGTGGGCCTGACTGTGCAAGTTAGAAAGCATTCACTTTCATGGACTGAATACACTGGCTATCAAAATTCTTCTGAAAAGACAAAACCCCAAAAGTCTTGTTGTAAATGATGGCTATAAAAATTACAATATGATAAGATACTTGATATAGTATATTGAATATAGTATATTTTAAAAACTTTAAAATTGAGAACAATTATATAAAATGTGTATAGGAAAAAGAACTAGAATTAAATACAATGAAGTTGCATCTAATTCAGAGGTCAGAGACAAAAGTCAGCATATGAGATGAAAACCATGCATTTTCAATATCATACTTGAACACCCCAAGGTGAAGAACAACATACCATCTCTCAATATAGGTTAAGTCCAACACTGCCAGTTTTTCCTCCAGCGTCGCAACAGATCACTTTTCTTTTGGCTGACACCAGATGAAGAGGTTGGCTTGCATTTAAGGGCCATAATGTATGAAAAATATATCACTTTAAATGACAGAATCACAGCCAGCATAGTGAACGCTCATACCCAGAGAAAACTGGAGAGACCACCTGAAGTCATAGCCGAGTCACACCCCACCTCTCATGCTCACTCCATGAGAGGGAAAATGGGGTGTGGGGTAGGGGAGAGGAGTTGAGCAAGCACAAGTGAATATACAGAAATCTGAAAATGATGTAATGTGACACAACTGTAAACAAAAATGATTACAGTGGTTGTATTGAGCTAATTGTGATTTTTTTCCTTTAGTTCTCAAATGTAATTTTATAATTCACAGAAAAAGTTCTAGTAGACACAGAAGATGTTCCACTCAGAGACCTAAATGTTCTGAAGACTACCAACCAACCTTGCATTCAGAATTGCTAGGAACCATCTGGAATCATCAAGATGGTAAACTCAGTGTTAACAGTCCCACAGACAAATTCTCACCTAAAAAGAGTAATAAAAAAACCTCTTTTATTACCTTTTTCTTCCATCATCACATGCTGGGAAGAAACCTGGTGGGCTGATGGGTCTTTGTGGCTTATTTGTATGACTATTAAAAAGCATATCTTTCTCCATTTCCTAACCTAAATGTATAGATTTCTCATAGAAATGTGAATGCTCCTTATACTTTTTTTTGCAGTTGAGAAGGATGAGAACAAGGCAAAGGAAGGAAATCTATAAAGCTAATATTAAATTTTCAATTCTTCTCCATCTTCATTAACCATGTGGTTGCCTGTTCCCCAAAAAAGTATCTGTGATAATAGCTAACCAGGTGCTTAGGGGAAAACAAGGTACAGAAAACAAAGCCCTGATGAATAATATCCAATCCCAGAACTAATTCTTTAGTCTCTGTCCCTAGAAAAGCTGACTCAGTGATGCTGACAAACATGGCCCTTGATCATTCAAGCCAACTGTTAGTCTATACCAAGCCCTGTTTTCGTAACCGTTATACACCAAGATTTTTATTTAGGCAAATGAGATGAGCAGCCCTATATTCAAACTGACCAAGAAAAACCCAACTAAACATAAACAAGTCCAGTTGAATTTCCCATTAGGAGAGTACTGGTTGACTTTGAAAAAGGCCAGAATATACATACCAACTATGAAATGTAAAAAAGAATCAGGATTTTAAAGGACACAGGCAGAGGGAAAAATTAATTTTTTAAATGTTATTGGGTATCTTTGAGGAAAAAGAAAACACAGGGATTTCCCCCTTTAAACAAGGAGTAATATTTCTGTGGAAACAAAGCATTATGAATATAAAAAGCACCATGAAAAATATTAATAGAGATTCAAGAGGGCTTAGTTCTATCGGTCTTGTTTTCCTAATTCCATTTCACTGGGAATATAGGTGTTTAGAAGAAAAGTAAAATATTATCAGGTTAGAGATTTTAACAAAAGTCAAACAGAACTGATCCACGTATCTGAATTCCCATCAATGGAAATAACATGACAAAGGAGGCCTGTGTGAAAGATTTCCAACAGGTACTTTGCTATGTTAAAACCTCAAATGAGTATGTACCTGCAGCTTTCATTAGGAAAATTAGGAAAATATCTGACTTACATGTCAAAATACCATCTGGGAAGAATGAAATTGGCCTATATGAAATCATCACTTTGACATCTTATAAGCACTTTCAATTCTCTCTCCTTCAACTATGCATATAAGGATTGCTGGTTTATAATAAGACAGATGAAACTACGAAGATATGCACTGATGATTACTTGCTAAATTTTTGAAAACTGCATATGGTTCTATTTTTATCTAGCTTTCCATCTGCACCAGATGGTTATTTTTGTTTAATATTTTTTATTGGTTTGTATTTTCAAGTAGTTTTCAAAATCCAAAATTAATCTTAGGGTCACTTCATCCTGATGATGGTTCTCGGGCCCAGATTAACATTTGTTAGGAAATTCTCACCCTTATTCAACTCATTAGTTTCCACTGACATTTACAACGCTATGTGAGCACAGAGGAGGGGAGTGTCCTAGCCCTCAGAGAGGTTAGCCTAATGGAAGAGTTATGACAAGTAGATAAGCATAGACCATCTCAAAATGCTATGTAAGTCAAAAAAGGGAACTTTTTTTTTTCTGAACTATAATTGACAAATAATATTGTATTACTTTTAGGATACAACATGATGATTTGATATATGTATATACGGCAAAATGATTACCACAATAAGTTTAGTTAACATCCATCACCATACACAGTTACGATTTGTTTTCCTTGTGATGGGAACTTTAAAGATCAACTCTTACTGCAACCTTCAAATATCCAATACAGTACTGTTAACTATAGTCACAACCCTGTATATTAAATCCCCAGGACTTTTTAAAAATCTGGGAACAACTACTCTTTTTAGAGCCAATGATCTAGTTCAATTTTTTGTTCACTTGAAAACAAACAAAAAAACCTACAGAGCAACCATCAGGAATAAGATCTGAGTTTCTCCCCCCAGCTAAGAACACTCCAACCTGACAGGAAAGATGGTACAGGAGTGGCAAAAGGATCACCCAAGAGAGGAGTAGGATCAATGCTGAAGCAAACTGCCCATGCAGAGAGATGATGCCAGAACAATAGAGGTCCCAGACTAAGTGGGGGAGGGGGATATTTTCATTTCTGTACACCCAACACTAGCATAATACCCGGCACGCGGTGGCGCTCAGTCAACGCCACATCACTTGTAATGAGTATCTTCACTGGAGCAACACACAAAGTAACTTCTACAGTTATGTACATAGGCAAGAAGCTACAGCTAATTCATCATGTGCCCTCAGGCAAGGCACTTCTCTCTGGGCTTGGGTTATCTCATATGCCAAGTAGCAATGATGGTAACTCCTTTGCAGGGTGGTTTCAGGGGTGCATGAGATAATACATTTCAGTACCCCTGTGCTTCTATTACAAAGCACTCTCAGGGACTAAAGATGAGACAGCTGCCCCTGTATTGCTGCTAACTTACTGACAGCACTTGTCCTCCATGCAGCCATTTTAAATTACAGGACTGGGCTTCCCTGGTGGCTCAGTGGTTGAGAGTCCGCCTGCCGATGCAGGGGACACAGGTTCATGCCCCGGTCCGGGAAGATCCCACATGCTGTGGAGCGGCTAGGCCCGTGAGCCATGGCCGCTGAGCCTGCGCGTCCGGAGCCTGTGCTCCGCAACGGGAGAGGCCACAGCAGTGAGAGGTCCGTGTACCGCAAAAAAATAATAATAATAATTTTAAAAAAAAATAAGTAAAATACAGGACTATTCTTGATTAAGATTTACCAAAACCTTTCATCAGATATGCTTGTACATTGTCAAACATACTCATTGTCTGATAAACAAGGTGAGCACTGTCTAGGACTTGATATTAATCTGAAAGCTAAAATGAAAAATTTTCTAAAAAATATAGAATTTTAAATTACTTACAATTATACCAACAGAACACTCTACTCCCTCAACATAACACCATTGCATAGTTTTAGAAATTAAAATTAAGTATGTCAGAATTTTTGACAAAAATTTCTTGAGAGGATCTACTCATCCAATATTTTATTTCCAAAGTTAGCACATACATGTTAACTAATGTTAACTAATACTTTCAGGTTGAAGAAACATATTCCAATACTTACACAAATATTATTTAACCACCAATTCACACATAACCTCACACATTGCTACCAGGAATTTTTGTAGCTTGGCTAATATTTTCTTCTTTGATTTGAAGACAAGCAAAGGCAGGAAATCATTTAATTTGTGACACAAATTCAATTGCTCGGTTATTAGGAAAAAACTAATGAAGCTTAAGCTTCATTTATTAAGCAATGATTTTCCTACCCTGTCAGGGACATTTGATTCATTTTTGAAAATGATGTTATCTAAACAACAAGGTCCTACTGTATAGCACAGGGGACTATATTCAATGCTTTTGATAAATCATCATGGAAAAGAATATTAAAAAAGAATGTCTATATGTATATAGCTGAGTCACTGCGCTGTACAGCAGAGACTGGCACAACATTGTAAATCAACTATACTTCAGTTAAAAAATAAATAAATAAAATTAAAATCATCTTATCTAGTCACTTTCCCTCACCAGAGAGCTATGAAGTACTATTCAGCAGCTCCCACCCCAAGTCCTGTACCATGGGATTTTCTAACATGTATCTGACGACTGTGACAACCAACATTCATTTCTGGTAAATGCAAAAGCACTGGTGGGCATTCAAATAAACATGAAAGGAATTTTTTGTTTTGTTTTACTTTGTTTTTCCTGTTCCCCCTGCCCCTAAAACAACTGAATGAACCATGAAAGATATAAACCAAGCCAATAAATATCTTTTTTTTTCTCTTTCCAGTCCAAATCTAGTTTTTAAAATCGTGGTCAAAACAAAAACAAGGGCTCCCCTGGTGGCGCAGTGGTTGAGAGTCCGCCTGCCGATGCAGGGGACACGGGTTTGTGACCCGGTCCGGGAAGATCCCGCATGCCGCGGAGCGGCTGGGCCCGTGAGCCATGGCCGCTGAGCCTGCGCGTCCGGAGCCTGTGCTCCGCAACAGGAGACGCCACAACGGTGAAAGGCCTGCGTACCGCAAAAAAAAAACAGAAACAAAAAACAGTAGGTCCCACAAAACCAAAAGAGGCAATACCACAACAAAACTAACATTCTTTCAACAGAGCCAGGACTAAGTTCTACAAACGAAATATTACCATTTCCCCTATCCTGGCTCCTAAGGTACATTTTGAGGTGGTTTGGAAGTCACATTTCGGACCACTCTAAACATCTCAAAGTGCTCCAGATCATTTAAAAACTCCCCTGAAGGCAAAGCAGCCCTCTTTTAGTAAGGAGAAATAGTAGAGAAACTTCCCCAATACTGAGACTGAAATAACCAAGACCTTCAAGGCCTCCAAAGGTCTCCTATGTAGAAAACAGCTTCTCTCTGAGAATTTACAAATTCTTACAACCCAACTACATTTTTAGAGGTTGAAAATATTCTTTTTAAAAAATATGCATTGGGGGCTTCCCTGGTGGCGGAGTGGTTAAGAATCTGCCTTCCAATGCAGGCGACATGGGTTCGAGCCCTGGCCCAGGAAGATCCCACATGCCGCAGCGTAACTAAACCTGTGTGCCACAACTACTGAGCCCACATGCCTAGAGCCCGTGCTCCCAACAGGAGAAGTCACTGCAATGGGAAGCCCTTGCACCGCAACGAAGAGTGGCCCCCGCTCGCCGTAACCAGAGAAATCCCGTGGACAGCAACGAAGACCCAACACAACCAAAAATAAAAAAATATAATAAAAAATAAAAATAAAATAAAGTGAGTCTTTCATAGACAGCATATAGTTGGATCATGTTTATTTTTAAAAAAATGCATTGGAACAGAGGTACAATGAGCCTTCCAGAAAGCACACAAAAAAGGTCCATCTGTATGCATTTTTCTCTACTTCTTGTCTGATCATTTCCTATAATACCCATGAAAAGTCTTGATTTATTTTACTTCTCTGAAACTCAGGGGACATCACTTTATTTGCTGATCTCTTTGACCAGTGATTACCTTCAAGCATTCACTTAGGTGTTATTCTCTTTTAATCCTGTTGCCTCTAAAAGTTGTCAACCAGTTTTCAAGAAGGCTTATTTTTTAAAATTGAGATGTAATTCACATACCATAAAATGCAGTGGTATATTCACAAAGTAGTGTAATTCAGTAGTGTACAATTCAGTAGTGTATTCACAAAGTAGTGTAACCATAACCACCAAATAGTTCCTAAGAGGCTTGTATTTAAATTAGATAGAAGACCTAAGTGATAACCTAAGTAAGAAACATGGAAGTAGGGAAAAATTGCTTTAATTTACATTCTGAGGGTAGAGAATGTAAGCTAGAAAGGGCGAGTACAAATCAGATGTTCTGCAAGGGGAAAGTTAAAGGAAGAAGCCAATGTACTTTAAATCCCATAAATAGTTTTTATGGATGGCCTCTATCTGCTTCCCATTGAAGGTAACTGTATAAATGACTTTTCCTCCCTGAACTGAAGCTGGGACTCAAGCAGGCTCCTGCACTATGCAGGCTGATTAACGACTCTTTTCTTCTTGCTACCCCATCAGAGGGAACTCTTCAGTGAATTCTTCTAACTACCAAAAGGCACAGGAAACCCCATACAGCCTTATACAAACTAAGATTCGGCCAAAGCCACCTAAGCATTTGACCAAAAAGACAAGTGAGGACTATAGCAATTCTACCTAAAGAAGAGTGAGGAACTCAGAAAGGCAGTGAACTGACACAGGGCTATAAACAGAGTTCAAACACCTTCTGCATTTCAGAGAGGCAAATTCCATCTCAGCCAAAGAGTTCTAGGGAAGAGAATATGACTTGCCAATTAAGGCATCTGCTCATCACTGTCATGCTATACTGTCACCTGTCTGTTCTACCTACAGATGTCCTGTGTGGTTTAGATAGAGACCTCCAATGCTACATAGTCTACCAACCAAAAACTGCCAAGCTGGTGGTCCCTGCTTATGAATAAACTGATGCCTTGGGTTGCGAAAGATGTCCCATTCTCAGATCCAGATTAAGACTCTACACCCAGGACTTCCTTGTGGCGCAGTGGTTAAGAATCTGCCTGCCAACGCAGGAGACACAGGTTTGAGTCCTGGTACAGGAAGATTCCACATGCTGCAGAGCAACTAAGCCCGTGCACCACAACTACTGAGCCTGCGCTCTAGAGCCTGTGAGCCACAACTACTGACCTGTGTGACTAGAGCCCGTGTTCCGCAACAAGAGAAGCCACTGCAGTGAGAAGCTCTAGAGCCCATGAGCCACAACTACTGACCTGCGTGCCTAGAGCCCGTGGTCCGCAACAAGAGAAGCCACTGCAATGAGAAGCCCGCGCACCACAACAAAGAGTAGCCCCTGCTCGCCGCAACTACAGAAAGCCCGCGCACAGCAATGGAGACCCAACACAGCCATAAATAAATAAATTAATCAATCAATCAATTAATTAATACCATATTAAAAAAAAAGACTCGACACCCAAAAGCCCCAAGGAAAGGTAGCATGCAGGGAGCCCAATAAAAAAGTCAATAAAAATATTAAAACTTCCCTACCAGGGCTGCAAACTACCACTAACCATCCTTGCTAACTTAAGGGGTTTTAATAAGGAAGCTTAAATTGAAGAATAAGCCAGCTCCCAGAATACAAAATGAGTTTCATCTTAAGTGTTAGGAAAGTTAACTACCCCAAAGAAAAAGATTAAGTAAAACCAGAAATTATAAAGTCTTGCTTTCCAAAACAGTACTGGGATTCTACTTTAAAGTCAGCAACAAACCCTCAAAAGTACCCAGCCCTGACCAAGCCCTGAAAACATACTTATATCCTCTTAGGCTACCCCTCCCCTTACTAGCTGACAGACCTAAACTCAAACTTCCCTTAGTCACTAACCCTTAGTGCCTTACTGCTCCTATAAATTCTACAGGGACCTCAAGCTATCATTCCCAATAGTCCAGTGAGCCCCTATTCTGCAGTAAGTACCACACCACCTAATGAGGTTCAGAATACATCATCATCAGAGACAACTCGCTCATGTCTCTGCTCATGGTACTTAGCCAAGTTGTCCATTTCCAGAGTCTACACCAAGGTAATCTCTCAGGAGAGGTAATCCCTTAAAGTGAGGGTAAGAGTCACAAAACATCCATATTCTCTAACAGGACCTTCTACTCAAAGTCTTTGGGGTGGGAAACGTTAAAAATGAAATAAACAAGACCAATCCCCAGGTAATGCCAAGGATGACTAAAATTAACCCTAGTTCCAGCACCTCTCCCCAGTTCACCTGATCCCTCTAGGACCGCATCACAGGATTCTTCTCCAGGTGTACTGTTCTCCACTCAGCCATAGAGTCCATCCACTGCCTCCACAAGACCCACCCAGCCCTAAAAAGTGCCTCTTGGCTTTCCAGACATTCTTATTTTTAAAGCTCAGCCACCTTTCCTTAAGGCTCATCTGTAAACACCCTCCCCAAATGTGGTACCAAACCCAGTAAGTCTCCTGGCTGAAAAGATCGTCTGTAGTTTTAGAGATGTGACAGTAAGTGTGATATTTTCTGATTTGTCAGTTTTCCCCTAAGAACTAAAAGTTTTACTTGTCTATTCTGTAAGTGCCAGGAAAAAAACCCAAAAATGTGTATTTGCATTTTCCAACTATAATTTATTTTTTCTAAATGATGTTGAGCTACTCCATCTGGAATACCATAAACTATGCATGTTTTGTATCATCCATGTCAACCCATTTCACAATGGATTTCTGCCCCTAAACTGAAAGATTCTCTTAGAGTTTTTTCTTTTCTTAAGGAAGGCACTTCTGTTTCATCAACACAGACGTAAAAACTCAAACCATTTCAATTGTGAAAAATGAAAGGATATGAGCCTATTCCCTTAATAAATGCAGAGAGCCTCTGACACTTTCAATATACCCAAAATGCTAGGGTACGAGACCAAGTGACTTGGTTGCTGCAAATGCTTACTTCCTAAGAAGAAATTTCCTTCACAGGGTCACAAAAACTGTGTCCACTCACTATATGAACACTGACAGAATCAAAGCAAGATATTGCTTCTTCCTACTAACACCACCCTATTAACCTTCTAACTTTCTGACACTACTTAATGAAGCAGTACTAAAACAATTGTGTAGTACTGCAGTTTACTGTAAGAGAGTTACTTTCTATGTCTGAGACTTATTAGGAAACATAATCCATAAGCTATATTGTTTTTACTTAAATGATACAAATTCCTTTGGGAAAAAAATCACAGCAAGCTTTATACTGTCAGTATTCAAGTCCATCTAAAAATCAACAGCAGTTCTGTCTGCATTCAAATATCAGAAAAACACTGTGAGAATGCGAACATCTACAACCATTCCAAGATCTCTGGAGGAAGTATGCTACATAAACAGAAAGAACAACTAAGAACATAAAATAACATCAACACTACTCCAGTTCCTGCCCCAGCTCTGTACAGGAGAACTGATATCAGGTAGGCAAGGCCCTGCCATGGGCTCCTAAGGCACATATGCATTAGGCTTTTCTACTTACTGAAAGTCCACTTGCTTACTGTCTATTTTAAACGGTGCAAAAAAGTTCTAGAATAAAGACTATAAACAAACAATCGAATGCAATCATTCTCACAATTCAGGGTGCATCAAAAATCGCATGGAGGGGGCTTCCCTGGTGGCGCAGTCGTTGAAAGTCCACCTGCCGATGCAGGGGACACAGGTTCGTGCCCCAGTCCGGGAAGATCCCACATGCTGCGGAGTGGCTGGGCCCGTGAGCCATGGCCACTGAGCCTGCGCGTCCGGAGCCTGTGCTCCGCAACGGGAGAGGCCACAACAGTGAGAGGCCCGTGTACCACAAAAAAAAAAAAAAAAAAAATCGTATGGAGGGACTTCCCTGGTGGCACAGTGGTTAAGACTCCACACTCCCAATGCAGGGGGCCCCAGTCTGATCCCTGATCGGGGAACTAGATCCCACATGCATGCTGCAACTAAGAGTTCACATGCCACAACTAAGGAGCCTGCCTGCCGCATCTAAGACCCGGCACGACCAAATAAATACATAAAATAAGCATTAAAAAAAAAATCGCAGGGCTTCCCTGGTGGCGCAGTGGTTGAGAGTCCGCCTCCCGATGCAACGAGCGCGGGTTCGTGCCCCGGTCCGGGAGGATCCCGCGTGCCGCGGAGCGGCTGGGCCCGTGGGCCGTGGCCGCTGGGCCTGCGCGTCCGGAGCCTGTGCTCCGCAACGGGAGAGGCCACGGCAGTGAGAGGCCCGCGTACCACAAAAAAAAAAAAAAAAAAAAAAAAAAAAAAAAATCGCATGGAGGGCTTGTTAAAGCAGAGATTGGTAGGCCCCACCCCCAGAGTTCCTGATTCAGAAGGACTAGAAAGGAATCTGAAAATATGTATTTCTAACAAGTGAGAGGTAGTACTGACACTGCTGGTCCAGGATCCACTCTGAGGACCACTGCTCTATAGTTTGTTGACAGAAATAGTTCATTGTAGTCTTTATCTTGCGAGATTTCTGCTGATTGTTTTAAAATAGGATACATCAGATTTATGTCAGTTTTTCATATTTTTATTGGAAATAATTTCCAAGTTACAAAAAAAGTTGCAAGAACAGTACAAAGAACACACTCATATGCCCATTACCAGTTTCATCTATTGATACATGTTGTCATATCTACTCCCTTGCTTCTCCATATTCATCAAATTTTTTTTCTAAACCCCATGAGAGAAAACTGCATACATCATGGTCCTTTACTTCTAAAAACTTCACTGTGTATTTCCTAAGAATAAGGATGTTCTCTTACATAACCACAGTAGTTACCAACTTCAGTGAATTTAACATTGATACACCACTGCCACAATCAATATATAAAACAGTTCCATTATGCCCCCCAATTCCCTTATGCTTCCATTTTACAGTCAACTCCTCCCCCAATACCTTGGCAACCACTATCTTCTATTACTATAATTTTTCTTTTTCCAGAATGTCATATAAATAGGATCATACAGTATGCAGTATTTTTTAAAATTATAATCAAGTACAGAGAACACAAAATGTACCATTTTAAAGTGTACAATTCAGTGACATTAAGTACATTCACCGTGTTATGCAACCATCAGCACTATCTAGTTCCAGAAGAACATTTTTATCACCCCAAAAGGAAACCCCATACCCATTAAGCAGTCACTCCCCCTTTCCCTCTTCTCCAGCCCGTAACAACCACCAAACTACCCAATCCATTTTCTGTCTCTACAGATATGCCTATTCTGGATATTTCACATAAATGCAATCAGACAATATGTGGTCTTTTGTGCCTGGTTCCTTCACTGAGCATAATGTTTTCAAGGTTCATTCAAGTTGTAGCATGTATCAGTATTTTATTTCTTTCCAGGGCAGTATGTAGCCTTTTGAGTCTAGTTTCTTTCACTTAGCATAATGCCTTTGAGATTCATCCATGTTATTACATGCACACATAGTTTCATCATTTTTGCTGCTGCGTAGTATTCCATTGTATGTGTATATCAGAGTTTATTTGCTCAGTCACCAAAAGACATTTCATTCCTGGTACTTTCCCCAGGAATATAATCATGTAAGTCAAGGTACTTTTACAACTAATAGGGTTATTATATATTTGCACATGGCAATAGAAAAACTCAAACGTACACAATATGTGTAGGTTCACAGTCCCTTATCTGCAATTCCAAAATCTAAATATCCCCTAAATACCAAGTTTTTGGTAAATTTTCAGTGAAGTCATTTGGAGACAAATCTTGATCTATATACTACACTTAGTCTCTTTATAGTCATCTTCTTAGTAAGAATATTCATTTTGCTGCAGAAGTATTACGTCTGATACACATCCCACTGGGAGAAATAATTCATGTATGAGCTATGTACCACATTACCTTTCTATATTCAAAAAAATTCATAAATTCATCTGATCCCACAGATTTTGGATAGAAGTTGTGGCCCTGTACTTACACAGCTCTAAATGAGACAAAAATTAAACTGATATTACTTGAGTCAGTGAAGAGGCATTAATGTTTTCTCTGTTACAGACTAGCTCCCCAATACATCAACTAAAAGGATGAACTCTACCCCACAATCCCCCTCTTATGATCAACATCCATCCTACATGGTCTCTGCAGGTTATCCTAGCCTAAAAAATTGACTGCCATTTATAAAAGACACCATTTCTACTAAAATTCACACAAAACCTTTGAACAAGTAAATGTTAAAGTTCTCAGAACATCTGATTGTTTCAAGGTATGTTCTTCAGCAGATATATAAGAGTGCATGGCTGTGAAACCTAAACTACCCTTTAATGCACCTCACCTGAAAGGAGACCACAGCTGCTCTCCATATACATTACTCCACATACACCACGTTATTCATTCCAGGCATGCTGGGAACCCATCAGGGCCTGGCAGAGTGTCAAGAACTGGGTAAACAGGAGGGAACAAGACAGACGAGGCTCCTGCTATCATGGAGCTAACTCTCTAGTGAGAGGAATAAGACACACAAAACCGCTGAGAAAAATATCAAAGTGATAAATCCTATGATGACAAACCAAGATACAATAAAAAATGACTGAGGAGTGATTTCAGATTGGATGGTGAGGCAAGGCCTCTGAGAGTTGAAACTGAAGTCAAGAACTAAACCCCAAAAGACAAGTGAGGATCAGTGGGAAGAGCAGTGCAAAGGCCTTGACAGAGAAAGAAGTCTTTATTCGCCAAGGACTAGAGAAAGGCTCAGTGTGGCTACAGTATAATAAGAAAGGTGGAGAGCAGTATGGGATGAGATCAGACAAACAGCCAAGGGCAAACTCATGCAAGACTGTGTAAGTCAAAACAAGAAGTTGGGAATTTCTTCCAACTGAGATGGAAAGGTGTTAAAGGGTGTTAGGCAGGGGAATAACATGATCTGACTGATAATTTAAAAAGTTCATTCTACTTGCCACACAGTGATGTAATATGGATAACATGGGACTGGTAATCCAATCCATTCATTTCAAAAGGTATATATATATATACACATATATGTATGTGCATATATATTTTTTTATTACACTATCACTTCATATATTAAAATGTCAAGAAAAGTGCATTTCCTGAAAGCTGATTTTTTTTTTTAAACCACTGTCCTGTCTTGAATGATTTCACATGTGTATCAGTATCTCTGGTGTGCCAGCTACAATTTTAATAGCTACCACAGCCAGGAAATTTAAGAACTCCCTCTGTGAACCATGTAAGTTAATGTAGGTTTTACTCTGCTAATAAATCTGACAATACACATAGAAAGTCAATGACTACTACAGAAATGGAAGAACTGCAATTGCTGCTATTTAAACATCAAGACATGTCTTTTTCCTAAAAATACCAATACTTAACGAAAGCACAGTTCATGAAACAACATAAAAGCTGAAATTATTGCCCTATGAGTCAAAAAGCAACAGCAGCCTATAAATTCTATTTTTAATTCCCAAAGTTAATAGTAAATCAATAAAGTATGTATGAGACACATGCCCCTCCCTGCCAAAAAAGTGGTGTGCAAGAACAACTTAACTACTCTTAGTCACGTTTCCAAAAATTTAGAGTTGACATATTTAAAACAAAGGAACAATAGCTGTCTGAGAAATAATGCTTCTGAGTTTGTTGTCAAATTACAGAAAAAAAAATTCTGTACTTAACTCAAACACCAGATTATTTCAAGCACAAAAATTTATTTGTGCTTGAAATTTGTGGATCGTTTTCCTCTGTAGAACCAATCGAAAGAAGCTATCTAGTTAATGCAAAAATTTTATTCCATGGTAAACTGTTTAAAAGTAAACTTCTCAAAAATATGGCTTACTCTTACTTGAAGAATTCTTTAATATGAATTACTGAAATTCTAAGTTTTGCGAAAAGACTAATGCTCTACTTCTTCAATTTAAAATTCTGCAAAATAGATCACTTAAATATTACCTTTTTAAACCACTTCATATGTGTAGTCCTAAAAATATTGGTCCAATACCTTGAGTGCATGGCATTTCACTTTTGATTACTTTTTCTGTAATAAGATTTGAAGAAACTGACCAAACCTGGTACTCTAAAATACTAGGAGGATATTCTGAAAGTCTAATCAGCAGTTCAGACCACAGAACAGAGGTCAAAAAGAAAGCTCTTCTGGATCTATTCATGGGTTTCAACAAAATAGCTGTTGCAGGAGTCTGTTCGCAGAATAAGACTAAAATTTCAAGAAACCACTAATTTGTACAATTTCTCTGGAAAGTTGAAAATTCCACGCTGAAGAAATGAAATGTAAAAGTTTACATATAGTAAGATAATTAAAATCTTACCAGGCTCAAACGTAAACATTCCACCACCATGAAGAACATAAGCAGTAAGTTTAATGATTCAATTATATAAAATATATTTGGGGACAAATGCTACAACACTCACTTTATATCTCACAGGCACTCAGAAGAACTGGAACATGCATCTTTATTGCCCATGTGTGGAAGAACATCCACAAAGAACCACAGCTAACACTAAAGCTGGCTGTTATTTGAAGGCATCAACAGGAGACTTCCGAAAATCTTAACTATGGTTTCTTAAAAAAATTTTGAGTAGCACAAGATGCAGAGATCTGACAAAGACTCTTCCTAACCCAAGGCTGCATGCAAGTCATGGAACTCACCTGTGTTATACTCCTTCAACTGCAAGTCCTTTACAGGCGTGCCATCAGGAGTCCGAAAGGCATTAAGAATCTGCAAGAATATGGTATGTACAGTAATGATACACATCATAATCAAATACTGAATATTATATTTCCCCTAGTGGCTTTTATTCTACATAATTTAAAGCTATGATTACTTTACAAAGGCAAAATTGAGCCATACACACTCCAGGCATTCAAAAACTGCTGAATAAGTAGAACATAATTATTTAAAAATTCTCAAGTACATAAAAAAAGCAGAAGAGCATAACCTCAAGAACTCAAGCTCTGAAATCAGACTGCCTGTATTCCAAGCCTCTCCTGCTCATGTGCTGTGTAACCTTTCAGCATCCGGATTCTCATCTTTTAAACATAAGATGATGCACTGAGCTCTTTCCAGTCCAGGGCCATGGCACCTGAACTCCCTCAGCCTGGTCAGTTCTTCTCCCCATTTTCAAATGGACTGTTCTCTCACTTGCATTCAGGCCTGGGATCAAATGTCACTTCCTCAGTGATGTCTTCCCGAACTACCCAATCTAAAATAGCCTATACCCCAATGATGCTCTAAACCCTTACTTTAGTTTCCTTTTTTTTTTTTGCTTATTTTTTATTATCCATGGAAGCAGTGACTTCATAATGTTCACTGCTATATCACTCAGTGCCTAGAACACTGCCTGGAATACAATAGTGCTTAATATTTGGAATGAATCAATAAAGAGTATGTGTTTCATAGGATGTTGTGATAATTAAATGAACTAATGCTTGTAAACATCACACACTGCCTAATACAGAGTAAGGCACTGTCTGCTCTGTGTTGTATATTCTGACCAAACTCTTCCTTAAGGTCATCCATAGTTTAGTCACCAAGTCCTTTACCACTGAGGAGTTAGGCAGATCCCAGTTTTTACTACTGTCAATAAACTGCATCTTTATGTATCTTTATGTAACTGCATCTTGGATCATCCCCTAAAGGACGATTATCAGGCCTAAGGACAGCAATCATTTGTCATAATTTTTTTTTTTTTTTTAACAAACCTCACCTCAGTTGAGTACATGTGTAACTGGTGAAAAATGAATGAGCTCTATGGATTACACCAAAGCCAATTTCCTGGTTTAGCTACTGTACTACAGTAATACAAGATGTTGACACTGGGGGACGGGCAGGAGAAAGCTGGGTGAAGGGTAATCAAGATTTCCCTGAATATTTCTTTACGCTTTCCTGGGAATCTACAATTTTTCAAAATAAAAAGTTAAAAAAACAATTTTAATTGATGAAAAGAAAGGAAAAGGAAAAAAGAAAATAAGCCTTACCTCTTCTTTTGATGCATTTTCAGGCACCCCATTTAATCGAATAAGCTTGCTTGGTTTCTCCTCACTTGGGCCAGTCCTATAATCTTGATCCTTGAATCCAGAATAAAAAATTATTTTAGAAACAAATACATGTTAATGCGCAAAATGAAACAACATGAAATACAGGTACTCAGGATCAAAAATCAAAATGACTTATATCATATGAAGATATGAAAAATTATAATTGTCTATTTTTCTGAGTTCCAAAATTTGATTTCTTTCTTTCTTTTTTTTTTTTCGTGGGATCTTAGTTCCCCGACCAGGGATTGAGGCCGGGCCCCAGCAGTGAAAGTGCTGAGTCCTAACCACTGGACTGCTAGGGAATTCCCCCAAAATTTGATTTCAAATCATTAGAATACAAGTGTGCTAAGACCCATGGTCATTGAGGGAATTTTAAAATAGTAAAGCAGAAAATTAAGAGAAACAACACTGAATATGACTTTTATAAACAGGAAAAAAAATCACCTAGATTCTCAAAACTAAAATTTTCTTTTCCTGAATGAGAAAACAGCAAATAAATAAATAAAACCAGATGTCACTTATCAAAGATGTCAACTATAAACAAATTCCAGAACAGTCAAAAGGTGTCATATGACAATATAACTTAACAGTACAATTCAGAGAAATCTGCATTTTCCATATTCACAAAAGTCTCAGCTCTCAGGGCTTCCCTTGTGGCGCAGTGGTTGAGAGTCTGCCTGCCGATGCAGGGGACGCGGGTTCGTGCCCCGGTCCGGGAAGATCCCACATGCCGCAGAGCGGCTGGGCCCGTGAGCCATGGCCGCTTAGCCTGCGCATCCGGAGCCTGTGCTCCGCAACGGGAGAGGCCATAACAGTGAGAGGCCCGCATACAACACACACACAAAAAGTCTCAGCTCTAACTGATCCTCTTTCATTTCAACAGTTATAAAAAGGGTTTAACTTTTGGGAAAAAAAAAGTCTCCTATAACTATGTGACCACACCTCCCAGTTATGCCTACTCTCCTGGCACAATTACAAATAGTGTCCTCTTTTACTCTTTTTTTTTTTTTTTTTTTTTTTTGCGGTACATGGGCCTCTCACTGTTGTGGCCTCTCCCATTGCGGAGCACAGGCTCCGGACGTGCAGGCTCAGCGGCCACGGCTCACGGGCCCAGTCGCTCCGTGGCATGTGGGATCTTCCCGGACCAGGGCACGAACCCGTGTCCCCTGCATCGGCAGGCGGACTCTCAACCACTGTGCCACCAGGGAAGCCCCCTCTTTTACTCTTGAAAGTGTCCTGACTTGAACAATAAATTATATGGCCATCCACCTCTAACATTCTCAAAATCCATTATTTGGTTAGCATGTCTTAGAATTACTGTCCAAAATAACAGAAACTTCAATAGAGATGGGTAATACCTATTTTAAAAGATAATATTTTCAATGTCCAACTGCAAACATAATTCTCCTCGCTTAGATTATATATACATTAGATTATACATTATACATACAGAAATTCAACATTTAAGTCAATTAAGTTAGCTTCAACAGAATACTTGCAACATTAATATCACCGCCTCATAACTAGGTATTCTCTATCTCTATATCCTAGGTATTCTCTAAATGAGTTTAAATAAGAAAATGAGCCCTAAACAGCCACAGGCCTGACCGTGTAAGAGTTGAGAGAACCAACTCGCAAAGACAAATACTTTCAAACTAAACTATCCCAAAGCATTTCGATCAGTACCATCAAGCAAAATAATGAAGAGACACACATCAAAAATATGATCTGAACTGAGGGCCCTTTCTCTAGAGATGTACACTGAATACAAATCTTGCTTTTTAATGGATGTACAAAGTTAAGACCTCGGACTAATGGTCCTGGACTCTACACTTCACCCCTCAGAAAAGTCTTACGAAAAAGCAAAATTCAAAAAAGCAATCCACTCCATTAACATACCTGAAGGTCCCGTTGGGCATCTTGGGAAGTTTTGCCCTCTGGAAAAGACTTGCTTTGGCCATAGCCAAATATCTGGCTTCCTGGAAGCCTGTGATCCACATCACGGTACTCCATGCTTCTGTAATCAGTGTCTTGCCGGCCAAGGAAGTCCAGACCACCTTCTTCTTTAAACATACCAGCATCTGAACTCTGTTGTTCACCTCCAGAAAGCTGTGACTTGTCCTGGTCTTGAAGTGGACTTTGGCTGGTCTGAAAGTCTGGTGGAGACTCATGTTCAAAAGCTACACCTTGTGTTTCTCCTTCTCTTGTTTCTGAATGCTCAAATTCTCCCTTCTGAATGCCAAAAGCAGGCCTTTCTGTTGTATGGTCATGTGCAGATTCTTCTCTCTTGTTCACATTCATACCAGAATGTTCTCTATCTTGTGTAGAGGGCTGAATGTAATCCAAAATATTTGGATCCACAGAGGGCATCTCCCTATCTTTAAATTCCATACAAGGTCCCACCTCTCTGCCCCTAAAATCCTGATCAGTCCTGGACCGGTGTCTACCTCTGAAATCTGAATGTGGTGTATCCCTGTCCCTAAAGTCTAGATCACTAGTACCTGAACCTCGGCCTCTAAAGTCCATCTGTGTTCCGTCTTTGTCCCTGAAGTCCAAATCAGATACATCTCTATTCCTAAAATCAGAACGGGACTGATCTCTGGCCCTGAAATCCAAATCTGATAAATCCCTTCCCCTAAAATCTGCATGGGATCCATCCCGGCCTCTAAAATCTAAATCATAAGTGCCCCGGCCCCTGAAGTCAGGTGGAGGAGCATCCCTACCTCTAAAGTCAACAGTATGAGCATCCCTGTCTCTGTAGTTCATGTGAGATGTCTCCCTACCTCTATAATCCATAGAAGTACCATCCCCACCCCTATAGTCCATAGGTGGTCCTTCTCTATCGCGAAAATCCCCAGAATGTATGTCCCTACTTCTGAAGTCCAACTGTGATGAATCTCTGCTCTGGAAATCAGAAGATGAAAAATCTCCCCCCCTGAAATCATGTCCAGGTCCCTCCCCTCCTCGATAGTCACCATGCTGTCCGTCTCTAGCTCCATAGCTGAAAGAATGCTCCTCTACATTTGCAAAGGGAGGCCCCGAATGCCCCTGGAAATCAAAGGGAAGTGAATCTCTGCCAGGAAAGTTGCCAGAGTGTCTCTCTTGAGCATGACTCTTAAGGGGAGGAGGAGGATAATCCCTGTTCCACCCGGGAGCAAACCTTTCTTCTTGGCTCCCACTGTAGAAACAAAGACAGTGTTATTCATATTGTCCAGAGAGTTTGAAATCTACACACCAGCATATTCTTCTCTAATCACAGCACATTCTTCTGTAAACATTTTTTTTTTTTTGGCAGAGTTCTGTAACAAGGTCCTAGATCTGCAGAAAACAGCAATGTTTTGCTATTTTAAGACGAAGTGGCGTAGTAAACTTTTATATTCCCATTTCAGAACACGAGGAAAGTCAACACAAGGTTTTCAACATGACTGCTGCAGAAAAAGCTTTCACCCAGTCCTGCAACAGGGAAAATCCGCAACACCAGATAAGCTAGCAATGGTGACACTCTACAAAAATTTCCATTTCCTATAGCCAGGGAACTTAGAATTCCAAGATCAGCATGATGATTCCTATACATCAGAAAAATCAATGCACTGTAAATTTTATACAGTAGGTTTCAGGAGGTGTCTTTCTCATTGGTGCATACAGGAGTAACATTCCAAAATATTTGATTACAGCCACAGTATGGACACCACCCAGTCAGAATGGATGCAGGCCCAAAATGAAGAAACACTGGCTGTAAATCACTAGGAGTATACCAGTGTTCACCAGCTGAGCATCAGCCCTGGCTGCATCTAAATCCTAGTTCTACAGTGGCTCTGCCTAGAACTGCTCTCACCTGGGTCCTATTATTGTTACTACTCAAGGGTATCTCAGAAGGCAGCATGAATCATGCCACAAAGCATGTGTTAAGTCGACTAAACCAAGCAACGGCATCCAGGAGCTTAATACTGAAAGGGACCTAGAGAGAGCATTAGGCCTTCAAGCATTATCACCAGGTCCCCAAAAAAGAAGCTGATTTTCTAGATTCTAATGCCTCATCTAATTTTTCATGGTAATACAATATATTTTAAAATAAGCATAGTATTAAATTCACATTCTCAGTTTACAGAACTCAAGAGATAAATGAGAATTGGCCCAATCTTTCATACTACCTAACTTCCTCCCTTTGTCTTAAGCTCCAGACCATTTTATACGTTTTGACTTTGGTAAAAGATTAGGGAATTTAAATAGGCAATTAGGTACCTAGGATACTGAGCTTGAAGGGGAGGGGAGAGAAGGGCATGAAAAAGGAAAACATGAAATGATCTGAATGGTTACCTGCTTTTTAGCAGTAAAACAAAAGTATTAAGAGATCAAGTCCAACTCAGTTCTCTCCTTCCAGAATATACAGGTTCTATTACATGACCCTTCTGAACTCAGACTACACTGCTATAGAAAGATTCAACAGAAAACTGCTTCTGGGTTACTCAGTGCAAGCGAAACAGTTACAATGCCAAACGCTTTCCAAAAAGTAATAGGAATTTAACAATAGTAACCTAAACAGTTGAATGATGCATATTTAATGGATTTTCAGAACATGGTAACTTCCAATAGCTCCTATTAACATTAGTTATATCTATGGGGTTCATCATAAGAGAAGCAACTTTAAATGTTCTTCGTAAGTAATACAATATAACACTAAAATTAAGACATTACCACTAATTCTGGTGTCACCCATATTTAAAATCATTCAAATCCCAATAGTTAGGGACTTCACTGGTGGCGCAGTGGTTAAGAATCCACCTGCCAATGCAGGGGACACGGGTTCGAGCCCTCTTCCAGGAAGGTCCCACATGCCATGGAGCAACTAAGCCCGTGCGCCATAACTATTGAGCCTGCGTGCCACAAAAATTGAGCCCACACGCCGCAACTACTGAAGCCCACGCACCGCAACTACTGAAGCTCACGCGCCTAAAGCCCGTGCTCTGCAACAAGAGACGCCACTGCAATGAGAAGCCCGTGCACCGCAACAAAGAGTAGCCCCCACTCGCCACAACTAGAGAAAGCCTGTGCACAGCAACAAAGACCCAACACAGACAAAAAATTTAAAAATTAACGAAAAAAAAAATCCCAATAGTTAGCTTGCAGGAAGACTTAAGCCTCAGCAGACACTCACAGGCTGAGTGCTGAGGTATCTAAATCTACATGTTCTCTGACCAGAACACATCCAACAGTGCCTTTGAATACTACCCTAAGGATTACCTTACCCTCTTCAGTGGAGAAGATCAAAGAGATCTAGAGTAACCACTGTACTAGGGTTCTTAGAACTGTATTTTATGTAGACTATTCAAGAAACACTTCTATTAGTATAAAATAGCAGTGGCTATGAAAATCATTTTCAACCAAATTTTTAAAAATTTTAAGAAGATGAGTTGTTAAAATAAATACAAAATTATTTTCCTGCAAGATACCTTTTTCACCCAAATTAGTCCCCCCAAAAGTTATGCTATATAAACTATGTCTCTTTCTGGTCAAAGATCTTAAAAAATAGCATGTAATGACTTATATTTAAACTAAAATTAAGGTGGGGAAATACAATTTTAAATAATAAATTCAAAGAGAAAATGTTCTGAAAAAAATTTTTAAGTGATGCAATAGAGCTAAAGTTACCTAATTCCTGAAGGTTTATAGGAAACAGCCTTACTTACAAATAATTATCCATAAATATAAGTAAAAAGGAGAGATTTTTAAATGTTAAAGTACAAACTCACTAATCTAGACTAGGGATCTGCAAACTTTTCCCATAAAGAGTCAGACAGTATTAGGCTTTGCAGTTTCTGTCAGAACTATTCAACTCTGCCATTGCAGCATGAAAGCAACCATAGACAATTTGTAAATGAATGATCAGGGCTATGTTCCAATAAAACAAAAACAAGCTGCAGGCTGTACAGCTTGTTGTTGTTGACCACTGATCCAGACCTTAATATTGTGAAAGGAAAAACATAACCAGCATCACCACCACTGCTTTAATTTAAAGACTGCTAAGCAGAAAGTAAAGACCCCTTTATTCATGAAACTAGTTTTACTAAATATTATACGGACTTTTTTTTTTTTTTTTTTTGCGGTACGTGGGCCTCTCACTGCTGTGGCTTCTCCCGTTGCGGAGCACAGGCTCCGGACGCGCAGGCTCAGCGGCCATAGCTCACGGGCCCAGCCGCTCCGTGGCATGTGGGATCTTCCCGGACCGGGGCACGAACCTGCGTCCCCTGCATCGGCAGGCGAACTCTCAACCACTGCGCCACAAGGGAAGCCCTATACGGATTTTTTTAAAACTTAGTTCTCTCCCTTAATTTTTCATTGGAACCCCAAGCTTCAAAATAATAAAACATCTGTTGAATTTGCACAAGAAGATCCTGCAGACTGCCAATCAAAAAGAAAATTTACTAGTAACAAAAGTTTCAATTAGAACATAAATTTTTTTTTTTGGCCACACCACGTGGCTTGTGAGATTTTAGTTCCCCCACCAGGGACTGAACCCAGACCCTTGGCAGTGAGAGTATGGAGTCCTAACCACTGGACCACCAGGGAACTCCCTGGAGCATAAATATTTTTTAATGTATAGCTTTAAAGGTCAGATTTCTTTGCTATATACCAACTAAAGCCATAACAATCATATTCCAATTGTAAACACAATGCAAAAGTTTTAAAATACCATCATCAGTGTTTATTATACTGGCTATAAGAAATTAACTTCCCACAATTCTAAAATATAATCCATTTACAACTGAATGGTACCACCTTCTCCACTTATCTTTGTACCTAGTAATCCTTAAAATTGAAATGTAGCTTAGAAAATTGCATCGAGTAATTTTTCTTTCTCAGAACTATTTTTGGTAGCTGAAACACAATATGTCACAGGAAAGACAGAGCTCTGGATTCTAGACATAAATTACTGAATTTAATGAAACATTTATATACATTTATGTACATTTTTTACTAGCTTTCCTTATTAATCAAATATGTATTACTTTGCTAAAAGAGACAAAAATATTTTTAGAAATTGGGGGATTTTGTTAATGCTTTTAAAAATGCTAAAACACAAAACACTTGGCACACTGGGTATTTAGTCTCACAATCACTTTAGAAATGACTAGAAAAATTTTAAATAGTTTCTATTTTTAAAAAATCAGAGCTATTTCTAGAAAATATCCCTCCTTATGGTAGGCCAAAAATATTATACTGTATCATTAAAATACTGACATTTCAATATTCAAATTTAAAGACTTACCGAAAAGGTCCTGTTCTGTTAGCAGATCGAGAATCCCCCCACATCTCTTTCTATGTCAAGAGGGTCCAATAAGTAGATCCTTGCTACCAAACTCTGGTTATCACAGTACCTGTACAAAACAAACCACAAAAAATGAGTACATTGGAACATGAAGTAAAGAATAAACCAATTTCCTCCTGTTTGGCTTATCAGGGACAACATCAGCAGGTATACTTTTGGAAGTCACTTTTAAACATTTACATGTTAATTTATAGCAAGACAAATACATTTTAAATTTAAAATGTGCACTCTAGGGCACCATCAACTTCTCAATGTACTAAGAATGCTTCATAATATATTTACTTATTTTTCTGGCACCCATTCTATCTTCCTTTTCGGAAATAGCACCTTAGCATAAACACCACTCTCAGTCTGTGCAGCTGATCCTACTCTATTCAGCCTGGCCAATCAGAATAGTCTATTACTGGGACTTCCCTGGCTGCCCAGTGGTTAAGACTCCAAGCTTCCAATGCAGGGGGCACAAGTTCAATCCCTGGTGGGGGAACTAAGATCCCACATGCCAAGCAGAGCAGCCAAAAAATAAATAAAAATTAAAAAAAAAAAAAAGCAAGAATAGTCTATTACCTCACCACAGTGATTGCTTTGAAGATGGGCATGTAACCTAAGGCTGAGAAGTCATCACAGGACCTGTGCTCCAGCTACTAAAAAAGTGGCAAACTTTTTTTTTTTTTGGCCATACCACGAGGCCTGTGGGAGCCTAGTTCCCCGACTGAACCTGGGCCCAGGCAGTGAAAGAGCCAAGTCCTAACCACTGGACCACCAGGGAATTCCCAAAAAGAGGCAAACTTTTATGACCTTGGATTTGGCAATGGTTTCTTACTATGACAACGAAAGAAAAAATAAAGTAGACTTCATCAAAATTGAAAACTTTTGTGAATCCAAGTACACTATCAAGAGAGTGAAAACACAACCCACATGTCAGCAAAACAACAGGCTATGAAATTCCAAAGCCTCATTCCTCAACAGAAACATCAAAAAACAAGCAGTCTGAACCAACTTTGTTGTAGCTTTAGAAAACAGTCAAAGCTTTACAACAACCAACTGAACACTCAGTCAAGAAAAAGTCATCCTCGGGACTTCCCTGGTGGTCCAGTGGTTAAGATCCGGCGCTCCCAACGCAGGGGGCCTGGGTTCGATCCCTGGTCAGCGGCACTAGATGCCGAATGCCGCAACAAAGATCCCACGTGCCATACTAAAGATCCCACGAGCCGCAACTAAGACCAGGCGCAGCCAAATAAATATTTTTTAAAAAGAATAAAAAATGAAAAAGTCATCCTCAAAATAATAGGAAAGTTTTTTGGTGTTTTTACTGATCCTTGCCCCACCCCCACCCCAGCATGGCAGTGGTTCTTGTCTTGAGGGCAGCCCAGTTTTCAGCTCCCTCCCTAAACCCAAGGGAAACCTGATTTGTAAATTATTGTGTACATCTGTTCTAATCTGTATGGGGGCTATCTGAAGGACTGATGCAAGGTACTTGCCTCTGTTTTACCTAACTCAGAACTCTGGGGGGAAAAGCGGCAGGCACTGCTAATAAAAGCTGCAAAGCAGACTACAGACTCACAGATATGGAGAGGTTGGGGTGAAAACACTTTGGGGAGTTAGGACATTCCAAGGCACCATGTATATGAGAAAATTTAGAACACCACAAGCATACCCAGACACATGATCAGACAAAACCTGAGAAGACTCTAAGCTTTCACCTCAGGCTAATCTCTAGGTTCAGAGCAAGCCTAGCTAAGTGTTGAAGGAATGGCTCCAGCACAGAACCAATCTGCAAAAACAAAGAGAGGTGGGTTTTTCTTTCTCTTATTTTTGTTGGTGTGTTTTTTGTCCATTTTTGTTTTATCTGTTTGAGCTCCTAGAATTCAAGGAAATCTTGGTTAACACATTAGATGAACAAAGGCTAAGAGAACAGGTGTCAGTGATCACACCTAAGGAATACAGCCTTTGCAAAAATGGTATAGGAAAAGAATTCTATATCTAGCAAAACTCTCCTTCAAAAATGAGAAAGAGGGACTTCCCTGGTGGTCCAGTGGTTAAGACTCTGTGTTTCCACTGCAGGGGGCACGGGTTCAATCCCTGGTCAGGGAACTAAGGTCCCGCATGCCACTTGGCGTGGAAAAAAAAAAAAAAAAAAGAGTAAGAAATTAAGACATTTCCTGATAAGCAAAAGCTGAAGGAATTTGTTACCAGTAGATGGGCCCTGCAAGAAATGAAAGAAAGTCAAAAGTAACTTGAAGCCATATGAAGAAATAAAGCTTCAGTGAAGATTTAAAAAGCAAGAGCAATTATAAAAGCTAGTATTATTGTGACTTCAATTTTTAACTCCAGTTTTTACTTTCTACATGATTTAAAAGACAAACGCATAAAAAACAATTATTAACCTAGGTTAATGGGACACAATTTGTAAAGACGTTATCTGTGACATCAGTAACAGAGGGAAGGGGGACTTCCCTGGTGGCGCAGTGGTTAAGAATCTGCCTGCCAATGCAGGGGTGACGGGTTCGAGCCTGGTCCGGGAAGATCCCACATGCCGCGGAGCAACTAAGCCCGTGCGCCACAACTACTGAGCCCACGCACCTAGAGCCTGCGCTGCGCAACAAGAGAAGCCACCACAATAAGAAGCCTGCTCACCGCAACCAAGAGTAGTCCCCACTCGCTGCAACTACAGAAAGCCCACGTGCAGCAACGAAGACCCAACGCAGCCAAAAAAAATAAATAAATGAATAAATTTATTTAAAAAAATTATTAATCTAGGTTAATGGGACACAATTTATAAAGATGCTATCTGTGACATCAATAACAGAGGGAAGGGGGACTTCACTGGTGGTGCAGTGGTTAAGAATCCACCTGCCAGTGCAGGGGACAAGGGTTCGAGCCCTGGTCTGGGAAGATCCCACATGCTGCGGAGCAACCGACCCCGTGCACCACAGCTACTGACCCTGCACTCTGGAGCCCGCGAGCCACAACTATTGAAGCCCATGTGCCTGGAGACCGTGCTCCACAGCAAGAGAGGCCACCGCAGTGAGAGGCCTGCGCACCGCAACGAGGAGTAGCCCCAGCTCACTGCAACTAGAGAAAACCCGCGTGCAGCAACAAAGACCCAATGCAGCCAAACATACATACATACATAAATAAATAAATAGAAGCAATGGGATAATATATTAAAAAACAAAAAAACAGAGGGAAGGAAAGGAACAGTATAGAAGCAGTTTTTCTATGCTATTGAACTTAAGTTGGTATAAATTCAAATTAAATTGTTGTAACTATACGATGTTAAATGTAATTCCCATGGTAACCACAAAGAAAATATCTTTAGAATATACACATAAGAAAATGAGAAGGCAATCAAACATTTCACTATAAAAAATCAACTAAACACTAAATAAGGTAATAATGGAAGAAATGAAGGGAAAAAAGCTATAAGGAATATAGATTACAAATAGCAAAATGGCAGAAGTTCCTCCTTATTAGTAATCACTTTAAATGTAAACAGTTTAAAATCTTCTTCTCAAAAGACAAGATTGGCACAATAGATTAAAAAACATAATCCAACTATACGCTGTCTACAAGAGACTCACTGTAGATCCAAAGACACAAATAGGTTGAAAGGGAAAAGACAGAAAAAAATATTCCACGCAAATAGTAACCAAATGAGATCTGTGGTGGCTATACTAGTATCAGACAAAACAGACTTTAAATCAAAAAAGGTACAAAAGACAAAGGACATTATATATTAATTTAAAGGTTAAAAAAACACAAGAAGATAAATCATAAACATTATACACCTAATAACAGACCCTCAAAATATATGAAGCAAAAACTGAAAGAAACTGAAGGGAGAAGTAAACAGTTCTATAACAGTTGGAAACTTCAAACCTCACTTTGAATAATGAATTGATCAACCAGACAGTATATAAGTAAGAAAACAGAGAACTTAGCACAATAAACCAAACACATCTAATTGACACAGAACACTCCACCCAACAACAGTAGAATCACATCTTGTCAAGTGCACATGGGATATTCTTCAGGATGGACCATTTGCTGGGCCACAAACAAGCCTCAACAGATTTTATAAGATAAATAACCGTACAAAGTATCCTCTCTAACCCAAACAGGATAAAGTTAGACATCAATAACATAAGGAAAAATTCTACAGTTTTCCATAGTTTTCCTTCTACATAAACTAGAATTCACAAAATTTTAAATGCATATTACTTCTGACTTTCTAGTTCCTCTTCTAGGAATTCATTCTCTAGAAACTTACAATGTGAGGTGACATGTTTACAAAGGTACATAGTGCAGCACTGTTTGTAATAGCAAAAGATTATAAAATCTATATTACATCAACAGAATATATTTGTACTACTGAAATACTATGCAACTCTCAAAAAATGAAATAGCTATGTTAATTTATATAGGATAAACTATTATATAGTAAGTTTAAAAATATGTGCAAAATATTATTTGTAATATGGTATCATCTGTGCAAAATAGAAAAGAACACATACCACAAAGTTAGGGGACTCACATTTCCTGATTCTAAAACTTAACTACAAGCAACCTAAATGTCCATTGACACATGAATGGATAAAGAAGATGTAGTATATACATATACAATGGAATATTACTCAGCTATAAAAAAGAACAAAATAATGCCATTTGCAGCAACATTTAGATTATCGTTCTCAGTAAGCCAGAAAGAGAAAGACAAATATCATATGATATCGCTACTATGTGGAATCTTAAAAAAATGATATAAATGATATAAATGAACTTATTTACAAAACAG
This sequence comes from Tursiops truncatus, assembly GCF_011762595.2. NCBI lineage: Eukaryota > Metazoa > Chordata > Mammalia > Artiodactyla > Delphinidae > Tursiops > Tursiops truncatus. Next base: position 64,739,027 of record NC_047043.1, on the reverse strand, counting down.
AAAGCGACTCACAGACATAGAAAACAAACTTCTTGTTACCAATGGGGAAGGGGGGATGCAGGGAGGGATAAATTGGGAGGTTGGGATTAACATATACACAATACTATATATAAAATAGATGACCAACAAGGACCTACTGCATAGCACAGGGAACTATACTCGGTATTTTTTAATAACCTATAAGGGAAAAGAATCTGAAAAGGAATATGTGTATGTGTGTGTGTGTGTGTGTGTGTGTGTGTGTGTGTGTGTGTATACGAAAAACTGAATCACTGTGCTGTATACCTGAAATGAACACGATATCGCAAATCAACTATACTCCAATTAAAAAAAAAAGAAAACAAAGCTACAGTTATCGAGACAGTGTGGCACTGACATAAGGATAAACAAAGATCAATAAAACAGAATTGAGAGTCCAGAAATAAACCCTCACATTTAGGATCAAGTGTATTAGACAAGAGTTCTAAGACAATTCAATGAAGAAAGAACAGTCTTTTCAACAAATGGTACTGGGACAAGTGGATGTCCCCATGCAGAAGCATAAAGTTGAACCCCTACTTCATGTCATGTATAAAAATTAATACAAATGGATCAAAGACCTAAATGTTTTAAGAGGTAAAACTATAAAATTCTTAGAACAGGCATAAATCTTCATGACCTTAGATTAAGAAATGGCTTTTTGGATAAGATGAATACCAAAAGCACAAGCAACAAAAGGAAAAATAAAATAGATCAATTGGATATCATCAAAATTTTAAATTTTGTGCTTTAAAGGACACCATCAAGAAAGTGAAGACAGCCCACAGAATGGGAGGAAACTTGTGTAAATCATATTTGATAAGGGACCTGTATCTAGAATACATAAAGAACTATTTTATAACTCAGTAGCAAAATAACCCAATTTTTAAAATGGGCAAAGGCTATGAATAGACATTTCTCCAAAGATGATACTTTTAAAAGGCCAATAAGCACAAGAAAAATGCTCAACATTACCCATAAGGGAAATGCACATCAAAACCATAATAAGGGGGTTCCCTGGTGGTCCAGTGGTTAGGACTCAGCACTTTCAATGCCGTGGCCCAGGTTCAATCCCTGGTCGGGGAACTAAGATCCCATAAGCCAAAAAACAAAACAAAACAAAACAAACAAAAAAACCACAGTAAGATACCACTTCATATCCACTAGGGTGTCTCTAATAAAAAGATAAGTTGACAAGAATTTGAAGAAATTAGAACCCTCATATACTACTGGTGTGAATGGGGCCAAAGATATGTACAAACATCTAGCGGTTCCCTCCAAAATTTCCTCAGAATAGCTGGAATTCTTCGGACAGTTTAATCCAGCAAAGCAAATGATTACAGGTCTTGGGGCTGAAATGATGTTAAACTATCCTTAAACTTTAAATGGGTAAAAATTCTTGAGTTGGGCTTCCCTGGTGGCGCAGTGGTTGAGAGTCCGCCTGCCGATGCAGGGGACACGGGCTCGTGACCCGGTCCGGGAAGATCCCACATGCCGCGGAGCGGCTGGGCCCGTGAGCCATGGCCGCTGAGCCTGCGCGTCCGGAGCCTGTGCTCCGCAACGGGAGAGGCCACAACAGTGAGAGGCCCACATACCGCAAAAAAAACCAAACAAACAAAAAAACAAAAACTCTTGAGTTACTGGCATGGAGCCAGGGCTACTTTTGGTAAACAGAACTGGCACTGCGGGATGAACTGAATGCCAGGTTAAGGCTTTAAATTCTGAAGCTCATCAGAACCCAGCAGGGATATTGGTTGATATACACAGCAAGACAGGAGCCAAGAAAGTCAGAATCCACTAAGGAATGTATAACAAGTCACCTGCCATACCACCTAACTCTGAAAATAAGTGGCACTATAACACTAATTACACAACTGTACCTGGCGGTGAACATGCAAGTGGGAACGGAAGGCCTGCCACCTCAAATGCCCAGATCCCACCCCTAACAGATGCAACATAGCAATGAGTAAGAGGGCCCCTGTGGTAAGGCTGAGATGTAAGTCCAGGTGAAGCTGCTGCAGGTGTAGATCTTGGTGGTAGTAGTAAATAGTCAAATGAGAGGCTTTTGTTTGTTTGTTTTTATTGTAGTATAATTGCTTTACAATGTTGTGTTAGTTTCTGCTGTACAGTGAAGTGAATCAGCTATATGTATACATATATCCCCTCCCTCTTGGACCTTCCTACCCCCTCATCCCACCCATCTAGCTCATCACAGAGCACTGAGCTGAGCTCCCTGTGCTATACAGCAGGTTCCCACTAGCTATCTATTTTACACATGGTAGTGTATTTACGTCAAACCTAATCTCCCAATTCATTCCACCCTCCCCTTCCCCCCCACGTCCACACATCAGTTCTCTACATCTGAGTTTCTATTCCTGCCCTGCAAACAGGTTCATCTGTACCATTTTTCTACGTTTCACACATATGCGTTAATATAAGATATTTGTTTTCCTTTGACTTACTGCACTCTGTATGACACTCAAATGAGAGTTCTGAATGCTGAATTGAAAAGTAATTTCACGTGAATACTGGTTGAACAGGAGTCATTTAATCCTGAGAGATGGCAAGCATCACATTAAACCATGGATTGCACTCCTAGTGATGCCCTTCTCATCAATTCCTTTAATTTTCAGCTTTACAATTATACTCCTCCAGAACATAAAGACTGGTTTCCTGGAAACCAACCAGTGGGTATGGGAATAAAGCCTCCCCATTGTATAGGGTCAGCAGCCTTTAAGGTTAGAATGATGATGTTAGCTGATTGTTTCTAAGCCTCCTCTGCCTTTGACTCTTGATTAATAAAAACATTATTGGCGGGACTTCCCTGGTGGCACAGTGGCTAAGAATCCTCCTGCCAATGCAGGGGACACAGGTTCAAGCCCTGCTCCGGGAAGATCCCACATGCCGCGGAGCAACTAAGCCCGTGCGCCACAACTACTGAGCCTACACTCCAGAGCCTGCGAGCCACAACTATTGAGCCCACGTGCCACAACTACTGAAGCCCGCATGCCTAGAGCCCATGCTCCGCAACAAGACAAGCCACCGCAATGAAAAACCCGCCTGTCGCAACGAAGAGTAGCCCCCGCTCGCCGCAACTAGAGAAAGCCCACGCGCAGCAATGACGACACAACACAGACAAAAATAAATTAAATTAATTAATTAAAAAAAATTCTTGGCAAATACTTTCACTTTGGTCCATTCTGCACATATCCAAGAAATTTACCTCCAGCAAAATAAAACCAATACCCAGGGCCACCCCTCTTACTCATGACTTCAGTTCCAAAAGCCAACAAAGCAGAACCAGGGGTACTATTCCGTTAGTTTTAGCTGTGGTATATAGCAGCTTGTTCCTGCTTTAAACATTCTAATTTTTTCCAAAGTAAATGCTTTGAGCCAAACAGGACACTCAGCTAAGAGGATCAAGGGGGCACCAACAGGCAAGGACTGGTGTGAGCACCTACCCAACTATGATCCAACTATGAGTTTTTAAACAGCAGTAATTTTAATATGCACTATTGGACCTAGAATTAGTGACTGCTGGAAGCACCATTGCTCCCCCAACCCCTGCAAATTCCCATTAAAAAAATTTAAGTGTATTCATTTCAATTACACTTAAAAAGATTTGTCCTCGGGACTTCCCTGGTGGCACAGTGGTTAAGAATCCACCTGCCAATGCAGGGGAACCAGGTTCGATGCCTGGTCTGGTAAGATCCCACATGCCACGGAGCAACTAAGCCCGTGCACCACAACTCCTGAGCCTGTGCTCTAGAGCCCGCAAGCCACAACTACTGAAGCCCACGTGCCCTGGAGGCTGTGTTCAGCAACAAGAGAAACCACCGCAATGAGAAGCACATGCACCACAGTTAAGAGCAGCCCCCGCTCACTGCAACTAGAGAAAGCCCGTGAGCAGCAATGAAGACCCAACACAGGCAAAAATAAATAAATAAAATAAAATAAATTAAAAAAAAAAGATTCCTCCTCAAATGTAATAGTGATTTTTCAGGCTTCCTCTCCAGAATCATATCTTAAATCCCCATTGATGGCATTTGCTTTGCCTACTATCATACCACATTAAAAGTGGATCTACATAAATGCAGAAGCTAAAACTATAATGTTTCTAAAAGAAAACACAGGGAATTCCCTGGCGGTCCAGTGGTTAAGACTTTACGCTTTCACTGCGGTGGCCCGGGTTCAATTCCTGGTCAGGGAACTAAGATGCCACAAGCCAAGAGGCATAGCAAAAAAATAAAACACAGGAAAAATATTTTTGAGCTTGGTATCAGCAAAGACTTTTGTCAAGGACCTAGAAAGCATTAGCCATAAAGAAAAATATTAAAATCAAAATCTGTTCTTCAAAAGACACTGTTAGGCTTCCCTGGTGGCGCAGTGGTTGAGAGTCCGCCTGCCGATGCGGGGGACGCGGGTTCGTGCCCCGGTCCGGGAGGATCCCGCATGCGGCGGAGCGGCTGGGCCCGTGGGCCATGGCTGCTGAGCCTGCGCGTCCGGAGCCTGTGCTCCGCAGCGGGAGAGGCCACAGCAGTGAGAGGCCTGCATACCGCAAAAAAAAAAAAAAAAAGACACTGTTAAAAAAATGAATAGGTGAACTACAAAACAGCAAGTAAATATTTGTGACACATGTCTGACAAATGCTCCCTATTATTAGTCAGAAGGAAAAGATTAAAACCACAATGAGATACCAATACACACTCACTAGAATTGCTAAAATTAAAAAGATTCACAAAATCAGATACACAAAGATTTCCAGCAATCAGAACTCATACACTACTCGAAAGAATGCAAAATTGTAGGGCTTCACTGGTGGCGCAGTCGTTGAGAATCCGCCTGCCAATGCAGGGGACACAGGTTCAAGCCCTGGCCTGGGAAGATCCCACATGCCGCGGAGCAACTAAGCCCATGTACCACCACTACTGAGCCTGCGCTCTAGAGCCCGTGAGCCACAACTACTGAGCCCGCGTGCCACAACTACTGAGTCTGCGCTCTAGAACCCGCGAGCCACAACTACTGAAGTCTGTGCACCTAGAGTCTGTGCTCCGCAACAAGAGAAGCCGCCCGGGCATGGCAAGGAAGAGTAGCCCCCTCTCACTGCAACTAGAGAAAGCCCCGCGTGCAGCAATGAAGACCCAATGCAGCCAAAAATAAAATAAGATAAATAAATCAAAAAAAAAAAGTTCACACACACACACACAAAGAATGCAAAATTGTACAATCACTTTAGAAACTGGCCTGAGAAACACTACCCTATGACCCAGCAATTCCACTTCTAAAGTATTTGCCTAAGATAAATGAAAATAAAAGATCTCTACAAAAATGTTCACAACAGCTTTATTCATAATAGCTTTAAAAAAAAATGGAAACAACCCAAATATCCTTCAATGGGGGATGAGATATAAACATTGTTTGGTGTCCTAAAGGGTATCCTCCCTGGCACAGTGTACTTCAGTTAGATTGCAAATGCAAAGGTGACTTTTTGGTAAAGTGGGAGAAGGGTTAGTAAGAAAGAGGAAGTGGAAAAGGAGAATCAACAAGAGCCATTTTTTAAAAATAATTTAAGTTTACCACTTTAACCATCTTTAAGTATACAGTTACGAGGGATTAAGTACATCCACAGTGTTTTGCAAATATCATCCCCATCCACCCACAAAACTTTTTTCATCTTGCAAAACAGAAACTCTGTACCCACTAAACAGTACTCCCCACTCCCCTCTTAACCTAGTCCTTGGCAACCACCATTCCACTTTGTCTTTATGATTTTGACTACTCTAAGTACCTCAATACTAGTGGAATCATACAATATTTGTTCTTTCTGGCTTATTTCATTTACCATAATGTCTTCAAGGTTCATACATATTCCAACAGCTATCAGAATTTCATGTCTTTTTAAGGCTGAATAATATTCTATTGTGTGTACATTTTATCTATTCATCCACTTATGGACACTTGGTTACTCCCATCATTTGGATAATGTGAATAATGAACAAGGGTATACAAATATCTCTTTGAGATCAGTTCTTTTGGATATATATACCCAGAAGTAGAATTGCTGGATCATATGGTAATTCTATTTTTAATTTTTTGAGGAACCACCATACTGTTTTCCACAGCAGCTACACCATTTTACATTCCCACAAATAGTGTACAATGGTTTTGTTATGGACTGAACTGTGCCCCCTCCAATTCATATGCTGAAGCCCTAACTCCCAATGTGACTGTATTTGGAAATAGGGCCTTTGAGGAAGTAATTAAGGTTGAAAGAGGCCATAAGGGCGGGGCCCCAATCCAACAGGACTGGCATCAGTGGAAGAGACACCAGGAATGCATGCACAGGGAAAAGGCCATGTGAGGACATGGACAGAAGATGGCCTTCTGCAAGCCAAGGAGAGAGGCCTCATCAAAACCCAAAACTGCTGACACCTTGATCTTAGACTTCAGCCTCCAAACTGTGAGAAAATAATTTTCTGTTGTTTAAGCCACCTAGTCTGCAGTATTTTGCTATGGCAGCCCTAGCAGAATAATACAAGTTCCAATTTATCCACATCCTCACCGACACTTGTTATACTGTTTTTCTGTTTTGTTTTGTTTTTTAATAACAGCCTTCCTAATGGGTATGAAGTGGTATCTCATTGTGGTTTTGATTTGCATTTCCCTAATCAATAATGATGCTGAGAATCTTTTCATGTGCTTATTGGCCAGCTGTATATCCTTTTTGGGAGAAATGTCTATTCAAGTCCTTTGCCCTTTTATTTATTTTTTTTTTTGGCGGTACGCGGGCCTCTCACCGCTGCGGAGCACAGGCTCTGGACGCGCAGGCCCAGCAGCCATGGCTCACGGGCCCAGCCGCTCCGCGGCATGCGGGATCCTCCCGGACCAGGGCACGAACCCGCGTCCCCTGCATCGGCAGGTGGACTCTCAACCACTGCGCCACCAGGGAAGCCCCCTTTGCCCATTTTTTGATTCAGGTTTTTTGTTGTTGTTGTTGAGTTTATAAGTTTTCTATATATTCTGGATATTAATCCCTTGTCAGACGTGTGATTTGAAAATATTTTCTCCCATTTTGTGAGTTGCCTTTTTACTCTGTTCATAGTGTTCACTGACCACAAAAGTTTTTAATTTTGATGAAGTCCAATTTGTCTATTTTTCCTTTTGTTGACTGTGCCCTTGGTGTCATATCCTCTAAACGATCATTGCCAAACCCAACGCATAAAGCTTTCCCCCTATGTTTTCTTCTAAGAGTTTTCATTCTTACACCCAGGAGCAAGATTCATTCTTTTTTTGTTTGTTTTAATATTTATTTAAGCTGCACCAGGTCTTAGTTGCAGCATGTGGGATCTTCATTATGGCATGCAGGATCTTTAGTTGCAGCATGTGGCATCTTTCAGTTGTGGCACACAGACTCCTTAGTTGCGGCAGGCATGCAGGGATCGAATCTGGGCCCCCCACATTGGGAGCGTGGAGTCTTACCCAGTGGACCACCAGAGAAGTCCCCAGATCATTCTTAAGAAAAGTATTTATGGAAGGCAAGTTCTGCATATTGATTCCTTTAAAAATATACATGCCCATAGTCTCTCTGGGATGTTTTTGTGTACCCATTAATTAAAGACTGTAGTCTGAAGAACGTACCCTTACCTTGCTCCATCACTTAACTCATTTTTTGACCTATATTACCACTCTGCTGACTACTTCCTTTTTGTTTGTAAACATACTCAAGTCTCCCTCATGCAAAACACACACCCACACACCCAATACAAAACCTTTAAATATTAGTTCAATATATAAATGAACGTCCACCAAATACTGCTAATCCCCTAGCCTCTATTCTGTTCCCCAGCATGTTTCTTGATGCCGTCTCTTGGTGCTATAGACTAAACTGAATGTTTGTGTTACCTCAAAATTCATATGTTGAAGTCCTAATCTCCAATGTGACGGTATTTGAAGATGGGGCCTTTAGGAGGTAATTAGGTCATGAGGGTAGAGCCCTTAGGAATGGGGTTGATGCTCTTATAAGAAGGGACAAAAGAGGACTTCTCTGGTGGTTCAGTGGTTAAGAATCCACCTGCCAACGCAGGGGACACGCGTTCAAGCCCTGGTCGATTCCACACGCTGCAGAGCAACTAGGCCCGTGCGCCACAACTCCTGAGCCTGCGCTCTAGAGCCCGCAAGCCACAACTACTAAAGCCTGCACGCCTAGGGCTCGTGCTCTGCAACAAGAGAAGCCACCGCAATGAGAAGCCCATGCACTGCAACAAAGAGTAGCTCCCACTTGCTGCAACTAGAGAAAAGCCCGCACGCAGCAACAAAGACCCAAAACAGCCAAAAATAAATAAATAATTTTATTTTTTTTAAAAAGGGACAAAAGAGAGATGCTCTCTCTCTCTCCCTGCCATGTGAGCATACAGCGGGAAGGCAGTTGTCTGCAAATCAAGAGGATCTCACCAGGAACCATACTGTCTGGCACCTTAATCTTAAACTTCCCCGCCGGCACTTCCCTGGTGGCTCAGCGGTTAAGAATCCACCCACCAATGCAGGGGACACGGGAAAGAGCCCCGGTCCAGAAAGATCCCACATGCCACGGAGCAACTAAGCCCATGCGCCACAACTACTGAGTCTGCGATCTAGAGTCCGCAAGCCACGACTACTGAAGCCCTCACGCCTAAAGCCCACGCTCCACAACAAGAGAAGCCACCACAAATAAGAAGCCCATGCACATCAACAAAGAGTAACCCCCACTCGCCACAACTAGAGAAAGCCCCCGCACAGCAACGAAGACCCAACGCAGCCAAAAAACAACAACAACAAAAAAAACTTCCCTGGCTCCAGAACTATGAGAAATTTGTATTGTTTAAGTCACCCAGTCTAGGGTATTTTGTTAGAGCAGCCCAAGCTAAGACACTGGGCAATCTTACCCATTCCCAATTTAACCACTATCTCTACCATCTCTATGATGATAATTTCCACATCTCCATCCCCAGCTTAGACTTCTCTATAAAGTCCAAATGCCTGCCAGAAATGGCCACTTAGCTATCCCATAGGAATCTCAAGCTCATGTACAAATAAGACTTTACTACTATAGGGAGACATTTAAATACTTCATTAGAGCTGCTTTTTCTTGTGAATAGAAATTTCCCAGATTTTAAATATTATATCCTGGTCCCTTACACCAGCAAATTACAGTCAGGTTCCTAGTTTAAAAGTGAGTTTTATAAGAAAGCACAGTGTGGTGGTGAAGGGACAAGAGTGCAGTCTCTGGACATACTCTGCTGGGGTTCACAGTTAGATTGCCTGGAGGCAAATCTTGGCTCTGCACAATGTAGCTCCTTAAGCAAGTTATTTAACTTAATGCCTCAGTTTACTTCTCTCTAAAAATCAGGACAAAGATGTCTACTTCATAGTTATCAGGATAAAATGACAATGTAAATTCACTAGAATGGTGCCTCATAAATAAATGCTCAGTAAATGTTATTACTCTTTTTAACAGTTTATTTCAACAATCATTGGGATTTGGAATGTTCCCATTGATGCAGTCTGGTTTGGCTAAATGATTGACATTAAAGTTTGATTTGCCAATTAAATTAAATGGCAGACATTTTCCATAAATTAAATCTGCAGTTCCAAGGTTTTGTCAACTACATATTTAAAGCATATATGCAGCATATATATTATACCAGAAAATACATCCTTTGCAGCCATTTATGACAGAAGTGTTAAGATGCCAACATAGAAATGTACAAGGTGGTAAAAAATTTTTTCGAAATTTTAGGGGTTAAAATTTTTTTTAATCCTTTTAGGTGGTTCAAGAGTAAAAGGGTTTCAAGACCATTGGCCTAGTGAATATGTTTTAGAGTCAGACTGCCTGAGTTTGAATCAAAACTCCAGCTTCTGGTAATTCCCTGGTGGTCCAGTGGTTAGGACTCCAAGCTTCCACTGCACGGGGCATGGGTTCCATCCCCGGTTGGGGAACTAAGATCCCACATGCCACGCAGCATGGCCAAGAGAAAAGAAAAAAAAAAAGGAAGACAAAACTTTAGCTTTCTTTCTTTTTTTTTTTTTAATTTATTTTTGGCTGCATTGGGTCTTCATTGCTACACACGGGCTTTCTCTAGTTGTGGTGTGCGGGGGCTACTCTTTGTTGCAGTGCGCAGGTTTCTCATTGCGGTGGCTTCTCTTGTTGCAGAGTGCAGGCTCTAGGCACACGAGCTTCAGTAGTTGTGGCTTGAGGGCTCTAGAGCGCAGGCTCAGTAGTTGTGGTGCATGGGCTTAGGTGCTCCACAGCATGTGGGATCTTCCCAGACCAGGGCTCGAACCCGTGTCCCTTGCATTGGCAGGAGGATTCTTAACCACTGCACCACCAGGGAAGCCCAAAACTTTAGCTTTCTATGTACCCTTGGTAAGTTATATTTAACTTCTATATGCCTCAAAGCTCTCCTCCTACACAAGGGGAATAATAATGGTACCTACCTCATATGATTACTGTAAGGAGTAAATGAGATCATGCATCAGAAGTAATTGCATTGATAGCAACATTATTCATGACAGCCAAAAACTGAAAAGAATCCAAATGTCAATCCACAGGTAGATGGATAAACAAATGTGATATACTCGTAAAAAGGAATGCAACATGGATAAATCTCAAAAAAGATTACAAGTGAAAGAAGCCAGACATTCCAATTATATGAAATTTCTAGAAAACATAAAACTACAGAGGCAGAAAGCAGATCAGTGGATGCTAGGACTTGCAGTTAAGAGTGGGAAGTGTAGATTAACAACAAACAGGAACTAGGGAATGTTTTGAGGTGTTGGAAATATTCTAAATCTGAATAGTGGTGATGACTGCATCAAACTGAACTGTTACAATAAGTGAATTTTATGATATGTAAATTATGCCTCCAAAAAAAAGTTTTGAAAAATTTTAAAGCAACAATGTATTAAATATTATTACTACTGCTACTATGGTCAGGTGTTTAAAATGACAATAACATTAAGCTGGAAAGGACCTTTCTGAGTATGTCTATTCCTACTCTCTGAAACAAGAGTAATAAAGGCAGGCACAGCTGAGTACTGACTCTGCCACAGTTGCGCATTTTACATGGGTTCTCTCACTTAATCATCACAGGTCCTCCATGGGGTAAGTTCTGTTACAATCCCCACTTTACAGACTATGAAACTGAGGCTCAAATAGGTTGAGAGACTTGCCCCAAAACAATATAACTAATATGAGGAAAAGCCAAAATGCAAACTCAAGACCATCTGATTCCAAAGCCCATCCTAAAATTCGTATAGAATTTCATAGGTCTCTGAATAGCCTTGAAAAAGAACATAGCTGGAGGACTCTCACTTCCCGATTTCAAAACTTACTATAAAGTTACAGTAATCAAAACAGTGTGGTATTGGTATAAGGACAGACATACAGAACAATGGAATAGAGAACCCAGAAATAAACCCTCACATACATGGTCAAGTTATTTTCAACAAGGGTGCCAAGTCCATTCAATGGGAAAAAGACAGTCTTTGCAACAAATGGTCATAGGGAAACTGGATACCCACACGCAAAAGAATCAAGTGGGGCCCTTACCCAACACCATATACAAAAGTTATCTCAAAAAAAGGATTCAAAAGAGGGAAGAGGGCTTCCCTGGTGGCGTAGTGGTTGAGAGTCCACCTGCCGATGCAGGGGACATGGGTTCGTGCCCCAATCCGGGAAGATCCCACATGCCGCGGAGCGGCTGGGTCCGTGAGCTATGGCCGCTGAGCCTGCGCATCCAGAGCCTGTGCTCCGCAACGGGAGAGGCCACAACAGTGAGAGGGGAAGCTTCATGCATTGGATTTGGCAATGATCTCTTGGATATAACACTAAAAGCAGAGTCAAAAAAAAAGACAAACTGGACTTCATCAACATTAAAAACTTCTGTGCTTCAAAGAACACTATCAACAGAGTAAAAAGGCAATTCACGAATGGGAGAAAATATCTGCAATACACATATCTGATGAGGGATTAACATCCAGAATATACAGAAAACTAAAAGTCAACAACAAAAGACAACCTGACTCAAAAATGAGCAAAGGACTTGAACACACATTTCTTCAAAGAAGACATACAAATGGTCAATAAACACAAAGGAAGACTCTCAACATCATTAGCAATTAGGGAAATGCAACTCAAAATCACCAGATACGCCTTCACACCCATTAAGATGGTTATTAAACAAAACAAAAATAAACGAACAAACAAACAAACCTAACAGAGGCTGGTGAGCATGTGGAGAAATCAGAACCCTCTGTGTTGCTGGTGGGCATGTAAAATGGTGCAGCCACTGTGTAAAACATATGGCAGTTCCTCAAAAAATTAAAAACAAAATTATCATGTGATCCAACAATTCCAATTCTGGGTATAAACCCAAAAGAAATGAAAGCAGGAACTCAAGTAGATATGTGTACCCGCCCCCATGTTCATTCCTGCATTACTCACAACAGTCAAAAGGTGGAAACAACCCAATGCCCACCAATAGATGAAAAGATAAACATAATATAGCATATATATATATATATAATGGAATACTATTCAGCCTCAAAAAGGAATGAAATTCTGACAGATGCTATAACATGGATGAACCTTGGAGACATTCTGCTACGTAAAATAAGCCAGTCATGAAAGGACAAATATTGTATAATTTATGATTCTATTTATATAAGGTACCTAGGACAAGCAAATTCATAGAGATGGAAAGTAGAATGGCGGGTACCAGGGGTTGGGGGAGGGGAGAATAGGAAGTTATTGTTTAATGGGTACAGAGGTTCAGTTTGAGAAGACAAAAAAGTTCTGAAGCTGGATGGTAATGATGGTTGCACAACAGTGGGAAGGTACTTAATACCACTGAAGTGTACACATTAAAATGGTTAAAGAAAGAGAGAGAGAGAGAGAGAGAAGAGAGAGAGAGAGACACTACTTCACACCCATTTAGGTGGTTACTGAAAAAAAACAAAAACAAAAAAACAGAAAACAAGTGTTGGGATGTGGAGAAGTTGGAACCCTTGTGCATTACTGGTGGGAACAATGCAACTGCTGTGGAAGACAGTATGGTGGTTCCTCAAAAAGCTAAACACAGAATTACCATATGATCCACTTCTGGGTATATACCCAAAGATACTGAAAACAGGGACATGAAGAGATATTTGTATACCCATGTTCACATCAGCATTATTCACAACAGCCAAAAGGTGAAAACCCAACTGTCTAGCAAGTGAACAATTAAACAAAATGTGGTCTATACATACCAACTGAGTTTTGTTCAGCCTTAAAAGGGAATGAAGATGTCAATTACATCTCAGTTTTTAAAAAAATCTTTAATTAAAAAGGAAAGAATGGGGACTTCCCTGGTGGCGCAGTGGTTGAGAATCTGCCTGCCAAAGCAGGGGACACGGGTTCGAGCCCCGGTCCGGGAAGATCCCACATGCCGTGGAGCAAGCCCATGCACCACAACTACTGAGCCTGTGTTCTAGAGCCTGTGAGCCACAACTACTGAGCCACCGTGCCACAGGTGCTGAGCCTGCGCGCCTAGAGCCCGTGCTCTGTGGCAGGAGAGGCCATCGCGATGAGAAGCCAGCGCAGCGCAACGAAGAGTTGCCCCCGCTCGCCGCAACTAGAGAGAGCTCGCGCGCAGCAACGAAGACCCAATGCAGCCAAAAATAAATAAATTAATTAAAAAAAAAAAAAGAAGAAGAATGAAGTTTGGACACACGCTATGACATGAAAACATTTTTACCTGAAATAAGTCAGACATGAAAGGACAAATATTGTATGATTCCACTTATATGGGTTACCCAGAACAGGTAAATAAACAGAGACAGAATACAGATTAGATGTTACCAGGGGCTAGAGGGAGGGGGCAATAGGAGTTACTTGCTTAATGGTTAGGGTTTCTGTTTGAGGCGATGAAAAAGTTTTAGAAATAGATAATGGTTATGGTTTCATTACATTGTGAATGTAATTCATGCAATGAATTTTATGTGAAGTTTACACATAAAAATGGCTTAAATGGCAAATTTTGTTACAATGTATGTAACAAAATACATTCATCACAACTTTGTAAAAAAAAAAAAAGTAACGTAATATACAAAAAAACACTGAATTAAGCACCTTAAATGGGTGAACTGTATGGTGTGTGAATTATATCTCAACAAAGCTATTTCTTAAAAAGGTAACCATGGCTAACATTTAGTGAACACTTTCCACACACCAGGCACTGTTCTAAAAGGATTACATAAACCTCAAAACAACCTACCGAGGTGGCTACATTTCTTAACCTCATTTCACGTATGAGGAAATTGAAGTTAAGTAATTTGTCCAATGTCACTCAGGTAGTGGAAGAGTCAGGGGTTCAAACCCTACCAGATTTTAGAGCTCCTACAGTTACCCACTCTGCTCCACTGAGTCCCACAGTGTGATAGGAAGGTTATTAAAGGCACCCAATAGATGCCCCGTTAACTAAGCGAATGAGATGAACAACTACTGTGGAATTCTAGCAGGAAAATAAATTCTAAGCACTTGGAATGTAGCCAGAAGAGTCCATGATTTATCATCTCTAAAATTTCAGAACTTTCCAATAGCGGGAATTTCCTGGTGGTGCAGTGGTTAAGAATCCGCCTGCCGATGCAGGGAACACGGGTTCAAGCCCTGGTTTGGGAAGATCCTACATGCCACGGAGCAACTAAGCCCCTGCACCACAACTACTGAGCCCGCGCCCAGAGCCTGTGCTCTGCAACAAGAGAAGGGACTGCAATGAGAAGCCCGCACACCACAACAGAGTAGCCCCCGCTCGCCGCAACTAAGGAAAGCCTGCACGCAGCAACGAAGACCCAATGCAGCCTAAAATAAATAAATAAAATTTAAATTTTTTTTCAAAAAAAGAATTTTCCAATAGCTTTAATGTTAATACAACTCTGAGTTAGATTATTAACACACCATTTCATACATTTAAACACCGGCAGAAGAGTATAACCTTGCCCATGTATCTTCAATAAGACTGGAGAGTTCACTTAGTAACCTCTCCATTGACAATTCTCCTCTGAAAGGCTACAAAAAACTAGGCTCCTAAAGGCAACAAAAGTAAACCCAATTCTGGTAACAGAATTCTATAAAGAAGGGTGCTACAAATGTCCAGAAACAGAGACCTAGTACCTATTCTATAGGTTAGGTACCTACTTAGATGCCTGTTAACCAGGCAAGGTTCAGGTCCAACTTTTGTGTGTTTCACCAGAATGCTAACATACCATTGTCAGTCCTACCCTCACTTATCAGTTCTTGATACCTCTCCTATAGTCCTCACAAGTTTGCTGATGTTGACATTATTAAACCATTCACATTGGTGGCACTACTCAACAGGAAGTTGAAAACTAACAAACTAGGGCACAATCCAGAGTTCAGAAATGAATCAGGTGACCAGGCGCATCTAAGTCTACTGAACTCCACCTAGATCCCCGCAATTCTGACCTTCACAAGCAAACCTGGAATGTGCAAAAAATACAAGTACTCTTACAGTTTATGTACCCTACAAAACAAGGCCCTTTGTTTTATTAAAAAATGCACGCCCAGAGTTGAGCCCATAAGCACAACATCAATTCTAAAATTAAGAGAAAAACACAGATTTACAACGCCAAAAGGAATCTAAAAAGCGAATACGAGGAAACTTCCCTCTCCTCCTACCTGCGCCCAACGGGTGCAGGACCCACCAGACCACTCCCCTGGCTCCAGATTCTACAGCCCCGAGTGCCGGGCTCCGAACTCTCGCGCCCTGTGGTCCGGCTGAGCCCACTCGGGTCTGTCCAGGTCTGAGAGTGAGGCTACATGCTAAGCACAAAAAAAGCTCCCTCTTGAACGATGCCTCAGAACTGTATCAGAATCTTTAAAAAGCAGGAAAAAAGGAGGAAGAAAGGGCCGCCTGCTTGGAGCTCCTCAGACCAGGAGCACCGAACCGCAACCACGCGCCAGCTACAAAACACCGCAGCCGGCCGCCCCGAGACTGGACCGGTAATTCCACCGCCGCGCCGGGCCCCGCCCCGGGCCCGCGACCATTCTGGGGCGTTCCTCCCGTGGGCGGCGCCTCCCTCACCACACCGCCACTTGGCTCTCTTCCTGAGCGAGGCCGCGGCCGCCCCGCGACACCGAAGCTGCAGCTTCTAGCCCGCGCGGGCCCGCGACGTCCAGAGCGGCCTGGCAGGCCGGCTCTTTTCCCCCAGGCTCCGGCACGCCCTCTCTACGGCCGCAAGCCCTTACCGAGGCAGCGCGGCCTCCGCGGCCCGCTCCTCCTAATCCTCGGCCGCTGCCACCGACCCAGCGCCGCGGAAACCGGAACTTCCTCCGCGCCGAGCCGCTGCCTTCACAAAGGCGCCGCCGCCTTTAGCGCTCTGCCCGCCGGGAGATGGAGTACCGCGGCCGGTCGCACCGAATCCACTCCCGGCGTACCCCGCGCGGGGGGCGGAGGGCGGGGCGGGAGGGGGGTGCTTGCCTGCGCGGGTGGGACGTAAGAGCACGCTCTCGTCGTCGTCCAATGGGAGGGCGCCCTTCCCTCCCCCCCCAACTCCGTCCGCCGGGGCTGCTGGGGGTTGTGGTTTGGCCTCTGACCCACGGGTTCTAGTTCTTTTTCGGTCTTTGGAGTTGAGCGAGGCGTGCATTTTCTTGGTGGCTTGGCCTTCTCGAGTTTTGCTCCCCGCCAGAGCGCACATATGGCCCCGGCCTGCGTAGCTTGAAAACGACTTATTTTCCGTTAATATGAAGGAAATGGAAGGGAGGCGTCTCCAGCCTAAGACTTCCGAGGCAGGGGCTTCTGGCCCACACAAGAGCCTGTTTTCCGACCCTCCCATAGGATAGGGAAGCAGTAGTCACAGAGGCTCGTCTCCTTTTCCTTCTGATGGGTTTCCAAGTTAGGTATTACCAACTCAGGAATACCAGGTGGGTGTCATCTGTGTTAAAGGTTTAATAGCCCTACCTACGAAGGAAAATCTACTCAGTTTACACAGAGCCTTGCTAGCTCGGGCAATACATCTGGCCAAGAGTGACTTGTGCGAGGTCACAGAGCAACTGGAAAGTATCTGCAAATCAGCAATCTAGTGGAAAACGGGGCAGCACAACTTTCAGTTTGCAGCTCATGTCCAGAATCACCTTACAGCTAATGTTCTTCAAATGGCCAGCTCCAAGCTTCCAAGTGCATCATCTACATTGTTGAAATGCTTGCTGGTTCCAGCTACCTGGTATCGCCAGGTAGTGGCTCCTCAGGGAAGGTAACCTGATTTTATAGCCTGAATTCAACATCATGGAATCGAAGAAGTCTGCTGCAAGAAAAGCCTATAAATCATTCTAAAATAAAGCAAGACTTATCTGTAGAGAAAAGAGATTGTTGAGTTAAGTAGTCTTTAAAGTTACTTTCCCACTTTTCAGACATCTTGTCTGGAAGTCATTCAAGAACTGCATGAAGCTCTTGCTGTGTGCCAGGCACTGTATCAGGTGCTGGGGCCACAGGAACCTGAACAAAGCTGATAAACTTTGCTGCTCTGGGGACTTACCTGGTGGTCCAATGGCTAAGACTCTGCCCTAGCAATGCAGAGGGCCCGGGTTTGATCCCTGGTCGGGGAACTAGACCCCACATGCATGCCGCAACTAAGAGTTTGCGTGTCGCAACTAAAAAGATCCCGCATGCCACAGCAAAGATCCCGCGTGCCACAACTAAGACCCGACACAGCAAAATAAATACTTAAAAAAAAAACAAAAGCAAAACTTTGCTGCTCTGGTGGAGATGGGAGTGGGGGTGGTTACTGAAGACAGACAACAAACTAAACAAGATATATAATCTCTGCTGAAATGAGTTTGGTTTCTGTAAGGAGGGAGATGGAAAGCTGTCGGAGGGCTCTAAACAGAATAATATCATGGCTTCCATGTAACCGGGATCCCTCTGGCTGCTGTGTAGAGAATAAACTGAAGGTGGGAAGGGCAGAAGCATGCCAGCTGATTAAGAGACTGTTGCAGGAATAAAACCACAGAAGGATAATACTTGTACCTATGTGGCCACAGTGGAAACAGGAAACATGGACTGGGATGAGGGGAAAGAGGGAAGAATGTCAGAGGAGCAATTTTGGTAGGAAGAGCAGGAGCTCAGTTTTGGGTAGGTTGTGGGTTTTTTTGGGTTTTTTTTTGTGTGCGGTACGCGGGCCTCTCACCATTGTGGCCTCCCTCATTGCAGAGCACAGGCTCCAGACGCACAGGCTCAGCGGCCATGGCCCACGGGTCCAGCCGCTCCGCGGCATGTGGGATCTTCCCGGACCGGGGCACGAACCCGCGTCGCCTGCATTGGCAGGCGGACTCTCAACCACTGCGCCACCAGGGAAGCCCTGGGTAGGTTGTTTTTGATGCCTAGTAGACAAGATGTGGAGTTGGCAGTTGGCTACATGAATCTGGAGTTCAAGGTAAAGGTCAGGGATAGAGATGCAAATCTGGGAGGTATCAACATATCGCTGGTGCTGATATTTAATGACATGGGCCTGGATGAGATGACCTAGGGAATGAAGGAGTGAGAATAACCGGAGAGCAGAGTTGCAGCCCTGAGGCCTGGGGCACACCAGCACTAAGAGGTTTCAGGGAAAAGGAGGAACACCTACACAGAGCTGTGGGTACTTCGACTTTGCTTCCCAAACTGGACCATTGTTGGTGGTTCTTTCCCTTATCGGATAGTACTTTGTCCTCTAAGGAGGTAAACATATGAAAGAACTAATTATTTTTGCCTTATGCCCAAGCTCCTTGGGCAATAATAATTGCTACCCTTGTTCACAACTCTTTGCCTGGCCTTGTGCTGACATTTCATTATCTCATTTAATCTTCACAATAACTGTATGATATCCCCTTTTGTAGTTATGGAAACCAAAGCCCAGAAAGATTAACTTGCTGAAGCTGGAAAGTAGAGGGTGGGGGGATTCCAACCCAGGTCAGTCCTACTCCAAGGCTCATGTTCCTGCCTACTTTCCCCTTTTCCTTATGGTGATTATTGAGTTTTCAGAGGAAGCATCTAGAATTTTTTTTTTTAACTTACATTGGCCCATAGTACTTGTAAGGTTGTTTATATTGCCTAAGACCAGGAATATGAGTATTTAGAATAGCTGACCCAGAACAGCGCCCTCGCCCGGAATGGGGAGCACAACGTCCAGCTGCAGAGGTAGCTTGACTCACTTTCAGCCCCTAAATTCTCACATGGAAGAACCCAGCAAAGAGGAAGACTGTTGTGCTGCCTGTTGTTCTTTGTTGCCTTGGGCACACTTGGGGCCATGACTCTTCAGCATCGAAAGTAGGGACTTGATCAAATGCTAAAATGAGAGACAGGAACCAGGAGAGATACAGATAATACAAGGGCCACAGAGGAAATTTTCCAGCAGAGCAGGAAAACCAGCTGCCTTACCAGGAACTGCAAAGTAATAAAAACAGGAAGGAAAACCTCTTCAAAATTTCCAGGGAAGAACTGACTATTCTTTTTTTTTTAATTAATTAATTTTATTTATTTATTTTTGGCTGCGCTGGGTCTTCGTTGCTGTGCGCGGGCTTTCTCTAGTTGTGGTGAACGGGGGCTACTCTTTACTGGGGTGCGTGGGCTTCTCATTGTCGTGGCTTCTCTTGTTGTGGAGCATGGGCTCTAGGCGCACAGGCTTCAGTAGTTGTGGCACGTGGGCTCAGTAGTTGTGGCTTGTGGGCTCTAGAGCTCAGGCTCAGTAGTTGTGGCGCATGGGCTTAGTTGCTCCGTGGCATGTGGGATCTTCCCGGACCGGGCTCGAATCCGTGTCCCCTGCATTGGCAGGCGGATTCTTAACCCCTGCGCCACCAGGGAAGCCCGACTATTCTTATTATTAGCTCAGAATACTTCATATTATATAATCTTGTATTTGTAGGAGGGAGAAACTGCTGAAGATGCTGAAAGAGTCATTTAAAAATTTGCCCTGAGTCACACCAGCAAGATAGCAACAGGGCTGGTAACAGATCCCAGCCTCAGGATACAATCGGGTCTTTTCACTTCAGCTACAACATTTTCACAGCACCTCAGGTTCTGAAATGTCCACTCAAGCTATGAAAGAAAAGACATCTGGGGAAGAACAGAGGTCTTGTTACCTTTGCTCCAGTTCTAGCTAGTCCTCACCACTGCCCAAGGCTAATCCTCACTCAAAGCCCAAGGCTTGAAGCAGCATCATACAGGGCAGCAGAGCCATCACAGAATTGACATGTAGTATTATTCCAAAAGACCTAGATTTATTTCCTGGTAATTCTATCAGTAAAAAGTGACCTTTAGGGCTTCCCTGGTGGCGCAGTGGTTGAGAGTCCGCCTGCCGATGCAGGGGACACGGGTTCGTGCCCCAGTCCGGGAGGATCCCACATGCCGTGGAGCAGCTAGGCCCGTGAGCCATGGCCGCTGAGCCTGCGTGTCCAGAGCCTGTGCTCCGCAACAGGAGATGCCACAACAGTGAGAGGCCCGCGCACCACAAAAAAAAAAAGTGACGTTTAGGAAGGGTTGTCCCAATATTCAAATATAGGTCAATAGGTTGATTTAAACAGAGTTTTAAATCACAACCTTAAAACGTTTCGTAAGTAGCCACAACGGTTTGCTCTGAGTGTCCTAGGCTCAAGAGTTAGCCAAAAGCCCATGGAGTAAATGGCCACTTGCTTGGCTAAGGAGATGCAATACTTCCAAATGACAGTGGTGCTATCTGGTTGAGCTGATGTGCTTGAAAGCAAGAGTGGGACTCAGATAAGCCCTGAGGTCACGTGGAGACTGTTGAGGAGATTGGTTAGGTATGTTAAAAAAAATTTTAAATTTGTCTTCTATAGGGATCAATTCTATGGGCTGCAGCTTCTGGTTAATGGAATGTAGCCAGGATATTTCTGTATCTACCAGAGAATATGAGACCTTCTTGGCTTGAACTCTCATAATGTAATATGGCAGGATTAATGAGAGTAAAACTATATAAATGATATTTACTCTAAGGGTGGGAGCCTGTCCTGCTGAGCTAGTAAGGAGAGAAAATACTGAGTGACCTGTGGAGACAGGGAGAGACTCCTCTCTCCTTCCCAGGGGAAAAGATAGTTAAGGAATTGGGCATTTTCTCACACGTTCTTAACTATCAATAAAAGGGAGGAGAAAGCTCCCCTTAAACTATGTGCGAAGGTCTAAGCCCTGTGCAAAGCCATCTCCGGTAAAAGGCCACAGCTTTGTCACAATGTCAGTCACAGTCCAGTGTTGTGGAGGTAGGCTCCAAGTGGCAGCTGTCTGAGACTATGAGAAAAGCCCAGGGGCAGAGCTCTCCCTCAATTCCAGTGTAGGGCTGAGATGGAGACAGAACACTGCATTGGGGTGTTTGGAGCAGCAGAGAGAATCAAAGGAGTGACTTCATACTTTTTCCTTCATCCCTGAACTGTTGGGTGAATTAACCATGAGGTTATTAAGTGATTTAATTGCTTCAGAGAAAACATGAGCAGTATTGTTGTTAATCCCTAATTTTATTTCTTTAAACTACTCTCCAAAAGTAAACTTGTTGATTTTATGTTTTCCTGTTTTTTTCTAGAGGTGGTATCCAGGCATTCATCTTTTTTTAAAAGTTCCCCAGGTCATTCTATGTGCAGAGTTGAGAGCTACATTCTAGAGATTCATACTGATATATGAAAACGTGGCTAAAAGGATGTTCTGGGACTTCCCTGGTGGCGCAGTGGTTAAGAATCCACCTGCCAATGCAGGGGACACGGGTTCGAGCCCTGGTCCGGGAAGATCCCACATGCCGTGGAGCAATTAAGCCTGTGCACCACAACTCCTGAGCCTGTGCTCTAGAGCCAGTGAGCCACAACCCCTGAAATCCGTGTGCCTAGAGCCTGTGCTTCGCAACAAGAGAAGCCACTGCAATGAGAAGCCCACTCACCGCAACTAGAGAAAGCCCGCGCACAGCAACGAAGACCCAATGCAGCCAAAAATAAATAAATTTATTTTAAAAAAATGTAAAAAAAATAAAAGGGTGTTCCTTTAGCAGCAGTTGGTGTGCCTACATCCTTTACAGTCAGTGTGGCCGGGTCCACTAATGACATTTATCCAGCCCCCAAACTTGCACTGTCCTTCCACAATTAGTGGAGGAAACAATGCCATAGTCTCTTTCTTTCGCTTTAAATAAACCTCTTGTTGGCTCGGGCGGAGGAGCTAGGAAGTCTGGGCCTGCGGTCCACCCCAGGCTTTGGGTTTGGGGAGGTGCCTGAGTTTGGCCGGGACCCTGTAAAAGGCGGTGCGGGATGATGCCACCGCTGACCCGGGTCAGGCCCCGCCCAGGTCTCTGCCGGGACCTGGCGCCCCGCCCCACCTCGCGGCGGCCGTGCACTGCGAACTACATTTCCCATAATGCACACCGGGGCGGGCAGGGCCAGGCCCAGCGACTGGAGCCGGGCCTCCGCCGCCAGAGGCCGGCGAGTGCTGTCTTCTTGAGCCGGCAGCCGGGCAAGGGGCCGTGGGAGGGAGCGGTGGCCTGCGCTGTGGCCATGTCTGTGTCTGCAGGGGGCCGTGGTCCCGCGAACCTGAACCATCAGTCCGGGCCCGGCCGGACACCCGTGACCTCCCGGGGGTCCGGCAGAGGGCAGTGACCGGCAATCTCTGTGCTTCCTGACCCCTTACCCCTCCCCGAGAAACAGGTGAGTCCGACTGCCAACCCACGTGGCTTGGGGGCGCCGAGAGACTGGAGAGCTGTCATCTTTGAAGGGAGGGGCTTGAAGACTGGGGGCCCCTGCAGTCTACGCTGCTATTTGCGGTAGAAGGACTGGGTCTCTCTGGGGTCCCTTCGCCGGTTCCCAGCTGGGGAATACAAAAGGCGAGGCCTGGAACTCTTCCTTCGGCTGGAAGGGCAAAGTCCTGTAGCCCCAACGCACACACATTCGGCCCAGCAGAGTGCTCTCAGAGACTGGCAGAGGTTGACTGTGGGGTGAGCAGGAAGCTCCTGAAAGTGTCTTGAGGCTTGGGACTTTGCCTTCAAGGGTGCCCTGGCTCAGATAACCAAGCTGCCTCTTGCACCTGTTGAGCCACACTTTCTGGGCTCGAGTTTGCTGGGGAGGGTGAGCAGCCTTTGTCAGAAAGGGGAGTGACCACTAGCAGTGACAAGTACCAAGCTATACTCTCAGCGTGGAGTAGGCATCCTGCTGAAGCAGTTACAGCACAGCCTCACCTGGACTCTGTCTGCCACACATCCATGCATCCTGGCACCATCCTCCCAGATAGCCCACTCCCCAAAGGGTCAAGGCAGGATAGGGCACAATCTAAGCAGGAAGAGGGAGCAAGAGTGGTAGGGACCCAGTAGGGAGGAGTTCTTGCAAGGCCCTTCCTCTCTCCAGGCCAGGCACCTAGAGGAGGGAGGCATACCAGAAGGGCTGATTGAGCTAACTTGTTTGGTGACATTGCTCAAAGGCACAGCAGAGCACTTCTAGGGCAAATAGCAAGCCCTGGGGGCTTCTAGAGAGGCTGCCTGAGAAGGGGCCCCAAGGGAGTATCTGGGACTGTTTCCAAGAGACCTCTCTTGCTTAACTGCTTCAGGCCCAGCCACCCAAGAGCTTCAGCCACACAGGTTATGGCTCCAGTGGGGTTTGGGGTGGGTTTTGCTATGAGTCATTCACCCTCCCTGCCTAGTTTCCAGTGTAAATGTCCAGAGAACTGTTTGCTTCACCAGGGCTTTTGGCTGGACCCCGATACTTGCCTTGGAGATATTGAGGTACTACATGATTTCAGGTGGTTGGAGAACTGTTCGGAAGGAGATGTCCACTAGCCCCAGCCAGCTGACCCTGCTCTCACAACATGCAGGTACCATGTTGGGTAGTACTCAGCCATGCTGGGCGCAGTTACCTAAATCCCACTGGGATCAGTGGATAGTGGGCCCTCAGGGGTAAGCTGCTGTAGACCTTGTTTTGGTCTTTGAGCCAGAGGCGCAAGGCCACAGAGTAGGGACATGTGGTAGAAAGGAGTTCAGCTTGGGAGAGACTTCTGGGAGCAGCAGGGAAGTTACAGGTCTGTCCTGCAATTTCAGGATGAATAGCCAGTTAGCCTGGAGGAACTCCCAGCCCTAGGCCCAAAGGCATCTCTGTCCCAGCATCACAGATGGGTCATTTCAGGCCAGAGCCCACCTGGCTTCATGAGGTCAGAAGCACGTCCTGCTCACTAAGGGCCTGGCTCAGGATGAGCAAACTTGCAAAGGACTGATTTACATGGCAGAGATTACTGGATCTGTGTATAAGTGCAGGTACACATGGTCTGAATAAGAATAATCATGATGTGCTAAAGACAGCTGAGTGTATATGTACCTACTCTGTGCCAGGGTAACCAAATTACATGGATTATCTCATTTAATCCTTCCACAACCCAATGAATCAGTGCTGTCATCATCCTCATTTCATAGGTGAGAAAGCTGAGATTTATAAAACCAAGCCAGGTTAATACAGGTCCCTCTGACTCCAGAGCCACTGTTACTGAACACTTAACTACTACCAAGGACTAAGTCTTCCCTACAGGCAGGAGTCTCCCAAGGCTACATTGGAGCTGGGTGTTCTCTGAGGATCTTTCATCTTCTCCCTTCCAAAGTTATTTATCTGACAAATGTTAATTAAAATCCTGCTTATGGAGCTGACATTCTGAAATTTGCGACAGCTCACAGGGTTACCTTCAATGTAGAAAAATAAAGCAGGGCAAGGGAGATAAGAATCCAGGATATTCCAGGAAGGCCTCTCTGATAAGGTAACACTTGAGCAGCAACCTGAAGGAAGTGACAGAGTGAGTCATGTAGATATTTGGCCAAGTAGTGGAATAGGTGAGGTGGGGGGCAGGGGGAAAAGTAGGGAGGTGTGGTCCAGGCAGAAAATTCAGCAAGAGCAAAGTTCTGAAGTGAAGGAATACTCAGGATTTACATTTACAGTATACTCAAGGAAAGCCATAATGTCAGTGTGGCTGGGTTGAAGCAAAGCAAGTAGGGGAAAGAACAGGAGATGAGGTTGAAGAAGTAATTTGGGGGGTGGGGTGCAGTGCGTGTAGACAGAGAGGTTCTTGTGCACCACTGTGAGGAAATTGGCTTTCTCACTGGGTTAGGTGTGACCGTTACAGACTAGTGAGCAAAGGAGCTACGTGACTTGACTTCTGTCTCAGGCAGATCACTTTGAGTGCTGTGAGAAGGATAGACTGTACAGGGACAAGGACAGAAGTGGGGAGACTGGTTAAAAGACTGTTGCAATGCTGGAGAGGGTGTGGAGAAAAGGGAACCCTCTTATACTGTTGGTGGGAATGTAAATTGATACAGCCACTATGGAGAACAGTATGGAGGTTCCTTAAGAAACCAAAAAGTAGAACTACCATACGACCCAGCAATCCCACTACTGGGCATATACCCTGAGAAAACCATAATTCAAAAAGAGTCATGTACCACAGTGTTCATTGCAGCACTATTTACAATAGCCAGGACATTTACAATAGCCAGGACCTAAGTGTTCATCGACTGATGAATGGATAAAGATGTGGCACATATATACAATGGAATATTACTCAGTCATAAAAAGAAACAAAATTGAGTTATTTGTAGTGAGGCGGATGGACCTAGAGTCTGTCAAACAGAGTGAAGTAAGTCAGAAAGAAAAACAGATACCATATGCTAACACATACATATGGAATCTAAAAAAAAAAATGGTTCTGATGAACCTAGGGGCAGGACAGGAATAAAGACACAGACGTAGAGAATGGACTTGAGGACACGGGGATGGGGAAGGGTAAGCTAGGATGAAGTGAGAGAGTGGCATTGACATATATACACTACCAAATGTAAAATAGATAGCTAGTGGGAAGCAGCCGCATGGCACGGGGAGATCAGCTTGCTGCTTTGTGACCACCTAGAGGGGTTGGATAGGGAGGGTGGGAGGGAGACGCAAGAAGGAGGGGATATGGGGATATTTGTATATGTATAGCTGATTCACTTTGTTACGCAGCAGAAGCTAAGACGACATTGAAAAGCAATTATACTCCAATAAAGATGTTAAAAAAAAAAAAGACTTGCAGCAATCTGCTAGAGAGATAATGTTGACTGGGACCAATGTGATAGTGGTGGAGGTGATGAGAAGTGGTCAGATTCTGAATATGGGCATTTTCCTATGGAACATCAATAATCTGTTCCATGAAAGTTGGACATTCTGTCTGGAATCACTAACTTAGTATCTGTTTCCCACTTTTTTTTTTAACATTTTATTGAAGTATAGTTGATTTATGTGTTTCCCCATTATTTCAAATGGGAAAAAGTATAATTCTTCCTTCATCAACCCCAAATCCCCAATTTTCTAAAATGGCACTAAAACACAAGGAAAATACATACCTAATATATGCCAAACAAATTATAATGTTAGGATACAAAATGCTTAAAACACTTCCTCCTGATCAAACAGTGTTGCTTTGATACAGCATCATGGCCTCTTTCAGTACCTGCAGATAGCCATGATGTAAGTAAACCCCTTTTGTTGGCACTCAGTGATCTATCAGTTCTATTTGAAATGTAATTTGAGGCTTTAAATGCACATTCCTTTATTAAAAAATATAGATCAAGTGTTGATAATAGTTTTTTTCTATGTAAACATAAGCTCAATCAGTACAAGTTTGTTGTATTAGTTATCTATTGCTGTGTAACAAGTTATCCCAAAACTTAGCAGCTCAAACCAATAATAAATATTTATTATCTCATACAGTTCCTGAGGTTCAGGAATTTGGGAGCATCTTAGCTGGATGATTCAGGCCCAGTGTCTCTCATGAGGTTGCAGTCATTCAAAGGCATGACTGGGGTTAGATGATTTGCTTCCAACACTGCTTGCTCACGTGACTAGCACATTGGTACTGGCTGTTCTCAGGTTTCAGTTTCTTACCACGAGCTCCTCTCTTTACGGCTGCTTGAGTGTCCTCACAACTGATGGCTGATGGCTGCACCTAGAGAGAGTGATCCAAGAGAACAAAGCAGAAGCCACAATGTCTTTTATGACCTAGCCTCAGAAGTCACACATTGTCATTTTCACATTATCCTGTTGGTGACATAGATTAGTTCTGCTCAGTGTGGGATGGGAGTATATAGACTTGAATGCTGGGAGTTGAGAATCACTGGGGACCATTTGGAAGGCTGGCTACCACAGCTGTGTATTAAAAACCAAGAGGCATTCTATGTGGCAAAGGTTAATGAGAGACATTTTGCTGGGTGTACCTGTATTCTGAAGTAAAGCTGACAAGATTTGCTGGTGGTTTGGTATATGAGGTACGGGAAAAAGAGAGGCATAAGGGATGCCTCCAAGATTTTTTGCTAAATAACTGGAAGTATCAAATTGTCTTTCACTGAGATGGAGAAAACTCTGAGAGGAACAACTTTTTAAGGGGATGATCAGGAACTCAGTTTTGGACATATAACTTTGAGATACTATAAGATATCCAAGGGCAGACATCAAGTAAACAGTTAAATGTGTGTGCCTCTGGAAGTCAGAAGAGAGATTAGGGCTGTGAATAAAATTTGGAATCATTAATTTATCGGTGAAATTTAAAACCATGAGACTGAATAAGGTCACCAAGGGATCGAATGAAGACAGAAAAGAGATCCAAGACCTGAAATCTTGGTCCCTCAACAGTAAGAAGAACTGTAAAGAGAACTTAGAAGGAGTGGTCCATGAGGTAGGAGAACCATGAAAGGAGAGTGATGTGCCAGAAGCCAAGAGAAGAAAGTGTTTTGAGAGAGAGGAAATAATCATTGTGGCTGCTGAGTGAAGTGAGATGATCCTGGAGGTCACTGGAGACCTTGAGGGAGCAGTGTTACTGGAGTAATAGTTGGAATGGATTCAAGTGTGAATGGGAAAAGTGGAGAGACACCTGAGCGCTCCACATTTCCCAGTCCCTCTGGCCACATGACTAGTTCTGGCCAATCTGGACTTTGAAGTATTTAAGAGTTCTGACATGACCCTCCAGCCCTGTCTTCCATTGCCAGGTGACGGCAGAACTATAAGATGCTAGTAGCCTGGATTCCTGAATCACTGCCCGGAGGGAGCTGCTCTGAATTGCTACCAAACCCACAGTACGTGAGCAAAAAATAAGCCTTTAGTGCTCGCTTCGGCAGCACTAAAATTGGAACGATACAGAGAAGATTAGCGTGGCCCCTGTGCGAGGATGACATGCAAATTCCTGAAGCGTTCCATATTTTTTGGTTCAGGCGGTAATGCGAGTGATGGGGAGCGGCGCGGGGTGGCAGATGAAGCTTCGGCTCTCCCGCTGCTCACCTCCTGCTGTGCGGCCCACTTCCTAACAGCCCACGTCCCAGATAGAGGTCCGCAGCCTGGGAGTTGGGGACCCCTGCTGTATATAATGGAGTCAGCCTGTCAAATTAGGAACTTGTAAATATTTTAATACATATTATCCTTTAGAGTTTATTAAAAAATGGTTGCAAAATCTGTGAAGATGGTCAAAAGGTACAAACTTCCAGTTACAAAATAAATAAATCCTGAGGATGTAATGTACAGCATAGTGACTATAATTAATAATGCTTGTATATTTGAAAGTTGCTAAGAGAGTAGGTATTAAAAGTTCTCATCACAAGAAAAAAATTTTGTAACTTTGTGTGGTGATGGATGTTAACGAGACATGGTGGTGACCATTTTGCAATATATACAAATATTGAATCATTATGTTGTAGACCTGGAACTAATATAATGTTATACATAGATTATTTCTCAATAAAAAAATGCTTGCAATAAAAAAAAAAAAAAGAAAAGCCTTTAGGGAATTCCCTGGCAGTCCAGTGGTTAGGACTCTGCACTTCCATTGCCTGCAGCCCAAGTTCAATCCCACAAGCCATGTGATATGGCCAAAACAAACAAAAAAAGCCTTTATGTGTAAAGCCTCTACCATTTTGGCACTCATTTGTTACACAGCATAGCCTAGCTTACGTGACTAATTAAACTCCAAGTACTGTTTACTGTTTTGAGGTTTGTTTGTTTGTTTTATAAAGGACAGCAAAAAAAAAAAAAAAATAGGGTGGTACCTAGAGGGGAATGTAGAGTTAAGGGGAGGTTTGTTTTAAGGTTTTAATTGAATAAAACAAACATAAAGTTCACAAATCATAAGTACAGCTCAATGAATTATAACAGAGTAAACACATCTAAGGGAAGGTGTTTGGAAAATGGAAGAAACATCAGTATATTGGTGATGAATAGGGGAGAAGGGGACACTGATGATCTGAGAGAGAGAGGGACAGCTGCTGAAGCCATATGCTTGGATGGGTGAGAGGGGCTGGAGTGGAGGTGTTAGTGGAGCCCAGACAGCTCATCTTTAGTAAGAAGGAGGAAGGCAGAGTCTGGCAGGTGAGGTGAGGTGGTAGTGGGAATCTTGGAAGTTCTCTTTTGCTGACTTCCATGTCCTCAGTGAAATAGAAGGTAAGGTTATCACTGATAGTGCTGAGGGTGAGCATTGGAGAAGATGGTGGAAGCTTGAGAAGAGAGAAGATGTGAAGCTCTCCACTAGGGGAGTGGGAAAGTGAGTACACATAGAAATGTAGGGCATTCCCATTTAAAGTAGTTGTTCTGGACCCTCTCCTCAGAAAAAAGCACATACCAATCCAGGCCTCCATCCAAGGAGCCAGGTCCAGAAGCCCTGGCCACAACCCCAGGACTGGCAGTAGCAGCTTGCCCTCTGCCTATATATGGACAGACTCATCTCTCTGGAGTCGCTCTCTCTTTACACAGCAATGCAGACCCCAACCGGGCTTTTAGGTTAGCTTGTAAAATAATGGTCTCCAAGGTTCTCGTGTGGCCTGTGTCTTCTTGCTCAAGATCTGGACATGCCCTAGTTTCCTTAGCACCCACTGCCCTGGGCTCCGTGGTGTTGCGGTGGCTGTTTTGGCCTGTTTTGGATTGCTCCTCTTGGTCTCAGTCTCAGAGGAGACCTTTCTGGATGCCTCCCCGGGTTCCTGTTGAGGGCATGCAGCTTCTTAATTACTCTTCATCAGAAAAGGTGGACCACACCTTGGTCTTCTGGGCTCTGACGCTCGCTGGGAACCATCACTCTTGATTGTCTTGATGGACAGGACTGGTGGCCTAGAAAATCCCAAAAGGTAGATGTTCTCCCAAATAATCTTCCTTTGAAGATTATTCAAAGGGCACTCTGTGTGGGGTGATGCTGTTGACCAGTGGTACCCAACCCCCACTTAACTCTGTGGTGCTCTGGGACCAGTGGGGGCGTGGCCATCAGGCCAGTCTCTGGCCCTGCCTCCCTCTCTGTCTGTTTTGCACATTGAACTGCTTTACAAGATTAATTTGAAGAAAGGATTCCATAGCTTACAACAAAGATGACAGAAGAGCTTGAAAATCAACTCTTTGGGTACACTTGCAGGAGCTGCCCGCTAGGAACTTGTGGTCGGAGAGAGTTCTTAGACACAGGTAAGCGGGGGCCACACAAATGCTAGTGCTGGTGACACTGTTTTGAAATCACTCTTCTCATGAACGTTTTTGAGCACCTACTTCATGCCAGGCTCAGGGTGGAGTCATTTGCCCAAGGTTACAGAGCTAGTAAGGGACAAGCCTCAATTATTCCCTATGGACTCTGCTCCAGGAGGGCAGGGACAGAGTCTGCTTTGCTCACACTAACACCAGTCCCCCCCAGGCCCCTGGCCTGCCTGCAGTGCCTTCCTCATGAGTCTCTGACTAGTCTTCGCTGCCCTTCTAGCCCATCCAGCCAAATTTCTATTCCCTAAAGGGTTAGTGCCTCAGATGGAACCCCTCTCCTATGGATTGTTTGTTGCCTGCCAAATGAAGACCCTTCAGCCTGACATTAAGGGACCTTAGAGGCTGATCCCAAGAGAGCCACCCAACTTCGTTATCCCTGACATCCACTCTTGGCCACCTCCACCTGGCCCTGAGGCTGCAGAAGGACTGGGAGATCAGGCTGAGTTTGTCCTTAGTGTCCATCAAATGGGCACTGAGAACCGACATGTCCATAGTTGTTTTTAACTGGAGAGGTGAGCCCTGGTGCCAAATTCAAAAGGTACAGAATGCAAGGAGAAAAGCAAGGCTTAGGCCTGTTTACTCTGACTCACTTTGTTCATAGTAAATGTCTAAATATCAAAAAGAACTGATTTGTCAACTCAGTTTTGAATGGAGAAATGTTCATGGTAGGATGTACAGTGGAAGATATCAGGATACAGAATGGTTTCAATTACCAGCTCCAGCGCTTCTTTCCTGTCGTGACATTGGACAATGTACTTACACTCTCTCAGCTTCAGTTTCTTCATATATAAAGCTTGTCTGACAAGAGTGCCTGCCTCAGAGAAGAGTGATCAGGATTACATAAAAATCCACATAGGGACTGGGACTTCCCTGGAACTTGTAGGGGTAAAGAATCCGCCTTCCAATGTAGGGGATGCAGGTTCGATCCCTGGTCAGGGAACTAAGACCCCACATGCCGCGGGGCAACTAAGCCCACGTGCCATAACTAGAGAGAGAAAGAAACACTGCACACCACAACTAGAGAGAAGCTTGAGTGCCGCAACTAAGACCCGACACAGGGACTTCCCTGGTGGCGCGGTGGTTAAGAATCCGCCTGCCTATGCAGGGGCACGGGTTTGATCCCTGGTCCAGGAAGATCCTGAAGATCGCAGAGCAACTAAGCCCATGCACCACAACTACTGAGCCTGCGCTCTAGAGCCCGTGCTCTGCAACGAGAGGCCACCGCAAGGAGAAGCCCGCGCACCACAACAAAGCTTAACCCCTGCTCACCGCAACTAGAGAAAGCCCACAAGCAGCGACGAAGACCCAACACGGCCAAAAAAAAAAAAAAAAAGTATATTTATTTATTTATTTTGGCTGCACTGGGTCTTAGTTGCATCAGGCAGGATCTTCATTGCAGCATGCAGGATCTTTAGTTGTGGCATGAGGGATCTTTTAGTTGCAGCATGCTGCTCTTAGTTTCAGCATGCGGGAACTAGTTCCCTGACCAGGGATTGAGCCGGGCCCCCTGTATTGGGAGCACAGAGTCTTAACCACTGGACCACCAGGCAAGTCCCCCATGCATTCTTTTATAATCAGAAAGAGAACGGCACGCTTCTTTAGAAGGGAATATTCAGAACCCATTCCCCAGAGGTTTGAGTTAGCTGGGTCCTGGTGAGGGATACTTTCCTGTACTTAACCACTCTTAATTATGCCAGTGACTCCTGCCACTAGCACCTTCCCGCTTACCCTCAATGATGCCTTTGTTTGCCCCACAGGAGAGCCCAAGGGATGGCTGCTGACATGCAGAGGAAGAGAAGCAGCGAAGGCCCTGATGGCACGTTGGCTCCTTCTGATGGGCAGAGTGTGGAGAGAGCTGAGAGCCCCACACCAGGACTGGCCCAGGGAATGGAGCCAGGTATGGGCAGGGTGCGCAGCCCCAGCCAGCTTACAGCTAGAGCAGCCTCGAGGGCAATCGGGATTCCCAACCACTCTTTCACTGTCACTCATTCATGCATGCTCACTTGTTAGCTATTTGTCATGTGCTGGGGATACTGCAAGGATCCAGGCTCAGTGTGCATCTGGCCTTCCTCTCCACTTCATGTTGTGCCACTTGCCCTGTGCTGTCTTGCCACCAGTGTGGGCTCTTCTCCTATTTCCTGTGTCTACAGGTACCTCCCTGGCTCCTTCTCTCTCCCTCAGCTCTCAACTTAAATGTCACCTCCTCACAAGAGAGGCCTGCCCTGACCATGCTCTGCACAGAACACTAGTTATTTTGTAGTCTTATTTGTGTGTGTATGTATTGCCCATCTTTCTTGTCTACAAGATTGTGAGCTCTTTGAGCACAGAGCTGTTGTATCCCCAATGCCTGGTACAGTGTTGAACTCATAATAGAGACTCAAAACATATCTCTTGAACTCTTCTGTCCAAAAAAAAATCAGTAAAGGAAAACTGACATTGTCCCTGCCTTGGGGGAGCCACAGGCTAGTGAGAGCATTCCAGTGGAGGGGGTTAGGAACCATGGGTCCCTGTGCAGGGTCAGGGAGCCTTCTCCCAGGGAGAGAGATTTGCTGAGCACAGGAGGTATTCCAGGCACAGGGCGAGGTGCTGGGAACACAGCAGCAAAAAACCAGGTTCCTGCCCATGAGGGGGAACCCCACTGCAGTTGGGGAGAAGGGCAATAACTGATAAGTGCCGCAAGAGAAGTCAAGGAGGGGGATATGATAGAGTGCCTGGGTTTGGGGGTCAGGTGACAGGGACAACTAACATCTTTGCTGTGAGCTGAAGTGTGACAGGGAGCTGGCATGCAAAGAGGTGGGAGTGCCTTCCATGCAGAGGGAACAGGAGATGCAGAGGCCCTGAGGTAGGTGGGGATATCCAAAGAGCAGATGCACGAAGGGCTGTGAGATGAGAGTGAGAGGGGCAGGCAGATACTGGCTACCACCGCAGCCTTGAGGGGTTGGGGTCTTATTCCCAGTGTGAGGGGAGGAGGCTGGTGGGCTGTAAGTCACAGCAGAGCATGACTTGTAGCCAGAAGGAACAGTGGCTTACCTCATCAGGACAGGCAGAGTACTGTATTGGGCACCTTGCTGGTGAGGTGGTCTGCCAGAAGCTACTGCTCTAAACACCAGTGCTTTTGGCTGGCAGGTGCCGGACAGGAGGGTGCCATGTTCGTCCATGCCCGTTCCTATGAGGACCTGACAGAATCAGAGAATGGGGTGGCTTCTGGGGAGAGCCCCAAGGAGGGTGCTGGTGGTCCTCCACCTCTGCCTACAGACATGCGCCAGATCAGCCAGGACTTCAGTGAGCTGAGCACCCAGCTGACAGGTGTCGCCCGAGACCTGCAGGAGGAGATGCTTCCAGGAAGCTCTGAGGACTGGCCGGAGTCCCCAGGGGCAGCTGGGCGACCAGCCACAGAGCCCCCAAGAGAGGGCACTGGTGAAGGGGATGAGGAGGAGACTGCTGAGGCATGGCGCCTGCACCAGAAGCATGTCTTCGTGCTGAGCGAGGCGGGGAAGCCTGTGTACTCCCGCTATGGGTCAGAGGAGGCACTTTCCAGCACCATGGGTGTCATGGTGGCCCTGGTGTCCTTCCTGGAGGCTGACAAGAATGCCATCCGTTCCATCCATGCAGGTGAGCCACCAGGAGGGGGGTGCCAGGAGGTCTCCCTGGCCAGGAGAGACCATACCAGGTTTCGGACTCCCAGGGACTAGAGGGCTGGGATGTGCTGTGTGACCAAGGTTAGTCCCTCCACCTCACCGAGCCCCAGGTCCTCATCTGAACACGGGAAAACAACACTGACTGCCTCATAGGGCTGTTGTGGGGGCCAAAGGTGGCTCGCACATGGGCTTTGCCCTTGGAGAAGGTGAGAAGCTGGGGGAGGTAACCAAAATAATCCCAGGTCTTGAGCCCCACCCAGCTCTTGCCACTTAGCCCAAGAATGTGTGTCTTTCTGAAGTGCTTCCTGCATTTTAGCTGGTCCCAGTCTGTGAAACAAGTGGCAGGAAAGGGGAAAGGGGGGGAAAGGGGGGCCCATGGGCATCTGTTTTTCTTTCATCCTGAAGCCCCCTCTGTGTGCACAGTTCTGAGGGGAGGTGGAGAGATTGTGGAAAGCGGGGCTCTGAGGGTGCTAGGGCAGGCCATTCAGGGAGGGCTTTCCGGAGAAGGGCTGAAGCTGACACCACCCCTATCCATCGGTCCCATCAGATGGCTACAAGGTAGTATTCGTGCGCCGGAGCCCACTGGTGCTGGTGGCGGTGGCCCGCACGCGGCAGTCGGCACAGGAACTGGCGCAAGAGTTGCTCTACATCTACTACCAGATCCTGAGCCTTCTTACGGGTGCGCAGCTGAGCCACATCTTCCAGCAGAAGCAGAACTATGACCTGCGGCGCCTGCTCTCGGGCTCTGAGCGCATCACAGACAACCTGCTGCAGCTCATGGCGCGAGACCCCAGTTTCCTGATGGGGGCGGCGCGCTGCCTGCCCTTGGCGGCGGCCGTGCGCGACGTCGTGAGTGCCAGTCTGCAGCAGGCGCGCGCCCGCAGCCTCGTCTTCTCCATCCTGCTGGCGCGCAACCAGCTCGTGGCGCTTGTGCGCCGCAAGGACCAATTCCTGCACCCCATCGACCTGCACCTGCTCTTCAACCTCATAAGTTCCTCCTCGTCCTTCCGCGAGGGCGAGGCCTGGACGCCCGTGTGCCTGCCCAAATTCAACGCAGCCGGCTTCTTCCACGCACACATCTCGTACCTGGAGCCTGACACGGATCTCTGCCTGCTGCTCGTCTCCACCGACCGTGAGGACTTCTTTGCAGTGTCTGACTGCCGCCGCCGCTTTCAGGAGCGCCTGCGAAAGCGCGGAGCGCACCTGGCGCTGCGGGAGGCACTGCGCACACCTTACTACAGTGTTTCCCAAGTGGGCATCCCTGACCTGCGCCACTTCCTCTATAAGTCAAAGAGCTCGGGACTCTTCACCAGGTGAGGGAGGGCCTTGGGGAGACTGCTTGAGGGAGACAAGGGCGTGGGGGGGGTGGGCGGCTGGTTGGGCCTGAGCTCTGATGCAGTCCTGAAGCTGATGACCCCTCTGGGAATGGACCGACCTGCTGTGTCTGTTTGACTCTGATACCAGGGCCCCAAACCCCCTATCACCCTACTCCCCATCAGCATACACCTCTCTACTTCAGTCATTTCCCATAAGGCCTTGAAATACCCAATACACCCAGGGAAGGAAGCTGGAACAGAGGTCTCCTCTGTTTGGTCAGTTTGGTCCAGCCCAGGATGCACAACTCCTCCACTTCCTCCTCCAGCAGAGGGGCTGGGGCCAGATGAGGCATCTTCTATCCTCCTTTTACCCCTTTTTGGTCCAGAAGGTTCCTGGCTCACTTTTCCTTCATCTCAGACCTGTCACTCTGTCTAGGACACCTAAACCCAGATTGGTTTCTCCAAGGGAGGGTCACCAAAGATGCCATGAACTTGGGGGAGAGGGGAGAACAGGGCTCCAGTCTGGGTGGGCCCAGCTTTGTCCTGGGGAGTCTTCAGTGGTGAGGAGACAATGCCTTGTCCTGGGGTGGGGGGGCATTTGGAGGGTAGGACCCATGGTGGAGTCTCCCTGGCCAGGAATAGGTGTTTCTGGATCTCCAGAGAAGCCAGTGGAAGTCATTCCTTTGCGAACCCACTCCCCCATCTCCAGCCCTGAGATCGAGGCCCCGTACACCAGTGAAGAGGAGCAGGAGCGGCTGCTGGGCCTCTACCAGTACCTGCACAGCCGCGCCCACAATGCCTCCCGCCCACTCAAGACTATCTACTACACGGGCCCCAACGAGAACCTCCTGGCTTGGGTAAGGCAGCCCTGGGATGGGCTGGGCTTCATCGGGGTCCTGGGCAAGGGCCACAAGGGTTGTCTAATCTGGATGACCACCCTGTGCCCCCTTCCTCCAGGTGACAGGCGCCTTTGAGCTCTACATGTGCTACAGCCCCCTGGGGACCAAGGCGTCGGCCGTCAGTGCCATCCATAAACTGATGCGCTGGATCCGCAAAGAAGAAGACCGCCTCTTCATCCTCACGCCCCTCACATACTGATGAGAATGTGTGTGGGCTCGGCCCTCCTAGGCACACCAGGCTGTGGAAGCCATGGGAGCTTCCAGGTGGGGCTGGCCTCTGGCCCAGGCAGCAGGCAGGGACTGTGGGTTGGTGTGTGCATTAAAGTGCTTTGGGGAAGACACTTGTGGGCCTTGTCACTGGTTCCTTCACTCTCACTCACACACAGACGCTGGATCCTCCTCCCTAGGCCCTGCCCATGCTTCCCCATGCACAGCATCACATGTGCTCAGAGTTGGCCCCTGGGCTGGGGCTGTTTTCATTCAGCTGAAGTCCTGCCACGTGTAAAGTGTTCTCTAGGACCCCACTGGCCTTCCCCACCACGACCAACCTCCCGCGATGCCCCACCCCACACTCAGTCTGAGCCCCTGGTGCCTCCCCTGTCACTCCTAGGTGGGATTCCCAGCTGCATGGCCTGAAGGACCACCCAACCACCTGGGAGCCCTGACTGTGGCTCTGCTTAATGGACTGCTGTATTTCAGCAGGGGCTGAGCTGAGTAAGACAGGGACAGTCAAGTGGAGAGAGTCTGAGCCCGGGCATGGGTGGGAGCCCTTGGTGAGGTGGCCCAGTGTTCAGCACAAATTCAGAGTCCAGCCTCACTATAGCTGTAGGCCTCTGGGGAAACTATTCCAGCTTAGGGTTCCTCATGAAGGCTGTCCACCTCAGCTCCCCTACCTCTAGCCAGCACATTCCTTAGGATGGCCCCCAGGAGTGAGCCAGAGGACCTGAAAGAAGACCCAGCTGACCTCCGGGGCTGGAGTGGACCCTGCCCTAAGAAGGGCTGATGCTCTTTTCAGTCACCCTGTTCCCTGGCATGGCCCAGCCTACGTGGGTCACTAGGAACATCCCAGGAGGCTCAGCAGTGAAGGCCCAGCCCCATTCACTCTACCATGAGACCTTCTTAGGACAGAGCCCAAGGCACAGTGCAGAAAGCTTCTACCTTCCTGCTGGGGACTCTCCCAGTTATGCCACAACTGAACCATCTCACTGGCCAGGGGAACAGAAGACCTAGGAAGTGTTTGGGAGAATAGTGTCCATGGAATATGGTCTTCAGACTATAGAGTGAATCACCTTCATGCAGTCTCTGAGTGCTGGAGCAAGATACGGTGCCACTAAAACCAACCCATGCTGGAAAATGTGTCTTTGTAGGTGGCATAGGCCAAGGATGCACTGGAATGAGTCACTTACTGTCCCAGGAAATGGCAGCACAGCGCCTGCCCTTGGCCCCACCCCAGATCACATTAGAATGGGTATGGCAGCAGGCCATACCCAGACCCCAAAGCCCCTCTGGAGCAGCCACAGGCTTGGTGGGTGCTGCTCACACTGCCCACATGCCCTGGGTCTCTTTTCTGTCTGCTTGCTGTTTCTGTTCCTTCCCTGAATCCTGGAAAGGGCACCAAACCACTGCCTCTGGGGCCAGGGTGATGCCAGGCTAGCTGTCTCTGACTGCTACCGGTGTTCTGGTCAGTGGTCAGCCTCCAGGTGTCCCTGCTGGCTACCCTGATCCTTGCAGGGCTTCCAGCTTCTTGCCGTTCAGCACCTATTCTGGGTGGGGGTGGGAAGAGATAGTCACAATTAGATAAGTGTGTATACCTAGGACAGTAGGCACCTAAGAGTGCAGGGTTTACCTGTTTGGGGAGCAAGGAAGGGACAACAGACAAACAGGAAAGGTGTTCCTAGTGGAGCAACGAGCATGTGCAAAGGGATGAACCTGGTATGAAACCTGGTATGGTAAAGAACCTTGTCCGACTGGGTAACAGTGAAGCTGGAGGAGTCTTTAAAGCCTAGGGTTCTCAAACTCCAGGTAAAAGTCTGGCAGTGGGGAGCCACAGAATGTTTTAAAGCTGCAGAGTGACATGGTCATATTGTGGTTACAGAGGTCCCCCTGCTGTCATTAGGATGATCTCTTTGCGTTGGAGAAAGAGGCTGGCACTAGTTCTCTGGAGTAGTGTTCAGAGGGGAGTGAGAGCCCAAAGAGGGCAAAGTAGCTAGCACTCCTTCAGGGTGACAAATGCAAGGGCAGTGGGGTAGGTCCTTAGCTGAACGTGGGCCAGGCCTTGTGAACTCACCTTGAGAAAGTGCTTGTATTCGGCACTGCAAGGCTCCATTAGCTGACTTCACCCACATGGCTTGCCTGCCCCCCTCCCACAGACCAAGTGGATGAGGAGGGAGGAAGGGGCACTCTGTGGATGCCTGCTGTCAAAGACCAAGGCTACCTCAGAGGAGATGCCAGCCTGGGGGCAGCCAACAACTTGGCCACATGATGGCAGCAGAGAACCAACTGTTGACTGCTGCACATCCACCCCCAAAACAGGTGAACGGGGAGGACCCCTCAGGTTTCCTCCCAACCTCTATAAGTCTCTCCCAATGTCCTGAGGCAGAATAGGGGCCACAAGAACCCATGTCTCAGCGCCGGGCAGGGAATGTTTCATATCAGTTTTGCCCTGCATGACTATCTTTAGACATGTTGACTGTGGAACACAGGAATGGTGCCATAATTTCTGATGTGTGTTTATTCATTTCCGGGCCAATTCTGGTTAGCGAAGGGAGTGCCTTTTATGTTGCCTCAGGCACGGTATCCTCCCAGCACTGGGTGTGGCCGCCCCCGTGCTGTTTCCACCCTGTCACCAGATGCTCATTAAGCTCCAGCCTGGAGGGGTAGGGGAGTCCAGCATTAGGAATGGGAGATGGGGGGAGTCAGGTATCCAGAGTAAACTGTGCTGGGGTAGGTGTAGCACAGGGTCTGTGGGACCCACAAGATGGACTTGTCACCGCCTGGATCAGGTAGGCTTCCTGGAGGAGATACCACCTAAGTTACAAGAGAAGGAAGGGAAAAGGGTGCTCCTGGAAGGAAGAACAAGGAGTATGGGCTGGATGGTGAGTAGAGGAGATACTTGTAGGGTCAGGCTGAATCCTGTTGGGCTGAGGGCTCCTCTCCCCACCCCCACCCGTTACCCTCCAAAGCTCTGGGACTCACAGTTCACAGGTCCCTCAGACCTCAGC
The DNA here is from genome assembly GCF_011762595.2 of Tursiops truncatus. NCBI lineage: Eukaryota > Metazoa > Chordata > Mammalia > Artiodactyla > Delphinidae > Tursiops > Tursiops truncatus. The sequence continues at coordinate 64,699,388 of NC_047043.1, read as the reverse complement.
CATGGGCCACCCTGTGATGCTTTCCCTCCCTCCAGGGTCCAGGCCCACCTGGCTGAAGGGGATGTCAGGCTAAGGATGTACCCCAGGGCCCCCCTCCAGTGTTGCGGGGAGCCAAGTTACCAAGGAGCAGATGCTGAGAGATGGCAAGAGCAGAACTGAGTTGACTCCCCTATCCCTGCCCTGCATATATCACAGCCTGGAGAGAGAACTCTGGGTAACCACCTAGCGAGAACTGCACCCTCATTTCAGAGACTGAGAGGCTGAGGCCCAGCATGGCTTACAGAGCAGGTTAGAGGTGCCCTGAGAGCCAAAGCCCATGTTTCCCTCATATCAGGGAGGCCCTGGAGCAGAGCCAGGAATGAAGGCCAACATTTTGTGTTTTATTGTCCCCATCCTACAGCTTCCACCTACTGAGGCAGCAGTGGACAGACCAGAGCTAGGGTTGGGCCTCCACATAAGTTGCTTCTCCTCTGACTCTAATGTCCAGCCAACAGGGCTGGCCCCATCTTATAAATCCCACCTGCCCTGGGCAGGCGGGATGCAATGCACCATGCTGACACCATCCTGTCGCTGTCAACCCAGGGCAGGCCCACAGAGGGATAGTCTCTGCCCACAGAGGCTAGTGCCACTCCTGAGGTCTCTCCACACCTTCCCTCTGGTTCTCCACACATTCCTGGCCTCTGTTTCCCACACAGTGGGTCCCCCAGGCCCTGCCTGGAACGAGTGTCTGAGGATGTTGCTGTATCCTGGCGCTAAGAGAAGAAATAGGCCAGGTGGTCCTCAAATGCGCTGGGGCAACACGCCCCCTCACTTCGCCCAGTCGGTCGTGGGGGGCAGGACGGGACAGCTCAGATCTACTTAACCTCTCTCCAGGCCACTCTACGCACACCCACCCACAGGCCACTGAGAAAAAGGGGACCAAGTGTAGGTGTAGGACCCAGGCTTCCGAAGGCCAGGAAAGTCGAACAGGCAGAAGGGCTGGGCTAGGCCAGGCATAGAGCAGGCCCCGCCATAGAGCAGGCCCCGCCCACGTCCCCGCCCCCACACCCTGGCCCCGTCCGCCCCGCCCCTGGCACTCAGACTTTGCTCCAAGCCCCGGCGTCTCTGCGTGTGTGTACGCCCGCGCCAGGTGCTCAGACCCGAGGGCAGGAGAAGGCGGCGGGCATCTCAGGAGTCCTGGTGGGGTCGGTGCCCCAGGGCTCCCAGGACCGGCGCTCGACGCTTGTCCAAACCCAGACTTCTCGTTGGCTCCCAGCCAGGCCCGGGCCTGCAGGAACCTCCGCGGGCCGCCATCTGGGCCTCGATGGAGCTCCACCCGCCGCCATTGCAGCCCTTCCTGTTACTACTGCTGCTACTGCTGCTGCTGCTTCTACCGGCGGTGCCCGAGACGGGAGGGTCCTGGCAGTGCCCGCGCATCCCCTATGCTGCCTCCTGCGACTTTGACGTGGAGTACTTGGTGCCCAGCTTCTCGGCTGGCCGGCCGGTACAGGCTGTGGCAACCTACGAGGGCGGCAGGGAAGGGAGTGCCGTGTTCGTGGCCACACGTAATCGCCTGCATGTGCTTGGGCCTGATCTGCAGCCAGTTGAGAGCCTGGCCACCGGCCCTGCTGGGGCCCCTGGCTGCCAAACGTGTGCGGCCTGTGGCCCAGGCCCCCACGGCCCACCGGGAGACACAGATGCGCAGGTTCTGGTGCTGGAGCCGGTGCTGCCTGCACTGATCAGTTGTGGCTCCAGCCTTCGGGGACGCTGCTTCCTGCATGAGCTAGAGCCCCGCGGGACAGCCCTGCACCTGGCGCCACCAGTCTGCCTTTTCTCGGCGCACCACAATCATCCGGAGGACTGTCCCGACTGTGTAGCCAGCCCGCTGGGCACCCTCATGACCGTGGTTGAGCAGGGTCATGCCTCCTACTTCTACGTGGCATCCTCACTGGACTCGGCGGTGGCCGCCAGCTTCAGCCCACGATCAGTGTCCATCCGGCGCCTCAAGGCCGACGCCTCAGGATTTGCACCAGGCTTTGCAGCACTGTCAGTGATGCCTGAGCACCTGGCTTCCTACCGCATCGAATACGTGTACAGTTTCCGTGCAGGAGCCTTCGTCTATTTCCTGACTGTGCAGCCAGCCAACGTGGTAGATGCTCCTGGCGCCTTACACACGCGCCTGGTACGGCTCAGCGCTGTCGAGACTGACCTGGGCGACTACCGCGAGCTGGTCCTCGACTGCCGTTTTGCACCTAAACGCCGGCGACGCGCGGCCCATGAGGGCGCACAGCCCTACCCGGTGTTGCAGGCGGCCCATGCTGCTCCAGTGGGCGGGCGACTGGCCACTGAGCTGAGCATCGCTGAGGGCCAGGAAGTGCTATTCGGGGTCTTCTCGGCTAGCAGAGACAGCGGCCCAGGTGTGGATCCCAACTCTGTCGTCTGTGCGTTCCCTGTAGACTTGCTGGACACTCTCATCGAGCAGGGTGTGGAGCGCTGTTGTGAGCCTCCTGTCCACCCTGGCCTCCGGCGAGGCCTCGACTTCTTCCAGTTGCCCAGTTTTTGCCCTGACCCGGTGAGCAGAAAGAAAGGGCCCTCACTTGTGAGCAGTGTGCACATGCTTCTCTTCCAGCACTGAGAGGATCTGGGACGGGGAGGGCAGGCAGGGAGAAGTTTTCTCTTCCACCCAGTTTCTTAGGGGGTGGTGTGAGGGAATCAGCCAAACAAAGGCCACACTGGAAGCTCATCTCCCAGCCAGGCTAGACCCTGTTGCTACACCATTTTGCTCTTTCACCCTCTCACTTACCGTGGCCCCTTGCTTTTTTAGGTAATTTCTCTTGTTATGTGAAAATTGGATTACATCATAACTGTCTCTCTACCAGGCACACTTCCAAACTCTGGGTACAACGATGGTTGTCCCTTCCTACCTGCCCACCACATATACCCTTAGGGACACACAAAAAAACAGCACCCTCCCCCCCACAGGCAGATACTCACAAATTCACCCAGACTCACATCTACTCACCAACACGTTTTCGCTTTCCCTGCGGGAATACTTGTTTTGCTCTGCTTTCTCAAGAGGGTGGGGCAGGAGTTGTCAGAGAATGCTCCCCTCCACCCCTGTTCCAGAGAGCCTTCCGGGCCTTGGAAGATGGGGGCTTGTCAGAGAGCCTGCATGCCTTGGGCTTTCTGGACCCACTCACCCCTGATCGTTCTCCATGGGGTGACTGGGGGAGGATTCAAGACATAGTGAGAAGGTGGCTTGGCTCTAGTAAATTCCAGGAGGCTCACCCCGGTCTTGTGCAAGCAACTAAACATCTGGGGATGAGTAAAGGCCTAGGAGGGGCTGGTTGGATTTGGTTCACCATGTAGGAGTCCCAGACTTTCACCATAGATGGGGCCCTTCTCACCCCAGGCAGGAGGTCTCCCAGCCTATGTTGAACTAGGTGCTCCTTCCTGCAGACCCTACCCAGGTTCTCTTCAGCCATGGTGTCAGGGAGCTAGAGCAGAGAGTAAGAGGACATTCCTTAAAATGCTTCCCTGATGACAAACCCAAAACCGTATCCCTTGAAGCCATTGAAACAGTCCCACCCTACGTTACAAGAGATTACGCCAAGGAAATGGGGTGAACGAACAAACAAATGGCATTGGACAAGTGGCCTTTCACGGAGCTAACCCACAGTCACTGCTCTCTGAGTCTTTGGCTGCCCTGGGGCTCTGGCCCTTCTGTGATATTCTTCACTGACTCCTTTCGCTCTGATTGATGCCCCAGAGGTGGGAGAGAATTTACACACAATGAGGGGTGGGGGGATCTTCTGCCTCCCTCCTTCAACTGACTCCCTCTGGGTTGAGGAGGCCCTAGGGGTTGAGATCCCTAGTCTGGGTCTGGGCAGCCCTGACTGCTCTCCTCTCCTTCTCTCTGGGGAGTCAGAACCTCTCCCTGACTTGGCTAGTGGTCAGGGGATCAGAAGACACCCAGCACGACTTGGCAGTGCAAGGCTCCAAAAGGACTAATCTCAAGCCCTGGAGCCCAGGGGCAAACAGGCAGCGGTGCAGCTCTGACCAGGGTAGGGCCTCTATTCCACCCCACAGCCCCACCTGTCCCTGAGTCATACTGAAAACACCTGGCTGGCTTCCTGCTAGGGCGAGGACTTTTACTCACCTCCAGTGAGGACAGAGTCCCAGTCCCCACCCACCCACCCTATAGACCCAGTGTGTGGAGTTTCAGAGCCCAGCTCTATGCTGAGGTCTTGTTCCCAAGACTTATAATCAGCACTGAGGTCTCAGGACTGAGTTAAGCATACTTAGTCTGATAGGGGCCTTCCATCAGCCTTGAGGAGTACCCTTAGGGTTGGCAAGGGAGGGTCCCAAGCTACTGGGCTACAGAGCCCTGCCTCCACCTTGCACCCAGCTCCAATACCCTGCATCCATACCCTCACTGCCTGGTTTCCTAGAAGCTTCCACAGCTCTGCACTGGGGCACTGAGTGTCCCCCAAACACCCACCTGCTAAGAGCAGGGGAGAAATCAGTGTCTCCTCTTACCCGGGCCTTCAGGCCTTGGTTTATCCCTCCCGTACCCTGAAGGAAGTACAGGTAGAAGCTGGAGGTACAGAAAGACCTTTGGCATCTGAGGGAGAAGGACGACGTTACCAACCCTGTGCTGGCCAGTTAACCTCAGAGTTCAGCCCCTTAAGCAGGTGGAGAGACTGAAGGCTGAAGAGGGGACAGGGTTTGTTGAAGTGCAGGGCAGGACCAGCAGGGGGCAGGAGAGGACTCTGGTCAGGAGCTCAGACTTCCGACCTGGTTCGTCTTCTGAGAGGCGATAAGGCCTTTGACATGTGAACAAACCTCTCTGAGCCAGTTTCCTTATCTATAAAATGGGGGTGATGAGAGAACCCACTCTACAGCGTGGCTGTGAGGACAGAATGGGGTTGGCTCTGTAAAACTCAGTAACTCATTATGAGAATGGCCATGGCAGGGTAGGGCAAGGCGTAGGGGGAGCCAGCGTTCCAGCCTTGGCCTTCTTCCCTGGCCTTGCTACATCTGAGAGCCCCATGGAGGCAGTGGGGTAACTGGCAGGACTGGGGCCTTCTCCAGCCAGGCCAGGTGAGGGGTGGGAGTTTAGGCTGCTGTGGTCACTGACAGAAGCCCCAAGGGGTCAGTTCATGGAGATGAGCCCTGACTCCTTCCCTGACCCTCCCCAGCCTGGCCTGGTGGCTCCCAGCCCCAAAACCAGCTGCCGCCACTTCCCTCTGCTGGTCAGCAGCAGCCTCTTACGGGTGGACCTATTCAACGGGCTGTTAGGACCAGCGCAGGTCACTGCATTGCACGTGACACGTCTCAACAATGTCACAGTGGCCCACATGGGCACAGCCGATGGGCGCATCCTGCAGGTAGGTCCCTCATCTCCACGGCCCCTTGTCCCGGCATCCCCGTTCCCATTTTGCTCACAGCCGACCTGTCCCAGGTGGAGCTGGCCAGGTCTCTCAACTACTTGCTGTACGTGTCCAACTTCTCACTGGGCAGCAATGGGCAGCCTGTGCATCGGGATGTCAGTCGCCTTGGGGACCACCTGCTCTTTGCCTCTGGGGACCAGGTAAGGTGGGCAGGGTAGGGCCCGGGGCCGGGCTGTTGGGAGCACAGCTTCTCCATCAGATCCAAGGAGGCATTGACACACAGGTCCCCCCACCCTGATCTACAGTAGGACCAGGGGGTCTAAGGGGCTTAGTCTCCCCCTTCAGCCACCCCTGAGCCACCTGTTTGTCCAAGGTCTTCCAGGTACCTATCCAGGGCCCTGGCTGCCGCCACTTCCTTACCTGTGGGCGTTGCCTGCGGGCACAGCGTTTCATGGGCTGTGGATGGTGTGGGGGCATGTGTGGCCGGCAGAAGGATTGTCCTGGCTCCTGGCAACAGGACCATTGCCCACCCGAGCTTACTAAGGTATGGCTTACCTGGCAGGACACAGGTAAGTGTGGGACAAACCGGGCCTGGGGTGGAGGTCAGCAGGTCTTAACCATGATCTTCCTCAGGCCTGGGATGTCTTCAGTGTTTACAAGGAGAACATTCTTTTTTTTTAATTTTTAATAAATTTATTTATTTATTTATTTATTTTGGCTGCGTTGGCTTGGGTCTTTGTTGCTGCGCACGGGCTTTCTCTTGTTGCGGTGAGCGGGGGCTACTCTTCATTTCGGTGCATGTGCTTCTCATTGCGGTAGTTTCTCTTGTCACGGAGCATGGGCTCTAGGCACGCAGGCTTCAGTAGTTGTGGCTCACGGGCTCTAGAGTGCAGGCTCAGGAGTTGTGGCACATGGGCTTAGTTGCTCCGCGGCGTGTGGGATCTTCCCGGACCAGGGATTGAACCCGTGTCTCCTGAATTGGCAGACGGATTCTTAACCACTGTGCCACCAGGGAAGTCCCAAGGAGGGTATTCTTGGCAGAGGGGATGGCACATGCAAAGACTTAGAGGCAGAAAAGTATTGAGTGAGGACAAGCAAGTGACCTAGAGTGACTGGAGTGTGGGGCAGGCAAGGAGTGTGGCCCCTAAGAAAACTTAGGGGAAAGCAGACAGGGCTGAGAGTCCTGACCCATAAAGGGACTCAGGCTATCTTCTCCTCCCCTCTCAGTTCAGCCCCCACAGTGGACCCCTAAGGGGCAGCACAAGACTGACCCTGTGTGGCTCCAACTTCTACCTACATCCTCCTGGTCTGGTGCCTGAGGGCACCCATCAGGTCACTGTGGGTCAAAGTCCCTGCCGACTGCTGCTCAAAGGCAACTCAAACCTCAGGTACGACTTGGTCCCTGCCCTTTCTATCCCTGATGGGGATAACCAAGCAGCCCCTTCCCTGTGAGACCCTGTCCTCTGCTTGTATGGGGCAAGGAGGTATGAGGCAAGCTGTAGTAGCTCTGGTTGCTTTCTGTCTGGGGGGACATCTCTGTCCCTTCTTGAGCCTACATATGCCCTACCTGTCTGTTGAGTCATGGCAAAGCTAGTCCCTTCCCCGTCAGATCCTGCCGACTCTGGATGAAGCCATGGCTAGAGAGATGCTATCTTCAAGCTCAGATGAGACCTGTGATTTGTGGTGGGCATGCAACCAGGCCTGTGTGACCCCTGGCTGACCTTGAGTTCCCCTGATGTCCCAGCCAAGTACCCCGGAAGGACTTTGTAGAGGAGCTTGAGTGTGAACTGGAGCCCTTGGGCACGCAGGAAGCCGGGCCTGCCAACGTCAGCCTCACTGTGACCAACATGCCACTGGGCAAGCACTTCCGGGTAGATGGCACCTCCATGCTGCGAGGCTTCTCTTTCATGGTGAGGCCACTTTTCCTTGTTTGTGCCCTTGGCCAACTGGGCAGTTCGGGCAGGGAAGAGTTTAGAGTGGAGTGCCTCCTGCTCCAAGCTAAGCCACCTCCATGCCCTCTTAGGAACCCGTGCTGACAGCAGTACAACCCCTCTTTGGTCCACGGGCAGGGGGTACCTGCCTCACCCTTGAAGGCCAAGGCCTGTCTGTTGGCACCAGCCGGGCTGTGCTGGTCAATGGGACTGAGTGCCTGCTGAAACGGTAAGTGCCAGTGGGAAAGGGGATGGGAGGCCACAGGGTCCCACGTAGGGGAGCCCTCACCAGGTGGGGCTTGAATCCCCGACAGGGCAGGGGGAGGAGGGCTCAGTCACTCAGTGTAGGGAACAGGTCCAGGAAGAAGTGTCTTCTGCTCCCTCCAGCCCAGAGGTGGTTTGGGATGGCAAGAGAGCCCATTACAGAGTCCACTGGCTGCAGCCAAGGCTGTGGGGGGAACCTGTTCCCTCCCTGACTTCTTGGAGGCCTTTCTGGGACCACCCTATCTTCAGACAGACCCATGGAGTATGGGCAAGTTGTGGAGATGACCAACAGAGGAATTGGGAGGGGTCAGCAGGCTCCTGGAGGAGTCGGGCCTAGCCATCACATGGAGGGTGCCCCTGAGCCTAATCCCCCTGTTCTGCAGGGTCAGCGAGGGGCAACTTCTATGTACCACACCCCCCGGGGCTGCTACCGCCCGCGTTCCCATTCGCCTGCAGGTGGGGGGCGCCGAAGTGCCTGGCTCCTGGAACTTCCACTATCAGGAAGACCCCATCATGCTGGGTATCAGCCCCAACTGTGGCTACACGTAAGTGCCACCTCCTTGCCCGCTCTGGTCTCCTAAGAATGAGGGATCCAGCCTCGGAGAGCACCCCAAGTCCACCACCCTGCTCTCCTCCACAGTGGTTCCCACGTCACCATCCATGGCCAGCATCTGACTTCAGTGTGGCACCTCGTGCTGTCATTCCATGATGGGCGCAGGGCAGTGGAGAACAGGGTGAGTGGGCACTGGTAGCTGCCGAGTGGGCACTGGCCAGGAGGGAGGAAGGCCACACCAGTCCCCTGAGTTCCAGCCCCAGCCCATGCTGGGCTGAGGGGTCTGGGGTGGCTGTAGGTGGGATACCGGGCTAACCACTCTCGCATGGACCCAGCAGTGTGAGGGGCAGCTCCCGGAGCAGCACTGGTGCCGCCTGCCCGAATACGTGGTCCGAGGACCACAGGGGTGGGTGACGGGGAACCTGAGTGCCCAGGGGGATGGAGCTGCCGGCTTCACACTGCCTGGCTTTCGCTTCCTGGCCCCACCCCACCCACCCAGCATGGACCTGGTCGCACTGAAGCCTGAGGAGCATGCCGTTAAGTTTGAGGTAAGTGGGGAGGATAGGGGGTGGAGACAGTGGAGCGTTAAGGCTGCAGCCTGCCCGGAAGAGATGGGGGCAATGGCCAGCCCTCATGACTGTCTCTGCAGTACATTGGGCTGGGCGCTGTGGCTGATTGTGTGGATGTGAACGTGACCGTGGGTGGTGAGAGCTGCCAGCATGAGCTGCGGGGGGATGTGATTGTCTGCCCCCTTCCCCCCGCCCTGCAACTTGGCAAGGATGGTGCTCCACTGCAGGTAGGCAGCTCAGCTGGCCCTCTATGGGAAACATGGGTTGAGGACCTACAGGCTGGGCCTGAACTGCCACCTTCCTCCAGGTCTGCGTGGATGGTGGGTGTCACATCCTGGGCAAGGTAGTGCGGCCAGGTCTGGAAGGGGTCCCACAGAGCACACTCCTCGGTGTCCTACTGGCCCTGCTCCTGCTTGTGGCTGTACTGGCCACCATACTGGTCTTCAGTTACCACCAGAGAAAACAGCTAGGTGAGCTCTCCACTCCCATCCTGACCCAACCCCACCCCCAAACTCTGACATCTCCAAGTCCCTATATCCTCTCTCTGCCCAGGCCTTAGGGGTCTGCCCACACCTCCTGGGTAGGGGTCAGCCTCTAGGAGCTTGGAGTGGCTGGCTACCAGGAGCCATTTTTCCACAGTCCTTTCTCCGAACCTGGATGACTTGGCATCCCTGGACCGGACCACTGGAGCCATGCCTCTGCCTCTGCTCCGCTCAAGCTCTGACTATAGAAATGGCCTTGGTGAGATGGTGGAGGTGCTAGAAGCTGGGACCATACTCTCTGGTCCACCAGCCCCTCATTCCCTCTCTTCCTCAGCAGCCCCTGCCATTGATAGCCGGGATTCCACCACTCAGGTCCACAGAACATCCTTCTCAGGCAACGGGGATGGGTCCCATGTCCCACTGCTGCGGAAAGAGTCCATCCAGCTTGGGGACCTGAACTCTGCACTCCTGGCCGAGGTCAAGGATGTACTGATTCCCCACGAGTGGGTAGTCACCCACACTGACCGAGTCATTGGCAAAGGTATGGGGGCCAGGCCAGATGGGGTTGGGGCTCAAGGGATAGTTGAGCAGGACTCTGAGCCTCCATTTGCTCATCTGTGAAATAGGAATTCTGTCTTCCGTGGGTTCTGGTGCAGATTACGTGGGTGTGGGAGGGCTGCAGGCTCTGCCATCATGAAGCTGCTGCTTGTCTTTAATGTCAGGTTGGCCAGTAGGGGCTCTGAGGTCTGGTTGCCAGTGGGAGGGTATGGTGTGAGCCCTGGGCACTGGGCCCCCTCTCACTGTCTCTCCCTCATCAGGTCACTTTGGAGTTGTTTACCATGGAGAATACACAGACGAGGCCCAGAATCAAATCCACTGTGCCATCAAGTCGCTGAGTCGTAAGTGGAGCAGAGGCTGGGAGGATACTCGTCCCTGCTGTGCTACCACTGCTCTGAGTGACCTTGAGCAGGAGACCTTTCTTCTCTGTTTCCCCATCTGACCCTTGTAAAGGGCCTCCCTGCCCTGGGCCTGACTCCAGCCTCTCTGCAGGCATCACGGAGGTGCAGGAGGTGGAGGCCTTCCTGCGTGAGGGGCTGCTCATGCGCAGTCTGCACCACCCAAATGTGATGGCTCTTATTGGTATCGTGCTGCCGCCTGAAGGGCTGCCCCGCGTGCTGCTGCCCTATATGCGCCACGGAGACCTGCTCCAATTCATCCGCTCACCCCAGCGGGTCAGTGCTCAGCTGGCCCTGGATTGGGGGGCTTGGGCAACAGCTGGGGATGGAGCTGCTCCGTCCTCGCCTACTGACCCACCTGTGCCCCCAGAGCCCCACAGTGAAGGACCTCATCAGCTTCGGCCTGCAGGTGGCCCGTGGCATGGCGTACCTGGCAGAGCAGAAGTTTGTGCACCGGGACCTGGCTGCTCGGAACTGCATGTGAGCAGCCAGAGTGAGGTTGGGGTGAAGCCAAGGGGCAGAGCACCAGGGCGTGCAGCTAAAGGTGCCTCAGGGAAGGCCCATGCTCCAGTCCTTGCTGTGCAGCCCTGGGCATGTCCTTCCCTCTCTGGGCTTCAGTTTTCCTGTCTGCCCAATGCAGGCTTGAGTCGGACACTGTGGCTCAGAAACCTTGTAAGGGTCTGAAACAGGTGGGTTCAGGGCCTGGTGGGGGCCCGTCCTGAGTGTGATTCTCCCCTCCCAGGCTGGATGAGTCATTCACAGTCAAGGTGGCTGACTTTGGTCTGGCCCGCGATGTCCTGGACAAGGAGTACTACAGTGTCCAACAGCGCCGCCATGCTCGCCTACCTGTCAAATGGATGGCGCTAGAGAGCCTGCAGACCTACAGATTCACCACCAAGTCCGACGTGGTTAGGCCCCACCTGCCCCAGAGTCCACACGGCCTCAGAGAACACTTGGCCTTGCCCATTGATCTCCGGATGGTGATGAGCCCAGGGAATCCCCACGCTGGGCAGCCCCACAGCCCATTCGTCCACCTCTGGGCAGGTGTCAGGGCAAGAGGAGGCTGTGAACTCATTGGCTTCTCACAGACAATCCAGGCCCTGCCCAGCCCCAGCTCTGGACGGCTCTGGTGGTGGGCGGGGACAGAGGGAAATGCTTGTGAAGTATTGAGGAATGGGCTCTGACTGGGGGCGTTTCCAGCTAGAGGGCTCTAGGAGGTAGAGGACCTGGGGGGGGCCCACCTGTCCTCCCCAGGGCGAGAGCTGAGTCCCTTCACCTGTCCCCTCCCACAGTGGTCGTTTGGTGTCCTCTTATGGGAACTGCTGACACGGGGTGCCCCACCGTACCCCCACATCGACCCTTTTGACCTCATGCACTTCCTGGCCCAGGGTCGGCGCCTGCCCCAGCCTGAGTATTGCCCTGATTCTCTGTGAGTATGTGGAAATGGCGATGGGGAGGGAGCTGGGCCCCAGAGACAAGGAGGGGAGGAGGGGGCCAGAGACAGAGTTCTTGCCTGGCTCTCTGACTGATTCTCTGGTTGACCTAGAAAGGGACTCTCTCTGGACCTCAGTTTCCTCATCTGTGGTTCCACCACCGTTCGAGGCTTGGTGCTGGAGGGATATCATGGTTGCCATGGTAACACCATTCCCAACTCAGAGTCTGGGTTGAGGCCAGTGATTTGATTTCCCAGCACTCTTCTCCCCTCACCACGCCAAGAGGGGCTGTTTTCCATTTATTCCACTTACTTAACCTCAAGGAAAGGTTCCATTAGCTCTCACACTAGCCCCCTCCACGTCTCCAGATCAGAATGTTTTCTTCATTGGATATAGTTTCAGATTCCCTGTTCCCAGAGGCATGGCAGCAGCTGTGTTTCATCAGTGCCTGTCGCGTGGTTCAGCTTCATAAGCAGCATGCATGCCTTAGCTGTGCTGAGGTCTTTGAGGTTAGAACAGGAAAAGCCAGGTCATAGGTAAAGGTGGTTGATGATTACTGTCTCACCCAGCTTGTGCTCCAGAAGGGTATGAGTCACCCTTCCTCACAGCCCTGCCTGCCTTGATTTTGCTTTTTATTATTTATTTCACTAATGAACCTGGTTCAAAGTAAGGGAAATTAACTTCACTGCCTATCTGCCTCCAGGTCAGGCTCCCTGAAACAGATTCTGAGATGGAGGTTTACATGCAGGGGGTTTATTGGTAGGTTAGGGGCGAGGGACGCAGGACTAGGTAGGGGGAGAAGTTGGGCTGTGATGCAGATGCAGCAGAGGCTGCAGTCCATCCCCTGGGGACCTCTGTAATTGGGATGGCCCTTCAGAGTTTTCTGAAATTGAGACCAAGGGGCCCAGGTCTTTGCTCCAGACTTCCATTAGTCACTGCTTACAGATGTCCCTGAGGAAGGAGTGTGAGCTTGGAGGAGGCATTTCTTTTCTGCCTAGGCCAGTTCCTAGAGGGGGCCTCAGCCAAGAGCCATCAGAAGTCACAGGGGGAATGAAGGGGGGAAACTGGGTGGCATACCATGGCATCCTCCATACCAGGGGAAGTCCCTTCTCTCTGGGCTTCAGTTTCCTCATCTGCGAAGTTGGAATGATAACAGTACCACCCTCAGAGGTCTGAGAATTATATGAGATTATTGTGTGTACGTCACTTTTAGTATCATTTAAGGCAGGGATGACATTTCCAAGATAAAGGGTCATGTATTAGGACCCAACAGACAAACCTAGAGAAACTCTGCTTGGAATCCATGGTGCAATGAGCTGCCCCACACATCTCAGGGCTTTTAATCCCCATTTCACTGGACCTGGGCTTCCTTCCTGGAAGACGTGATGATAACCATGATAGCTTGTGAGCCGGGGCCTAAGCTAAGAACTTCACAGGAATCCTCTCACTTTATGCCCCAATAGCTCTGTGATCAGAGAAGACTCCAGAGGCACACACAGGTTAAGGAACTTGCTCAAGATCACATAACCCAGGTCACAGGACACAGGAGTCCAGCCTCTCAGCCCTGAGGCAATTTGACCTCTGCCAGGGTGGGAAGGCAGTCGAGAAGAGCTGCCCCTAATTGGCTGATGCAAGGCACCAGGCCCTGTCACCCGCTCTACATCCCATGTGGCCTGCCAGGGGGCTAACAGCAGGTGGATAACACAGAATCTCTGGGTAGGGGTGCACCGTGCCCCTCATGTTTTCCTCTACCCGCTAGGTACGCAGTAATGCAGCACTGCTGGGCTGCAGACCCTGCAGCACGACCCACCTTTGGAGCACTGGCAGGGGACGTGGAACGCTTGGTGGCCGCGTTGCGAGGGGACCACTACGTGCAGCTGCCTGTGGCCTACGTGAACGTGGGCCCTGGTGCCCCGGACAAGGCAGAAATGCCCTTGGAATAGTCACCATCCCCACCAGTGCACAGGAGTATAGGTGGCCCGGCCCCTCTCAGAGCCACCAAAGTCCACGTGACCTCAGCCCCAGGCAGGCATTGGGGGGTTGGACCTGCATAGCGGTGGGAGTTAACCCCAAGCTGCCTCTGGGCTGGCCTCTGCCCTGTCCCTGTCCCTGCCTCCTGACCTTCAGGGGCACAGGAGGGCTACAAGGCACATTGGTCTCTCACTCCCCAGTGGGGGCCAGTGATGGGATCCTTGATGCAGTGAGTATTTATGGAGTGTCTGCTGTGTAACTGGCTGCTGGGCACAGGGGACTCAGTGGTGACCACTGGCCCTTAGATCATTAAATGAACAAATAAATATTTAATTACAAATTGTGGTAAGTGCTATGGAAGAAAAAGACAGGCTGCTTTGAGGGAATGGAGGATAGCCTTAGATAGATGAATAGAGAGGTAAGGGAAACCACCCCAGGAGGTGACATTTTTGCTGAGACTTTGTCAGGTGGGAACTGTGCCAGAAGCGGTCGGGGGGGCGGGGGGGGTAGTTTTTGGCAGAGTGAACAGCACATGCAAATACCCTGAGGCTGGAAAGGGGTTGAGTCAGCAAGAAGGCTCCAGAGAACAGGAAGGGGAGGCCAGGCCCAAATCCAGGTTACAGGGTCCTGGGGGCTTTTGGATGGAACCGAGAGGGGTGGGTTGAATACCCAGATATGCAGCAGCCAGGTTGGCTTCTCCTATTGCCCAGTCTGCCTGTCCCATTCCCCAGGCCCTAACCTCACTCCAGGGCTCCCTGCTCTACCTGCGGCCTTCCCCCAACTCCCCCCGACACCCCCCCGCCACTGATAAGTCATGGAGACTTGCTCCCCTTCCCCCCAATCCTGCCAGCATTGCTCTTGCAGCCTTGAAAGAGATGAGCCAGCAGCAAGGCCTCAGCTCCACACTTTCAAGGCACCAGCTTCAAGGTGCAGACTGCTTAGGCTATTTATACTCGTCAAGGCCACTGTACAATACCCACTAGAGGGGCAGGCTCCACCAGAGAAGGAGAACAGCTTCCTCCTTGTACTATCCCTCCCCCGTGCCCTCAATGCTGAGGGGGTCGCTGGCCTCTGCTGGTGTGGATGACTGGAGTATCAGGGTGACTGAGCCCGGGACATGCACTATGGCGGTTCCTCTCTCTCTCTCTTTTTTAAAAAAATATTTATTTATTTATTTGGTTGGTTGTGCCGGGTCTTAGTTGCAGCAGGCAGGCTCCTTAGTTGCGGCACGCAGGCTCTTTAGTTGTGGCATGCAAACTCTTAGTTGTGGCATGCACGTGGGATCTAGTTCCCTGACCAGGGATCGAACCCGGGCCTGCTGCATTGGGAGCATGGAGTCTTAACCACTGTGCTACCAGGGAAGTCCTGGTTCCTCTCTCTTGCTCGGGTCCCCCATGGCCTCTATCTCATTAGTTGGGAGACCCTGGCTCACGCTAAAGGGCGTAGGCTCCCTTCCCTTTGAGTCCCCAGCTCTTTGCCCTGCCATGCATGGAACCCTGGGTTTAGGCAAGAGCTCCCTGGTAAGCAGAGTGGGGGTCTCCTTGGGACTGGAGCTGCCTAGCTGTTTTCTACCCATCTGTTGCCTACTCTGTCATCTCAGGCCAGAGGGAGGCCCAAATATGGGGACCCAAAGGACTCTGAGGACAGGGGTAAAGCTTAAAAGGAGACTCTCACGCTCAAGTGCAAGGGTCTGAAGATCAGGGGCCTATGAGCTGGAGAGGGGAAGAGATGGACTCCGTCTGCCTGTTTACCCCTACACCTCTGATGCCCGTGAGTGCAGGCACAGAGGAGGTTGTAGCCTTGCATGCTCTGCCAGGGACCCTTGGGCTCTCTCTCCCCCATTGTGTCACCCCTGAGGCTGGGAGAGAGGTGAGTGGAATGTCCTGGAGCATTCCCACAGCTGTGGTCCCCGTACCAGTTGGAAAGGACTGTCTCCATCCCTCCAACTAGTAGTCCTTGTGCCCTAACCTCATCTTGGGGATCTAAGGGTCACCTGGGGCTTGGAGCTGGGTGGGGAGTGAGAAGAAGGCTCAGAGGCTTCACTGAAGCTGGACTGAGGCTCCTTCCCCACTGGGCCTCTGCAGCGTATGGACCATGGGCTTCTCTGTTCATAAGAGAGGGACTCAGAGAGAAGGGGGTCTCTGGATGGGAGGGAAGCTTAGCGAGGAGAGGAGTCCCGGAGAATGGAGACGGAAGAAGCTCAGGGGATGTCAGGTTTCCTGTGTAGCCAGAATGTGGGGCTTTGGTCCTGTTTCTGGGCCAAGGGCCTCCAGGGCCAGGATTCTCCAGGGAGGGGACACAGTTAAGCAGGTGCTTGCCACAGCTGCACCCGCTGTCCCTGATGCTGCAGCCCCCAAGCTCTGAACTCTTTTCTCAGAGCCACTTGATAGTCCTAAGTCCATCTGGAGTGTCGGGAGCTGGAACTACTTCAGGGTTCCAATTCCTGACTGGGCCGCCAGGAAGGAGAGGAAGGGAGGATAGGTTCTCGGCCCCGTGATGGGCTGGGGGACCAGGAGTTTTCTGAGTGGTTTCCAGGGCTAATGAAGGCTGGACTGCCTTTGCCTTGGGGGAGGCCTGAATAATGGTTGGTCCAAGGAGAAGGTTGCTGGTGGCCCTGGTGGGCCTGGGCCTGCCACTAGGGTGGGATGGCGTGAGCACGGGTTTCTCCCAGGGCTTTGGGAGTCCAGCATTGCCATCATGAGCTGTGGAGAGCTGGTGTCAGTTCCTCTCCTCATCTCCAGTGGGGCTGGGGCCCAGCAGGTGCCAATAAAGGCTGGAGGAAGGCCAGGATGGAAGCTGGGGCTGAGGAAGCAGCAGATGACTCACATCCTCCTGATTGCCCACTGGTGTCGCTGTTGTCTGGCACCTGGAGGGCAAGCATGGGGTAGACCGACCTGCTTTGATAGGGGACCATGAGTCTGGTCTGAGATTCCCCTTATGCCAAAGCCCCATCCTATCAGAGAATTTCCTCAGGGATCCAAAGGTTCTCTAGGGGGTCACACCTGAGGGCTCTAGACACAGCCCCATTTCAAATCCTGAGAACTTTCTGGGACAGTGGCTTCATCCGCCACTCCCTTGGTTCAGCCCATGAGATCCCGGGTCCACCTCTGGTGCCATTTCATGAACTAACTCCCTGCACCTGTAGGAGAGAGCAGGACCCTCCACTGCCGGGTGGGGTTGGGGGACGTGGGCACTGCTGGGAGTGTCTGAGGCTCAGGAAGGCCTGGGATGCACCTCTCACACTTATTGCCTCTGCCCAGAGAGAAGCAGCCCCAGGAATCGGTAGCTGAGCACTGATCCAGTATCTGCCAGGCCCTGATGAAAAACACCGTTTACTCCATGCTGGGCTGGAGAACTCTCCTCCATGAAGACCCCAGGAACCAAGCATCTCTTCACTCAGAGCCTCTGTTCTGCCCGTGTGAGGGTCCAACCAGCTTGGAGGTGGAGCTACTCCGGCCTGGAGGAGGGGGGATGACTTGATGAACCACCCCCAGCATTCCCCATCAACTGGCACAGGGGGGCCAGTTGAGCCTCAGTCTCTCCCTCCATTCTTTTGGGGTTTGTTCCAGTTGGGTTTTTTAACCCAATGAGCCTAGATGCCAAGAGAGCCCAGGACCAGCTCCTGTCCCTCCACAGCTACCCATTCTCCCACAATTTCTGCTCCACCCATCCTGCAGCCCAAACATTGGAAGGGAAGCAGATGCACTAGTGGTCCTGAGAGCCAGCCTTTGCTGGGCAGGTGGCAGGAGGGCCCTTGTATTTGGCCCTCGCCTGTCTCACTGTTGCTCTGTGGGAGCTTGAGGGCCAGGCCCATGATGGTTCCTATTCTGAGCTCAGGTGGTAGGAGCTGAGGGAAGTTGCTGAATCCCTGGGGCTCAGCATGGGCAGAGGCAGAGGGAGCGCGAGAGCCAGGGGCATCCTTGCCTTCTCTCCAATCTGTTGCCTTTCTTGTTGGTTTAGCCACTTGCACACTTGTGGTCAGTCTTGGACTGGGCAGTTGGGATCTGGGAATGCATCAGGGAAGGCAGGGGACTCAAAAGCAGCAGCTGGTGGCCAAGATCACAGGATTTGATCAGCTTTGAAGCCAGAGCTCCCTCTCTCATGCTACAAGTCCACCCCCCTGACCGGCTCCATGCGGCCTGGACCATGGAGACTTAGAGACCCCCAAAGAGTCAGCTCCACCCCTGGGCTCCACCGTAGCGACAGCTTCAGCCAGGCATCGGTCCTGCTGACATGTCTCTCCAAGCTGGGGAGGCCCCTCTTCAAAGGGTGAAAGGAATTGTTTGGGCTGCCCCAGTCACTTTGCCCACGTGGGCTCCTGCCCTGGTCTCTCTGACCCAACCGTCTGTTCCTTTTTTTTTTTTTTTAATTTATTTATTTAATTTATTTATTTTTGGCTGCATTGGGTCTTCGTTGCTGCGCGTGGGCTTTCTCTAGTTGTGGCGAGGGAGGGCTACTCTTCATTGTGGTGCACGTGCGCGTGCTTCTCCTCACAGTGGCTTCTATTGTTGCGGAGCACGGGCTCTAGGTGCACGGGCTTCAGTAGTTGCAGCACACGGGCTCAGTAGTTGCGGCATGCGGGCCCTAGAGTGCAGGCTTAGTAGTTGTGGCGCACGGACTTAGTTGCTCCGTAGCATGTGGGATCTTCCCGGACCAGGGATCGAACCCGTGTCCCATGCATTGGCAGGCGGATTCTTAACCACTGCACCACCAGGGAAGAGGGAAGTCCAGCCATCTGTTCTTTTTTTTTTTTTTTTTTTTTTGCGGTACGCGGGCCTCTCACTGTTGTGGCCTCTCCCGTTGCAGAGCACAGGCTCCGGACGCGCAGGCTCAGCGGCCATGGCTCACGGACCCAGCCACTCCACAGCATGTGGGAATCCTCCCAGACTGGGGCACGAACCCGTGTCCCCTGCATCTGCAGGCGAACTCTCAACCACTGTGCCACCAGGGAAGCCCCAGCCATCTGTTCGTAAAGTCGCCCCCACCCTCCACTGGGCCCGGGTTCCTCAGGGACCCTGAGGGAGGGCAGCTTTCCTTACATCCCCTTCACAGGTGTGGTTGGAGGTCTTTTCTTGCCAGGCATGAAGTCCTGCCTCCTCCCCCCACTCCCTGCTGCTGGCTCCTGGATGGGAGGCTGCTCCCAGGGAGGGTGAGGAGCTGGCCGCAGCCCCTAAGCCAGCTGTGGACAGCAGTCAGGGGGGTGCCAGTGCTCTTGTCCTCCCTCCTGGCTGGTGCGGCTGGCCATCTTTCACGCAGAGTTACGTAAGCTTGAGTCAATTGGAGCTCAGAGCAGTTCATTGTGGGCTATTTTTAAGCTGTAACACATCACAGCAGAGGGGTCACTGCACCATGGCTTGCAGGGAAGGTTGTTTAAACATCTGTTATTTAAATTTCCCTGTGCCTTAAAGCTCAAAAGCCATGTCCTCCTGCACTCTCAGGTTCTGCATTTCACATCCCAGATGAGGAGTGGATTATCACCCCTCACCCTGCCATAGTTTCCTCTAGGACTGGGGTTTTCTGCACCGTGACTGCCTTTCTTTGGGGTGAAGCAGCGGGGCAGGGAGAAGGTGCCAGCTCCTTCAAACATGGTGCTGCCTCCGTGGAATGGGTGCACCCTGAACAGGAGAGACTTCCAGGGACGCAGGAAGTTAGAGTTCACAGGGTGGAGAGGAAAACACAGACAGAGTGCTGGGTGTAGAGCTGAGAGACAGACAGAGGGTACAGCCTTCCTCCTGGGGGGCTTTGGTTTCCCATCAGGACCCAGAGAGTGTTGATCACAAGGTCCTTGTGGGTCTCTTCAGAAGCCTGCCTCTGCTTGGGCTGTGCTCCTACCTGCAGTGCCCTCCCTCCACAGACCTAAGTGCTACCCACGTGCAGCCTCTGGGACAGAGGGCTGGTGTCTGAGCCCTTGGACAGTAAGCAGAGATGAACCTCTGGGGAAACAGGCATTGCTTTTCACTCCATTATCAAGTGGTTAGCTGCACTGGGAGCCCTTTAAGGCTCCTTTTTAATTAATTAATTATTTATTTTATTTATTTATTTTTGGCTGCTTTGGGTCTTCGTTGCTGCACGTGGGCTTTCTCTAGTTGCGACGGGCGGGGGCTACTCTTTGTTGCGGTGCACAGGCATCTCATTGCGGTGGCTTCTCTTTGTTGCGGAGCACAGGCTCTAGGTGCGCAGGCTTCAGTAGCTGTGGCTCACGGGCTCTAGAGTGCAGGCTCAGTAGTTGTGGCGCACGGGCTTAGTTGCTCTGCAGCATGTGGGACCTTCCTGGACCAGAGCTCGAACCCATATCCCCTGCGTTGGCAGGCGGATTCCTTAACCACTGCGCCACCAGGGAAGTCCCTAAGGCTCCTTTTGATCCTAGATTTTTGGAGATGTCGAGTCTTCCCAGAGTACAGGGAGGGGAAGGCAGGTAGACTGGAAGAGTGCAGGGCCAGGGACTTGACAGAGCTGACACCTGAGAGCACAACAGAGCCCAAAATATGTCTGTGTTGGAGAAGCAAGTCTGGGAGACTTGGCTGGTCATGAGGTAGAATGGGGCCTTCTGTGCCTCTCCTCTTGATGCTCTTCCTGCCCACCACCCTCAAGTTCTCCTAGGTAGGAGGATTCCAGCCTGATCCACTGGGAAGGAGGGTTTCTCAGAGTGAGGTGACTGTCCCCATCTTCTGAAGTCTGACCCTCTCCACAGGGTTTGGGGCCTTCCCCCAAGCCTGCCCGGAGCGGGTCAGGTGAAGTGTGAAGGGAGGCAGTGCTGGAACCCGCCCTCATAGAGGAGCCTCTGTATGGCCTCACCCTCAGACTGAGCTCCTTCCTGTTGCTTCCTGGCCCCTCCATCCCAGACAGCCCTCAGCCTGGGGAATGGGCTCAGCCTGGGGGAGGGGCTCTCTAGGTTGCCATGGTAACATGTTGGCCCTCCTCACTTTCCAGAATCAGAAATAGAATTGGATGCCCTTCTTCCTGGTGAGAGACTATTTAAAAACATGTTTGGGGGAGGGGTACAGGGGCAATGTCCCTGCCTGATGAGGGGGGAGGGGATGGGGGGGATGAGGGGTGGGTGCAGGAGGGGGCTAGGTAGAAGGGGCCCAGCCTGGGATCCTCTCTAACTGCCTGCTGCCCCTCCCCTCAGCTGGATAAAGCAGGGGGGCTTCAGCAGGCCAAGAATTCTGAATACAAGAGACTCAGCCAGGTCCCACAGGGTATGTAACTAGCCCCTACTCAGTACTGACAGCTTCCTGGGAGGCACTGGCTTAGTGCCCCCCAGGAAAATGCCCCCTCCCATGCCTGAGCCACCTGCTAAGCTATTGGGAGGAGGAACAGGGCCATGTGGGTTACAGCTTGGGTGGGGGCTTGGGGCTGCAGCAATCGGAAGGGAGGCATGTTGGCTCCCCTCCAGCAGGGTCCATGCCAACGTGGCCCTGCGCATGACACCTGTGATGGCATTGTAGTTTCCTGAAGTGTGGGTCCAGAGCCTGGTGGCCTGGCTTCGGATTCTGGCTCTACAACTCACTAGCTGCAACCTCTGTGAATTCTCTCTCTTCCCTGTGCCTTGATTTCATCATTTATAAAATAAGGGTGACAGCACCCGGCTCTTGTTGAATTGCTGTGAGGCTGGGTTACAGTGCTCAGCACTGCCTGGCACAGAGGAAGGGCCCAGTCAATAGCAGTCACTGTTCTTATTGCTATAAGGGGTGTTTGCTTCCCAGGTGGGAAAAGCTTTCTCCTCTCTCCGGGCTGCCTTCTTTGGTCTTTCCTTAGTGGGGCGCACCCTTCTCAGATCCGTTGTTCCTGAGGACTCCAGCCCGGAAAGGGAGAATTATGCCTCACTTTCGCAGGAGTCGGGGGATGGCTCAGTGGTCGGACAGGCAGGGACTCAGGGCCTCCCTCCATGCTTCTCCAGCCCTCCCACAACCACAGGAGGCTGCTACTAGCATCTCTGTCATGGGGAAAAACAAAACAAAATTAAAAAACAGTTTGCTTGGGGCCAGAGATTAATGAAGTTAATAGTGTTCAGCAAGTATGTGTGTGTGAATGCACACATGTGCAGACCACAGACCCTTGGGCTCTGTCACCTTCCTGGGCCATAGTGTGTGGTGAGCAGCAGTGTCCAGCCACATCTATCCCCATTCTTAACTGAAGGCAGCATCTGGGGAAGGGGGAGGGGGTCCGGGGGCCTGAGACATGGCTGAGTCAGGCTTTGCCCAGTGCCGAGTCAGGAAGGTGCAGACGAAGCACAGAGCTAGCCTTGGTCCCTGGTCACATCGCTTCACACCCCATGGCCAACCGTAAGCACTATTTTTAACTTCTGTGAAAACACACCGCTTCAGAGGACGAGACTACAGCTTCGTTCTCCACAAACCTGTTTCCTGGGTAGAAAGACTGAGGCCTGAAAGGATAGCCCTGGAGGACAGAGGGAGGAGGCCCAGAGCTCATAGCTGGGGGAAGGAGGAAGGTCTGACCCCGCCCCAGTCAGAACCTCCAGACTCAGGCCTGTAGCACTGGTCAGTTCCCCAAACTAGGCCTGTCCTCTGTGGCTGCAGGGCACATCTGGGCCTCGGCTGGTTGTCCAGGCAGGTCCCACTCCTCCCTGACCCTCTGCCCATCTACAAAATGGAGGGTAGGACTGCCCACCTCGTCTAATAGCTTTCTTTTCTGTGTGCTACCCAAGTCCAGTCCTTTGTCCAACTTGTCCTCACTGCGTATGCAGTTGTACCCAATGTGTACCCAGTTCTGCACCCACCATACCCGCACTGTGTAGCCAGCCCTGTGCCCACTGTGTGGACAGCCCCCTAACCACTGTGTCCCCACTGTGCCCCATCCTGTAATTTCCACTGGTGGCCTAGCCCTATGCCCAGTGTTCTGCCCCCCTTCTGGCCAAGGTGAAGTTGACACAATATGACAAGGGCTAGAACATTCTGACTTGAGGGTTCTGAGCAGAGGCCCCACTCCCACCCGTGTCGTCCCCATCCCCACCTCTGTGGGATACTGGTCCTGGGCCTCAAGGACATGTGACTCTGGGGAGGGGGCTCTGTGAGGCACAGGCAGGGGAAAGCCATCTGGAGCAGAGAGACTGCCAAGGAGCTGCTGTCCCTGGAGCGGGAGCTGGGGAACATGGGGGAGGGGAGTTAGAGCCTGAGCCTGGGCCCCTCACCCACTTCTGCCTCGCAGGACTGAGTGGTGAAGGGGCTTTGCCCCCCACAGGGGCCTTGGGTCACACACTTGGAACTGCATCCCTGGGTCAGGGCTTACGTCTCAAGTTGCCACGTGGGAAATGTGGAGAAAGAGCCAAGTCTGGCATCTGAGGTAAACTGGGAACCCAGGGGCTTCCTCAGTATCTCCCCTGCCTACCTTTTTCCCTTGGCCTTATACACGCTCTCGCCTCTAGGAGCACTGCCCTCCCTCTAGGGCTGGCCTGGGCAGAGTGGCCACCTGGCTGGCAAGGAGAGAGGAGGCCAGTCTAGGGTTGGCAGAATTCACTGGGGTCCCTTGGCCTTTCTACCTCTCAAGATTCCCTGGGCAGGCCCCATTCCTCAGGGGGGTGGGGCCCCTGGTTTCCCACACTCTCTCACCCTCCCCCAGGTCACTGGGGGCTGTGATGTGTGGGGTTGCCACACATGGCAACGAAGTGGGGGCAGGGCACCTAGGGCATGGAGCAGGACTATGGAAGTCACCAAGAAAGTGGGGGGCCCTGATCCATCGGGCTCCCAGGGCCACCCCTCAGCTGGCAGCCAGCAGCTGGGCGGTGGCCCTAGAGGGTCCCAGGGACCATGGATAAGCTCAGGATCTGTATACTTGAGGCAGGGGTTGTCACTGTCCACCGAGGCCATCCTTGATGGGTCCTATGGCTCAGCCTCCCAGGCCCATACACACGAGCCCAGTCACCAGCAACTCTGGGACCCTGCTGAGGTTAGCTCCCAATGTGGCTGTGAGCGGGCCTCTGAGGATTCCCTGAGACTCTCCTCCACTAGCTCGTTTCCAGGCTCTATCGCGGGAGCCCAAACACATCTCGTCACAGAGAACAGGACCCTGGCCCTACCGGTGTGCAGGCACGGTGACCGCACCAGTGATGTGGCCCAGCTCGGACTCTGCTGTTCCCGGCTTCAGGTGCAGATGGCGGGGGAGGGCAAGGCTCCAGCTAAAGTCCTAGTAGGCTGGGGCAAAGGCCCCTGCAGCCCCAAACAGATAGCCCCATTGGGCATTAGGAAGAGCCGGTGGCTACCGTATTTTCTTTCAGGGGAGGATGGCTCAGCTGCAGCCCAAGGTCCTCTTCTGGCTCCGGCCCAAGCTCAGGGCCAGGGCCAGTGCCCATGTTCGGCTCAGGCTCCTCCAACTCCAACTCCAACTCAGGCAAATACTCCAGCTCTGGATACAATCTCAATGTCAGCAGCAGTTGAATCTTACACCTGCAACCTTGACCACCTGATGGATACCAATGCCATCACCAAGGGCCTGTCCCAAGACCTCTTGCCCAGGAAATGTGGCAACCAATGGTCTATCCAGTTGGAGTCTCCCAAAGGGGTCACATCCTGCCAGGACAAAGTGAATTTCCATTCTCAGGATGAGCCTGCCACCCCAGCACGCACTCCAAAAGAGTCCCCAGACCAGGCCCAGGAGCTCGAGGTTGCCCAAAGGCCGGTGTTACCAAGGCAGCCTGAGAACCAAGTGGAGAAACCCATGGTCTGTACCTCCAGGCCAGGCAGCCCCAAACTGGGCTCAGGGCCTCCAGAAACCCCCAAGTCCAAGCGGGGTAACCAGGAGATCTGCAGCTCTCAGCCAGGTCAGCAGCCCCTCAATGCTTGCAGCAACACCTGCTCCAATGTGCCGCCGTCTGCCTACCAAGTAACCTGCCGCAACTCCCCCACAGTACAGCCTCCCAAGGAAGCCATGCAGATACCCCCCTCCAGTGCCCCTACCTGCCAGCTCCGGGATGCTGTGGAAGACCGCGTGCTGGTGTTTGGTATGGCCACGGGCAACACCAGAACGGGGCTGCTGTGCCATGACCCCATGGGCTCAAGGGCAGTGCTGGTGGGCCTCATGCCCAGCCACCCATCCATCTGTGCCTCTGAAAATACGTTGTCCACCCGGCCATTGACCATGCCCATCTTCTCCCCTGACAGTGATGGCTCTAGCTTCTGGTCCACCACACCCATGGTGTCCAGCCCTGTGCCCTCCAGCCTTTCATCTGGAAGCTACCGAGAGGTGGCCCTGGTTCCCAAAGAGGCCAGGCTCAACCTGGAGTCACGAGGCTCCCCTGGTACTGAGACACCCATCAGGATGGGGATGCTCACTGGGCATGTTCCACTGGGTATGCCCCTCCAATTTGGAGAGAGGATACTGAGCCATGCCTATGATCCTGGCTGGTCCAAACCTGACGCTGAAAAAACCGAAACTAGTCACACCATCTGGATGCAGGATGCCTCCAGGATGCAGGACACCTCTATGGTCCAGGCCAAGAAACTGCAGTGGATGAACTCAGAGCTGACCCCAGAGCCTGTACCACCAGCCAAAAACCAGCAGGTGCCCAGACCCCTGCTCCAGGAGGATGTAGGCAACCACAATCAGAAAGAGGTCATTATTGCTCACCCTGACAGCCCTCAGGTCAAAGGTGCTGGGCACGCCCCACTCTGTGGTCAGCCCCCACTAGCTGAGCAGCATCCCCTTTCCCGGCAGCCCCCTTCGGCCGGTCAGCCTCCCTCTGCAGAGCAGCGTCCCCTTCCCAGGCAGACCCACCTTTCTGGATAGCCACCCCTAGCTGAGCAGGCCCCCTCCACCAAGCAGCCCCCACTTCCTGGTCGGGCCCCTCTCACTGGAGCCCCTATTGCCAGGCAGCTTTCTCTCACTAGGCAGCCTCCCTTTTCCCAAGAACCCCCCATCTCCAATAAGCCCACTCTCTCAAGAGGTCCCCCCACCACTAGGGACCCTGGTCAGGCCTCCACCCTGTGCCAGGAAGGTGAGCCATTGGGCCCGCCTACCCATGTGGGGGTACTTCGGGTGACCCCGGCCCCTGAGGAGACCTGTGTCTATGTAAGCAGAGAAAATGTTGGTGTCAGTGCTGGTCAAAGCTTCAGCTCACATCGGCTCTCATCCTGGCAAGCTGGCAGCTGCCCCAGGGAGCGGGAGGAGCAGCCTTCCCTGCTCACATTCACCACACCTGGTCCTGGCTGCAAGGTCTTGCCCACGGCCCCCGGTTCAAGCTGACAGCTGAGGACATTACACACTCGCCAGTGGTCGCGCAGCTTGGCCTTCTCCGAGGGGCCTGCTATGAGCTGGTGCCCACCATGGATGTTCTGCCAGTACGGTCCCCAGTGCTCTGCCGCCATTCACGGGACCCCTACCAGGACATGGCACCTGTGGTGATCGACACAGGCACAGGCTTCACCAGATGTGGACTGGCTGGAGAGGACCACGTCCTCAGTGTGCTGCGCTCACGCATCCAGCTGCTCCAGCATCCAGTCCACGGCCAGCCCAGGTACGCAGTGCCTGAGAACCGAGAGGGTTCCTACTCGGTGCTGAATCGAGGAGTGGTCTCTGACTGGGATGCACTGGAGGTGCTGTGGCAGCACCTGTTCTATTGCAGGCTGGGTGTGCAGCCCGAGGAGCTGGCTGTGCTTGTGGCGGACTCACCCACATCACCATGCACGAACCGAGAAAAGGTGGCTGAAATACTCTTTGAGCATTTCCATGTGCCAGCCATGCAGACAGTGCATCAGGCCCTGCTGGCACTCTATGCTTATGGGCGGACCACTGGGCTTGTGCTGGGCAGTGGCCATGGCACCTCCTCTGTGGCACCCATCATCACCGGGGATCTGGCCCCACTTGACACCTACCGGCTGGATGTGGCGGGTGCTGACCTCACTGAATACCTGGCTCAGCTGTTGCCGGCAGGTGGCCAGTCACTGTTCAAGGCATGGCTGGTCAACCAGATTGAAGAGGCCTGCTGCTATGTGCCCATGGACATGACAGCTGAGATGGCCCATGCCCAGGCCCTGGCCCGGGTGGACTTTTTGCTTGCAGACAAGCAGGTTATCACACTGGGCTCTGAGTGCTTCTGCTGCCCCGAGGCCCTCTTCCAGCCCAATATTCTAGGCCTCAATCAGCCAGGCCTTCCACAACTAGCCCTCCTAAGTATCAGCCGGCTGGAGGCCAAGCAGCAGGAGCAGCTGCTGGCCAGTGTGGTGCTGGACGGTGGCGGCACCCTGTTGAGTGGCTTTCCTGAGTGCCTGAGACAGGAGCTGGGCCCCGGTGCCACTGTGCTGGGCTCTCTGCACCGTGCTGCTGCTGCTTGGCTTGGAGGCTCCATCATGGCGTCCCGGGACTCCTTCCAGAGCCTGTAGCTCAGCCACCGTGAGTACGAGGAGGAGGGCCCATGGGCCATCTATAAGTACCATCTGTGAGCACATAAAAGTTCTTTCTGGTTCTGCTTCTTTTGACCACTGTGGCATATTTTAGGCACAGGGTGGTGGAGGGAAGGGCAGGGATCCAGGCATGTGGTCAGGGATGGGGCCCTTGGCACTGCCAAGGCATACCCTGCCTCTACACACTGGAATTCCATGGGCCTTGGCAATCCTATCCTTTCCAGAGAGCCCCACAGCCCCACAGCTGACATTGGCCCTGGTCTAGCCTGACCTTTATTGTACCCCAAGGGCAACCACAGAGAGTGGCAGCTGTGGGTTTTGCCCTGTTGCCCTGGCGACAAGCTCAATTACCCTTGATTGCCAGCTCGTTGCCATGGCAATTTCAAACATAATGTAATAACCCACACAGCCTGGAGTGAGTCATGGGGGCGGGCAGCCCCCTCCCCTAGCTCCAGAGGAAAAGACTGCTTGCCTTCCCCCATGTTGGGCCCTCTATGGGGCGCTGAGGCCAGCAACATTGACAACAGCCAAACAATTCTACAGATGGCTGGGGCCCTGGAGCACTTGTTACCCCCAAGGAGGGTCCCTGTCAGAGTCTGGGCTTCCTGGGGGAGCTGGCCTGATAATGCAGATACCTCCTAAAGTCAGAACCTTGGCTGGAGCTCTATGCTGGTTTGGCAGGTGCTTCTGTCAGCCAGTCAGAATATGAAGGTATAGGAGTGCTGGCCTTTGGTTCCCTGGGGCAGGAAATCAGGGTGGGGGGCTGATAAATCCTGAATCCTGGGTGGGAGATACAACCTGAGCTGGGGGATGAGGCTCTGGCCTGCTTTGTAGTCTCTGAGGACGTGGAGACTCACACCTTATCCTGCCTCTCTGACTATCTAGTTTTGGTGGGAGCCAGAACTGTCAACTTTGGGCTCCCTTCGCCTCCTGTGCCTCCCAAGATGGGCAGCCTCTGCCCACAGGGTGGCCAGGGTAAAGGCCTTGTCAGGAGATCTTCATAGAGGCTATGGGGCAATGCCAGTGCCAACTGCCCTGCTCTTGTCCCAAACTCCACTCTGTTTTAAAGGGCCTCCCGCTGTCCCTCTGGCCAGGGGAGTGGCTAGAAGCCACAGCCCCTGACCTTGTCTGGCTCTGAATAGTGGGGGTAGGAATAAAGGTCCATGTCTTCCATGGCCTGGAAGAGCTGAGAAGAAGAATTCACCTGGTGTTGCTACTTCCTGCCTGGAGGGCAGCTGGAGGTTGAAGCCAAGACACTGAAGCCAGGACTTCCCTGGTGGTGCAGTGGTTAAAATCCGCCTGCCAATGCAGGGGACACGGATTCGATACCTGGTCTGGGAAGATCCCACATGCCACGGAGCCAATAAGCCCATGTGCCACAACTACTGAGCCTGCGCTCTAGAGCCCGTGCTCTGCAACAAGAGAAGCCACCGCAACAAGAAACACATGCACCGCAACAAAGAGTAGCCCCTGCTCGCCGCAACTAGAGAAAGCCCACCTGCAGCAATGAAGACCCAACCCAGCCAAAATAAATAAATAAATTCTTTTAAAAAAAAAGACACTGAAGCCCTACCCTGCTGGTGCCCCTCTGGCTGGGAGCTGAGGGACAAGCCATGCCCCTGTCCCAACCCTGGGTTCTCGTCTTAGGTTGTCCTCTCCACAAAGGGCAAAGACCTGGCTATCCCCACACACACCTGAGAGTGAGGGGCTGCCCTTCGTGGAGAGACTATAAATGGCCAATGATATAAGGTCATCACAGCCCCCACCCACCCCTGGGCATGGTCCATGGTCCACCCTCTTCCCATGTCCAGCTTTCACACTGTAAGTCAGCCCCCACGATCCTGAGGCCTGTGCCAGGTAGGAAGAGGACCAGTGGCTCTAGGGACTAGCTAGCTACAGCGTCCATGTGCACATGCAAGCAAGCATGCCTGGGTGGACACAGAATGCAAACACATGTGCCCCTGGGCACCCCTGCACACACTGTGCTGTTGCCATCTCCTTTGGCATAAGAGCACACACACACAGACATAATCACACGTGTGCACATACACCCTGCCACGTGCTCACCCACAGGCACATGGAGTGTGCACGGGACCAAGAAGACGTGGAGCACTGCCAGCAGGAGGCAGGGCTCTAGCGAGCCACCTCTTCCCCTGCCTCTAAATCCCCCACATTCCAGCTTCTCCTTGGCCCAGCTTTTCTGTGCCTGGATAGCCATGATCTTCAGGAAAGGCAGAAAATGTGTGTACCACGTGTGGGGTCAGCAAGCCAAGGATCAGATGCACCATACAACACAGGGAACCATTGTTTCAATGACAGTGGGCAGACAGCAGGAAAGACTGAGTGCCAGGCCATTCATTAATTCTGCAGACATGAACTTAGCATACTGAGATGAGACTCAGAGCTCTGCCCTGCAGATGCCCAGCTTACCTGGAGATTCCTACCCAGTGGTGGAGTTGGTGCCATGAATGAGACCACCCAGAGCCCAGGGAGCCCAGAGGTGACACCCACCTGGCCTGGAAGCAATGACCAAACCAGGGAAGGATGTGAAGGGCTCCTCGACACCCCCTCTGGAGAAAGATATCGAGGGGTCCTGTTCGAGCAGTCATTTCCCAGGCTAGACTTCCAGCCCCAGCATGAGCTCCAACTTCCTCACTTGGGCAGTCACTCCTGTCAGCAGCTGTGGGGAACCATCCAGGAGAGACTCACTCAACATGGCCAGGGGTTTGGAGATGACCCCACCCAGGATGGGGTCAGAAGGCTCACTGAGAGGGTTCTGGTTGGGTGGAGCCCAGTTTCAGGCACAGAGAAGCCTAAGTCTGGCCTTCAGATACTGGCCTCAAGGCTTGTGGTGGGGCGGGGCAAGCATTTGGTCCATGTGCCTCTGTGACAAGGGACAGAGAAATGGCCAAGGACTTCCTTCAGAGGCTCTTCCCGGCAGTTCTCAGCCTCCTCCAGTCAGGGGCCATGTCTGGTGGGGCACCATGGTGCTGTAGTTCTCTTGTATCCCCATATCCCAGCCCAGGCCACCAGTAGTGATGCTGTTCAGGAAGGGTTCGAGGGTGATTAAACTGTCAAGAAAGCAGAGTCTATGCCATGTCATAGGTAACTTTTAGAGCTTGAGAAATTCAGTGCCACACAGGAGGGGGCAGGCTGAGCCAGCCACCCTGGATGGGACCTTGCAGGAGGGGAGGGGAGGATGGGTAGAAGACTCTGCCACCAAGGTCTGGAGCCCTCACTTGCACACACACACCCCGGTGTGTTTACTAGCTAGGGGAGGCCTGTCTGTAGCACAGCTTGCCCTAGCAACTGCCCACTTGGTTCTAAGTGGGTTCCGCTCTTTGGGTCAGGTTTTGGGAGCTGGGCAGAACGCCAGTCCCCTGGGGACTACTACCTGCCAAGACACTCCTGTGCAGCTCCAGGACTCAGGCTTTCCCCACACCTTCTACTCCGCACCCTCTACAATGGGCATAGGAAGGCCCCTCCGGTCCTTGTTGCCCGGTCAGTCCAAGGGCCTAAGGGAGCCTTTGAAAGCCTGGCCGGGGCCGGGAAGGCCAGTGCTCACCTTCTCTGCTGCCACCCCATCCTCAGCCCTCCTTCGAGTGAGATTCCGGGCTCAGGCTCCTCCAGGGTCGGGGCGGAGCCGGCTGAGGGAGGCCCCGCCCCCAGCCCGCCCCCGGCCCGGGGTGCGAATCCGGGGCGGCGAGCGGCGGGAGATGCTGGAGGTTCGCGAGCCGAAGTGGCTGCAGCTGGCGCCGCGTCTGCCCCGCGTGCCCGGAGCGGATTCTGCCCGCCGCCCCCGGAACCCTCGGCGCCCCACTGAACCCGCGATCGCTTCCTCCCTGTGACCGACCAGCGCTGCAGGTGCGGGGTGACCCGGGAGGGGGTGGCGCCCCCGGAACGTACGTTGTGGGGTCTTAGGGGATTGAGTCTCTGGCTCGAGGTTCGGGTAGCCGAGTGCGCCGGGGCGCTGCAAGGGCTTGGGGTCCCGGCGGGGGCAGAGCACGCGGGCTCTGCAGATCCAGGGCTCGGCGTGCGGGGTTGGGCTAAAGTTCCCCATCGCCTCAGACGGGTCGGGGGTCCCAAGGGAAGCCTCTGAGACTCAAGTCCAGGCCAATCTCCCCTCCTTGTCGCCCATCCCACCTCCGTCTCGCTGGGCTCCTAATTGTGGGAACATTAACCCTCCAACATTCGTGGTGCCCCGTGGGGGTAGGGGCCGAGGGCTCAGCTGTACCTCTGGACTCCCAGAGCTGCCTCCGGCCCCTCCCAACTGCCCCCGGGCCCCCTCCCTCCCGCTAAGCAGTCACTAATTTCCATGACAACGAGAGTTCTTTATGGGCGACAACCTGAAGGGGGCTGGGCGGGGCTGCCGCGGGGTGGGGGAGGAGGCTCAAGCCCTTGGGGACCAGCAGCCCCCTAGCCAAGATCCATCTTCCAAGCCTGAACTCGAGGGCCCGCCGGGGGTCCAGGACACCGACCCAGCGCTGCGCGGTGGGGCTGGGGGACGCACATGTTTCTGCTGGGAGGTGCGGGGCTGGGTGCTCACACGTGTGCCTCCCGCATGTGTGTTGCTGTGCCAGCGGGGGCGAGTCAGCAGCACTGGGGAAGGGGGTCAGGGTGGCAGCACGGTGGGGAGCAGGGCCCCCGGCTGGCAGGGTGAACAATGAGCGAGTGAGTTTCTGCTTTCCCCAGCCTGTAGTGTCTGGCAGAGACCCTAGGCTCTCCCAGCCCCCCATAGCTCTGCCAAACTGCTTTTGTCCGCACCGCTAGGCAGAGCCTGCTTCACCAGGTTCCCTCCCAGGGAGCAGGGCTCTCTGTCCCTCACCAAAAGCTCAGTCTGCAGCAGTCCAGCCCCTGTCCTGCCACCCTCCTCCAAGGCCCAGGCTTTGAGCAACACCCCCGACCCCCGCCCAGGACCGCGCGTGGAGACCTGGTGCCCTTCCTGCCCCCCCAACTCCCAGTTGATTCCTGCCAGCTTTAGGCACCTGCTGGGCCCCAGTTTCCTCAGCTGGGCAATTGGTGACTCTACTCCCCTCGGTGTCAGGCGCTGGGCCCTGTGGTGGAGAAGAGGTCTCTCTCCCTTTCTTTTACAGCATTTGGTGTGGGCCCCCAGGTGCCATAGGCTGCCTTTCCCATATCAGCTTTTGGCCCTCCTCTCCAGCCCTTGTCCTGGCAGGTGGGCAGTCCTTGCCCTGGGAGAAGACTACAGAGTCAGTGATATCCATCCAGGGAAACTGAGGCGTAGTGGAGGGATGCTGTGCAATTGTTATCCTGTTTCTAGGTTGCTTGGGGTGCTGTTTCTGGCCCTCAGACAGGATCCACTATCAGGGAGGGGGACGGTGGTGGCAGGGAATTAGGCTGAGCTGCAAGAGAGGCCCTGGGGACCCAAGGCCTCTAGAGGACAGCAGATGGGGGTGGGGGTGGCTGGGGAGTCTAGGCAGAGCTGGGTCAGCTGAGAGGAGGGGCTGTAAAGGGAAGCAGCCAGGTCTCCAAGCTTCATTTCCATCCCCCAACCCTGTGTCTTCAACATGTTGGACCTTCCTCACCTAAGCTGCTGTGATGACAGGGAGAGAGGCTGAGGAACTGTTCTGAGGGGACCGCAACAGCTGGCCTCTCTCCCAGAGCTACGGCTGTCCCACACCAAGTTCAGTGCATGTCTAGGGGAATACAGGAGGGGTCAGTCTCAGAGGTCCTGGCATCAGGGGCAGCTCCTGGTCCAGGTGTGCAGAGCACATGGTCATGGAGGCCTTAGGGCTCTGCTGGGCATCCACAGGCCCCTTTGAAACCCCCTGCCCACCTTCCCTCCTGTGTCCTTGTGCCTGCATCCTTTTTACTGTGTCAATTCTTTACTCCCCTTCCATCACAGGTTCTGCCTTTGTCTCTCTGTGTCCCTGCCCCTCTCTTTTCTAAAGTCTCTCAGTTCCCCACCTCCCCTTCCTTGATGGGGACCAGGGTCACAGAACCCATGGGGAAGGAATCAGGCCAAAGTCTCAGGGAATTCTTGGAGAATTTGAATAACACCTCTCCTCTCCCCTCCCCTCCCCTCTCCTTTTTAAAAAACTTCCATCACCATAGCAACCCTTTACTCTGGGGCCTTCCCTGAATTTCCCCTCCTCCGCTCACAGGGAAGCAGGGCCCCCAGTGAATTTTCCTTCAGGGGCTCAAAGACTGGGACCCCAGGTGCCTGGAAGGGGCCAGCTGGCTCTCGGCTCTGCCTGCTTATTGAAGGCTGAACTTTCTGGAGGCAGCACCTGATCCTATGCCCACCCCTGAGACTGGAGAGCACCCCCGCCCTCTGCCTGCGCCCTCATTAGATGGGAGAGAGTCAGCAGCAGGAACTACGGACCATGATTTAGCTAGCCTGAGGCCCAGCCAGGGCAGCCCCCTGCCCAGTT
Source organism: Tursiops truncatus (assembly GCF_011762595.2). Taxonomy (NCBI): domain Eukaryota; kingdom Metazoa; phylum Chordata; class Mammalia; order Artiodactyla; family Delphinidae; genus Tursiops; species Tursiops truncatus. Next base: position 64,666,107 of record NC_047043.1, on the reverse strand, counting down.
ACCTAGAGCAGTTGGATAGTGGGCGAGAAACTTGACTCTGCCTCCTGACACAGACCTGAGAGTGAGGTCTCTATTTCTGCTGGTCCTGCATCCTGTGGGTGAGGTCTCTGCGGCAGGCTGGGCAGAGCTTGGGCCTAGGCATGTCTATTACAGCAGGAAACCCAGCTCCAGTCCCTGAGAGAGGAGAGCAGGGAAGGGGAGGGGTTGCCTGCAGGCTGGTGTTCACAGCTGCCACTAAATTGGGAGGTGTTGCCCACAGTTGTTGGGAGGCAGCTGGAGGCCTCCTGGGCCCCCCCTGGCCTCCCTAGTTTTACTGCAAGGTCTGAAGCCCCACATGGCAGAGGACCAGGGTGCCAGGTAACTCCTGTTTATGGCTATGAAATGTGGGGCTTGAATCAGGCTGACCCCAGTAGAGGAGGGGCCAGGACTCTCTGTGGGACCCCTGGGCCTCTGGAGCTGGCCTCTGTCCTATTCGGGCCTCCCCTGGGCCAGACTTGTCTTAGGCTACAGTAGGGTCCCTAGGGGACCCTTTATTACCAAGGCAGAGGCTCCATCAGCATTGCCTGAGGGGCCAGACCTGAGGAGCAGGCAGTAGCTAGGGAATGCTTGGCCCTCAGGCTCCCTTAGAGGCTCCCCCAGGCTCTGCACTTCCCCCAAGCTCCCTTTGGACCGCCCCCTGTGCACACCAGTCAGTTTCTCTGCAGAGAATGGAAGGAACCACGTCTTTAGGGAAACAGCAGCTATGGGACCTCTGTGCCCTCCCATGTCCCAGTGTGGACTTAAGGCCGAGCCCAGGTCACTTGTCGTTGCGGGGGAAGCCCTCTATTGTTGGATGTTGAGTCTGGGCTGTCCAGGCCATGGGGGTTAGAAATGCACGCCCTCTTTCTGCCTGGCCTTCTACTGTTCTTGAAGCCGTCCCTCAGTTTCTCCTCCCTGCTTTGGGGCCAGGGCCCCCTTGTTGCAAGCAGGTGCCAGGGGCTTGGTACGCATACCAGCAGCCTCCTAGGCAGCAGCAGTGGGTAGCAGATGGTAGAGTGGGTGGGGGTGGAGGGGACCAAGATGCTAATCTGAAGCAGGGCCCCCTTTTCTCCTCTCTTTGCCCTGGGGCCAGGTTGCGGGTGGAGGCAAGTGAGTGCAGTTAGGTTAGTGAGGAGAGGCAGTGACTGGCTGAGATCAGGGCCGCTGTGGGAGGGAGGAGACAGATCTGTCCCTGCCCCTGCCATGAGGCTTCAGGACATGGCTCCAGGCTGATGTGACTGAGCAGAGGTCCGGATTTCCGTGGTGGAGACAGACCCCCATGACCAGCCCTGGGTCCCTGTGGGTACGAGTGCCTGTGCACGGCCAAAAGCTGGGCCAAGATCAGGGACAGGCACGTACAAAACCTCCCACGCCATGCGGCTGAGCAGGGAGCTCTTGGTGTGGGGTGGGTGGAGGTGGAGTTTGTGGAAGTTACCTCAGCGAAGGGTGGTTTTGAGCCTGGAGCTTCAGGATCGTTGCAGCCAATCTGTGGCACAAATAGCCTTATAATGTCAGAAATCACAATGAAAGAAGAGATTTAGCCCTGGTCTCAGCACCTAGCTCATGTGGAGGCTGCTCCACAGAGAGGCCAGGATGGGCAGTGCCCTTGCCAGTGCCCACAATTCCTGCCATTGGATGGACACAGTTGAGCTGGCGAGTCACCTGTTGTTGGTTGTTTAGGTAGTTGCTGATTTTTTTAATGTTAAAAATAACTCTGCCGTGACAAATAGGATACTGATGGGAGGCTTTGGGGGAAGGGCATTCCTGCCAGAGGGAATGGTGTAAGCAGCGCGGCAGAGCTGGGACACAGGTCCCTCCCAGCCCTCCTGGGGGACCTGTAGGCTGAGGTACAACCCTCCCACCCAGTACAGGGCCCTTGGATTGCAGCCTGGGAAGGGAATCGCTGCACATAAGACCAATGAGGGGACTGATGCAAGCCCCCTCCCCCGGATTGTTTGGGCATAGAGATGGGTGGCCGGCAGTGGTGGGTGGCCATGCCTCTGCTCTCAGCTGTGAGAGTGGGATTCTAGCCACAGGCTCCTTCCCGGCAGATGCAGGAGCAGGGCTGTGACAATGGCGGCAAAGATACGCAGTCAGGGACGATCTTCAAAGCTTCTCTTGTTTGCCTCTGCAGTGCCTCACAAGATGGCTTAAGCCCTAGCTTGAATCACACTGATGAAATGCGTTTGTGTTCCCTGAGTCCAAAGAACCTGGATGCAATTTGTTCCCTAAAGCGGAGGGCAAATTTGAGGGAGAACTTTCAGGACTGGGTGCCCTAGGAAGTGGGTAGCCTCCGCCCGGGAGGAAACAAGCAGCAGCCAGCGCTGACCAGGGGGCTTGTGTGGGTCCTGGCCTTTGACCCTGGCTGGCAGAGTCCCTCTGACCAAGCTGCTTCCTCTGGTGGTGGCTTCTTCTCTCCTTCACTACCCTGTGGCTATGAGTCACTTCAGGTAGGGGGGCATCTAGGTAGCCAAGGCCCCAGCCCAGCCCCTTAGCATAGCAAGTGCTAATCGGGGTGGAGGGAGACTATGCACAGTCAGCAGAGCAGTTTCAATGCAGACTCAGCGTGAAGTGTGTTATCATCCCAGTGTCACACCAACCAGGCATTAAGGAGGCTGACTCTGGGTCAGGTCTGGAAAGGTCCAGACACTGTCACCAATTCCTCTCCTGAAGTTTACCTCTGAGCAAGGACCGTGAGTGCCTTTTCCTGTGGGTGCTGGAGCCAGTTCACTCAGCACCTCAGGTGAGGATTGGGCTGGCAGGGTTGCAGACCCGGGGGGTGCCATGCTCCGGGTGCCAGAGTGCCTGGAACCTACTGGAGTCAGCTGCATGTGGTCATCCTTGTGCCTGGAATAGCCACCCCTGGCCAGGGGCCTCTCCCCTGGACCTGATGGTCCAGGTCTCCTGCGGGCCCTGGCAGTGAGGCACTAGGCAGGCTTGTCTTGCTTTTCTGGACCATTACCCCTTCCTGCCTCCTGGCAAATCCTTTCCCTCTAAGGCCCAGCCCTAATGCTGCTTCTTCCTCAAAGCCTTTCCTCATTTCTCCACCCAGATGGGAGTTCTCCCTCTGAAGAATCCCCAAGCAACATTTATTTATTTATTTATTTATTTATTTATTTATTTATTTATTTGCATCGGGCCTTTGTTGCGGCAGGCGGGCTCCTTAGTTGTGGCATGCGAACTCTTAGTTGCGGCATGCATGTGGGATCTAGTTCCCTGACCAGGGATCAAACCCAGGCCGCCTGCACTGGGGGCGTGGAGTCTTATATACTGCGCCACCAGGGAAGTCCTGTAGTATTTATTAAATCAGTAAAAGTAATCACAGTACAAATCCTAACAGAAAATTAATAAACAATTGGTATAAATCTGCCCCTCTGACACCCAATTCTTTCCCCCAAAGAGAACTCTTATTTTCTCCCAGAAAAGAGTCTGTGAGTGTACACAGGCATATAAACTTTAAAAATTTTCTCCCAGTGTAGCACGCTTTACCCACCATTCTGTCCCCTGCTTTTTTTCAGAGACTGTCCTACAGTAGCACATTTTGATCTATTTTATGCTTTTTAATAGCTATCAAGTATTCTTCAGTATGGATAGCCATAATTTTTATTAACATTTTTTATTGTGAAATATAAGATCTAGGAATGTGCCCAATATGTGTATGTACATTTTTACAAATTATTATAAAGTTGAACACCTGTTAAACCACGACTCAGGTGGTTCTCAGGTTCAGAAATAGGTCCTCCAGAATCCCCCCGCCCCCAATCACAACCTCTTTGTTTCTCTTAGAAAGACTCATGGTGTTTATTTCTTCGTGTTTCTTTATAATTTTACCAGTATGTCTGTATCCTTAAACAGTATAGGTTAGTTCTGCCTGTTTTGAACTCTGTATCAGTAGAATCCCACTATATGTATTTGGTATTTTTTTCACTCAACACTGTATTGGTGAGATTGACCATGTGCTTGCGTAGAGCTGTAGCTCCTCATTTCCATTGTTTTGTAACAATATTCCATTGTGTGACTGACTCTACCACAATACATCTTGCTCTTGATGGATATGTGGGCTGTTTCCAGTTTGGGGCAATTCTGAATATTGCAGCCATGAGCACTCTTGTACCAGTGTCCTGCTGCACAAATGTACATAGTCAGTAGTGCAATTGTTGGTGCACAGGATATGTTCGACTTCAGTAGTTTTACCAAACTGTTTAGCAAAGGGGAGACTTGCCCTCCACCAGCAGTGCTCGTGTTCTCCACATCTTTGCCAACACTTGGCATCTTCAGACTCGTGGAGATGATTCTCTGATGGGTGGGTAGATACAGCCCCTTTCATCTGTGGAATTACTGAAATTTAAATAAATCATTTGATAAATCTTCTTTAGATTGTATATAATGCGAAGTGATTCACGGATATGTCAGTTTACTATATTTTTCATAAGCGCAGGGGCTTGTTGTAGTTCGGGCAGCCAAGCTGAGTGGTTGGAGGTACAGCCAGAAAAGCAGGCACTGGATCTGAGCCTGATCACCCTCTAGCCCTTCCTGGTGTAGACTCTGCCTCTGACTTGGTCTGAGACAGGTTGGGGTTTCCCAAACGCAACCTTTACATTGTGGGGAGAAGTGGGCTGTGGTACAGCTGAACCAGACCGCATCCTGCCCACAGCTCAGAGCCCGGCAATGCCGTTTGGGTGTGTGACTCTGGGTGACAAGAAGAACTATAACCAGCCATCGGAGGTGACTGACAGATATGATTTGGGACAGGTCATCAAGACGTGAGTGCCGGGTCTGTTGGGCAAGGGTGGGTGGGCAAGGGCTGGGGAAAGGGGAGCGGAGTACAGCCCACGCTGAAGCCAGGGCTGAGTGGAGTGCCTGCTGGCTGCAGTGAGGAGTTCTGTGAGATCTTTCGGGCCAAGGACAAGACAACAGGCAAGCTGCACACCTGCAAGAAATTCCAGAAGCGGGATGGCCGCAAGGTGCGGAAGGCAGCCAAGAACGAGATAGGCATCCTCAAGATGTGAGTATGCGGCCCAGGGGTGGGGTGGGGTAGGGGAGGTAGCCGGGAAGGGCTTCGAGGTCCGGAGGCCTCAAGTAGTACCAGCCTCTGGCCAGTTAGTCTGCTGTGGCTCACAGTGGTGACCAGAGCCTCTCTTAGGGGTTCACCCAGCCCTATCTATTGGCTCTTCTCTCTGTTGCCAGGGTGAAGCATCCCAACATCCTACAACTGGTGGATGTGTTTGTGACCCGCAAGGAGTACTTTATCTTCCTGGAGCTGTGAGTGTGGGTCTGGGTTCCAGGATTCCTCAGTCCCCCAGGTCTTTACCTGCTCTGCTCTCTGCAGCCAGGGAAGGCCCCCCTTCTGGACCCTTGGGGTCCCAGGTCCCTGTGCCTTGCCCAGCCAGCTGCCTGGTGTAGGCAGCCTGCCCACGTGCTCCTGCCCCACCCCCGATCCTGCCCACGCCGGGCTCAGGGGCTGGTGTCCCTCAGGGCCACGGGGAGGGAGGTGTTTGACTGGATCCTGGACCAGGGCTACTACTCGGAGCGAGACACGAGCAACGTGGTGCGGCAGGTCCTGGAGGCGGTGGCCTACCTGCACTCACTCAAGATCGTGCACAGGAACCTCAAGGTGAGGCCAGCAATCAGGTCAAAGGGTCAGCTGGCAGCCGGCCTGGGGCTGGGGTGGGCAGCACCTCAGGGCCGTGGTCCAGCCTCTGAGGGTTCCATGGTCTCTTCCTCTGCCCACCCACATGCCATTCCTGGCTGGAGCAGCTGGAGAACCTGGTTTACTACAACCGGTTGAAGAACTCAAAGATTGTCATCAGCGACTTTCACCTGGCTAAGCTAGAGAATGGCCTCATCAAGGAGCCCTGTGGGACCCCCGAGTACCTGGGCAAGCAGGGAGTGGGGTGGGGCAGGGTGGGACACAGCCTTCAAGGAGTGGCTCTGGGTGGGTGGGGGGGGAAGGAAGTCCCTATCCCAGCAAATGGGTGTGAGTGGTACAAGGCCTGGCCAGGCCTGATATTGACCAGCAGGTGGACACTGTTTGCAGCCCCAGAGGTGGTAGGCCGGCAGCGGTATGGACGCCCTGTGGACTGCTGGGCCATTGGAGTCATCATGTACATCCTGTGAGTGGATAAGCCGGCAAACAGCCTGGCAGCCAGGTGGGGTGGGGGTCTGTGTCCATGGCCTTCCTGAGTAACCCTGTCCTTGGGACCCTGTGTAGGCTTTCAGGGAATCCACCTTTCTATGAGGAGGTGGAGGAAGATGACTATGAGAACCACGACAAGAACCTCTTCCGCAAGATCCTGGCTGGCGACTATGAGTTTGACTCTCCATACTGGGATGACATTTCGCAGGCGGGTGAGGAGGTGCCCAGCATGAGGGCAGAGTGAAGGGTTGGCATGGGGGACTGCTCTCAGCCTTCTCTGTTGGACTCTGATCCTATCCCCGAGCCCATTCATCACCTCTAGACAGTGAAATGGGGTGCCCAAGCCTAGCCTCTCCCTGGCTTTGTCCCCAGCCAAAGACCTGGTCACAAGGCTGATGGAGGTGGAGCAAGACCAGCGGATCACTGCGGAAGAGGCCATTTCCCATGAGTGGTGAGCAGGGCCCAGGGAGGATGGGAGGAGAGGCCAGGGGTCCCTTGGCCTCTGTCCTCCTCACACCTAGCAGCCTCTATCCTTGAGGCCTCAAATTGGGGTTCAAGGGACACCCAGAGCTCAGGCCAACCCAGAGGGTCTGCCTGGTAATCCTTGGGTCTTACAAGAAAGGGCTGGGCACAGTCTCCATGAAGGCCATACCCCCTCAGATCCAGACGCACTTGCACCCTTTCCAGGATTTCTGGCAATGCTGCTTCTGATAAGAACATCAAGGATGGTGTCTGTGCCCAGATTGAAAAGAACTTTGCCAGGGCTAAGTGGAAGGTAAGGCTTGGATGGCTCCCTTTCCTGGCTTGATCCCAAGTGCTCCTTCTGGCACCACAGTTTCTTGCCTGCATCACACCCCTGCAGCCACACACAGGCTTTTCTTCAACCGTCAGGTGTAGCTGTAGCCACTGCTACTACCTTAGGCAGGTGTGCTGAGCAGCTGGGTCCCCGGCCCTGGGTTGGTCAGAGGCAGCCAGGGCACGATGGAATGGTCTGGGTTTGGCCTTCGCAAAGGAATGGATCCAGCTTCTGTAAGCCTCGCTCTGAGCCTCTCTCCACTGTCCTTCTTTCAGAAGGCTGTCCGAGTGACCACCCTCATGAAACGGCTCAGGGCACCGGAGCAGTCCAGCACGGCTGCAGCCCAGTCTGCCCCAGCCACAGACACTGCCACCTCTGGGGCTGCAGGCGGGGCCACAGCTGCAAGTGGAGCTGCCCCAGCCCTTGGGGGCAGTGCCACCCCAGCCACAGTGGGTGGTGTTACGAAGAGTGATAATGTAGCCCCTGCAGACCGTAGTGCCACCCCAGCCACAGATGGCAGTGCCACTCCAGCCACTGATGGGAGCATCACCCCAGCCACTGATGGGAGCATCACCCCAGCCACTGATGGGAGTGTCACCCCAGCCACTGACAGAAGTGTTACTCCAGCCACTGATGGGAGAGCCACACCAGCCGTGGAAGAGAGCACCATGCCCACTACCCAAAGCAGTGCCACACTGGCCACCAAGGCTGCTGCCACCCCTGAGCCGGCTTTGGCCCAGCCGGACAGCACAGCCCCAGGGGGCGCAACAGGCCAGGCTCCACCCTCTAGTAAAGGGGAAGAGGCTGCTGGCTCTGCCCAGGAGTCTCGGAGGGAGGAGACCAGCTGAGTGGGCAGGCTGTGGGGGGGCGGGGGATGGGCAGGAGGGTGGGAGAGTGGACGAGGGGCTTCTCACTGTACAGAGAGTCACTGGCATGATGCCCTCGCTCTCCCCTGCCCCTGCCTCCCAGCATGGGGCATGTCTGGGGGCCACAGGAGAGCAGTTTCGTCTCCTGTGTGTATGTGTGTGAGTGGTGGGCAGGCCAGAGGCAGGACCAGCCCCAGCCCCTGCATGGATTCCTTGTGGCTTTTCTGTCTTGCTAGCTTCATCAGTTTCTGTTTCTTGTGGGATGCTGCTCTAGGGATACTCAGGAGGTCCCTGCACCCCTCCCCCTTCCCTTTTTGCCTCACAATTCCCCCAGGCAGGCCCTGCAGGTCCCATCCTCTCCCAGGCCCTAAATTGGGTGGCCTTGCCCTGAGAGCTGGTCCTCCAGCGAGGCCCTGTCAGCGGTCTTAGGCTCCTGCACATGAAGGTATGTGCCTGTGGTGTGTGGGCTGCTCTAGGAGTGGAAACAGGTTGGTATAGAGAATGCTATAATCTCAGGCAGTATGCTTTAAGACAAGACTGGTCACATGGCTGGGGGCACTGCTTGGTAGCCATGGGGGTCCTCAGAAGTGAAAGAGAAAGAGTTGGAGGCTAGAAGCCTCCATCTTTGTCCCTGGAAGTCTCTCCCAAGATTCTTGTTCTATTTCCTGCCCTCCTGGGTCCTGTAGTGGGTTGCCCTGTGCCCTGAACTGCCTGAGCCTGTAAGGGGAAGGAGGAGCAATGAGGATGTGGCAATGAGATCTGGGAGGGCAGAGTGCAGGCCCAGCACCTAGTGTATCAGCCTAGCAGGGTCCTTACCCTGGGCCAAACAAGGAGTGCTGCCCCTGGCTCTTCCCACATGGGCTCCCTCAGGCTCAGTCCACAGTCCTCTCCATACCTGGGGGCCTGCTGTATGGCAGTGTCCCATAGTCTGATTCGGGGTTTGCCCTTCACAGGGGCAGATTTTCTGCTCTCTCAATTCAACAACAAAATAGAGAGGAACCCCCTCTATGTCTATGACCCACTTTCCCTTCTATCAAGGCTTGGAGAGAGGCCCAGGTGCCTCTGAGCCATGCTGAGTTGCTTTTGCTGGAATGAGGGAGTGGAACAAAGCTCCCCAGTTTCCTAACAGAGGCTCCTGGCAGGTGCCCTTTGTCAGACCCCACTACAGCCTGGGCAGGCAGCTGCACTGGTCCTGGCCCTCGCTTGGCACTTGGGGGTAGTCCTGCCCTTCTCCCTGCATGCCTGTGGGTCTGCTCTGGTGTATGAAGGTCGGTGGGCTGTGTACCTGCTGAACCTGGCAAATAAATGTCACTCTGCCAAAGCCTCTGGCCACCCTCTCGCCTTTGCTTCCTCTATATTACTGGGGAAGGGCCCCTGGAAGGCAATGGGGAGGGGAGAGGCCGGGAGTTAGGTTCACAGGTAGTGAGTGGTCTGTGCTCAGTGCCATGCGGATTGCTTGGGCTGAGAGTACAGTTCATCCCTGCCACAGGGTGTTCCTTGATGGTGTGGCAAGGTCCTCTGGACTCCAGAAATCCATGTGGGTGGTGGGTACTGTGCTGGGCGTGTGCCGAGGAATAACCTCTGGTCTATGTTCTCACAAGTCCTGTTGAACAAGGAGCCCTTATCTTAACTTAGGCGTAGACCTGGAACCCACCAAGTGCCATCCACCATAGGGAGAGACCTTTGGGCTTCCCTGGGTTGGGGAGTGGATGCAGGGTGGGCATTACACAAAGATTCTAGCCTGCCCTTTGTGTTGATTCCTCTTTCCTGTAAACAACACCTTTGTTTTCCACATAGGCCCCAAGGACTTTACTGTGGGTCTACTTCAGGTGGAACAGATCAGCTTTATATTATGGGGCTCTGTACAAGGTTTTTTTCTGGGGAGACGGGAGTAACACTGCTAAAAATAATTAATCATGAAAACTCCTAGGAATACTTGTTCCAGCCCAGATCAGCCCAGGTGAACTCACCAGGTATGCTGCTCTTTCTCAGAGAGGACCCCAAAGATAACTTCTCTGATGTGGGAATAAGAAAAAGGTTTGTTAGCCACTCATCTATGAAGCATCTGGGCCTCCAAAATTCCAACCCTACTGCAGTCCCGAGGAAAAACTTGATCCTCCTGAGAGCTAGGAACTAAAGTCAGGATACTGACCCAGCCACCTCTAAACTTAAGGATCATCAAGCTTTGCTTGTATAGAGCCAGAGTGAGCTTGAGGTGTCTGGACCTGTGTCCATCTTTCTAGGACCACTCAGAGCGGAAGGCTGAGAGGGTGGAGCGTTCTTTTGGTCTGGGAACTATGGGCTTCCACCATATGGTCGAGCACTGTCCAGAGGCCAGGGGACCCGCTCTCCATCGGGACCGTCGTCCCATTCCCCTACGGCCGTGGTCTTCTCGACTCCCCCGAAGTGCAGAGGAGGCTACGCCGAGAGAACGAGGCTGAGAAGCCCGTGCCCAGCGCACCTGGCACCAGCTCTGGCTTGGGACCATAACTCCCAGTCTTGCCCCAGAAAGGGGCCCGGCCGGCGGCGCAGCTGCTCTTCGTGCCAATCCAACGCTGCGCTCCTGCGGTACCGTCTGTCTTCCCGCGAGCCGCCTGAGAATTACCGCTAACAATTTCAGGCCCGCGCTCGGCCCCAGGATTCTTTACGGCCGGTGGGCCGCTAAGCCCCGCCCCTGAGGGTTCGTCCAATCCGGACCCAACCTTCAGTCCGCGCTTTCACGTGCCTTGTTGCCACTTCCGATCCGCTCCCGGAAGTTGCGCTCGGGAGCCAAATTTGAAGCAAGCTGAGACGCGGAAGCACGGCCAAGAAGCTGAACCCGTCGCGTTTTCCTTGGCTACCTTGGCCTCTTGAGACCAGTCGTCATGCCTATCCGTGCTCTGTGTACCATTTGCTCTGACTTCTTCGATCACTCCCGCGACGTGGCCGCCATTCACTGCGGCCACATCTTCCACTTGCAGTGGTGAGTGACTGCTCTGTTGGAGCTGGGCGCTCGCCCCCGTACGGCTACAGGACTGTGGGGTGTCGGGCCTCCGGGCGACCCGGAGCCCAGACTGGTGATGAGGACGGCATTAGACGGAGCCCCACGAGAGTTCCTGACCTGGGCAGAGGCGGGTTATGGCAGGCTTCCCGGAGGAGGTGACAGCTGAGCTGAGGTCGGGGGTACAGGATTGGTTTAATGAAGACAGAGTAGGGATTTCTTTGATCGACTTGCAAAGAGATGTGATTTCAAAATTAGCACCCCGGGCAGAAATGAACTTTCACCACATTAGCGAGCCCTTTTGTTTCTTCGAGACCTAGTAGACTGCTGGCTACCCGATTTCTTGTGGTTTGTTTGATGGTTTGGAATGATTCTGTCCAGAGTCATCTCGTTGGTCAGACACTTCAGTGTATTCACTGACCTCAGCAAACCCAAGTTAACATCGAAGGGTAAGGAGGTGCTTTCTAATCAAGCCGTTCTGTTGAGTGTGCAGCTAGTGGGGAGATTCCTCTAGCAGCTGTGAACAGGCTGATTCCGAGCTCCTTTTTTAATTGTGGTGAAATATGTGTAACATAAAATTAACCATTTTTTCATTTTTTTACTATACACTATTTTATTATAGTAAAAAATATATAAGATAACATTTAACATTTTAACCTTTTAAAAACTTTTGCAAAAGTTTACGTAACAAAAAAGTTTAGTATGAAAATGTACACAACCTGATTTTTATATCATTGTAAAACAGGCCCTTTGGAAAGGGAACACGTGGAAACAATTGATTTCTTTGGTGAACACAGCCATTGTTTATACTTGTTCCAAAACTTTTAACATGCTACTATTTCTTCATATTACCACCATTTCAGTATTGTTCTGTTGCCCAGTAGTTGCCATCTCCACACATTCACCTGTCACAAGATTCATAAAGGGATCAAATTCCTGCAATATTCCTTGGACGTGTCTGCCACCATTTAATTTCAATGATAACTTCTTCATAAAAATTTAAAATTTATCAGAAGGGTGTTTACTCAGTGAGCTCAAAGATGCCTTGCATTTTAACCTTTTTTTTTTTTTTTTTTCCGGTACGCGGGCCTCTCACTGCTGTGGCCTCTCCCGCCGCGGAGCACAGGCTCCGGACGCGCAGGCTCAGCGGCCATGGCTCACGGGCCCTGCCGCTTCGCGGCATGTGGGATCCTCCCAGACCGGGGCACGAACCCGCGTCCCCTGCATCGGCAGGTGGACTCTCAACCACTGCGCCACCAGGGAAGCCCTTTAACCATTTTTAAGTGTACAATTCAGTGGCATTAAGTACATTCACAACGTTGTGTAAGCATCACCACTATCTATTTCCAAAACATTTCCATCATTCCAAACAGAGCACTGTATCCATTAAACAATAACTTTCCATTCTCCCCTTCCCACAGCCCATGGAAACCTCTATTTTACTTTCTGTCTCCTTGAATTTTTCTATTCTAGCTACCTCATATAAGTGGAATTGCACATTTGGTTCTTTCGAGTCTGGCTTATTTCACTAAGCGTAACGTTTTCAAGGTTCATCCATGTTGTAACATGTTTCAGAATTTCATTTTTATGACTAAGTAGTATTCATTGTATGAAAATACCTCATTTTGTTTATCCCTTTATCTGTTAATAGACATTGGGTTGTTTCCATGTTTCAGCTACTGTGAGTAATGTTACTATGAACATTGGTGTACAAGTATCTGTTCACATTCCTGCTTTCATTTCTTTTGGGTTATCCCCAGAGGTGGAATAGCTGGATCATACAGTAATTCTATATTTAATTTTTTGGGAAGCTGCCTTACTGTTTTCCACATCAGCTGCACCATTTTACATCCCCAGCAACAATGCACAAGGGTTGCAGTTCCTCCACATCCTTGCCAAAACTTATTTTCTGTTTTGTTTTTTTTCCATAATAGCCATCCTAATGGGTGTCTTCTCTTTTATTCTGTGTGTTTAAAGCTATCAGATTCCCTCTTAGCACTGCTTTTGCTGTATTACACAGTTTTGGTATGTTTTCATTTTCATTAATCTCATGGTATTTTCTAATTTCCCTTGTGATTTCTTCTTTGACCCATTGGTTGTCTAAGAGTGTGTTGTTTAATTTCCACACATTTGTTCATTTTTCTTCTGTTACTGATTTTTAGTTTCATTCTATTTTGATCAGAAAAGATACTTCGTGTGATTTCAGCCTTTTAACATTTAAGACTTGTTTTGTGGCCCAACATATGACCTTCCTAGAGAATGTTCCATGTGCACTTGAGAAAAATGTGTGTTCTGCTGTTGTTGGGGGGAGTATATGTCTGTTAGGTCTATTTGGTTTAAAGAGTTGTTCAAGTCCTCTATTTCCATATTAATTATCTGTATGATTGTTCTATCCATTATTGAAATTGTGGGGTACTGACATCTCCAACTTTTTAAATAATTTTTTTTAAACTTTATTTTTTTGGCTGCATTGGGTCTTCGTGGCTGCGTTCGGACTTTCTCTAGTTGTGGCGAGCGGAGGGCTACTCTTCTTTGCGGTGTGGTGCACGGGCTTCAGTAGTTGTGGCTTGTGGGCTCTAGAGTGCAGGCTCAGTAGTTGTGGCACACGGGCTTAGTTGCTCCACAGCATGTGGGATCTTCCCGGACCAGGGATTGAACCCTTGTCCCCTGCACTGGAAGGTGGATTCTTAACCATTGAGCCACCAGGGAAGTCCCAACACCTCCAACTTTTATTGGGGAACTTTTTGTTTCTCCCTTCAATTCTGTACAATTTTCTTCCATGTATATATTTCATATATATTTTGTTAGGTGCATATATGTTTATAATTGTTATGTCTTGTTGGATTGAACCTTTTATCAATATGTAAAGTCGTTCTTTGTCTCTTGTAAACATTTTTGACTTAAAGTCTATTTTGTCTGACAATAATATAGTTACCTCAATTCTCTTCTTGTTACTATTTTTATTCTGCTTGAGAATCATAGGTTTCTTTAACTTGTGGAACAATTTCTTTAATCAGTTCTGGGAAATTATCAGCCATTATCTCTTCATGTATTGCCTCTATTCCATTATCTCTTTTATTTCTATGTTAGTTTTTCATTTCTGCTATAACAAATTACAACTAACTTAGTGGCTTAAGAAAACACAGATTTATTATTTTATAATTCTGGAGGTCAGAAGTCCAAAATGAGTCTTGCTTGGTTAAAATCAAGATGGAAGTGGAGCTGTGCCTTCTTTGGCTCATGGCCCATTTCTCCATCTTCAGAGTCAGCAGTGTTACATCTTAAGCTCTCTGTATGACTCCAATACTCCTGTTGCACTTACAGGGACCCTTGTGGTTACATGGGACACACCTGGATAATCTCTCCATCTCCTTAACTTAATCACATCTGCAAAATTACTCTTGTCATATAAGGTAACATACTCACAGGTTTCAGAAATTAGGACGTACACTTTTTGAGGGGAGGACACTATTCTACCTAACACTTTCTTTCTGGAATTCCTAGTTATATGTATGCTACACCTTATCACAGTATCTTTTATATCTCTTATCATTTCTCATATATTTTCCATCTTTCTAATTCTCGGTGTTTCCTCTGACCTATCTATCAATGTACCAGTTCTTCAACTGTGTCTAAACTGCTATTAAACTCATCCATTGAATTCTTAATTTTGGCCATTTTTTCAGTTTTAGAATTTGTTTGGTCCTTATTAAATTCTGATACGTCACCTTTTATTTTCGAATTCTCTGCTGATATTTTCTTTCTTTAATTTTTTTTTTTTTTTTTTTTTTTGCGGTACACGAGCTTCTCACTGTTGTGGCCTCTCCCGTTACGGAGCACAGGCTCCGGATGCGCAGGCTCAGCGGCCATGGCTCACGGGCCCAGCTGCTCCGCGGCATGTGGGATCTTCCCGGACCGGGGCACGAACTCGTGTCCCCTGCATCAGTAGGTGGACTCTCAACCACTGCGCCACCAGGGAAGCCCTCTTTTTTTCTTTAATTTTAAAAAGTTTTTATTTATTTATGGCTGCGCTGGGTCTTCGTTGATGCGTGTGGGCTTTCTCTAGTTGTGGCGAGCGGGGGCTACTCTTTGTTGCGGTGTGCGGGCTTCTCATTGCAGTGGCTTCTCTTGTTGTGGAGCACTGGTTCTAGGCGCACGGGCCTCAGTAGTTGTGGCTCGCAGGCTCTAGAGCACAGGCTCAGTAGTTGTGGTGCACAAGCTTAGTTGCTCCGCGGCATGTGGGATCTTCCTGGACCAGGGATCGAACCCGTGTCCCCTGCATTGGCAGGCGGATTCTTATCCACTGCACCACCAGGGAAGCCCTCTGCTGATATTTTCAATCTTAATTTTTATTTATTCAGCATAATGTGTTTATTATGGTCTGTGAAAATCCGAATATCTTAAGTCTTTGTGGATATGTTCTGGTTTGCACTATGTAGTGCTTTTTTCCTTGTATAACTGTTTACTTAAAAAAAAAATTATTGAAATACATTACAGGGACTTCCCTGGTGGTGCAGTGGTTAAGAATCCGCCTGCCAATGCAGGGGATATGGGTTCCATCCCTGGTCAGGGAAGATCCCACGTGCTGTGCCGGAGCCACTAAGCCTGTGCACCACAACTACTGAAACTGCACTCTGGAGCCCACAAGCCACAACTACTGAGCCCACGTGCCACAACTACTGAAGCCCACATGCGTCTAGAGCCTGTGCTCCGCAACAAGAGAAGCCACCACAATGAGAAGCCCGCACACTGCAATGAAGAGTAGCCCCTGCTCGCTGCAACTAGAGAAAGCCCATGCGCAGCAACAAAGACCCAATGCAGCCAAAAATAAATAAATAAATAAATTTTTAAAAAAGAAATGTTACATAAAAGTACAAATATAGGGCTTCCCTGGTGGCGCAGTGGTTGAGAGTCCGCCTGCCGATGCAGGGGACACGGGTTCGTGCCCCGGTCCGGGAAGATCCCACATGCCATGGAGCGGCTGGGCCCGTGAGCCATGTCCGCTGGGCCTGTGCATCCGGAGCCTGTGCTCCGCAACGGGAGAGGCCACAGCGGTGAGAGGCCTGCGTACAGCAAAAAAAAAAAGAAAAAAAGAAAAAAAAAAGTACAAATATAGGGGCTTCCCTGGTGGCACAGTGGTTAAGAATCCGCCTGCCAATTCAGGGGACACGGGTTCGAGCCCTGGTCCAGGAAGATCCCACGTGCCGCGGAGCACCTAAGCCTGTGCGCCACAACTACTGAGCCTGCGCTCCAGAGCCCGTGAGCCACAACTCCTGAAACCCGGGCGTCTAGAGCCCATGCTCTGCAACAGAGGAGCCACCGCAATGAGAAGCCCACGCATAGCAACAAAGACACAACACAGCCAAAAATAAATCAATGAAATAAATAAATAAAACCTTTAAAAATACAAATATAATAAGTGTGTAGCTTGCAGAATTTTCACAAACTGAACACGCCCTTGCAACCAGAATTCAGAACAAGAAACTAGACTTCAGCACTCCAGAAACCTCCTCCTGAGACAGGCTGGGACCTGGGACACTGCCAGAGTGCTTGCACTTGCACCTAGACAAACCTCTCCTCAAGCAACAGAATACAGAGAAACTATAGGGGACTAAAAATAAGTACATGTGTGCAGCAGCTGGGGCAAATTACAAACAAAAAATACAAAAAGGCCAAAACCCAGCTGTCGCTTCTGAAGTGCCTGGAGCAAAAGCAGGGTACTGTGCATGACCCCTGCACACAGCACCACCAAAGGGGTGGGCAGACTACCTAAGCCACCCCTGTGGCTCAATCTGCCAACCCACCTCTACACTCACCCCATTTAAGGAGCCAGCTCCCCCCCCCCCCCCGCCCCCCCCCGCCCCACAGTGAGCAAGCAAGGGCACCTGTTGCTTGTTTTTGCTCCCTGAGGTGCAGCACAAGTCCCAATAAAGACTTGCCTGAATTTCTCCTCTGGCCTCTTATCAGTTTCTATTGATTAAAGAGTCCAACGACCCAGGTTGGTGCACTCTTTCAGTTACTCCCACCTGCCCGCCTTTCCGCCACACATAAGGATAGCCACTGTCTTGACTTCCAGCAACATAGATGAGTTTTGCCTACTTTTTTACTTTATGTAAATGGAGTTATACACAATATACCTTTTTTTGTATCTGGCTTCTCTTCTTCAATGTTATATTTATGTAATTCATCCATAATTTGTTCTTAGTTGTAGACTCATTCGTTCTCATTGCTGTGTAGTATTCCATTGTGCATTGTTAGCTTTGTATTATATGTATTTGAAAAATTATTTATAGAAAAAAAATTGAGGCCTAGGATTATGGTATCATCTTCCTGAAAAGATTCTGTTTCTCCCTGGTTCCTGGGGGTGGGATTGTTTACCAGTAGGAGACTACATTTTGTTTTTGTTTCTTTTTGACTACGCTGCACAGCTTGTGGGATCTTAGTTCCCCCACCAGGGATTGAACCTGGGCCCTTGGCAAAAGCACGGAGTCCTAACCCCTGGACTGCCAGGGAATTCCCTAGCAGGAGACTATTTTAATTAAAATTTAAAGCAGATGGTGCATAGCTGGGCTGTGTTTTGCTTTTACTGCTACTTGCTTTTACCTCTAGTTTATCCTTACTTTGAAAGTGTACCCCTTTGGAGCCCTAGCTTACATGGGGGTATTATTACAACCCCCATCTCTGAGGGAGTCTGGCTTTGACTGTTGCTCCCCCATGCCCTGCTCCAAGCCTAGAAAGTTGACAAAATTGCAGCTCAGGGGTAGGGAAATCTAAGCCAACAGGGCCCAAAAAAGGGCCAGTTGGTTGGAGTGCTTGTACCAGTCAGGCCTTGTGGGATATACCGTCATGGCCTGTGGTGCTGCCCTCCTGGGTAGGCAGGCATTGGGTCGAGGAGGAGCAGGACAGGCGCTGTTCTGGTCGGGGTGGCTACCTGGCCTGTATGTCTCGCTCCAAGCCATGGCTCACAAGTCTGTTTTTCTGTTTCTCATTCCAGCCTAATTCAGTGGTTCGAGACAGCACCAAGTCGGACCTGCCCGCAGTGCCGAATCCAGGTGAGGGTGGTAGGATGAAAACACCTCAGCTAAAGACAGCTCCTTGCCAGGGAGCAGGAATGAGGAAGGATCTCTGAAGCTAAGCAATGTCTTTGACCTATTTGGACCCTCGTGGTTTGAGGCTGGTCGAGCCTCACTTGTGCTTTTGAGCGGCTCGGGAGGCCTGCTTGTACCCAAAGATAGCAGGCGGATGGACTCATTGCCTGGGCCAGTCTTCACCTGGGTAGATTTGGTCTCCTTCCCTGCCTTTCCCGTGCAATGCCCAGCACCTAGAGTTGGGGTTTCTTTTGAACAGTTACCACATGGGTCTGCAGTGACATGACTTCAGTAACCACCAAGCTAGTGGCACCAGCTTGGGCCACCTACAGGGTTACAGAGGTCCTCTCACTCCAAGGGATGTGCTGTGAAAGATTAGGCCTGAGATGGGCTAGGCTGAATGTACACCCTTATCCTTGCCCATGACCCAGCTGTGCAGTCATACTGTATCTTGTTCTTTCATTCAGGTCGGTAAAAGAACCATTATCAATAAGCTCTTCTTTGACCTTGCCCAGGAGGAGGAGAGTGTCTTAGATGCAGAATTCTTAAAGGTACCCAGAATTTATCTCATTCTACTGAACCCCAAGCCCTCTGAGAGTTCACTTTCTGCTCCTACCCAGGGAGAGCACCTCGAGTATGGAGATGGAGTTCTGGAGGGAAGACTTGGTAGAGATTTCAAGGCAGAGGCTGAGAGAGCAGAGGACAAGTGATGATGCTACAGTCATTGGAGAAATACGCTGTTAGCGGGGAGGGGAGCCACTTGACTGTGAGCCCTCCCCTGGGGATTTCAGAGCAATTCTGACCATAGTTCAGAGTGCCTCTCCTGAAGTTCCCCCACCTCGCAAAGGGTCTACAACCATCTTTTCAGTCCTCAGCCAGGGAATATGTGTGAACCTACTGTTCACAAACCTGCCTGTGCTTCAAAACTGCCTGGGGAACTTGGTATATATCCAGGTGCCTGAGTCTTTCTCAGAGCAGGAATGGAGGGTAGAGCCCCTGGAATCAAGATATGCAGCCAGGATAGAAACCCACACTGCAGGGGAGGATGGGTGGGTTCCCTCCTACACTTATACTGCTTCCCCTCCAAGTGTAAAGTTTAGCTTTCTTTGTGTACAAAGGGATTGGATTGGCAGAAACCTCTCAAATAAGTGGGATTGGGGTTTGCAAGTGAACCTGGACTCTGAGGGTTAATTTGCTGGGCATCTGTCAGATCAGGATTCATTTGGCCCTGGTCCCAGGGTGCTGTGATGTCCTTGGAACCTCACTGCTTCAAGAACGTGGAACTTTTATGCCTAAAGCTAACATGTTCATCGTCATGGTAACTGCTCCCAGTTTTAAGCCGTGTCCTCCCTGTGATAAAGGCAACAAAGGCAGCTTCATTTCTTTCTGGCCTTCTGAGCCAGATCTAGGAGACAGGGAGGCAAAATCTTGAGTAGTTTGGAGCAAGGGCTTGGAAGGCACCCTGCTTGGGTGTGGAAGGAGCCAGGGGACTAGCGGTAGCTTTGGGCTGGCAGCCGTTCTCAGGTAGCCCGTGTGTGCCCTTCTCTGCCCACCGCTTCCACCCCAGATGTCCGGCCTATTTGACCAGCTCAGCCACCAACAGTTCCTGCCCCAGAGTCCTGGGTAGAGAGTTTGACAACAGGGACTTATCCACGCACTGGGGCTAGGCCTTAGTATTGGTCACATGTGATATTCTGAGCCTTTTTTTTTTTCTAAACTTATTTTATTTTATTTATTTTTTATTTTTGGCTGCGTTGGGTCTTTGTTGCTGCGTGAGGGCTTTTCTGTAGTTGCATTGAGCGGGGGCTACTCTTCGTTGCGGTGCACGGGCTTCTCATTGCGGTGGCTTCTCTTGTTGCGGAGCACAGGCTCTAGGCGCATGGGCATCAGTAGTTGTGGCTTGCGGGCTCTAGAGCGCAGGCTCAGTAGTCGTGGCTTGCCGGTTCTAGAGCACAGGCTCAGTAGTTGTGGCGCAAAGGGCTTAGTTGCTCCACAGCATGTGGGATCATCCCGGACCAGGGCTCGCACCTGTGTCCCCTGCATTGACAGGCAGATTCTTAGCCACTGCGCCACCAGGGAAGCCCGATATTCTGAGTCTTGCGTTGACCTGGGGAGGGTAATCTGGAGGAGGATTTTTCTGGATTGCATCTAGCTACCACCATGAACCCTAGGCCAAGCCTTTCAGGTCTGCCGAACCTGGTTTTCCTGCTTATGGAGTAGGCATGTCTCTTGCCCACAGGGGTGTTGAGTACATGGGACTCCTGAATGGGAGCTGGGCTCAGTTCTGCTTCAGCCTCTCAGTGGTTCTGTGGCAGTGGCTTCGGAACATAGGCACGCACTTTGAGAGGCCCATTTGACCCTCACAACAGTCTGGTTAGAGCCTAGCGCAGGTGAGGTTTCATCCAGGGGTGCAAAGTTGTGCTGGTTCACCTACCTGTTGGATTCTGGGGCTGGAAGATTCATGGTGCACAGAGCCAGCTTAGAGCTTGGAGAGGGGCAGACCATGAAGCAGGCAGGACCCAGGGTGGAGGGAAGCAGTGGTGGCCCAAGGTGCTTGGACATCCCAATTCTGTGTCCCCAGTGAGTGCAGCTAATGCCAGAGAGGGTCAAGGCCAGCACAGGCCCAAGGAAGCGATGGAAGCCTCTGCCATGAGACTGACTGCACAGGCGCAGCTCCACTTCTTTTGCCGCTTTTATGCCTCTTTTCCTGTCCTAGGGTCTTGTACCTGAGATTATTTTCGTCCATTTTACCTACTTTTTAAAAAGGCACACAGAGATAAAGCAAGGTTTCTCTCTACATTGTTGACTTAGCTTGGCCTTGAGGTGTGCAGGGTTCATGCTTCCCTGGGCCCATAGGCCTCCTTGTCCCCTCCTGGGGCTCCCCACAAGCCTTATGGGAGGCTGAGTGGAGGCCAGCTCTGATGCCTGCTTGCTGCTTATTGTGGATATTGCCTTGCAGAATGAACTGGATAATACCAGAGCTCTGCTTTCCCAGAAAGGTGAGTTCCCAAGGGGCCCTGGGAAGCCCCTGACTTGGGTAGTGGAGGGAGAGGCCCTGGGAGGAAGGCCTCCAACCTTCTGGCAGAGCCAGGGACTCTCCCTGCTTCATATGTCCAAGAGTCCTATCAGCTCTTGTGATTGGCAGAAAAGGAAAGGAAAGGGAGGTGACTGAAGCTGTCCACCTAGATCAGGTGAGCCTCTTCTCTTTGTCTGAGGCTGCTTGCCTAGGACCCGGGCTGGGAGGGGGCTATCTGATAGGACAAAGTATTTGTAGGTGAGGGTTCCACTGCCAAATTTGGCAGGAACTTGTTTGAGTTCTGGGATGATGAATTAACTAGACCCACAGGAGCACAGAGCAGTGAAATCTTTACTCAAGTAGTTCCAAGCATCAGAAAGAGGGTCTCATCCCCGGAAGGAAGAGACTCTGGCTGGGTGTCCCTGGTTTGGTGTCTGCCAGAGAGAGAAGCGGGCCACCCAACTTTCTGGCCTGAGACTTGTTCCTCACCTGGCTCTGGGGTGGTGTGCTGGAGCCCAAGGGCCCATGTTCTCATACTGCAGTGTGGACGGGCCTCTCCTCTCCCTCTATCCCCCACCCTTGCTCCAGAGAAGGAAAAACGAGACGGCCAGCTTATCATTGACACTCTGCGGGACACGCTGGAAGAACGCAACGCCACTGTTGAATCCCTGCAGAAGGCCTTAGACAAGGCTGAGATGCTGTGCTCCACCCTCAAGGTGGGTCCCCAGGCCTTGTGGACACAGATTGCTGGGGAGATATAGTTTTACTCCTGGACTCATCACTCTGGGCTTGTCTTTTGGTTCTGCCTTGGTCAATACCTTGGTTTGTGCAATTGTAAAATGGAGGCAAATCCCATCTTCCCCAGGCTTCCCATGCTGTACCCATCCAGCCCATGAGAAAAGGGTCGTATTGCCTGCACTTATGGATTTTGTACTAGGTAGTTTCGAGAGGTGAGGCCTGCCCAGTGCTTCATGGAGGGGCTGCTCAGCCAAGACCTCAGTGAGGCTGGGCCGTGCTTCCAAAAGTGGTTTGTACTCCACTGACAAAGCCAGCCTGAAGAACCTTCCATTAGCACTCTAGTTCTTTGCTGGGCTGCTCTCTGGAGCCAGATCAAACAGCATCCCAGGGAGGAGCAGGGGGCCTTTGAAGTCGGCTGTGCTGAGCTGACCGGGCAGATCAAAGCCTGCAGAGCAAGTGGCTCTAGACCCAAATGAATATTGTGTCAGCCTAGGTTGGTGAGCCTCTTGCTCTCCGAGGGGCATGAGGTGATTGACTTGAATCCACAATTGATATTCTGGCCTCGTAGGAAGGAGCAGTCCTTGCTGGATGCCATTTGAAAGGGAAAGGGAGCCATCCTTGTGAACAGATAGAGCCCCAGGGTGTTCATTGTTTCTGTCTCTGCTTCGTGGCTGGCCTGGATCAAGTGGCCTGGCCAGTGGGAAGGAAGGAGTGAACCAGCACCTGGCTGTAGAGCAGGAGTCTGCTGGCAGTCCCAGGTCAGAGATGAAGTGGCCAGGTACTGAGGGCAGCCTGGCCAGCTGCCTCTGGCTCAGCTCTCCTACCCCAGCAACTGTCCATAGGTCTAGCTGGTGGATAGCGCAGCCTGGATTTGTGCTCCAGGCTTCTTCAGCTTCCTACACAGCAGGCCACAGGACCCTGGCAGCCCCCAGCAGGCCTATAGATCCTGGGAGTGGGCTGTGCCTATGGTAAGACCTATCTCAGGAGGAAGCAAACAGGGAGGTGAGGAAGCAGCTGGCCTAGGGCCTCTTAGCAGAAAAAGCATAAGCCAGAGTGGGGCCCAGAAGCCTTACCTCCTGGGGGTTGGAGCATATGCTTATCAGCATTTTCAAAAGCATACAGTTCTAGGGTAGTGTTCTCCCAGTGACTTTAGCCTTGGCCCCAGGAGCTTCCAAGCAACAGATATGTAGGGGTACGTTTGCTCTTCAGAAGCAGATGAAGTACTTGGAACAGCAGCAGGATGAGACCAAACAAGCACGGGAGGAGGCCCGCCGGCTCCGGAACAAGATGAAGACCATGGAGCGGTGAGCTTGGATCTGGGGCCTGCCCTGTGCCCTTGCATCTAGGGCCCTCTGGGGCACAGCTCTCAGGACTTCAGCAGGGGCTGGCTCACCTCTGTAGCTCAACTCTCCATAGGCCATGGGGGGCTCAGGCTAGCTGAGTATGGGCACAGGTCTTACTCAACCTCTATGGGCTCCTCTACTTTCCATGGGGGCTCTTGCCACACTCCTCCCTGTCCCTGTTGCCTGTGGCCAAATGACCTGGCAGGGGTTTTGTTCCAAGAACCTCTCTCTGGGGATCCCTGACCTGAGGCTCTCTGTCAACACCCCTTCTTCCTCAGCAGCATCGCTGCAGCTGTGCTTAGCTCTGCTGTGGGGCCTTTCTTTGGACAGACCTGCCTGCTGAAGCATCCTAGCAGCTCAGGCTGTCACCATAGCAACGGCAGCAAAGGGAAGCAGAGCTGCACTGGGTACCTACCCATCAGCCTCCAGATTTTAAATGCCGTGGGCTGGGTGTTTTTCAGAATTGAGCTCCTACTCCAGAGTCAGCGGCCCGAGGTGGAGGAGATGATCCGCGACATGGGTGTGGGACAGTCAGCGGTGGAGCAGTTGGCTGTGTACTGCGTGTCCCTCAAGAAGTGTGTACTCTGGCCCCTCTATCCAAGCCCAGGAGCTAAGCCATGGCACCCCAGCCATGCCTCTCCGTCTGTTGCCCATCTCTTGTAAAGCACAGCAGGTGGAGTTAAGGGGCAGGCTCTGGAGCCGTGCTGCCTCAGTTTGAACCATCACCCCTTTCACCATGTGGCCAGGAGCCAATTTCTTAACCTCTCTGATCCTCAGCTTCCTGAATGGAGATAATAATAACTTGCCTCACAGGATTTTGAGAGAATTGAGTGTGAACTATAAGTGTTATTTCTAAAGACGTTGGCACAGCTTTCTGAGCCATGAGCCCCATCATGATATCTGGAGCCTGTTTCCTATTAGCACTGTTACTGACCCTGCCTGGCTTGCATCAGAAACTCAGCTCAGATGTTTACTACAATGGGTGTGAGGTGGGAGAAAAGGGACCACTTGGCTGACAGGCATGGAGGATCCCAGATACCTCGTGTAGGGGTCAGGTGGTGTAGGGGGCCTCGTAGTGGGGCCGGGGCTTCCTGCACACCCTCTCAAATCGCCAGTGCCTGCAGGCAGGCAGGGAACAGAGACTCACCAGCTCTCCTTGCATTGGGTGCCAGACCCTCCACAGCACCACCTGGTCCCCTCTGGGCTCAGGTGTCAGAGTAGGAATGAGAAGGGCTGAGGGCTTGGGCTGGGCTTTGTGTTTGGTTGGTGCTGTGGCTCAGTCTGACCAGCAGGTGTCTGGTGCTGACATGTCTTTCCATGGCCCCTTTGTAGAGAGTACGAGAATCTAAAAGAGGCGCGGAAGGCCTCAGGGGAGCTAGCCGACAAACTGAAGAAGGATTTGTTTTCTTCCAGAAGCAAGGTAATTCAGTGGGGAGCTGACAGTGAGGGGAGAGGTGGCTGTCCTTTTGTCATGCTCATGTGTGTCTCCTAAGCAAGGCCATGGGGCTGTTGGATGACTCACAGAGGCTGGTTTCTGATCCTTACTGGGCATTGACTCTGGCTACATGGCTTGTCCAGTTAGGGTGGTAGATCAGGCAGGTATCCCCCCAGCCTCTGCACACTTCTGTTCCTCTCTGCTCTTCTGGGTACCTCTCAGCTGGCTGGAGCACACAGGTCCCAAATGTGACAGCTGCAGGTGCCTGTTTTTTGTTCCAGGCCCAGAGTATGAGGCCTCTTGTTTGGGGGTATTTTTTGTTTTGTTTTTATTTTGTTTGTTTGTGTTTTTTGGCCACGCCGCTCGGCTTGTGGGATCTCAGTTCCCCAGCCAGAGACTGAACCTGGGCCATGGCAGTGAAAGCCTGGAATCCTAACCACTAGGCCACCAGGGGACACCCAGTAGAAGGCATCTTGGAACCTGATGCAGTCAGCACAGCAGTTTTTATTTCTGGGCATGGTGCATCCATGGGCAAGGGTGTAGGAAGTAGCCCTTGCTCCTGGGCAGCTCCAGATGGACATTGCCGGACTAAGGTCCAGCCCCATGGAGCTAGGGTCTCCCTCCCGTGCTCCCAGCTCTTCTGGACCCCGGGCTACCACGAGCTGGTGTAGCAGCAGGTGCGGGCAGGGCACATGGGCACCCCTGGGTTCATCCTTTTCTCCTTACACTTTCTTGTAGTTGCAGACAGTCTACTCTGAACTGGACCAGGCCAAGTTGGAGCTGAGGTCGGCCCAGAAGGACTTACAGAGTGCTGACAAGGAAATCGCAGTGAGGGACATCTCTGGCCAGGCGGGAACGAGGGGTGGCTTATGTGCCCTCCAAGAACAGGGCTGGCCAGTTCTGCCCGCGAAACCTTGCACCAGTCAGTGGTGGTGGCTCTGGGATCCCTGCATCCTCCTGGGTCAGGGTGGGTCAGGACATGTGCCTTGGCCCTTGGTCTGGAGCCGGGGCCTCCTCAGCAGAGGACAGAGAGCACCTGGGTCTTCCTCACAGTCTGTCCTGTGCCTACATCCTTGAGACCACCAGAGTAGGGGCTCCACCAGAGACGGGTTCTGAGGTCGGGTGGTCCTGGCTTCCTGAGCCTGATATTTGGGTTTCGGGCCTTGTTCTGTTCCCAGTGGGCTTGCCTTTCGTGTGTGGTGCTCAGTCCTTGGTAGTCCCTCTGGACTTGGTGCCTCAGCGGCTCTTTCACTCTCTTCTCTTTCCTTCCCCAAGAGCCTGAGAAAAAAGCTAACGATGCTGCAGGAAACCCTGAACCTGCCACCAGTGGACAGTGAGGCTGTCAACCGCCTGGTTTTAGAGAGGTTTGTTGACCCTCTGGGGTGGTGCAAGGGCTATAGGCTGGAAGAGCTCCCTGGTAAGGGTGTCCTCACTCTTCCTGGCTTTGTGGGAGTGGGTGGCCCATGTGGGCCTGAAGGCTGTGGACCCCCTGCCCTGGGAGATAGCCAAGATTTAGCTGGAAAGCAGCTTTGAGGTAGATTCTGGGCTCTGACAAGGAGAGGCCAGGGGAGGCCAGAAAGTACCTAGGGCTGGTCAGAGAAAGGGCAGGAGCACCAGCTCAGGGCATCCTGTTTATGGAATGGCTCACCTAATGTATCCGTCTGCCCCAGGTTCTGAAACAACCATGGAAATACTGTAACTCTCTTCTGGTTCCAGGAATATGCACATTAAAGCTGCCAGCAGAGGGAGCCAGAGGCAGAGGGATGGGTGTCCTCCTCCCCAGTGTTCCACAGAAGCCAATGGGCTGAGAGGGTCCTCAGGGCAATCTCCTGCCTAGCAGCCCTCCTGATGGTCCAGACAGAAGACACAACCCAGCAGCCCAGCCACTTTTTTTTTTTTCCCCGAGCCACGCGGCATGCAGGATCTTAGTTCCCCAATCAGGGATTGAACCCATGTCCCCTGCATTGGTAGTGCGGATCCTTAACCACCGGTCCACCAGCATAGTCCCCAGCCACTTTTTTTTTTTTGGCTGTGTTGGGTCTTCGTTGCAGTGCATGGGCCTCTCATTGTGGTGGCTTCTATTGTTGCAGACCATGGTCTCTAGGCGCGTGGGCTTCAGTAGTTATGGCACGCAGGCTCAGTAGTTGTGGCTCACGGGCTCTAGAGCGCAGGCTCAGTAGTTGTGGCGCACAGGCTGAGTTGCTCCGCGGCATGTGGGATCTTCCCGGACCAGGGCTCGAACCCGTGTCCCCTGCATTGGCAGGCGGATTCTTAACCACTGCATCACCAGGGAAGCCCCCCAGCCACTTTTATTTCAGCCACTTTTGTTTTTATTTAACTATTTATTTATTTAGGCTGAGCAGGGTCTTAGTTGCAGCATGAGGGATCTTTAGTTGTGGCATGCAGTCTTCTTAGTTGCAGCATGCGGGCTGTTAGTTGCAGTGTGTGGACTTCTTAGTTGCGGCATGCCTGTGGGATCTAGTTCCCCGACCAGGTATCGAACCCGGGCCCCCTGCATTGGGAGTGTGGCATCTTACCCACTAGACCATCAGGGGAGTCCCTTTGAGCCACGTTTCAACGTTGGAAACTCATTATGCTCCCTCTTCCCCACATCCACTCAATTGCTAGAGCCTGCCCATCTAACTTCTGTGGTGCCTTCCTGACCCTTTTCCTTGCTCCCACCTCCGTGTGAGACTTGTGACCCATCGCCCCACTCCTCCCCCCTGTCCTGTATAGCAGCCCCAGGGCATCATGCCACTCCCTTGCCAAACATCTCCCAGGACCCTTGGCACTGGCCTCAGGCCCTCATGGAGCTGGCCTTGTGGGCTGCGGTGGATATTCAGGCTTCAGCCAAATCACACTGCCCAATGCAGCAGAACACCCCTTGCCTTCCTGCTCCTATGCCCTCCTGTGTTTCTGCTCTTCTCCACACTGAAGTGTCAGCTGCCCTGCGGAGCCTTCCCTAGTCTCCTCAGCAGAAATAAGCTCACTGTCCTCTGCACAGGTAGCACTTCTTATTCAGATGCCATCAGCTGCTAGGGTCCACAGAGGTGCTCTAGAGGCTTTCTGGAGCCTGGTCTACCCCCTGTGTACACACCCGGCTGTGAGTAGACCGGGAGCTGCCTCCTGATCTGTGTCCCCACCATCAGCTTCCTCACACACACGCTCCTTCCCCCACACCATAGTACCCGGTCAGCATCTGAGGGGGGCAGTGAATGCAGGCAAGCCAGTTTCCTCTCATTCTCCTACCTTTCATTCCTCAGTCTTTCTCTTTCCTTTCATACCTCAGGTCCTCCAGTGTTTCATTTTTTTTTTTTTAATTATTTAATTTATTTATTTTTGGCTGCGTTGGGTGTTCGTTGCTGTACACGGGCTTTCTCTAGTTGCGGTGAGCGGGGGCTACTCCTTGCTGTGGTGCGCTGGCTTCTCGTTGCGGTGGCCTCTCTTGTTGTGGAGCATGGGCTCCAGGCGCGCTGGCTTCAGTAGTTGTGGCACGTGGGCTCAGTAGTTGTGGTGCACGGGCTTAGTTGCTCTGCAGCATGTGGGATCTTTCTGGACCAGGGCTTGAACCTGTGTCCCCTGCATTGGCAGGCAGATTCTTGACCACTGCGCCACAAGGGAAGCCCCTTCCAGTGTCTCTTTACAGAGCCAGGGCTGCCTGCCTGCCCCAGTTTAGGTCTGAGGGCTGTGGGAGTGTGATGGGCACATGACTCTGTGAGGTCCAGCCTGTGGCTGATTTTGACAAACTGAGCTCTGTTTCTGGTCCCTCCTACCTACTCTACACTCAGAGTCTATCGGCCCAGCCACCTTGGAAGCCCCAGGTAACATGAGGGCTCTGTCCGGAGCTTGGCAGGTATAGTACCCACCCTCAGGGAGCTGTTAGTCTCAGTGACCATCTCATGTAGATAGACCTTTAGAACCCAACCTGAGTCAAGGCAGAAAGTAAAAATCCTTTTTTTTAGGATATCACTCAAGGCTGCTGTCTGCAAGCTCCCCATCGTGCTCCCTCCACTTTCTATTCCATGGGCCTTGGTGTTTCCATGCACTTGTCATCTGTGTCTGGCGTCCACAGTAAGGGGGAGCACAAGCACAGAGGCTTCCTCTAGGTGCCCAGGGACTTTCCATTCCTGCTTTTGCTTACTTTCTTTTTATTTATTTGTTTGGTTGGTTAGTTGATTGCACTGGGTCTTAGTTGCAGCAGGCAGGCCCCTTAGTTGCAGCTTGGATGCTCCTTAGTTGCAGCACATGGGCTCCTTAGTTGCGGCAGGTGAGCTCCATCGTTGTGGCATGTGAACTCTTAGTTGCGGCACGCATGTAGGATCTAGTTCCCAGACCAGACATCGAACCTGGGCCCCCTGCATTGGGAGCTTGGAGTCTTATCCACTGCGCCACCAGGGAAGTCCCAATTTCCTTCCTTTTTAAGGCTGAATCAGCAATCGCATTTTAAATTTGCACACATTCTTTCTTGCTCGCTGAATACATCCTTGGCAAAATATGCTATACCTTGTTTTATGGTCTAGCATTTTCATTTCTGTCAGGGCCAGTGTTTGCACATCATGGCCTTTCTCTTGGACTTCCCTCTCATGCTCGGGGGTCCTTGGCTGCCTGTGGCCCTCTGAGGAGGAATAACAGAAAGGTGTCCTGGGAACCCAACCTTTATGGGCAGGGATTGGGAGAATGTGCAGTCATCTGGTATCATGTCTGAACCTAGGTGCAGAGGGATTTGCTGTCAGGTCCAGTACTGGCTGCCGTAAGATCCCGTGGATGGTTTGCAGGTGACTTTAGAAAAGGCCCTTCTCATTCTTGGCCCCAGGTAGCAGGCTCACTTCCTGGTGCTCACTCCCTGATGTAGGGAGGGGTGGCACCAAGCTCGCACCTTCCATCAGTACCCCCATTTTCAGGCTTGTTTAATGCATCTGTAAATCCAGGTCTTCCCCGCTCCTCCCTTGCATCCGTAGCCCTCTCCTGGTGGGTTCTGGCTATTGTGTAAGTCTCCTATCCCCTGGCCATGCTCTCTCCCAGATTTTTGTGGAACTCTATGGGTACTGATGATGGCTGCCCATTCTATTTGTTGCAGTAGGGTTATCCTTCACTCCTGTCATTTTAGGGAGGCCTCAGGAGGTAGCTATCACCCCCAACCACAGAGGAGGTGTTTGGAAGACCTCTCTCATGGACCCCAAGAGCCCCTGACCTCCAAGCTGAAGGGAGTTGGGGAGGCCTTTGCTTAGGGTAGGCCTGCCGGTTGCCATGAGTTCATGGAGGACACACTGACTAACTCCCGTGCCACACAGGTAATAGGTCTGCCCAGGGCCTTGGTTGAGTTTTGGAAAGAGGGGTGTCTTGCCCCAATTCCTGAGTCCTCTGGCATGAAGCCCTGTATGTTGGCCATGGGTGACTATCCCAAAGATGATGGTATCACCCAGGAGGACCTAAAGCCAGGCCCTCAACCAGTTGGGGGGTGTATATGGCCACTAAGCTCTAGACTCTTCCACCTTGTCAGACAGACAGAAGGTGGGAAGGAAAGAAGGACCATTGGCAGGAAGAAAAACAGGGTTCGAGCTTATAAAAGAAGAAGGATTTACCAGGAAGTGTCTGAGGGAACAAGAAATGTGTTCATATGAGCCAGATGGTGTGGGGGAGTGAGGGAGGCACTGAGAGAACCTCCTGAGTCTTGAATTTAGTGTTGGGGATGGCCAGGAGGTGTGAGTGAAAAAGACTGGCTTGGCTTGAGCCAAGGCTGGGCACATGCCATGAACACCACTGGGCAAGGTCTGAGGCAATGGCAGCAGGAAGTCCTACCCTGAGCCACCTGGAGGGCAAAATGGCTGTCATAGCCAGACCCTGCCTGCCACCTGAGTGCACCTCTCAACCTGGACCTGGACTTGCTGAGATTGGTAAAAAGTGGCAGAGTAACAGATCTTACAGAAGATTGGCATGGGGCTTCCCTGGTGGCACAGTGGTTAAGAATCCTCCTGCCAATGCAGGGGACACGGGTTCAAGCCCTGGTCTAGGAAGATCCCACATGCCGCAGAGCAGCTAAGCCGTGCGCCACAACTACTGAGCCTGCACTCTAGAGCCTGCGAGCCACAACTACTAAAGCTCACGTGCCACAACTATTGAGCCTATGCTCTAGAGCCCCTGGGCTACAACTACTGAAGCCCACGCGCCTAGAGCCTGTGTTCCACAAGAGAAGCCACCGCAGTGAGAAGCCCGAGCACCACAATGAAGAGTAGCCTCTGCTCACCACAACTAAAGAAAGCCCGTGAGCAACAACGAAGACCCAATGCAGCCAAAAATAAAAATAAATAAATAAAATAAAATTATTAAAAAAAAAAAAGATTGGCATGAGTGGTCCTGACTGCTGCTTTATGCTGTGGTTCCCAGAGTGGGAAGCAAAGCAATGCGTGAAGTTGGTCTGAGGTGGGTCTGTGCAGCCTTTGCTTCCACCTACAGGCAAGGAAAGGGTAGAGCTTCCAGGGGTCTGGCCAGGGAAAGAAAGAGAGAGTCCAAGCTTCCCAGATTGCTTACCTACCCAAGTCAGTGCAGGTAGTTCCTTTCCTCTGATCTGCACACCCCATCTGGCTCCTGGCCAGAGACTAATACGGCACAGCTCATCCCTCTGTCCCTGAGTAGTGAGAGTAGGGCTGTGGGCAGCTCTGAAAGGCTCCTGAGGGAAAGAGTGGTCTTGGGGCTTCCCCTGCCACTCCCCGGAGTTCTCTGATCACAGGAGCTGGGGAGCCCCACCAGGTCTGGATGGGCTAGAAAAAATCCTGTTGGCTTAAATTTTCTAATAGAATTATACCCTTCCCCCATTAAAAAAAGTAAAAACACATGCATTGTTGAGAATTTGGAAAATATGGACTTATCCCAGAGGTAGTCACCATTGACCAGTGGAAAATCCCTTCAAGTCCTTTTTCTGTATGTGGTAGAGTTGGGGATGTGTGTGCACAAGTCATGTGATTATACTATACATAGAGTTTTCTTTGTTTTTTTTTCCCCCAATTTTATTGTGGTAAAATATACATAACATAAAATTTACCAACTTTTTTTTTTTTTTTTGGCTGCATCCGGTTTAGTTGCGGCACGCGGGATCTTCTTTGTGGCATGTGGAATCTTTCACTGTGGCGCGCGGGCTTCTCTCTAGTTGTGGCGTGCGGGTTTTCTCTCTCTAGTTGAGGCACGCAGGCTCAGTAGTTGTGGCGCATGGGCTTAGTTGCCTCGCGGCATGTGGGATCTTAATTCCCCGACCAGGGATCGAACCCGCGTCCCCTGCATTGGAAGGCGGATTCTTTACCCCTGGACCACTGGGGAAGTCCCTTACCAACATTTTTAAGTGTACAGTTCAGTGGTATTAAAGATGTTCATAAGGTTGTGCAACCATCACCAACATCTATCTCCCGAATTTTTGTCTTGTAAAAAATGCTATACTCATTAAACAGTAACTCCCCATTTCCTCCCCCTCCCCCTCAGCCCCTGGCAACTACCATTCTCCTTTCTGTCTCTATGGTCTTGACTACTCCAAATACCTCATGTAAGTAGAATCATACAGTCTTTTTGTGACTGGCTTCTTTCAGTTGGCATAATGTCCTCAGGGTTCATTCATGTTGTAGAATTTCTTTTTTGAAGCTGAATAATATTCCATTGTATGTATATACCACATTTTGCTCATGCATTCTTTTGTAGATGGACTCTTGGGTTGCTTCCACTTTTGGCTATTGTGGATAATGCTACTGTGAACACGGATACACAAATATCTCTTTGAGATCCTGCTTCCAGTTCTTTTGCACATACACCCAAAAATGGAATGGCTATATCACTTGATAATTCTAGTTTTAATTGTTTGAGGAACTGTCTTTCTGTTTTCCACAGTGATTTAATCACTTTACATTCCCACCAACAGTGCACAGGGTTCCAATTTAAGAACATTCTCACCAATAGTTGTTATTTTCTGTTTTGTTTTTTTTTATGGTAGCCATCCTAATGAGTGTGAGGGGTGTCTCATTGTAGTTTTGATTTGCATTTCCCTAATGATTAGTGGTATTGGGGGTCTTTTCATGTCTTCATTGGCCATTTGTTTAGGGGGGTGGTTTCTTTTGGCCATTCTGCGGCTTATGGGGATCTCAGTTCCCAGACCAGGGATTAAACCTGGGCCACAGCAGTGAAAGCCCAGAATCCTAAACATTAGGCCATCAGGGAACTCCCCTTTATTGGCCATTTATAAATCATCTTAGGAGGAATGTCTGTTCAAGTCCTTTGCCCATTTTCGATTGGGTTATTTGCTTTTTTGTTGTTGGGCTTTAGAAGTTCTCTATATATTCTGGATTTTAATCCGTTAACAGATATATGATTTGCAAATATTTTCTCCCATTCTGTGGATTGCCCTTTTACTCTATTGATAGTATCTTTTGATGCGCGAAATTTAAAATTTTTGTGAAGTCTAATTTTTCTGTTTTTTCTTTTGTTGACTATAGAGTTTTGTATTGCTTTTTAAATTTAACATATGAGCACTTTCCCATGTTATTAAGTTTACTCTCTAGAAACACTACTTTAATGTGTATATCATATTCAAGCTATGACAGTACCAGCCCCCTAGGGGAGTCATTTTGCCAGTTTCTAAGATTGTGCCATTTGTCATAATAAGTAGCACTGGAAGGGACATCCCTTTACTTCAGTCTGTGGTCACCTCTCTGACAGGATCCTTGCCTTGCATTCTGAGAAATGAGGCTACGTGAACAAAAGACCTTTTAGTTGTACATTTGGGTTTTGTGTGAGTTTTTGCTTGCTTCCTTTCATGTCTTCCAGACTTCCACTGTGTGAAGGACTAAGCCAAGTGGTTTTTTCTGTAGAGATTTGGGCTTCCTTGCAGGATGGCTCTAAACCAGGTGTGGGCTCCAGGCCCCTGGACCTGAGCCATCTCTGATGCTTGAGGGGCTTTTGTCCTTCTGGGCTGCTGCTGTGGTCTTGATTAACCAGGCCATCTCTGCCTATAGCCCAGCTCCTGTGGAGATGCTGAACCTGAAGCTTCGCCGGCCAGCCTTCGGCGATGATATTGACCTCAATGCCACCTTTAATGTGGATACTCCCCCAGCCCAGCCCTCCAGCACCCAGCATGGCCATGCCAAGAGGCTCTTCCCAGAGAAGGCACAGTAAGTGGTAGCCCCTGGCCCTTCCACAGCCTGGAGGGAGGATGGCTAAGAGATCTCTGCAGGTCCTACCCTAATAACTCTGAGTGGCTGACAGGGCAGTGAGGGTCACCTGGGCTTGGCCATGGCCATGGCCATGGCTTTGGTTCCAGCTACCTTTCTGCCCTCTCCTGAGTACTCAATCTGTACAAAGCCCTTCTGTTGCTTGTCTCATTAATCTTCACAATCACCCTTCAAGCAAAGTTGGGGATGTGAATTAGAGAGAACATGGGGGTCCCAGCAGGGGCAGGTCTGGGCTGATGCTGTTGGGAGGCAGGGTGCTCCCAGTACCTTGAATGGGCTCGCTGGAGTCTTAAGTCAGGGACTCTGAACTTCCTCTTCCATTGTGTGCCCCACAGGCTCATGCTTGAGGCAGGACCATATCAGACCATGGAACCAGAGCCCTACCACTTAAGGAGGTAGCCCACAGGGGCAGACATGAAAAGCTATGAGGAGCTGCAGTGGTATGGGTGGGACCTGCACTATTGGTACAGTGGGACTGGGAGTAGGGAGGCTGTCTCCTTGGCCAGGCAGGCCACTAGTTCATCATGGAGACAAGAGCTACTCCTGTACATCCATGTAGTTGTACGCTGCTCAGGTAAGGGAGTCAGGGGCTGAGCAAGTTTTTTCTCAGTCAAAGACTTTGGACATGAGAGAAAGAAATTGAGATGTTAGGCAGTGGAGGTAGAGGAGGCCCAGGGAGAGGACAAAAGGGAAAGCCAGCTGGATTTTCTACCCCTCCCCAGACTCAGGGGCAGAGGCACCAGTGCTGTATAGGGCCAGGCCTGGTAGCAGTGAGAAACAAACCTAGAGCATGTGGGCTACAGTCAGGGGGCCTATCAGTGCCTGCTCGGTACTCTGGCTTCCTCTTGTTGCCTCTTTAACTATACAGGTTGAGAGTGGGCACCTGGGGCCTGCAGGCTACCATACCTTTTAGAGACATTTCTACCATCTTCAGTGCCTGTGAGGGGGGTGAGGGAGCCCAGCCTCCCCAGAACCGGACTTGCAAGTGGAGCAAGAGGAGATTCTTCCCATGGTCATCATGCGGCATCACCACAGGCTATGGGGGCAGGAACAGAGGGGTTCAATATTTGCAGGCCCTGATCCTGCCCCTGTCCTTATGGCTTTGAGAATCCACAGGGTCAGCCTTAGGTCACCATTCTCCCACTCTTCTGGGAAGATATGAGAAGAGGGTATCCAGCTGCTAGGGTCCCCAGGAGTTGGATGGAAACACTGGGTCCAGCTCTGGAACTAGGAGTGGCAGACTAGGGCCTGGGGCCATGACCTGTTCTGCCCCAGACCCTACCTGCACAGATTTATCTAGGGAGATGGCCTAACCCTGTGTTCTGAGAGTACTTTACGGGCTCTCTAACTTACTGAGGGTCCTCTGGAGGTGGTGACCCCTCTCTGGGCAGATGGGGCTAGGCCTGAGCTCATTTTCAGGGCATGAGTGGCCTGCCTTCTGTGGGTAGTGAATTTGTTGGGCTCTCCAGCCCCACATACAGCCCAGGATGTGGTGAGGTGACTGAGAGCCCATCATTCCAATGGTGAGTGGAATTGGTTTGTCCCTGAGTGGAAGCCACAAGATTGGAATATGGCCCAACCTCCCCTGCCTCCACCACTCTGGTGGCTGTGGCTATCCAGCTGTTCACAGACCTGCTCTTGGGGTAGGGATTACTGAGGTGCCTTGCCCAGCACGCAGCCATGCCAGCAGCCATGCCACGCGGTGGCTCCCCAAGGGGAATGTGCTGAGCCTGGTTCGCCTGCCCCCCCCTTTTAAAAATATATTTATTTGTTTGCTTGTTTGTTTATGGCTGCGTTGCATCTTTGCTGCACGGAGGTCTTTCTCTAGTTGCGGCGAGCGGGGGCTACTCTTCCTTGCGGTGCGCGCGCTTCTCCTTGTGGTGGCTTCTCTTGTTGCAGAGCACGGGCTCTAGGCATGTGGGCCTCAGTAGTTGTGGCTCACGGGCTCTAGAGCACAGGCTCAGTAGTTGTGGCTCACAGGCTCTAGAGCACAGGCTCAGTAGTTGTGGCGCACAGGCTTAGTTCCTCCGCGGCATGTGGGATCTTTCCACACCAGGGCTCGAACCCGTGTCCCCTGTATTGGCAGGCGGATGCTTAACCACTCTGCCAACAGGGAAGTCCCTCACCTACCCCTTATGTCTTGCTCACCTGCCTCTTGTCTTCACGTTTTGCTCTTGCAGTTCTCCCGTTCAGGACGTTCTCAAGAAGATGCCCAAAGGCCCCAAGCAGGTAAGGCTTCCCAGAAGAAGCTCAGGCAATCACCCTCCAACTCTGGCCAGGACTGAGTATGAATCTGGTTTTCTGAGAGGTCAGGGCCTTGCCAGAGTCCTCTCACCCCTGGAGGACTGAAGCACTTTGGAGCCACCCTGGGAACCCTACTCACTGTCCTTCCTGCCTCCTGATGAAGCATCAGAGATCCTGATCCTATTCCAACACACCTCCTACCCTCCTTGTTTGCTGCCATCCGGCTTATCAAGCCTGGCTCTGGGGTCTCCTCTGCAGGAGTCCCAGCTCTTGCTGGGTGGCCAGCGCTGTCTGGGAGAGCCTGATGAGGAGCTGGCTGGTGCCTTCCCTGTCTTCATCCGGAATGCTGTCCTGGGCCAGAAACAGACCAAGAGGACCAGGGCAGAGCCCTGTCGCAGCACAGATGCAGTGAGTGTGGTTTCCTAAAAGTGGCAAGTGCCAGCCTCCTTGGGGGTGGGGCTGGGTGGCCAGCCCCCTAGCCCATTAGCCTGGCCCACTCACCTCTTCCTTCTGCTTTAGGTAAGGACTGGCTTCGATGGACTTGGAGGCCGGACAAAATTCATCCAGCCTGTATCCTTGTTCTGTAGCATTGGGCTGAGCTGAGCTGTGGCGCCCACATCATCCCTCACCTGTACCCCCAGACCCCAGCCCACCAGTGGCTGCAGCCCCAGGTGTGCAGAGCCAGACCTTACTCAGTATAGCAGGGCTGCCCACCACCAAGTCTGAGCCTTTCCTGCCCTGCATTCCATTCCAGTCCCCTCTTTAGGCCTCTTCCTTGACATTTCCTTCAGACTGACACGACTATGATCCGCTCACTGCCCGTTAAACCCAAGCCCAAGGCCAGGGCTAAGCAGAGACTGGGGGCCAGGACAGTGCTCCCTCCCTCCCAGGCCAAGCTGGACACCTTCCTGTGGTAGTGAGAACAGTGAGTCTGATCAGTGGCCAGATACATGCCTCTGACTTATAGGCCGAGGACTGCGGACTGGCTCGGCAGATGGTTTGCGGGGCATGGCCCCTCTTCTAGGACCAGCCCTGAGGACAAGGATAAACAAGAAGATGGGGGTGAAGGTGAGGCCCAGAAACTGTGGTTTTCCTGCACACACACACTGCCCCACCCCCCATCATACTGGGTCTCCCTGTGAGAGCTGATGTGATCAGCTCACTGTTCCTGCCAGCAGGGTTTGCTCCGTATTCCAGGCTCCCATTTATAGCCATGATCGGATGTGGCTGGGCTGCTTCTGGTCCTCCAGACCAGGGTTTTTTGTTGACTGTAAGGACCAAAGTGCTGGAGGCTTCTCAGGCAGCCTCAGCCTGCCCAAGCTTCTGCCTGTCTCTCTGACTTGCTGTTGGCCTGGACCAAGCAGGGCGGGGAATGGGGGATGGTGGTAGGGAGAGGAGGGGGGCCAGATTTCTTCGTGAAATAAAAAAGATAGAGTCTTTTCTTCGTGACTCTGGGAGTGTAAATTTGCCCTCACTTTGGAGAACTGTCTGGCATGATTTTCTAAAGCGGGACCTTCACCTAGACCCAGACCCAGCAGCTTCACGCTTAGGCATTTGCCCTCTCATAGGGCACAGGGAGACTGTAGCAAGAGTGACATCACCTCAGCTTTGTCCACAGTCTCTAACCTGGGCACAGTGCAAAGGCCATAAGCAGGAAAGCAAATGGGTGAACTAGGGTTTAGACACACAGGGAACTCACAGCAAGCACAACAAATGACCAGTGACACCCCCCTCTTCACCTTTCAACTCTGCCAGACAGATTGCTAGCCTCTGCATCTTAGCTTCAAAAGCACTTTCTCCCAGAAGACTTCCCTTTGAACTTCTAGCTTGGATGAGGACCCCTAAACTTTCCTCTCTCACTACTGGATGGGAGTTCACCTGTTTCTGCAGATCCCAGCATGGACCTGGCACAGGGGAGAATGCTTCAGGCTGAGAGTGCCCAGCTGCTCTCCAGCAGGTGTGGAGGAGCCTCGGGCTTCTTGGGGAGGAAGTGACGCTCTTGGTTATGGGGGTTGGACCCCTCTGGTGCTGCCTTGAGACGGGGACAGTTAGTGAGGGGAAGTGTAGCATCAAGTTAAGGGTGCGGTGGCTGGCTGATAGCTTTCTTATAGATCAGTAATGAACAATTCAAATTATTTTTAATTTTTTTTTAAATGTTTATTTGGCTGCATCAGGTCTTAGTTGCAGCACATGGGATCTTCGTTGTGGCATGCAAACTCTTAGTTGTGGCACGTGGGATGTAGTTCCCTGACCAGGGATTGAAACTGGGCCCCCTGCATTGGGAACATGGAGTCTTAGCCACTGGACCACCAGGGAAGTCCCAACAACTAAAATTAAAAACCCAATACCATTTACTTCAGCACCAAAAAAGAAGAAGAAAAAAGAAAACAAATATTTAGGTATAAATCTAACAAAATATGTACAAGATCTCTGTGAGGGAAAACTACAAGACTCTGGGTCTGTACATACAATGGAATATTACTCAGCCTTTTAAAAAATTCTGAAACATGCTATAACATAGATGAACCTTGAAGACATTAAGCTAAGTGAAATAATCCAGGGACAGAGGACAAATACTGTATAATTCCATTTATATGAGAAACCTAGAGTAGTCAAATTCATAGAGACAGAAAGTAGAATGGCTGTTGCCACGGGTGGGGAAGGAGGGAATGGGAAGTTATTATTTAATGGGTTGAGAGTTTCAGTTTAGGAGGATGAAGTTCTGGAGATGAATGGTGGTGATGGTGGCACAACAATGTGAATGTCTTTAATGCTACTGAACCGTACATTTAAAGATGTTAAAATGGTAAATTTCATTTTATGCATATTTTATCACAATAAAAAAAAGGACCGAAATTCTGATACATGCTACAACCTAGATGAATGTTGAAAAGGTATGCTAAGTGAAATAAATGAGACACAAAAGGGCAAATACTTTATAATTCCACCTACATTAGGTACCTAGAATAGGGAAAGTCATAGAGACAAAATAGAATAGAAGCTCCAGGGAAACAGGGGATCTAAGATTGTTGAAGAGTTACTTTTCAATGGATACAGTATTTCTCTTTGGGATAAAGAAAAAGTTCTGGAAATAGTGGTGATGGTTACACAATATTGTGAATGTACTTAATGCCACCGAATTGTACATTTAAAAATGGTTAAAACCACAATTTTAAAAAATATCTACTTCTATTTTAATAAGAGTTAAAAAAAATCAGGAATGGATGTTGAATTTCATCAAATGCCTTTTGGTATCTATTTGAAGATACCACTTACTTAAGAATCTGGCCCTGGTTTCTGTACCTAGTACGTATAACACAGCCAATAAATGTTCACTGAATGAAAAAAAAAAAACCCACAATTACCTACTACTTTACACCCTCTAGGATGGATATAATTTGAAAAAAAAAAAAAAAGGAAAACCAGTTTGGCCATGATATGGAGATCATTTCTGTACATTGCTTGTGGAAAATAGCTTTTTGGTCTGTCAAAAAATTAAACATAGAATTACCATGTGACCCAGCAATTCTACTCCTAGACATATACCCCAAAGAATTGAAAACAAGTACTCAAATACTTGTCCAAGAACAATCGTAGTAGCACAATTCATAATATCCAAAAGGCATAAACAACTCAAATGTCAACAGGTGACTGGATAACAAATTGTGATATATGCCTCTGATGGAATATTATTCAGCCATAAAAAGGAATGATGTA
The DNA here is from genome assembly GCF_011762595.2 of Tursiops truncatus. Lineage (NCBI taxonomy): Eukaryota > Metazoa > Chordata > Mammalia > Artiodactyla > Delphinidae > Tursiops > Tursiops truncatus. The sequence continues at coordinate 64,626,524 of NC_047043.1, read as the reverse complement.
CCGATACATGCTACAATTTGGATTAACCTCAAAAAGATTAAGTGAAGGAAAACAGATACCAAAGGTCACATTTTGTATGATTCCTTTTATATAAAATATCCAGAATGGGCAAATGCCTAGCGACAGAAAGCATATAAGTGTTTGCCAGGGGGTGAGATGTGGGATGTGGGATGGGTAGCAATTATTTAACATGGTTGTGGTGTTTTTCAGTGGGTGATGAAGTCTTGAAACTAGAGAGAGATTGTGGTTGCACAACATAGTCAATACACTAAATGCCACTACATTGTATACTTTAAAATGGTTATTTTAATTTTGTATGGATTTTACCTCAATTTTAAAAAAAGAATTTATGATAGCACCTGGTTTAGCTATTGTGGACTTTTGTGGGGAGCTGTGGTCCATCCTCTAAAGAACTGGCCCCAAGTTCCTAAGAAGGCAGAAGGGGACATCTGTGGGTGAAGGGTACACAGGATCTCTCCTTTCTATTTTTGCAGCTTCCTCTGAGTCTATAATTATTTCAAAATAAAAGTTTAAATGACAAATAAGGACACGTGATCATGGCTGCCCCATGCCTCCCACTCTCAGGGCTGGCACTCAGAGACTGAGAACCCTCTTTGAGTCCTGGCACTCATCAGTGAGAGATCCTGACAGGCCACCTAGAGCTGCCGACTGTCCTGACCAGGCAGCTGTGGGCAGAGGGGAATCCCTGATCCCTGAGGAGATGGCGCAGGGGCACACAGGTGCTCTCAAAGATGTTAGGCTCCACCCCAAGTCTGTAGTTTAAACCCTGGATGTGGGACAACATAATCCATAAGCTCTCACAGCCTCTGGGATGGGACTGGCTCTGCCCTCTAGGGTCTCTAAGTCTCTGTGTGTGGTTAGGAGACCAGGTGAGTGCTCAGGACAAGGGAGTTCCCACTGGTACTCTGTGGGCAGGAAGCCCATCCAGGCAGGGGCCCCTGAGGGGGATAGGGGCCTGAGGTTCAGGACATCTAGGGAGCTACAGGAGACCGCATGGATCCCTCCTATGGCCCTGCCCCCTCCCTCAAGAGAAATACCTGCTCTCCCAGAGGGGGAACAGATCCAGGAATTCTGTCTTACCTTACCAGTGCCCTAGAGCTGCCAGAACTCTTCCTTGCCTGGCTAGGCTGTGCTGGACAGGCTGGAGGCAGGACCAGGAGCCTGCTCAGTCTAGTTTCACTTTCACTTTTGCTTTCCCCCCCGAAATGACAGAGGAACCAGGAAGAAAGCTGTGACTAGCAGTGTCCTTCACTCCTTAGCCTTAGTGCCTGTTTGCACTGGCTCCTGCTGGCACTACCTGCCACGCAGAGACCCTATCTGTAAGCGCTGCAGCCTGTTTTCCGGCCCCAGGCCTCAGGATGGATGTCTTGGAGACCTCCAAGTTGCTGGATGAAGAGCTATACTCGCGGCAGCTGTGAGGCCCGAGGTGGGGAGGAGAGCGGGGTGGCCTTCTGACTTCTGATCTCCAATCGCCTGCCCTCTTACTTCCCACCCACAGGTATGTGCTGGGCTTGCCAGCCATGCAGAGGATTCAGAGAGCCAAGGTGCTACTGTCAGGCCTGCAGGGCGTGGGGGCTGAGGTGGCCAAAAACCTGGTCCTGATGGGCGTGGGCAGCCTCACTCTTCATGATCCCCACCCTACCTGTTGGTCTGACCTGTCTGCCCAGGTGAGGGTCCTGGGGGGCTATGGGTTTCCAGACCATAGCCCTTGGGGAGAGGGCCCAAGAGAAAACTCCTTGCTAAAGCCAGACTGGGTCTCTCTTTAGTTCTTCCTCTCAGAGCAGGACTTGGGAAGGAGCAGGGCTGAGGCATCTCAAGAACTTCTGGCTAAGCTCAATGGAGCTGTTCAGGTGTGCATCCACACAGGTGACATCACCGAGGACCTGCTGCTGGACTTCCAGGTGCCCTCCCAGCCCTACTCTCCAGGCCAGCCCAGTGTCCCCCTCCAGCCTTTAGCAGCAGGGTGGGCTTGAAGTGGTTCTGGCCCTGCTGATCATGAGGTCCACCCAGGTGGTGGTGCTGACTGCCTCGGAGCTACAGGAGCAGCTGAAGGTGGGCACCATCTGCCATAAACACGGAGTCTGCTTTTTGGTGGCTGACACCCGAGGCCTCGTGGGGTGAGATGGCTTACCTAGCCTGCCACATCACAGGCAGCAACTGGTCCCAGTGCTGTCCCCAGCTCCAGGCTTGCTCCAGATCCCCTCCACCCAACCTCAGGCCTGTCCCGGCATCCCCTCTTGATTATACAGTCCCCAGTCCCATTTGTGTGCTTCCTCTACCCCAGCCTCCAGACTTGATCCAGTAAATCCTTCAAGCCTCTCCCAGCATTCTTTTCCCGATTCCTCTGGGCTTGCCCTAGTGTACGTCACCCTTCACCACAAATGTGGCAGTTAACAACTGAGCCATCTCAGTGACCCCTCCCACCCCACCACAGGCAGTTGTTCTGTGACTTTGGTGAGGACTTCACTGTGCAGGACCCTACAGAGGCAGAACCCTTGGTGGCTGCCATCCAGCACATCTCCCAGGTGGGTGCTAATGTGGGGGGTGCTCACCTACTAAGGAGGGGCTGCCAGAGCCTGTGGAAAGCAGGGACAGGCAGCCCTGAGCAAGCCACCTCTTATCCAGGGCTCCCCTGGCATTCTCACTCTGAGAGAAGAGGCTGATGCCCACCGCTTCAACAATGGGGATTTGGTGACTTTCTCAGGCATTGAGGGCATGGTGGAGCTCAACGGCTGTGCTCCTCGGCCTCTCCACGTGCAGAGTTAAGTCAACCCCACTCCAACTCCAGGCTCAGTGCCCAGGTCCCCACTGGGGGTGGACACAGCCTGGTCCTTGGAGATAAGTTCTCCCTTCCCCTTCCTCAGGGTGGAGCAACATCAAGAATGTAGATGCAAGACAGGATGGGGTGTGGGGAACTACTCAGGTTCAGAGGGCATACTGACCAGGCTCAATCTCCCCCAGGAGATGGGACCTTGGAGATTGGGGACACAACAACTTTCTCTCATTACTTGCGTGGTGGGGCTGTCACTGAGGTCAAGAGACCCAAGACTGTGAGCCACGTGAGTTCAAGTGCATCTGAGGTTGGGGAGCTTGGGCACCTCGAGGGACCCACAGTGTTCTGGACATGAATGTGAACCGAGTGCCCCCTGCAGGAGCCCCTGGACACAGCCCTGTTTCAGCCCCGTGTTGTGGCCCAGAGTCCCCAGGAAGTTCACCGTGCCCACTGCCTGCATCAGGCCTTCCATGCACTGCACAAGTTTCAGCAGCTCCATGGCCGCCCTCCTAAGCCCTGGGATCCTGTGAGTGGCCCCGATGCCCCTCCCTCCAGCCTCTGTCTTAACGGGGCCTCACCTACCAGGAGGCAACAATGACTGTCTTACAGATCCAAGACTGAATCCAGAAGCAGTTCCCCGCTCATATAAAGGAGATGGTACACAGTATCTGTAGACCAGAGGCTGGGTCCATGAAAGGGCCAAGCACAAAGCCTGGGGACCCATGCTACTCCTAACCCCTAAGATCTGGCCTGGAAGGTGCCTCCAGGTTGGGGAAGCCTCCAGGGCCATTGTCTGGCACCGGGCATCCACTAGTGGGACCCTCCCACTCAGTCTTCTGCTTCCTCTTCTGTGGAACAGGGTGGATGGCTGCCTGAAGGTTTCAAATGGGGAGTGGAGCTCAAGCTGGGGCTGCTTTACCGACGGAGTTCTACCCGATAGGTTGATGCAGAGATGGTGGTGGACCTAGCCCAGGCCCTGGAATCACTGAAGGGGACAGAAGGAGAGCCTTTGGAAGAGCAGCTGGATAAGGCTCTGGTGCGGAGAGTTGCCCTGAGCAGTGCTGGTGGCTTGAGCCCCATGGCAGCTGTGCTGGGTGCAGTGGCTGCTCAGGAAGTGCTGAAGGTGGGTACAGGTAGAGGCAGGGCGGGGCTGGGAAGGGTGCAGAGGTCGGTGTGGGTGCCACAGGGTGCCCAACACCAGATAGTGACCCTGGGGGTTTCACCAACCTGGGTGCAGCCCTCAGCCAGGATCTGAGGGGATTAGGAGGTGGGAAGAGTCCCCAGACTGAAGTGCTGACTTCTAGGCAGTCTCCAAGAAGTTTATGCCCCTGGACCAGTGGCTGTACTTTGATGCCCTTGATTGCCTTCCAGAAGATGAGGAGCCCTTTCCCAATCCTGAGGACTATGCACCGGTGAGAACCTGGGGTAGGGGTGCAAGCCTTATCCAAACTCAGGACTGGGGGGAAAGAGGAAGCACGGTCCCGAGATCCTGACCTGGAAAACTGGGTGCAGGAGGGAGATGCAGCACAGGCCAGTGGCCATCACTGACCCCTGTCTGTGTCCCCTAGAGAGACTGCCGCTATGACGGGCAAATTGCAGTGTTTGGGGCTGGTTTTCAGGAGAAGCTGAGCCACCAGCGCTACCTCCTGGTGAGCTATGTCATGAGGTTGGGAGTATGTGGAAGGGCAAGTCCTGGCCCTCTGGCTAAGGTTGCTCCTGCTGGCAGGTGGGTGCTGGCGCTATCGGCTGTGAGCTGCTCAAAGGCTTTGCCCTAGTGGGCCTGGGTGCTGGCGGCAGTGGGGGCGTGACTGTTGCTGACATGGACCATGTGGAGCGCTCCAACCTCAGCCGGCAGTTTCTCTTCAGGCCTCAGGACTTTGGTGTGAGTGCTGACCTAGCCCCACACCCGTGTCCTGGACTGTCCTCCCACAATGCGACCCTTCCCCCACCCAACGTCTTCCTGCTTTCTTCTCAGAGGCCAAAGGCGGAGGTGGCTGCAGAGGCCGCTCGCCGCCTGAACTCAGACTTGCAGGTGACCCCGCTCACCTACCAGCTGGATCTTACTACAGAGCACATCTATGGGGACAACTTCTTCTCCAGTGTGGATGGCGTGGCTGCTGCCCTGGACAGTTTCCAGGCCCGTGAGTGCTCAAGCCTAGAACTCACCCTTTGTCTGAGGCTGTGCCAGCCCCACTTCTGACCCTCTGCCCCCTTCGCTAGGGCGCTATGTGGCTGCTCGCTGCACCCACTATCTGAAGCCACTACTGGAGGCGGGCACAAAGGGCACCTTGGGCAGTGCTTGTGTGTTCATACCACACGTGACTGAGGACTACAGAGCCCCCGCCTCCGCTGCAGCTTCTGAGGATGCCTCCTACCCTGTCTGCACCGTGCGGCACTTCCCCAGCACAACCGAGCACACCTTGCAGGTGAGAAGAACCCCAGAGACTCCTACCCACCTGGCTCAGTCCTCAGCTGCAGACCCCTTTGCCAACCGGCACCTCATGGTTCCTCCCTCCCCTCACAGTGGGCCCGGGATGAGTTTGAAGGACTTTTCCATCTGTCTGCCGAGACCATCAACTGCCACCAACAGTAAGACCGCCAACAAGGGTGAATGGGAGTCCAGGCTCCCTAACACCAAGAGGCTTAGGGCTTAGCCTCAGACCTTCTCCTCTGTCCGCAGGGCACTCACGTCTCTGGCACACTTGGATGAGTCACAGGTGCTGACCGTGCAGCAGGTGGTGCTGGGTGTCCTGAGACAGCGTCCACAGACCTGGCGAGACTGCGTGCTTTGGGCCCTTGGCCAGTGGCAACTCTGCTTCCATTATGGCATCACACAGCTGCTGAGCCGCTTCCCACCCGACAAAGTGGGTGGCTAGGGGTCAGGAGGCTGAGGGCTCAGGGTGGCCCGACTGAGCCCAGCAGCCTCCATTTCCCTAGGTGCTAGAGAATGGAACTCTTTTCTGGTCGGGTCCCAAACAGTGTCCCCGGCCCTTGGAGTTTGACGCCAGCCAAGTGAGTGGAGTCCCTTGGCGGCCCTGAGATGGGAATATGACCCCTCAGAGCGGAGATGGGCACCTCTATATTTTGTAGAGATGCACAGATGCTGAGAGGGAGAGAGCCATGTTTGTGCACATGTGGGTGTCCAAATGGGAGGCAGAAGCAGGCACTCAAAACAGATCCACAAATGGGCGGTGACCCCCACCCCATGCACCCACACAAGCTCGCTCAAGCCCATGCAGCCACCCATGCTCTTGGTCTCATTGCAGGACACGCATCTCCTCTACGTGCTGGCGGCTGCCAACCTGTATGCCCAGATGCATGGGCTGCCTGGCTCACGGGACCAGACTGCGCTCAGGCGACTGCTGAAGTTGCAGCCATTGCCTGACCCCCAGGACTTAGCCCCCATTTTTTCTAGTGACCTGGAGCTGGCTTCGGCTTATGCTGAGTTTGGTGAGGTCCCTGACCCTGGCCCCCCGTGCTGTCACCCAAAGGCCTGACCCTCCTCAGCCTGTGCTGCAGAAAGAAGACAGGGTCTGGGGGCCCTGAAGCCAACTCAATACCTCTCAGGCCCTCTGACCTTGCTTCTCTGTAGCCTTGGGTTCATCCTCTGGCCCCTCAGTAGGTCCTCTCCCTGCTGCCTACCCCACCCCCACCCCACCCCCATTCCTTTGGCAGACTCTCAGCCAAAGAAAACAAAAACAAAAAACAAACAAAAAAACACAAACCGTGGGAGCAACTAGCTGTGGCCCCCAGATGAGAACAGAGTCACATAGGTGTGCATGGGCGCACACACACACACATACACACACACAAGTGAGGGCTGGGGCTGCTAGACAGGAGACTGCACCATCCATCAAGGGGTCTCCCTGAAAGTGGTAAGTGATAGGCTTGGCAGGGACCAAGGATAGGCAGCAGGCTCCAGAGGAGCGCAGGACATGGGGACTAAGGACTGCCCCAACACCCCCTTCTCCTGACAGGCCCTGAGCAGTCGAAGCAACTGCATGAAGCCCTGGAAATCTGGACTGTGGGCCCTCCCCTGGAACCCTTGACATTTGAGAAGGTGGGAGCCCAAGTGGGGGTGAAGGGCCGGGCTAGAGAGGTTGTTGGGGAAGGTCAAGAGCTAAGAAGGTAGCTTTGAAGCCCCTTGGCCTGAGTTTTCCTCCCAGAAGGACCCCAGAAGCAGCTCAGCTTCCCCGAGCCTCAGCCTCCTTATCTGTTAAGTGGGGAGATATAAGCATCCACCCCACCGAATTGCGTGAAGAGCTGTGCAGTGGCACAGGGTCGGCCGAGGTGAGGGGCACTGGGACAATGCTAATTACTACTGTGCCTTGGGCCTCACAGGACAATGATTTCCATGTGGATTTTGTGGCGGCAGCGGCGAGCCTGCGAGCTCAGAATTATGGGATCCCACCAGCCGACCGCACCAAGGTACCCTGCCCCTTGGGGCTCAGGCCTGGAGGTGGGGGTCAAACCCTAGCCTTATGCCTTGGGCCCAGACCAAATCTCCTGTCCTTGGCAGACGAAGCGAATTGTGGGCCAGATTACCCCAGCCATTGCCACTACTACGGCAGCTGTGGCTGGCCTGGTGGGCCTGGAGCTGTATAAGGTGGTGGGCAGCCCACGGCCCCGCAGTGCCTTTCGCCACAGCTACCTGAACCTGGCTGAAAACTACTTTAGCCGCTGGGTACCTCACGCCCCAGCCATCCAGAAGGTGAGCCCTTGACACCCCACCCATACCAGACCTGAGTTTTCCCTGCACCTACCCAAACAGGCCCTACTTCAGCTTCAGGCTCTGATCAGGACCCAGACTCTGGGGGAGTCATCAAGACTCCCTCCAGTCGCCTCCCTGCTGCAAAGCCAGGCTGGGACCTGTCAGACACAGGAAGCAGCCGTCAGCCACCCCCACCCCCCAACAGTCAGGGTCTGGGGGAGCTGCAGCTTTAACTCATTAGTGGAGCCAGACATCCCCCGCAGTTCCCTCCTTCCCAGAAGTGCCCCTGAGGGGGAGAGGGGACTAGGGCCCTAGCCCCAAACAGAGCCTAATATCGGCCTGCAAAGCATGGGGATCCTGGCCCGCCCCCTCGACCTGAGTTAAAGGGCACTGAGCTCACCACCACGGGTGTGGGGTGTGCAGCCCTGTGGGGATGTGTGCATTCATGTCACAGGTGTGAGTGCACACTGGTCTGGGCATCCCTGGCCCTGTGGTGTGTGGGCATGGAGGGAGCATGCTTGCACATCTGTGTGCCAGATGGGACTGCAGGGCTCTTTCACAATGTGGGCTTGCGTGTGTGTGCATGTGAGTACACATGTGGGCTTGTGTACATGTGTGTTCCTTCAAGTGTAGGGCTATGAATGCCCCTGGCTGTGTGCCCAGGCTCTGCAATAGTTGGCATTTCCTTAGGGCAGAGGAGAGGGTACAGAGAGAATTCCCTCACCACGGGAGAGGGGAGAGGTCATGGGCCAGCACTGGGCTTTTGCTGAGCAGCCCTGGGGTCCCTCAGGGCACAGCACACAGAGCCCCTTTGTGAGGGGCCCCTCCTCTAGCTAGAACACAAGCTGCCTTTGTCCATGGAGGAGGGGGAGGGGAAGGGTCCCCCATCTCACCTCTGGCCTCGTCTCAGCTTGACCCCACTGTGTTTTCTGGGGAGCTGGCAGAACTCCTCCTGTCTTGGTGCCTGGCTGCCTGCCACCCTTATGCCCTCAGCTCTGGGTACCAGAACCCCAAGACTCCAGAAATAAGGAAGGAACAAAGGGACAGGAAGAGGAGTCCTCTGTGGACTGTGTTCCTGCTAGAGTCACTGTGCCTCTTGCCATGTGTCCATGAGTAGTCCAAGGCCCTGGTGGTAAAGGATTAGGGGACAGGATTTACCCCACCCCCAGCATCCAGCCTTGCATTTGAGGAACAAGCAGTTTTATCAGAGACTGCAGCAGCCCTGCTCCCGCTTCCTCAGGAAGCATTGCTCCCCCCAACAACACACACACACACACACACACACACACGACTGTGTGATGGATCGCCTGTTTCCCTCTGTGGGGGCCCCGTATCCCCATTTCCTGTGCTGGCCCCAGCATGGGCGGGGAGGGTGTTGAGATTCTGGGCCCAGATCCCACCTTCCACCCCCACCCACTGGCTTCTCCTTCCTGCCTCTAGTCCAGCTCCTCCCCTAGGAAAGGGGCCATAAGCTATTGGTAACTGGGGTAGGGGGAGGGTGTGTGTGTAAGAAGCTTCTCACTCCTCCCCACTACCGCCCCCCAGTTCCATCACTGGAAGTGGACCTGTTGGGACCGCCTGGAAGTGCCTGCTGGGCAGCCCGAGAGGACCCTGGAGTCACTGCTGGCCCATGTCCAGGTGTGCCCCATTCCTGCCCTTCCCCCAGGCCTGGCCCAGCCTGGCCCAGCTGGAACCTAACCTGTCTCTCTCTAGAAACTAAATGGGCTGAGGGTGAGGATGCTGCTGCACGGGAAGGCCCTACTCTACTCGGCAGGATGGTCTCCTGAAAAGCAGGACCAGCACCTGTCCCGCAGGTGAGCCCACACCTGGCTTTAACCTCATTCTGTCCCTGGAGGTTGGAGGTGGGGGACAAGCAGCCTTTCCTCTTCCCAATCCCATTTGGGCCCCTCACACCTTCCTGAAGTTTTCTTTTGCCAAATGGAGCCAGCAAATGGGCTGGGGGCGGGGTGAGGGCCAAGAGCCTGAGGAGGGGCCTCTAGGAGCTGCCTGCTTGGCCAGCCCCACCAGCTCACGCCCTGCTCAGCTCCCCTTTCACGGCCCACTCCCAGAGGACTCACAGCTTCCTGCCTCCTGCCCACCCCGCCAGCCGCTCTTAAAATAGTTTCAGATGTTTCCTGTCTTGGGCTGCTCCTGCTCCTGGCTTGGGCTCCTTATGGCCCGCCAACACCCTATAGTCCATGCCAGGACACTCTCTGCCTGCCACTGCTCACCTACCCAATCTCCCCACCCCTCTTCCCCCCATGCCACCAGGGTGACGGATCTGGTGCTGGAGGTGACACGCCAGGTGCCTAAGCCTGGGCAGCGGGTGCTGGTATTGGAGCTCAGCTATGAGGGTGAGAAGGAGGACGTTACCTTCCCACCCTTGCACTACAAGCTGTGACAAGGCAGCAGCCCCACCACCCAGTTCTGTTGAGCCATGCATCCCAAGCCTACAGTAGGCGCTTAATAAATGCTTGTTGAAGGAAGGTGTAAGTGGACAGGATGGATGATGGAACACGGGGCAGACACATGGGGTGTGACACGGACATGACAGGGACCCCTGCAGGGAGGGAAAAGGCTCTTTAGATTCGCCTGCCTGAGTTGTGCCTTGCAGGACTGAGGCTGCCTCCTGGAGCCTCAGGGGTATGGAACCAGGACAGTGCAGAGAAAGGCCTTTATTGTCCCAGGCTGGAGGGCAGGGTCAGAGGTAGCTGACAACATCATTGCAGATGATGGGCTGGCGACTGCGGCAACTCATGAGGGCTGCAAAGCGTGAGACATCTGCAGGCAGTTCGGGTTCCGGGCGAGGTGGGCATGACAGTCGCTTTCCTGCCACTGCTGCCCGGCGTGCCCTGGCCAGCTGGCGCCGCAGCTGCTCAGAGAGGCCAAGCAGGAACTGGGGGGGCCGAGCACGGGCACGGGGCCCACCCCCATTGTCCCCCTCACCTGCTGCCTCGGGCAGCTCCATCCAGTTGTGCACCAAGTCAGCAAAACAGTTGTCTCCCAGCACCAGGGGCTGGCGACTACGACCTCTGCTAAGTAGGGCTGCTGTCCAGTCCTCAGCTTCCAGCCCCTGCCAGTGCTCCAGGCAGGCGTCTGGGGTGGACTTGGGCCGTGGTCGGTGGGCAGGTGGTACACTGGCCGCAGGAGCTCTGCCAGGCAGGGGGATGCCACTGGCCGAGAGGCGCTGTCTACGGGGGGGCCATGCTGAGGGTGCTGGATGCTGGAGTACAGGCAGCTCTTCCTCTCTCCATGTGCTGCCTGACACCTCTGAGAAGCCAGAGTCCCAGTCTAGGGCATGCTCCCTGGGGCCTCCCAAGGCTGCACCCCTGTCTCCTGTCACCACAGCTTCTTCCTCCTCTTCCTCCACACCACAGGCTGAGTCCTCTTCCAAGGCATCTGAGGCCCTGAGCCGGTGCTTGAGCCGCATGCCTGGGCCAGGTTTGGGGGGTTCTGGAAGGGGGCCAGGCATTGGGGGTGAGTCTGTGTCCCGGCCACACAGCTGTGGAAGAAGAGAGGGCAGAAGTCGAAGGAGCAGTGCTTGTCACCCCTGTCTGCCTGGTCAGGCCAATTCCAAAACAGAAGGCCCAGGAGGGCTGGATTGGCCTGCAGGCCTAGGCAGCAAAGCCTCTAGTGGGCACAGGGCCGGCATGGGGCGTTGGCACACGAAGCTCGTGTGGCTCCCATCGGCCGACCTGGTGGCAGTCCGGCAGGCTGCAGCACGCAGCGCCGGGCAAGTCGGTACCCGCCACCAGGGCGGGAGGCAGGGTTGCGGGCCTGCATTGGGAAATAAGTCCTGCTCAGGGCTGGGGGGGGCATCCTGTGACTCTTGAGGGATTCAGCTCCCCAAAGCCCGCAGCGTCTTTCAGAGAAGAATAGAGCACCTGCCAGGTGGGGTATAGAGGACAGAGGTACAGGCCAGCCTGGAATAGGGGGCATCCATAGCAGCGCCACACCTCTTTAGTCCCTCACAGCCCCCTGCTCCGCCCCACAAGAAGTTTCTCCCACCAACTTCCTCCGCCGCGCCGGCAGCACGGCCAGCTGGGCGGCTGTTACTTGATGCCCAGCACAGCTTCCAACCGTCCGAAACCCGACGCGGGCCATCTGGGTCATCTGCGTCGCCCCGCCCCCATCCTGTCTTGGATGGGCACTCGGGAGAGCCCCCCACCCGAGTGCCGTTCGGGCAGGAAGGCAGCCGAGCACCCCACACACGTCCTCACAAGCCACACCCGCTCCCAAGCCTCACCAGTTCCCAGCGGAGCTGGCCCAGGAAACTGTCAAGCCGAGCACTGTGCATGCCCGTTCCGGAGCCCCCGCCAGGCCTGCCAGTTCCTCTTCGAACTCCAGCCAGAGGGATGCGGAGAGGGCCCCGCGGGCCGTCCAGCGGCGCCCTTACCCTCCGCCTGGCTCCGCGGCTCCTCCCTCTCCCTAGCTCCCGCCGTCGCTGCCGCCCCAACATCTGGCAGCCCCGGCCCCGCCCCTAGCGCCGCAGCCAATGGGGCTGGGGCGGGGCTGATGTGGCCCCGCCCCCCGGACTCTGCCGGGTGGGTGAGCCGGACACCCACTACCAACTCCACAGCAGCTCTGGGGGGAGGGGCGGGACTATAGCTGGAAGCTGGGCCGCGTCCGGCCCCTGACTACCCGGGCCGTTGAGCTGACTCCGGGTTCGCTGCATGACCCAGGACAAGTCGCTGCCTTGCGGTAGCCTCAGCTTCCCCATTTTTCCCAGGATAGAGTTGTGGTCCCTCCCGCGCGGGTTCCCCGGCTGCGCCCTTGGGCGGGCAGAGCGCCCCCAATCGTCGGATTCGGCACTGATGTGGCCCACTCGCGGTTCGACCCACTGAATCCGCTCCTGTAGCCGGCCTTGACAGTCCCTGGAAGTCATGGGAGGGGTCCGGCCCCTCAGAGGACTCCGGGAACGCCGAACCTCTTTGCAGCACCGGGGAGGAGCCTCGGCCAAGGCTCAGACCCCGCCCTATCTGCCCCTCATCTCGGCCTAGCTAAGCAGGGCTGCCCTCTAGTGGGCAGCGCCTGGTTAGCTGCGATTCCCGCGGCGACACTCCCATCCCCTCTGCCCCAGACCACATGCGGGCTGAGTACAAGGGGCTACGGCGGGGCTCTCTGACCCACCTTCCCTGAGCCCGCTCCATAGTCGGAGGCTAGGTTCAAGGACACAGACTAACTGGAGACAAACTAGACAAGTCTGTAGACAGAAAAATACCAGGGAATGAGGGCAACGGGCCAGGTTGGGAGAGGGGACTCTCAGAGGAGGTGGCATTCTGTATGGGATCTGGATGAGCCATCAAGGGGAGATCAAGAAGAGGGGCATTCTAGGTGGTGGGATCAGCCAGGTACAGGCCCTGAGAGGACAGGAGCTAGACAGGACATAACATAAAGAAGACTTAGATATCTCTGATGGTGGTAGTTGGGGGAGTGAAGAGGTCAGCAAAACCAGGCTCCTAGCAGTCTTAGAAAGGAATAAGGGGTTTTGTTCTTGGTGTGATGGGGAGCAATGGGGGCTTTTGAGCATCACCTGGGCTGCAAAGAAAGAGGTCCCTTGGGGGAATGTTTTGGAGTTAAAAATCAAGCCTTGCTGATGCATGAGTATGGGAAGAGAAAGAGAAGCATGAAGCATGACTCCTAGATTTCTGGCCTGAACAACTGATTGGATGGAATGGCCATGAATCAATCCAAGCAAGACTGGAGAAGAGTGGGCTTGGAGACGAAAATCAAATGATCATTTGTGGACATGTGACCCTTAAGATGCCTGTTAGGCATCTAAGAGGAGATGCGGGGTCAGCCACTGGGTGTGTGACTCTGCTGCCTGGGAGAGAGATCAGGACTGAAGCTTTGGATCTGGGAGGCAAAGTGAGTGGATGGTATTTTTTCTTTTTTTCCAAAAGAGAAGTCATTAATTAAGCAATGCTTTTATTTTTATTTTCACTTATATATTTTTTGAATTTTATTTATTTTTTTACACAGCAGGTTCTTATTAGTTATCTACTTTATACATATTAGTGTATATGTATCAATCCCAATTTCCCAATTCATCCCATCCCCCCACCCCCACCCCACCACTTTCCCCCCTTGGTGTCCATATGTTTGTTCTCTACCTCTGTGTCTCCATTTCTGCCCTGCAAACTGGTTCATCTGTACCATTTTTCTAGGTTCCCCATATATGTGTTAATACACGATATTTGTTTTTCTCTTTCTGACTTACTTCACTCCGTATGAGAGTCTCTAGATCCATCCATGTCTCTACAAATGACCCAAATTCATTTCTTTTTATGGCTGAGTAGTATTCCATTGTATGTATGTACCACGTCATCTTTATCCATTCATCTGTCGATGGGCATTTAGGTTGCTTCCATGACCTGGCTATTGTAAATGGTGCTGCAATGAACATTGGGGTGCATGTGTCTTTTTGAATTATGGTTTTCTCTGGGTATATGCCCAGTAGTGGGATTGCTGGGTCATACGGTAATTCTATTTTTAGTTTTTTAAGGAACCTCCATACTGTTGTCCATAGTGGCTGAATCAATTTACATTCCCACCAACAGTGCAAGAGGGTTCCCTTTTCTCCACACCCTCTCCAGCATTTGTTGTTCGTAGATTTTTCTGATGATGCCCATTCTAACTGGTGTGAGCTGATACCTCATTGTAGTTTTGATTTGCATTTCTCTAATAATTAGTGATGTTGAGCAGCTTTTCATGTGCTTCTTGCCCATCTGTATGTCTTCTTTGGAGAAATGTCTATTTAGGTCTTCTGCCCATATTTTGATTGGGTTGTTTGTTTTTTTAATATTGAGCTGCATGAGCTGTTTATACATTTTGGAGATTAATCCTTTGTCCATTGATTCGTTTGCAAGTATTTTCTCCCATTCTGAGGGTTGTCTTTTCGTCTTGTTTGTAGTTTCCTTTGCTTTCCAAAAGCTTTGAAGTTTCATTAGGTCCCATTTGTTTATTTTTGTTTGTATTTCCATTACTCTAGGAGGTGGATGAAAAAAGATCTTGCTGTGATTTATGTCAAAGAGTGTTCTTCCTATGTTTTCCTCTGAGAGTTTTATAGTGTCCAGTCTTACATTTATGTCTCTAATCCATTTTGAGTTTATTTTTGTGTAGGGTGTTAGGGAGTGTTCTAATTTCATTCTTTTACATGTACCTGTCCAGTTTTCCCAGCATCACTTATTAAAGTGATTGTCTTTTCTCCATTGTATATCCTTGCCTCCTTTGTGATAGATTAGTTGACCATAGGTGCGTGGGTTTATTTCTGGGCTTTCTATCCTGTTCCATTGATCTATACTTCTGTTTTTGTGCCAGTACCATATTGTCTTGATTACTGTAGCTTTGTAGTATAGTCTGAAGTCAGGGAGTCTGATTCCTCCAGCTCCGTTTTTTTCCCTCAAGACTGCTTTGGCTATTCGGGGTCTTTTGTGTCTCATACAAATTTTAAGATTTTTTGGTTCTAGTTCTGTAAAAAATGCCACTGGTAATTTGATAGGGATTGCATTGAATCTGTAGATTGCTTTGGGTAGTATAGTCATTTTCACAACATTGATTCTTCCAATCCAAGAACATGGTATATCTCCCCATCTGTTTGTGTCATCTTTGATTTCTTTCATCAGTGTCTTATAGTTTTCTGAGTACAGGATTTTACCTCCTTAGGTAGGTTTATTCCTAGGTATTTTATTCTTTTTGTTGCAGTGGTGAATGGGATTGTTTCCTTAATTTCTCTTTCTGATCTTTCATTGTTAGTGTATAGGAATGCAAGAGATCTCTGTGCATTAATTTTGTATCCTGCAACTTTACCAAATTCATTGATCAGCTGATTCACCGATCAGTTTTCTGGTGGCATCTTTAGGATTCTCTATGTATAGTATCATGTCATCTGCAAACAGTGACAGTTTTACTTCTTCTTTTCCAATTTGTATTCCTTTTGTTTCTTTTTCTTCTCTGATTGCCATGGCTAGGACTTCCAAAACTATGTTGAATAATAGTGGTGTGAATGGACATCCTTGTCTTGTTCCTGATCTTAGAGGAAATGCTTTCAGTTTTTCACCATTGAGAATGATGTTTGCTGTGGGTCTGTCGTATATGGCCTTTATTATGTTGAGGTACGTTCCCTCTATGCCCACCTTCTGGAGAGTTTTTATCATAAATGGGTGTTGAATTTTGTCAAAAGGTTTTTCTGCATCTATTGAGATGATCATATGGTTTTTCTTCTTCAATTTGTTAATATGGTGTATCACATTGATTGATTTGCATATATTGAAGAACGCTTGCATCCCTGGGATAAATCCCACTTGATCATAGTGTATGATCCTTTTCATGTGTTGTTGGATTCTGTTTGCTAGTATTTTGTTGAGGATTTTTGCATCTATATTCATCAGTGATATTGGTCTATAATTTTCTTTTTTTGTAGTATCTTTGTCTGGTTTTGGTATCAGGGTAATGGTGGCCTTGTAGAATGAGTTTGGGAGTGTTCCTTCCTCTGCAATTTTTTGGAAGAGTTTGAGAAGGATGGGTGTTGGCTCTTTAAATGTTTGATAGAATTCACCTGTGAAGCCATCTGGTCCTGGACTTTTGTTTGTTGGAAGATTTTTAATCACAGTTTCAATTTCATTACTTGTGATTTGTCTGTTCATATTTTCTATTTCTTCTTGGTTCAGTCTTGGAAGGTTATACCTTTCTAAGAATTTGTCCATTTCTTCCAGCTTGTCCATTTTATTGGCATAGAGTTGCTTGTAGTAGTCTCTTAGGATGCTTTGTATTTCTGTAGTTTCCATTGTAACTTCTTTTTCATTTTTGCTTTTTTTTTTTTTTTTTTGTGGTACGTGGGCCTCTCACTGTTGCGGCCTCTCCTGTTGTGGAGCACAGGCTCCAGATGCGCAGGCTCAGCGGCCATGGCTCACGGGCCCAGCCGCTCCGCGGCATGTGAGATCTTCCCAGACCGGGTCACGAACCCGTGTCCCCTGCATCAGCAGGCGGACTCTCAACCACTGTGCCACCAGGGAAGCCCCTCCTTTTTCATTTTTAATTTTATTGATTTGAGTCCTCTCCCTCTTTTTCTTGATGAGTCTGGCTAAAGGTTTATCAATTTTGTTTATCTTCTCTAACAACCAGCTTTTAGTTTTATTGATCTTTGCTATTGTTTTCTTTGTTCCTATTTCATTTATTTCTGCTCTGATCTTTATAATTTCACCGAAATTATAAAGCCTGAAACATTCTTTATTTTAAAGTCTATTTTATCTGATATGAGTACTGCTACTCCAGCTCTCTTTTGATTTCCATTTGCATGGAATATCTTTTTCCATCCCCTCACTTTCAGTCTGTATCTGTCCCTAGGTCTGAAGTGGGTCTCTTGCAGACAGCATATATATGGGTCTTGTTTTTGTATCCATTCCGGAAGCCTGTGTCTTTTGGTTGGAGCATTTAATCCATTCACGTTTAAGGTAATTATCGACATGTATGTTCCTATTACCATTTTCTTAGTTGTTTTGGGTTTGTTTTTGTAGGCCCTTTTCTTCTCTTGTGTTTCCCACTAAGAGAAGTTCCTTTAGCATTTGTTGTAGAGCTGGTTTGGTGGTGCTGAATTCTCTTAGTTTTTGCTTGTCTGTAAAGCTTTTGATTTCTCCATCGAATCTGAATGAGATCCTTGCCGGGCAGAGTGCTCTTGGTTGTAGGTTCTTCCCTTTCATCACTTTAAGTATATCATGCCACTCCCTTCTGGCTTGTAGAGTTTCTGCTGAGAAATCAGCTGTTAACCTTATGGGAGTTCCCTTGTATGTTATTGTCGTTTTCTCCTTGCTGCTTTCAATAATTTTTCTTTGTCTTTAATTTTTGTCAATTTGATTACTATGTGTCTCGGCATGTTTCTCCTTGGGTTTATCCTGCCTGGGACTCTCTGAGCTTCCTGGACGTGGGTTGCTATTTCCTTTCCCACGTTAGGGAAGTTTTCGGCTGTAATCTCTTCAAATATTTTCTCTGGTCCTTTCTCTGTCTCTTCTCCTTCTGGGACCCCTATAAGGCGAATGTTGTTGCATTTAATGTTGTCACAGAGGTCTCTTAGGCTGTCTTCATTTCTTCTCATTCTTTTTTCTTTATTCTGTTCCGCAGCAGTGAATTCCACCATTCTGTCTTCCAGGTCACTTATCCGTTCTTCTGCCTCAGTTATTCTGCTATTGATTCCTTTTAGTGTATTTTTCATTTCAGTTATTGTATTGTTCATCTCTGTTTGTTTTTGGTCTTTAATTCTTCTAGGTGTTTGTTCTTTAATTCTTCTAGGTCTTTGTTAAACATTTCTTGCATTTTCTCCATCTTTGCCTCCATTCTTTTTCCGAGGTCCTGGGTCATCTTCACTATCATTATTCTGAATTCTTTTTCTGGAAGGTTGCCTATCTCCACTTCATTTAGTTGTTTTTCTGGGGTTTTATCTTGTTCCTTCATCTGGTACAAAGTCCTCTGCCTTTTCATTTTGTCTATTTTTCTGTGAATGTGGTTTTCCTTCCACAGGCTACAGAATTGTAGCTCTTCTTGCTTCTGCTGTCTGCCCTCTGGTGGATGAGGCTATCTAAGAGGCTTGTGCAAGCTTCCTGATGGGAGGGACTAGTGGTGGGTAGAGCTGGGTGTTGCTCTGCTGAGTAGAGCTCAGTGAAACTTTAATCTGCTTGTCTGCTGATAGGTGGGGCTGGGTTCCCTCCCTATTGGTTGTTTGGTCTGAGGTGACCCAGCACTGGAGCCTACCTGGCTCTTTGGTGTGGCTAATGTCGGGCTCTGGGAGGGCTTATACCAAGGAGTACTTCCCAGAACTTCTTCTGCCAGTGTCCTTGTCCCCATGATGAGCCACAGCCACCCCCTGCCTCTGCAGGAGACCTCCAACACTAGCAGGTAGGTCTGGTTCAGTCTCCTATGGGGTCACTGCTCCTTCCCCTGAGTCCCAAAGCTCATACTACTTTGTGTGTGCCCTCCAAGAGTGGAGTCTCTGTTTCCCCCAGTCCTGCCGAAGTCCTGCAATCAAATCCCTCTAGCCTTCAAAGTCTGATTCTCTAGGAATTCCTCCTCCTGTTGCCGGACCCCCAGGTCGGGAAGCCGGACGTGGGGCTCAGAACCTTCACTCCAGTGGGCGGACTCCTGTGGTATAAGTGTTCTCCCATTTGTGAGTCACCCACCCCGAAGTTATGGGATTTGATTTTACTGTGATTGCGCCCCTCGTACCATCTCACTGTGGCTTCTCCTTTGTCTTTGGATGTGGGGTATCTTTTTTGGTGAGTTCTAGTGTCTTCCTGTTGATGACTGTTCAGCAGCTAATTGTGATTCC
Source organism: Tursiops truncatus (assembly GCF_011762595.2). Taxonomy (NCBI): domain Eukaryota; kingdom Metazoa; phylum Chordata; class Mammalia; order Artiodactyla; family Delphinidae; genus Tursiops; species Tursiops truncatus. The sequence continues at coordinate 64,607,702 of NC_047043.1, read as the reverse complement.
GATGCTCTCACAAGAGGGAGTGAGTGCACGTCCTTCAACTCCGCCATCTTGAACCAATCTGAGTGGATGGTGTTTAAGGCCATGTGCCTGGATGTGAGGCGGAAGGTGGACAGAGGATGGCAGCAGTCAGGACTGAGCCCTGGAACACTCCACTGGGTGGAGGTAGGGACGATGAAGCAGAACCAGCAAAGGAACTGAGCAGGAGCAGCCAGAGAGGTGGGAGGAAGCTGAGGGAGTGTGGGCACTTAGGAGCCAAGGGGAGCAAGCATCAAATGCTGCCGAGGCGGTAAGAGTAGAGAATAAACTGCAGTTTGAAGGTCTCTGAGGACCCCAACAAGGGCATTTTTATGGAGAGAGGGACAAGCTCAACTATAGTGGGTAGAAAAGAGAGTGAGAGGTGAAGAACTGGAGAGGGCATGTGTAGACAACCTTTTAAACATTGACATATAATGTAAATAAAATGAACAGACAACTCTCAAAGGTACAGCACTATAAATGTTAAAATCTGTAGACACCTGTGCAACTGTCACCCAGATCAAGATATAGAATATCACCAGCCACTCCAGGAAGCCACTTTTTGCCCCCTCCAATTGATACCCCCAAAAGTAACCACCATTTTTATTTCTGTCACCAAGGATACCTTTTGTTTGTTTAATGTACACAGGTTTTGAGAGATTTTGTTGATGGTTGGGCTCAGGTTTTATAGGCAGATAATGTTCTTTCTTTTTTTTTCTTTTTTTTGTTTGGCTGTGTTGGGTCTTCATTGCTGCGGTGAGCGGGGGCTACTCTTTGTTGCAGTGCACAGGCTTTGCGGTGGCTTCTCTTGTTGTGGAGCATGGGCTCTAGGCGCACGGGCTTCAGTAGTTGTGGCACGCAGGCTCAGTAGGTGTGGCTCATGGGCTCTAGAGTGCAGGCTCAGTAGTTGTGGTGCACGAGCTTAGTTGCTCCATGGCATGTGGGATCTTCCCAGACCAGGGATCGAACCCGTGTCTCCTGCATTGTCAGGATTCTTAACTGCTGCACGACCAGGGAAGTCCCTAGGCAGATAATGTTCTAATGGGAGTGGGCAGCTGGAGTTCAGACTCTGTGGGGTAGCAGGTCCTGGGCCCAGTTTTCCTGGGTTCAGTCTCCTGTGCTTGCTCTGTCTCCAGGGACTGCATGACCAAGACTTCCTTGAGCCTCAGTTTCCCTATCTGAAGCTTGATCCTTCTCCCCTCACATCTCCTTTGAATTCTAGTAATAAATAGGGGAATTCACTGGGAGCAGTGAAAAAAAATGGAGTTTTCCAGGCCTCTTGATGGCTGGAGTCTAGAGCTCAGTCACTAGGGATGGGCAGGGCTAGAATCTTGGAGGCCCAGCTTTGTTTGAGCAACTGACCTGGCAACGGGGTGGGCCTGACAAACACTTCTGGCTTTCTGTAGTCTCCTCTGCTGTCTGTATCTTCAGGCCACTATGGTGCTGCTCAGGCCCCTGGTGCTTCTTCTTGCTCTGGTTGTCTCTGGTGAGGAGCTGGTGGGTGGGGGAACTCCAGTTCTCACCCCCTGACTCCACAGTGGAGTCTTGATCCCTCTCAGATAAGCTACCATGGAGGACAGGGGGTGGGGGGAGCCAGGAAATGGCAAAGATCTGTATCCCTGACCCTCATTCCTTCTCTTGGCTGCTTCCTCGACCAAGTTCTCACTCCCAGTCTGTGAAATGAGCTGACCCATGGTTGGATGTGGGGGACAAGGAAGGACTTTGGCTGCTTGTTTCCAGGATGTGGCCAGGCCCTAAGGCAGAAAGGAGGGACTCTGATTGTGTATATGGTTCCATGAGAATGGGGGCCTCCAGCCTGAATCATCTCTTCCTCACAGACCTCCACTCCCTGCCCTGGTTCATAAATGTCTCTGAGAGCCAGGGACCTGGCACCATCCTTCAGTCTTTCTCCTTCAACTGCTCTTCACACACACCCACCCTGGAGTTGCTCCATGTGCAGCCACCCACCACCTTCTTCAACCCACCTAGCCTAACTAGATGGCAGGGGATCTATGTGGGCAAGGTAGGGTCATGGGCACAACTGGGGACCATGGGGGAACAAGGACAGACCCTAAATTCACAAAGCCAGAGGTGGCATAGGGGGATGGAGATCCTAGGCCCCACAGGGCACTGCCTCCTGCCACAGATGACCTTGAGCAGCTCGGCCCGGCTGGATGCCCTGACAGTGAACCACTATGAACTGCAGCTGCGGTTCACATGTGGCAACCATGTGATGGAGGGGCCACTGTCTGTGGATGTGCAGCGGGACCCTGGCCATATCCAGTGTGCTGGTCGATTTGCCAGCCCAGGTGAGGCCAGGGACAGCAGGCAGGGGGTGTGGGCAGGCATGACCTGAACAGAACCCCCCATGACCTCCCCTCTGAGCAGCTGGGGAAATCATTCAGGTGCCAGAAACTGTCAAACCTGGGGCCCGGCTGTACACTCTGCTGCTCCCAGGCCAGGGAGCCCAGGTGAGCCCTGCACATGGGCAGTGGTGGTGGTGGGGGGGTAGGATGGAGGGTCGGGGGGAGATGCAGAGACCAAGCCCAGCCCCTGTGTGGCCATGCATAGCCTGCAGAAGGATTCTTTAGTCTACAGCTGAGCCTCAGCAATGATGCATGTTTTTGGAGAGAGCCACTGAGGGCTGCCCACCCCCAATGACTATGGCTGTTCCCATAGGGACATCTCAGGGGCTGAGTTCTTCTTTAAATTCTTCTGAATTCTTCATGAAATTTCTGTATCATGAAATTTCTGTATCAGATTTCCAAAAGAAATCTAGATTAAAAACAAAATAATTAGTTTAAAAGCAGAGAGGATTGAGGATCAGGGCCCGGGGGAGCCCAGGCTAGAGTGGCAGTGGCAGGGTATGGGAGAGTTGAGAGTGGGCAGGTACCTGCTGGGTTGTTGGGGGACTTTGACAGGGATGCTTGGGGCACTGAGGGTTGGGGAAGGGGCCTCCAGCATCTCTGTCCTGTCAGATGAGCATCACCAGTGCCCAGGATCCGCCATACTTCCCTGGACCTTTCTCTATCAATGGGCAGGGCTGGCTGCAGGCGCCATCCCAGGGCCTCAAAGGCCAGGCTCAAAAGGTGAGCATGACTTGGGACCTGGAGATATCCATGAATTGGGCATAAAATGGGCAGAGCCACTACCTCCTGGAAGTTTGTTTGTTCCTGACCTCCTCAATCATGCTGCCTTTTCCAGACATAGCCCATACCTGTACCTGCTGCCCCATGCTGGCTGTACTCCCACCTTGGCCTGCTTCTGTGCTGGGCTCTGGAGTTCTAGAAAGAAGAGGGATCCCTGGCTCCAGGAGCCCATGGTGCCCCTTATAGAAAGGAGAAAGTTCTGAGCAGTCACACAGGAAGTGAAAGCTCTGGGTACAGTGCCTAGTGTAGTCTGGAGGAGGTTAGAGAAGTTCCTTCTTTAAAACTTCCATGTCTTATTGACTGACTCTTAGCAACTCTAAGATGATAATTCACATTGTGAATGATTCATATATTACTCTTTTGGGGGCTGTATGCATCCTAAGAGAAGGACTTATGACCCAGAAGAGTGAGACACAAAGGAATATCTGTCAGCAGAGTGACAGGTCATAGGGAGGAGTGAGTGTCGGGGTTCCTTGCGGAGGTCCTGAGGTGGCGCTGCCTATTTGAAGGGACGACTGGGCACAGATATACAGGTAGACACACACCGTGGTTCCCTTCTTGTTTTGTGTGCACCGCAGGTCTTCCAGCTTCAGATCCTGGTGAACTTTGGACAAGGCCGAAGCTGCTGTGGGATGCTGACAGTGAAAGTTTTGCCTGCTCCCTCCAGCCAGGTCTCCTTCCTGTAAGGTTCCCCTACCCTGGGAACAGTGGGGAAGGCAGGACCTAGCCCCAGGGAATTAGGAGTAGGGTTAAGGTGTGGGGCTGCTTGAGCATCCCCAGCTGGCTCCTGTACCAGGGAAGACCCAGGGGAGGGGTCCGCAGACCCCGCCGGGGTGGCGGGAGAAAGTAGGAGCCAGTGCCCCCATTTTGGTCCAGGCAGCAAGCCCAGAATATCACCATCCCGGAGAACCTGGTCCCCGGAAGTAAGGTGGTTCAGGTCCAGGCCCGGGGCTTCGGTGTGCGCTACGAGATCCTCTCCCCAGTGCCCTGCCGGCTCTTCTCCATCGGACGCGGTGAGGGGCACGGAGGGCGGGTAAGGGGATGCCTCTGCGGCTGGTCTAGAAGCGACCCGCACTACCTCATCGCTCTCTTGAGTAAACGAGGCTGGTGCCGAGGCAGAAACTGGGGCGAGGTCGCGTTTGGGGGCCCGAAGTTAGAAGCGAGCCTTGGAGGAGGCGGCCAAGTGGTCAGTCTCTGCGCCCTCCCCCGCCAGCGGATCCGTGGGAGGGTGGGAACTGGACTGAGCTGGGGGTGGGGCCGAACTCTGCGTCCCCCGCCCTCCCAACCCGCCCAGTCGACGGAGTGGTCCGGACAACGTCGCCCCTGGAGCTGGCGCAAGCCCCAGACGCCGCGGTCACTAGGCTGCGGGTGAAGGCCTTTGAGCGTCTCCGGCCGTGGGCCAGCGCCGAGCTTGATTTCAAGGTAGACGTGCAGTCGGTCAACCGCTGGCCCCCGCGCTGCACACCAGCGCTGCTGGCGTGAGTATATGGGAGCCTTACCTTGGCTATTGGGTAGAGCCATGGTTCGCCGCCCCGCCCCAGCTCCCGCCCTGCCGCCCTGCCCTCTGCTCCCAGGACTCAAATCCCCGAGACCACGCCTGTGGGCACCGTGCTGAATACCTTCACTTGCACTGACCCGGACTCTCCTGGCTCCACCCTGGACTACCAGCTACTGTTCCACAGCCCTGCTGGCGCAGCCAGCCTCTACCTTCAAGACAGAGTCCTGGAGGTGCCCAGTCCCCGATCCCAGACCCATGTGCAGAGTGCTTGAACAGGAAGGGGGGGTGGGCCAATGGTCTGCGGGAGCAGAGACCATGAGGGTGAAGGAGATGGTGGTGGAGCCAACCTGCTTTACAGTCTGGAAAACGGAGGGTCAGGGTAGGCTATCTGTGAGTAACCTGGCCTGAGGCAGCCCAGTGTGGCTCAAGGCTCTCCCAGGCCTTGGCTGGGCATCACCCTCTGGCCCCTCTGACTAGGTGAATGCCACACTGGACTGTGACACTCCTGGCGCCTGCTTTCATCATGCAGCTTCCATCCTGGTGCGTGATGGTGGCCAGCCTCTGATGACCAGTGAGTGACCATGCCCAGGCCTGGACATTCAGGACCGGGTTCTTCTATACCCTTCTTCCTATTCTCAGGATGGGGTCATCTCTCCTCCCTCAGAAACCAATAGGGCAGGGTTGTCTCCACCAAAGACCCCTGGCAGAGGCACATTTCTCCTCGCTGAGACCCCTTGGCAGGGGAGGGCTATTGTCCTTCTTCCTTCCAGAGCCTCTACCTCCTTAAGCCGCCAGGGCAGGGCTGGGCAACCCAGGCCAGCTCCCTGACTGCCAAATGGCTTCCAGCTGAGGTGCCAGTACTGGTGATGGTAACACCTGTCAACGAGTTCGCCCCAGCCTGTGTCCCACGCACATTCCGGGTTCGTGAGGATGCAGGGCCCCACGCTCTTCTGGGCTCTGTGGTGGGCAAGGACATGGATTACCCGCACGACAGCATTGAGTACTCCACCCCTGGCGGGTCTGCCACTTTTGCTGTGGACCGTCTCAGCGGTACTCCCACCCCAGGGCTGGGATGGAGGGGCAAAGCCAGAGTTGACTCTGCAAGCTGAGGCAGTGGCCACCCCTTCTAGGGGAGGTTCGCCTCCTGGGGCCTTTGGACTATGAGCTGCAGAAGTTCCACAGGCTCACTGTCCTGCTGACTGACCATAGCCAAGACCAGGACCCCACCTGCCACCGCTCAGGCTCTTGCACAATTACCATTGAGGTGGAGGTAATTGAGCCCCGAAGCCTTGGAAAGAATTGGAAACAGTTCATATCTCCCTCTGGCCTTCTGCTTTTGCACTCTGTCTCAGGTTCCTCCACTGGTTGGCTGGAGAGGGGTGGGGTCTCACTGTGGAAAGCTTTGGAACCTGTTGCCTGATACCAAGGTTCTGGCTGTGGTGGGAGGAGGCTGAGGGGCTGGCCTGGGGGTTTGGGAGTGGGTGATCTGACTACCTGCCTGCAGGATGTGAATGACCATGCCCCCGAGTGTGAGCCCCCATTTCAGGAGCTCACCATCCACACTCACCTGGGCCGCAGCATGGAGGTGACCAGGGTGTCATGTCGGGTGCCCCAAGAGCCACAGCGCCTGGCTTTCTCCTACAGCATTGTGGGAGGTGAGGGCCAAGGGGACCACTGGGCTGTGGGGGAGAGGCAGGCCAGCAATGGTCCCCTTCTTCTGCCACTCTGTTTTCAGGGAATAGTTGGAGCCAATTCAGTCTGCAAGGAGCTGTCCTGGTGCTCAACGACCTCATGTTGGGGCCCTCCTGGCCAGAGCAGCCCCATACTTATGAGCTATTGATCCGTGTGGCCGATGCAGGTCCCTCCACCCCCCACCTCAGCACCACAGCCACTGTCATTGTGCATCTAGTTCCCTGGAGGGCCAGCACAGTGGCCACCAGCACCCACAGAGCCACAGTGAGGGGGGTCCTCAGGCCCTTGGTGGGTGGGAAGAAAGGATCTTGGAGGATGCAGGGACCTAGTTTTCCAGGTGGAACGATGGGGGAAGGCATTTCGGAGGGAACTGCTGAGTGCAAAGAGCCTGGCAATACAGAAGAGAAATCTGGGGTGTGGGGTGGCCCAGCCCTTGGAGGGCTTTGAAGGCTGGATGATCAGGGCATTTTGGTAGGGCAGTGGTGAAGCTGTGGCCCCATTTCAGGTGACTTCAATGATGACACCTCTGCTTGTGACAGACACGGAGGCTTTCTGGCAGCCGGAGCCCTGGTTTGTGGTGGTGCTGACAGTGACCAGTGCCCTTCTCCTCTTGGCTCTGGGCTGGCTCCTCAGCAGGCTCCTGTGGGGGTAGGGTTGCTATCCCTGTACTGACTGCCTCCCCCCAGCCCACTGGGGGGCTGGATCGCATCTGTGATAGCTGGTTTTACCCAAGATTGCCCAAGTTGATGAGCAGACAAACTGATATTCGGGACTGCTCTCCTTCCAGTGGTCATCAGGTTAGAGGCAGAGATACACTGGGAGAAAATTGTCTCCATCGCTGGCAGAACCCAGTCCTGGAATGAGATGAGGCCCAGGGCTTTAGAATCTGAGTCTGTCATGCATTGGGCATTTATCCCTATTTCTGACCCCTGCCCTCCATTTGAAACCTGACCTTCCCCTTAGACTCTGAGTTTCTTGTGAGCACAGGACTGAACCCAGGGGTAGGTGGGAGTAACAATGTGGGCACTGCATACAGACATAGGCTATCCCCAATAAAAGGGGCAGATGAATGGTGCTGGTTTCTGGAGCCAGCAGGTCTGCTGCTCTCACTGCTTGGTCCCTCCTCCTGGCATTTTAGGTTGGCCCAGGTGCTACAGGTACCAAGCAAACCAACCCAGGCTCTACTGCTGAACAGGTAAGCCTCCTTTGCATACCTCTATGCCTGGAAGTACATCTCTTAAACTCAGGCTGGGGCCCAGAGCCCTATCCTGTACTCCAGCTCCTACTCTGTCCCAGTATCCAGGGAACTGAGGGGTCCGTTGAGGGGTTCATGGAGGCACCGAGGATGGAGACACCCCAGGCACCCAGCAGTGTCATGAGCCTGGTATGTCAACCTACCATCCTGTGCAGTGGGCACTGAGGCTGCTGCAGAGTGCTCCCCTGCCAAGCCTGCCCCTTTTCCCATGGGAGGGCCCATACCAGCACCATCAGCATGGAGGAGGCAGGTGGGCTCCTGACCCTTCTGGGGGCAGGCCTCCACCTGCTCCCCATGGGCAGGGTTCAACTCATTGCACCCTCTCATTCTTCACCTCAGCAGCATTTTGATGGCAGAGCACAGGACCCCCGTGAGTCCCCCTCTTTCCAAACCATTCTCTACTTGGGCCCACTTTCTTTCCATACCCCATTTCAGTATCTCTGCCTCCCACCAGGCATCCTATCTACTGTTTCCCTGAATGGGGTCTCTTCTCACCCCCACTCACCCCTCAGCCAGTGTTTGCCAAACACCTGGCGAACGTGATCTGGTTCCTGCCCATGGGGGAAAGGGGGAAAGGTGGTGAGGGAAGAGGCCCCCAAATGCTCCGCTGTCACCGTGAATTATAGCAGAGTAATCTGGCACTGGGCTTAGGGGAGCTGGTGTCCAGTTTTGGGGAATCATGGATGCTTCCTGTGCATTTGAGCCAGACCTCAAAGGATGTGCTGAGAAAGGAGGGAGGGGACAAGCTGGATCAAGCAGAAGGGAGGGGGTCACACCAAGGGTCCTGGAATACCTTTCCCTGTCCTTAGGGGATGGAGGTAGTTCTGCTGAAGCCAGCAGTACCCTCCCTCTCCCTGACCATCTGAGCTTAGGTACAGGCAGAGATTACCTGTTCAACACGCACACAGGAGCCCGGCGCTGGCTCTGAGGCCAAGAAGCTGCATCATATTTGTGGAATTTCTTCTTCACATGATTATGTGTTTTCAAGTTGATTCAATAATAAACAAAATTACAAAGAGAAGAGTCCTAGCCTTGTAACTTACATGTGGGAGAAGCTCTGAGATCTGTGCTTCCTTGTTCTCACTTGGAGAATGCCCTGTCTTGTGGAAACATTGTAGGGAGTAGTAAGGTTATTTTTCTTTTAAGAAGGCATTGTACAATGCTCTGAAATGTAAGAAGCTGTTATCCTTGCCAGTGACTGAGGGGGACTGAGGGGGCCTCCAGTTGGCCTGTCCCCTCAGAGGACACCTGCTCTGGCAGATGGGAAGGGCCCAAGAGCTTCCTTTTCCCACTGAAAGGAGGGCATTGTTCGTTTGAGAGCCCCACCAACTTCCAGGGCAGTTTGCCAACTGTATGTGGAGGTTTTCTTGAAAAGGATCTGGAGCTTTTGCATTGAGGTGAGGGTTGGTGCAGACTTGAGCACCCTGTGGCATGGGTGGCCATGGAGGGATTGAGAGTAGCCCCCTTTTGAGCAGGTGTTCCCATTTCCTCCTTATCTGTTTCTTCTAGTTCCAGGGCCCTCTGTCCTCCCTGTGCTGAGCTAAGCTGCTGCACATGGCCGGGTGGCCTACAGTAGCCTGCAGGAGGGGGGGTTCTGTTGGGTGCAGTGCTAGCTCACTCCCAATACCCAGCCTGGCATCAGGTCTCAGGTTACTGACAGCTCTCCCAGAGGACCTGCTGTCTTGGTGGAGGCTACCTTTACTGTGGTGTCCCCAGGTTCTCTCAATCTTCTCCCCTCTGTCAGGTCTGTGGACTTGAACCATCTTAGGGTACCAGAGATCCTCCCTTACTGAGCCAGTTATGGTACCCCAGGTGGAGGGAGAAGCTGAGTGCCTTCTGTGGGAAAAATATGCTTCACGGTGCTTCCAATAAAGTGAGGGTGTTAGAGCTGGCCTCAGGGCCAGCAACTTGACAGCAGGCCCTTACTGGAAGGGGTTGCAGGTGGATTTTTTCTGAGCACTTTACCCTGCTCTAAGGGCTTATTAAATCCTCATCTCTGAGGAGCTTAATTTTTATCCTCATTCCGCAGGTGGGGCAACCAAGCCTCAATAGTAACAAAACTAGCTAGTCCAGGTACTTGATGTGGGTCAGGCTGTGCGACTGCATCAGATGCCAAGCCCAGGGCTAGGTTCTCTGCATGGGGGGTAACGGTCTTCCCAAAACTCATAGTTGGCCTCGGGGGCAGATCATGACAATCCAGGGCAAAAGATGTTATAAGAAGTCAAGACGAGATGCTCTAGGGTAGGAAGAAAGAGTGCCCGCTGTGTGCCAGGGCTTGTGCTGGGGACTGAATTGGGGACTGAACTCCAGGCAGGACAAACGTGGGCAACAGGCCAGGGACTGCTGGGGCAGCACAAAAGGCTGATGAAGGGCAAACCTAGGGAAGCCGCTGGGAAGAGGGCATTATACACTGGAGCCGGTAAGAGGAGGCACGAAACCTGGTGCTTACATTTCCAGAGGTGGTGTAACCTTGGCCCGGCCTCCCCCTCTGAGCCTCAGCTTCCTCACTAGGGAGGGACAAGTCCTGCCTTCTAGGGTGAGTGATTAAAAAAAAAAGGGATGTAGCACACAGCAAACATTCCCTAAGCATGCGTGGAAGAAGACGCTGCCGGCTGCGCACGGGGGCGGCATACTAAGAGATGCCAAGGGTGCTACGGACTCGGAGTACCCCGTGAAAGCTCTGCCGCCAGCAACTCCGGGAACGGCGCGCATGCGCCAACCCGTGCCGTCACAGTCACGTGCTGAGGCGTTTGGCACGGGCCGCGAGAGGCAGGGTCTGACTGACAAGCTGACCGACCTGTCAGCGGGAGGCACTCTCCTGGGCGTCGGGCAAAGAGGTTGTTGATTGGGGATATTCTGAGCCGGGGGCGGGTTCTTTGCCGTCCAGGTTACTATGACGCCCGGCCCCCGCCCCCTCGGCTGGCCGCCATCTTGTTGTTGATCCGTACCTAGTGGGCAGCGCCGGGAGGTGGTCCGAGCGGCCGGTGTGGGGTCGCTGTTGCGGGGCTCAGCCACCTGCGTTGCCTGCCAGGGGGCGGGTCGAAACCTGGAGGCCCGGGGGGCCCAGCTCCCGTGGGGAGCCGTGGGCGCCCGCTGCCCGGGCCGGCTGGTGAGTGACAGGAGCCGGGCCGAAAGACCGGCCTGACGCCGCGGGGCGGGCGGCGGCGGGCGCGGGGTTGGAGCTGGCGCGCGCAGGGAAGGGGTATCGGCTGAGCATCGCTCGATCGTCCTGACGGGCCGCCCGTGGAGCCTCCTAGATGCTGGTGCCGAGGTCGGAGGACGGCCTCGGGGTGGAGGTCCGAGAGCCCCGCTCCCGAGGTGTAGCGGGAAACTAGTTTCTGTGACTACAGCCCTGGGCTCCGCTGACCCGCAGCGCTGAAACGTGTCCAGTGCCAGCTTGATGCTCTCCGGGGTCTTGTGTTGTTCCCAGGTGAGAAACACACGTACCATTTTCTTAGATGTCGCTCCTGCGACTGACTTTCAGACCGCTTGAGACTAAGACTAGACGAAACAGTCGAAAGCCCCCGCGAACCAGGCAGGCCAGTGTGACGGCCCTGTGATTCTGACAGGGCGAAGGCCCTCTGCCCGGCGCCTGCCTTCTGTGCTTCTCGGAGCTTACCGTTTGCTTCTTCCTGAAGGGCCTGGTTAAATGTTCATGATGGCCGAATTTTATTTTGGGACAGAATTTCTTTGGTTCTGGACCACCACTCTTTGGAGTTGTGGTAAGGCTCTTTTGCCTCTGGGAGAAAGTGAATATTATGGTGGTGAGTTGATTGATTTTATCTCCTAAAGAGATAATCTGGCAAGTGTAATCAGGAGACAGAGGAAATGTGGGAGTGTGCTAGAATCAGAAAAAGAAATGAAACTTCTTTTTGTCTCGTGAATGCCAAATTAACTTTTAATAGAGTAAATGTATCTTGCGCAATGAAAACAGACCGCCAGCCCCCGCTTCTTGTGAGGGTAGGAGGGTTAGAGACGCTGGGCAAGGTGTGCAGGTCTAGGAAGAGTTCTGAGTGTTCCAAAACACATTTCTCTTTCCCTGTGGTCCTTTGGCTTCTCAGCATAGGCTCCTGTATATGGTCTTACAGCAAACCTGCCTGAGACGACTAAGAAGTCAAGCAACAATACTTTGTGGGTTTGTGTCAGGATCTTGTCGCCTCAGAATGTGTTATTTTGAAGGAAACTAGCTGTTTGGTCAGATCTTTTTGGAGAAGATGCTGAAACCAGAGGCAGCTGGTGGCCTCTTGCTGTTTCCCTTACTTGTGAGAAGAGAGAGAAGTTGAGTGAGTAGTTTTTAGATATTTTATTACCCTCCCTTGGGCCATTTTTTGAATGTTGAATGAGTTTTGATTTTGGTGAGACTAGTTCCTTGGGCAGTTCTTTACAAGAAAGGAGGGAGATATGAAAATATTAGGAACTTCTCAAAATGGCCTCAATCTAACTTCCCCCCAACCCCCCCCCATTAACACTTCCTTTAGAAAGTTAAGGCTGCCACAGGGTTAAATTCTCGATGTTTTCTTTCCTTTTTTTTTAAAGATTTTTTTTGATGTTGACCATTTTTAAAGTCTTTATTGAATTTGTTATAATATTGCTTCTGTTTTCTGTTTTGGTTTTTTGGCTGTGAGGCATGTGGGATCTTAGCTCCCCAACCTGGGATGGAATCCACACCCCCTGCATTGGGAGGCGAAGTCTTAACTACTGGAGCGCCAGGGAAGTCCCCAGATTCTTGCTGTTTTCTATTAAAACAACCCTAAGTTAGGCTCTTAACATATTTTGGGTATCTGACCTCTTAGAGATATAGAAAGAGACAGATCCACTCAGTCAACTTCACTACACTAACTTTTGCATGCAATTTTAGGGAGGTCAGGGGGTCCATTAAAGTCCATTCGTAGTCTAACCCTGTGTTAGAATTGCTGCCCCAAGGAAATTATAGAATATCCAAGAACTTTATTGCCTTTGTTTAATGCTTTTACTGCCTCATGAATACTTATGAGTATTGGATGATGCTTGCTTGATTCAGTGTATGTTATTAATAGCAGTACTTCTGTGCTGGGCATTTTTAAGTGCAGATGAGTAGGGATGTTAGAATAGTGGCCCTTCCATCTACTTTAACTTTGTATTTACATAATTCACCTGTAAATGTCAACACTTTTAACTATTATGAGCAACAGACATAATTCACAACTATGGAGATCCTACACCAAAGTCAAACTGCTGCAGACTTATGGGATGAGATCTGATGTCCTAATGTGGCATTTAAGGTGCTGCTGCCCAGCTGGCCGCAACCCACCTCTTCAGGGTTTGTCCTAACCCCACTAACCAGATGGTTTGGTAAACATTCCATACATGATATTTACTTAGACAGATCCTTTTACCAGCTAATCCATTGGCTTTTGCCCCTCTTTGCCTTCAGTGTCACTTCTCTTTTCTCCAGAGTCCAGCTCACATCCCTCCTACCTCCTTTATGAAACACTCCCGAAACATTCCAGTTCTTGGGAATACTCCACTCCCTCTGAACTGCAGTAGTATCATTGCCCTTATTAAAAAACCAAACAAGCAAACAAAAAAACACAGTATATACTCTTTTGAGAATAATTGTTTTCTCTGATTAGACCTAACCCCTTTCCTATAGAGATTGTGTTTTTGTGTCTTGTACCTGCATGTAGTAGATAAGGACTAAACGTTTACAAAAATGTGCTAAATTTGTCTGAGTTAGAACACCCTCTAATTAAATAGGGAAATGGAGGGAATGGGCAAGTAGAAATGAGAATTTGGCCATGGATCTCCACCTCCTACGCTGCCTGGAGTGCTTGCACTCTAGCACCTTATGGAGGCCCATTCCTCATTCTGCAGGAGGCAGTAGAACTTGCTCAAAGTGCATGACTGAAGCCTGAGAACAGAAAGCAATTCTGCATCTCAGAAGGGGCTATGCGACTCAACCCGCTTCCTGGCTAAGATGCCACTTTTTTTTTTTTTTGTGGTACGCGGGCCTCCCACTGTTGTGGCCCCTCCCGTTGCGGAGCACAGGCTCCGGAGGCGCAGGCTCAGCGGCTGTGGCTCACGGGCCCAGCCGCTCCGCGGCATGTGGGATCCTCGCGGACTGGGGCACGAACCTGTGTCCCCTGCATCAGCAGGCGGACTCTCAACCACTGCGCCACCAGGGAAGCCCGGCTCTCAATCTTTAACTTAAAAGGTTAATGCTAGTTTAGCTTCTTAATCAGATTATAGTATGGATGCAGATCATTTTTCAAAGTTCTCTAGAGGTACTAGTTTGAGAACGATTGGTATAAAACTATGATTCGAGCCACAGATTTCTGAACATTGCCCGTAGAATAAGCCTGGTCGTGTTGATATCAAGGTTGTTTGGTTTAGGCGTCCAGGGATTGCATCTGTTTTTAGGCCCAGGGAGGGCACAGCTCATGAGTGTGATACGTCTTCGGAGGAGACTAGCATTCGGATTGTTATTTCTATGGGTAAGACTATTCGGTTGTCCACTTCTAGTAGTCGTAGCTCTCCTGGTTTTAGGTCTGATGTTCGGATTATGTAAGAGTCGAAATTTAGGTCTTCATAGTCGGTGTATTCGTAGCTTCAGTATCATTGGTGGCCTCTTGTTTTTACAGTGAGAGAAGGGTTATTAATTTCATCTATTATGTAGAGGATTCGTAGGGAGGGTAAGGCAATTAGAATTAAAATGATGGCTGGAAGGATAGTTCAAACAGTCTCTACCTCTTTGGCGTCTATTGTACTGGTATGTGTTAGTTTGGTTGTAAGTATTAGGGTGATGATATAGAGGACTAGGGAGCTAATTAGGAAAACAATTATTAATGTATGATCGTGGAAGTGTAGGAGTTCTTCTATAATGGGTGATGTTGCATCTTGGAAGCCTAGTTGAAAGGGATATGCCATGGAGATATACAGGATTTTCACTTGTGATTTAACTTTGACAAAGTTATGTAAGGTTTTACTAATATCTCATTTATAAAGAAAGACATAGTGGTTATGGTGTTGGCTTGAAACCGATTAGAGAGGGTTCGATTCCTTCCTTTCTTGATCATTTTGGGTTGACGTATGCTGGTTCTTCAAATGTGTGATATGGCGGAGGACACCCATTTAGTCACTCAAGGTTTGTGGAGGTGAGGTCTACTGTTAATACTTCTTGTTTGGATGTAAACGCTTCTCAGATAATGAAAATTATTAGTATAACTGCTGTTAGTGAGATGAAAGAGCCTATGGATGAGATAGTGTTTCATGTTGTGTAGGCGTCTGGGTAGTCGGAATATCGTCGAGGTATGCCGGATAAGCCTAAGAAATGTTATGGGAAGAATGTTAGGTTTACACCTACGAATATAATTATAAAGTGGATTTTTGCTCATCTTGAGTTAAGTGTGTATCCCGATAATAGTGGGAATCAGTGGGCAAATCCTCCTATGATGGCGAAGACAGCTCGTATTGAAAGTACGTAGTGAAAGTGGGCGACTACGTAGTATATCATGAAGAACAGTGTCTAGTGATGAATTAGCTAGAACGATGCCAGTTAGGCCACCTACTGTGAAGAGGAAAATAAAACCTAAGGCTCATATTAGAGCGGGGGATCATTTAATATTCCCTCTGTGAAGTGTTGCTAATCAACTAAAGACTTTTACTCTTGTGGGGATAGCAGTGATTATAGTGGCTGATGTAAAATATGCCCGTGTGTCAACATCTATACCAACTGTGAATATATGATGAGCCCATACGATAAAGCCTAAGAACCCGATAGAAATTATGGCTCAGACTATTCCCATATACCCGAAAAGTTCTTTTTTTCCCGAGTAGTAGGTTACAATGTGTGAAATTATTCCGAAGCCAGGAAGGATTAGAATATATACTTTGGGGTGACCAAAGAATCAAAATTGATGTTGATACAGGATTGGGTCTCCCCCTCCTGCAGGATCAAAGAAGATTGTGTTTAGGTTCTGGTCAGTTAATAGTATGGTAATTCCAGCTGCTAAGACGGGTAGTGACAATAGGAGTAATACTGCTGTGACTAGGACTGATCATACGAAGATCAGTATATTATGAGCATCTGGGTTGGTAAACGATGCATTTACATCAAGGGCTAGCTTGCAGTAAATTAGGGAAGCAGGGTGTAAGGACAGTGGTGAGTGGTGGGGACTTCAGTGATCTAGCAACCACAGGCGCTATTGGAAAAGGGGCACTGTTTCTTAGTTTTAGCCAGTTGTTGTGTTACCAGATCTTGTGATTTTGGGGGTTTTTTTTTTAAAGGAAAACCAGAAATCTGGATTTTCATGTGAAATTTCCTGATTTTAAAGTTTGGTGATGAATTAAAATTTGAGCCACTCCAGTGATCAGAGAAAACCCTTTGCAGACCAGAAATGGTGAAAAATTTGAATTGCCTGGTATACATTCCCAGCTGAGGTTGAATCAGGTGACACGCTGCCATCTTGTTTCAGCTGTAATACATATTTCCCTTGATTTCCAATGAAAGTAGAGTGCTTTCAGATGGAAGTAGAGTGCTCCTATGAAACCTTTCATGAGCCAAACGGCTTAAAGTGAAGAAGCAATTACCTTAGGACACATCTTCTAGTTGTGGCATGCGAACTCTTAGTTGCAGCATGCATGTGGGATCTAGTGCTCTGACCAGGGATCGAACCCGGGCCCCCTGCATTTGGAGCGCAGAGTCTTAACCACTACACCACCAGGGAAGTCCCCAGTTTACTGTATTTTTTATAGTTTGTTGGGAGAGAGAACTAATATGTAGTATTCCTCTTGCTTGATTGGAATCTTTATTCCCTGGTCTTCATGTTTTTCTTTTGAATAACTAAGTGGATAAGAGAAGGAATTTCTTTTTTAATAGACCTATGAGACAAGTAGTAGTACATTCACTTTACATTTGATGAAATGAAGTGAGAATAATGTTTAGGCCACACAGCCAGGGAGTATCAGTGCTCAGACAGTGCCCATGCCTTGTCATGATAAATAGGCTCTGCTTCAGTGTTTGTTTAAGTACATATTTTTTTTTTTGCCCCTCAAATGATTAGATTTCCCTGTTAAATTTTTGTCTTCTTTTAAAGTAACTTTTATTGAAGCATAAAATATATATAAAGTACACAAAATTACATGATTTTTTACACCTGTATATACTTAACAACCACCCAGAAAAAAAAATTAGAACATTTGAATAATTTGGCTCTTGGGGGACTTCCCTTGCGGTCCAGTGGTTAAGACTGTGTGCTTTTACTGCAGGGGGCATGAGTTCAGTTGCTGGTTGGGGACCTAAGATCCCTCATGCCGCACAGCGTGGCCCAAAAAAACAAAATAAAAGAGCAAAAACAAAACAAAAAAATTGGCTTTAAAAAAAATAGATTTTGGGACTTCCCTGGTGGCACAGTGGTTAAGAATCCTCCTGCCAGTGCAAGGGACATGGGTTCGATTCCTGGTCTGGAAAGATCCCACATGCCGCGGAGCAACTAAGCCCATGTGCCACAACTACTGAGCCTGCACTCCAGAGCCCGTGAGCCACAACTACTGAGCCCGTGCGCCTAGAGCCTGTGCTCTGCAACAAGACAAGCCACCTCAATGAGAAGCCTGCGTACCGCAACCAAGAGTAGCCCCTGCTCACCTCAAAAGAAAGCCTGTGCACAGCAATGAAGACCCAATGCAGCCAAAACTTAAATAAATAAATAAAAATTGTTTAAAAAGATAAAAAATAGGTTTTGTTTTTTAGAGCAGTTTTGGGTTCATAGCATAATTTGAGTGGAGAGTTCCCATATACCCCTAGGCCCCACTCATACATATCAACATTCCACACCAGAGTGGTACATTTGCTACAGTTGATGAACGTACATTGACACATCATTATCACTCAAAGTCTGTAGTTTATGTACCTTTTATGGGTTTTTACAAATGTATAACGACATATATCTACCATTATAGTATCATACAGAATAGTTCCACTGTCCTAAAAAAAAATCTCTGTTCTTCTGTTCATCCCTTCCTCTCCCTCAGCCTCTGGCAATCACTAATCTTTTTTTTTTTTTAATATTTTATTTGTTTATTTGGCTGTGCTGGGTCTTAGTTGCTGCACGCGGGATCTTCGTTGCGGCATGTGAACTCTTAGTTGCGGCACGTGGGATCTAGTTCCCTGACCAGGGATGGAACCTGGGCCCCTGCATTTTGAGCACAGAGACTTAGCCACTGGACTACCAGGGAAGTCCCACTGATCTTTTTACTGTTCCTTTTCTAAAATGTCATGTAGTCGGAGTCATACAGTGTGTAGCCTTTTTAGATTGGCTTCTTTTACTTAGTAATGTACATTTAAGATTTCTCCATGTCCTTACAGAGCTTTGATAGCTCATTTCTTGTTAGTGCTGAATAATCCATTGTGTGGGTGTACCACCATTTATTTATCCGTTCATCAGTTGAAGGCCATCTTGGTTACTTCTAAGTTTTGACAGTTATGAATAAAGCTACTATGTAATTTGTTTTTTATACAAAATAGATCTTGATGTTTGTTTTTCTAGAGTGAAATGCTTGTTCCGTCCTCCTCCCCTTGGCCGTGCTGCGTGGCTTGTGGGATCTTAGTTCCCCAACCAGAGATCGAACCCGGACCCTCGGCAGTAAAAGTATGGAGTCCTAACCACTGGACGGCCAGGGAATTCCCTCACTTGCTCTTTTTAAAGAAGAGTAACATGCATTTCATATTTGTTGTGAGCTTAGGCGAATGTTTAGATTCATAACCTATTATAAAGTGGGCCAAATAAAGCTTTCCTTTTCCTACTTCAGCTTTCATCTGATTACCTTCTGTGTGCTTTAGTGTCCTCATCTTTTATTTTTTTAAATGATATATCAGTTTTTAAAAAATATTTATTTTATTTATTTTCCTTATTTTTTTTTTTGGCTGCATCGGTTCTTCGCTGCGGCACACGGGATCTTTGTTGAGGCATGCGGGATCTTTTCGTTACGGTGTGCATCTGCTCGGGTTTCTCTCGAGTTGAGGCATACGGGCTTCTCTCTAGTGGTGTGCAGGTTTTCCCTCTCGTTGAGGTGCGCAATCTCAATAGTTGTGGCATGCGGGCTTAGTTGCCTGACCAGGGGTCGAACGTGCGTCCCCCGCATTGGAAGGTGGACTCTTTACCACTGGACCACCAAGGAAGTCCCTAGTTTCCTCATCTTTTAAATGTGGACAACTTTTCCTTTCCTCCTCAACAGCTGTGCACCCTGGCCTGATACCTGGGAAATTGGGCTTTAGGTAGGTAAGCATTTTACTTGGGAAACTATAATCTGTGCTGTGAGCAAACCTTATTGCTGTATGTGGTCCTTATTGAAATACTGGCCCTGTGGGAGGGCGAAGGATCTTGGAGCTGTTTGTAAAACTTATTGAGGGTAAAAATCCTTATCTGAAGGTGATGAAAGCAAATCAAAACCAACTTTCCTTTAAGAATTTTATCTTTTCAAGTATAAGACTGTAGTTAGGGTCATACCCCCTGAACAAAGCAGGTCGATTTTCTAGTCCTCGTACAACCTGAGATTAAGGTAAAATCCTTTGTTAGAAAAAAGTTCAGATAATTGGTTCCGATATTCTTCATTTGACTGATAAGCCCTAAAAGCTATGCAGAGGACTTTGTTTCTCCTTTGGGCTCATCTTGGAGCCTTTTGATAACTGTACCCTTTGCTCCCTGTATCCAGTCTGACTGCTGGGTCTGCTGAAGACTATGTGAGTGGCTTTGGTATACTGACAGCATTGCTTGGCTGTACTTTCTTCCCAAGTCAATTTTTTTGTTTTTATGTATTATTATTACTTCAGTTTTCCCTATTAAAATATTCAAATTTTGGACTTCTCTGGTGGCTCAGTGGTTAAGAATCCACCTGCCAATGCAGGGGACATGGGTTCGGTCCCTGGTCTGGGAAGATCTCACATGCCACAGTGCAACTTAGCCTGTGCGCCACAACTACGGAGCCTGCGCTCTAGAGCCCGCACACCGCAACTACTGAGGCCACGCACCACAACTGCTGAGCCCGCGTTCTGCAGCTACTGAAGCCCTCATTCCTAGAGCCCATGCTCTGCAACAAGAGAAGCCACCACAATGAGAAGCCTGTGCACTGCAGTGAAGAGTAGCCCCCACTCGCCACAACTAGAGAAAGCCTGCGTGGAGCAATGAAGACCCAACACGGCCCCCCCCCACAAAAAAAACTCAAATTTTGTCTTAACAGATGTTGTTAATGGAGCCCCACAGAGGCCTTGCATCTGAACTATAGCATTGTCTTGGTAGCTGAACTGGTGATGCCAGTATGGTTTCTCCTCTGCCAGGATAGAGAGTGGGGGAAGGTGGGAGACCTCATTTCTTTTGAGTTGGCTTATAAATTAGTTTTATAATGCAAATAGCAACTGCTACTGGATTTAGATGTTGTGGTTTTTTCTCTTCCATATTACCTAAGGATACAATTTCAGCCGCTCTTCTCAAAGTTTTCTCCTGACCATGTATTGATGCTGGTTGTCAGCATTCAGCGTATTTCCTGGGAGATTTGAAACCCTCCAAGATTATATTATCACCCAAACATTGGAGCTATAATGTGAAGGTTTCCAGATACCATGCTTTCTTCAGGTGGGATGGTTTCAGAGTCTTAGACATTATTTTAGAGTGTGGGGACTTTGGCAATGTTGTGTTCAGTTTCTAGGTGATGTCTAAAGTTGTAGAGAAAATATGTGATATTCTTAAGGGCAAGCCTGGTTCTGAAACTTTTGGTGTCCCCACTATTTAGTTTCTCTTCCTCACATTCTGTGGCCTTGCTTCCTTGTAGTGTGAAAAAGGCACAGGAGTGTTGTCTCTAGTGTCTGAAAGGTTTGGGGTCCCCACATCATTTTGTTAAGGCAGTAAACTTTTTTTTTTAATTTTAAAATAAATTTATTTATTATTTTTGGCTGTGTTGGGTCTTCGTTGCTGCATGGGAGCTTTCTCTAGTTGCAGCGAGCAGGGGCTACTCTTCGTTGCAGTGCGTGGGCTTCTCATGGCAGTGGCTTCTCTTGTTGCGGAGCACAGGCTCTAGGCGCATGGGCTTCAGTAGTTGTGACTCGCAGGCTCTAGAGTGCAGGCTCAGTAGTTGTGGCACACGGGCTTAGTTGCTCTGTGGCACGGCACGTGGGATCTTCCCGGACCAGGGATCGAACCCGTGTCCCCTACATTGACAGGTGGATTCTTAAACACTGTGCCACCAGGGAAACCCAATGCAGTAAACTTTCTGGGCATATGAACCTCCCTGTGTACTTACTGCCTAGAGTACTAATCTCACTCAATCCTGTACAGGAGTGGTGCCTGCCTCCCCAGACTAGATTGAAAAGATCCATCTTGGAACTCTTCTTGGAACCAGGTGAGGAAGCTGAATGCTGGTATTTCAAGTATTAGTTGTGGAGCCTTACTTAGACAAGTCATCTGATTTCTCTGCTACTTTGCTTGTAATATTGGATTGACAATACCTAATCTCTTTACTTTATGGTGTTGATCAGATAAAGGGGAAGCTTGTCAAATGGTTAACCTATAGCTTGTTTTATTTTTCTAATGTTATTTTAAAAAATTTATGTATTTGGCTGCGTCGGGTCTTAGTTGTGGCATGCGGGATCTTTCGTTGTGGTGTGTGGGCTCTCTAGTTATGGCACGCGGGCTCAGTAGTTGCAGTGCACGGGCTTAGTTGCCCTGCGGCATGGGGGATCTTGGTTTCCCGACCAGGGATCGAACCCGCATCCCCTGCATTGGAAGGCAGATTCTTAACCACTGGACCACCAGGGAAGTCCCTATCATACTCTTTTTTTTTTTTTTTTTTTTTTTTTTTTTGCGGTACGCGGGCCTCTCACTGTTGTGGCCTCTCCTGTTGCGGAGCACAGGCTCCGGACGCGCAGGCTCAGCGGCCATGGCTCATGGGCCTAACCACTCCGCGGCATGTGGGATCTTCCCGGACCGGGCACGAACCCGTGTCCCCTGCATTGGCAGGCGGACTCTCAACCACTGCGCCACCAGGGAAGCCCCATACTCTTTTAAAATTGCTTATTTGCCTCTCCTCTCTACCTGCTCTCCATCCTCACTTTCAGTTTTCTGAGGGCAGGAACTGTGTTTGTCTTATTACTACAGTATTCTACAGGGTCTCATTCATTTTGGGTACTCAGCATATATTTGATTATATACTTTAAAAAGGTTTTTTTGCAGATATTATTTTAATGGTTCACGACTGATTTGGAGACTTTATAATTGCGACTTAGACACAAACTTGATTTGGTGAAAACTGTTCTGAAACTTATAAAGACTGCTCAACTGGAGGATACTGTGTGGGTCAGGGCCAAGTAGAACACTAGATTTTTCAGGCCAGCACAGGGCATGCCTAGGCTGTTTTGGTTTTTGATATTCTGCATGAAAAATACAATTATTTTTTTAGCATAGAAAGTGAAATGAATGATAAGTTTCTTCCGTATTTTGGAAGGTGTATTATAAAATATGTGGTTGTGTTAGCTATTTCATGAGTGTCTCCAAAGAAAATGCTGCCTTTAGCTTCAGGGAGCTGAATATTAAGCTTGAGTAACTTCATGAAGCAGAATGTACCAGGTACCTTAGGCCCTTAAACATGTTAACTTGACTGTTTACAATGTTGTATTACTTTTCATTGGTAGATTGTGAATAAAGCAGAAGCATGTGGATTTTATGTAGGTAATAAAATTTATCATTTTAGGTGTATGCTACTTAGCCTTTTCAACTCATTGAAACAACTTTCAGGGTCCATTCAGAAACCACACAGTAATTTGAACAGGTAACAGGAGATTGGAGTAGTGATGGGTTGGCTAGTAAGAAGTAGAGTGAATAGCTACTACCTGTAGGGCTGATACAGGGTGCTTAAGGAAGATACCCTTCTGGGACTGAAATCCATATCTTGTTGGAGGATAGGGTGGCCATGACTAACTGGATGGCCGAGAAAATCATTGTAGTGTCACACTGGCAGAACATGTTGGAAATCTATCCTCCAGAACTTGCTGGAAATCTACCCCCTTGGATGTCAGAGAAAGCCATTTATGGAGGGGTGTCTTGCTGGAACCACTCTGCCGCAAAACTGCTTGAGTGAGGTGTTAGAGGAAGCTACTGGACACTGCGTGCTGCTGACCACTATGCATTGCAGGTGTCAGGCACCCATCAGTGACTGGACAGTGCGGGGAGCTGACTGGCTGGCAGGGGCCTGGTGATAGGAGCATACTGGAACCATGTAGAGAAGCCTCCTCTTTTTGCAGTGTCTCTCCCGTGTCCTCTACTGATAAAGTTTAACATCAGTTGGCAAAGGAAAATATTTAATGGGTTTAGCTCCATTTTTGCAGAGCAGGCCATGATGTTTGGGTTTGGAGCAAAGAGGTAATATATTGATAACTGGTAAACTGCTGTTTGTCAGCACTATATAACAAGTTATTAATTTAAAACAATTTATTTATTTAATAAATAAATAAATATTGGCTGCACTGGGTCTTGGCTGCACCGGGTCTTCGTTGTGGCACATGGGATCTTTAGTTGTGGCATGTGGGATTCTTAGTTGCAACAGGAGGACTCTTAGTTGTGGCATGCAGGCTTCTTAGTTGCAGCATGCGAACTCTTAGTTGCAGCATGCATGTGGGATCTAGTTCCCCGACCAGTGATCGAACCCGGGCCCCCTGAATTAGGAGTCTGACCTACTGGATCACCAGGGAGGTCCCAAGTTATTAATAATTTGATAAGTATTTTCTTAACAGAATTCTCTTGTTGCTACCACCTTATGTTTTCAGTTTGTTTTAATGTAAGTGATTAAACCACTGTTCTGTTCTAGCCAGAGACAACTTCTCTGACTTTTTTCATCGTACATTAGTTAGGCTTGTTCTAAAATTTCATATAAGTGGAATAATATCCTGTGCACTCTTGTATAGGGCTTCTTTCATGCAGTATACTGTTCAGGGATTTATCCATGCTATTGCCTGTATCATTGGTTCATTCCTTTTTATTGCTGTGAAGTATTTCATCGCATGAACATTCCAGTTTGTTGATCTGTTCCCCTGTTGATGGACATCTGGTCTGCTTCCAGGGTTTGACTTATAAGTAAAGCTTCTGTGAACATTTTTGTACAAGTGGTTTTGGAGAACATATACATTCATTTCTCTTGAGGGGAAATGAATTGCTGGATCATAGGGTAGATGTATGTCTTGTTTTATAGGAAACATTGACACCTTTTTCAAAATGGTTGTACCATTTTACATTCCGACCAAGAATATATGAGTTGTGATTGTTCCACGTCCTCAGCAACATTTAGCGTGTTGTCAGTGTTTTGAATTTTAGCCATTTTTGTGAAAGTATTATGATATCTCCTTGTGGTTTTAACTTGCAGTTACCTGATTACTGATGATGTTGAGCACTGGTGTCTCTACTTAATGGTCATTTGTATATTTCCTTTGTGAAGTACAATACTTGTTCAGATTTTCAGCCCATTTAAAAAAAATGGAACTGTTAACTTCCATCTATTATTGTGTTTTAGGAGCTCTTTTTATATTTTGAATACCAGTCAGATATATGTTTGTGAAAATTTTCTGCCAGTGCATGGTGGCTTGCCTATTTATTTCTTATAAGTATATTTCGAAGATTAGAAGTTTTCAGTTTTGTTGAAGTCTGATTTATCAATATTTTCTTTCATGGCTATTGCTTTCTGTGCCCTTGCCTGTCTCTAAGTGCAGGAGATTTTGCCTGTGTTTTCACTAGAAGTTTTACAGTTTTAGCGTTTACATTCAGGTCTTTGATCCTCCTTGAATTAATTTTTGTGTATTGTGTAAGATTGAAGTTGAGGTTCAAACTCCCTCCCCACCCTCCACCAGTATGGATATCTTGTCCCAGTACCAGCACCATTTGCTGAAAAGACTTGTGTATTTGTTATCTATTCAATTACTCCAAAATTTAGCAGTTTAAAACAGCAAACATTTATTACTTCAGTCTCTGAGGCTCAGTAATTGAAGAGGGGCTTAGTGGGGTGATTCTGGCTCATAGTCTCTCATGAAGTTGCTGTTAGGATGTCTTCTGGGGCTGCCAGTCATAGAGGTTTGCCTGAGGCTGGAGGATCTGCTTCCAAGATGACTTACTTGGCTTTTGGCAGGAGTCCTCAGTTCTTTGATATGTGGGCTCTCTGAGTACCCTCCTGGTATGCAGTTCTGTCCTCCAGAGTGAATGATCCAAAACAGTAAGGAAGAAGCTTCTTATCTAGTCACATACTGTCACTTCTGCCATATTCTGTTTATTAGAATGAAGTCATTAAGTCCATCCCATACTCAGGGAGAGGCGAGAGGAGGGCTCTGCCTTTTGGGGGAAGGAATGTTGAAAAATTTGATGTAGTTTAAAATCACCACAACTTTCTCTGCTCCTCTGTTTGCTTTAGTACTTTGGTCAAAAATTAATTGACTGTGTAGGTATGGGCCTATTTCTGGGGTCTCTGTTTTGTTCCATTAATCTGTTTATTTATCTATATGCCAGTACCCCACTGCTGTAGCTTGTTTTATTTATCTATATGCCAGTACCCCACTGCTGTAGTCTTGAAGTCAGGTAGTATAAGTTGTCAAACTTTATTCTTTATCAAGATTGATTTGGATATTTTAGGTTCTTTGTATTTCCATATACACTTTAGAATTAATTTGTCAATTTCTGTGAAAAAATCTGACATTGTGGTTGAGATTTCATTGAATCTATAGATTCATTTGGAGAGAATTGACAACTTAACAATATTGAGTCTTCTAATCCGTATACATTATATAGATCTCCATTTATTTATGACTTCAATTTCTCTCTGCATTGTTTGATTGTTTTCAATGTTGAGGTCTTTCATATATTTCATTAAATTTATTCCAAGATATTTAATGTTCTTTTAGTGCTATTGTAAATGAATTGTTTTTTGTCAATATTATTCTTTTTATTTAATTGAAGTACAGTTGATTTACAATATTATATTAGTTCCAGGTGTACAGCATAGTGAGTCAGTATTTTTACAGATTATACTCCATTAAAAGTTATAACAAGATAATGGCAAGAACTCACTGTTCTATACAGTATATCCTTCTTGCTTATCTATTTTATACATAATAGTTTGTATCTGTTAATCCCATACCCCTTATTTGCCCTGCCTCCCTTCTGTCTCTCCTTTGGTAACTACTAGTTTGTTTTCTGTATCTCTGAGTCTCTTTCTATTTTGTGTATGCATTCATTTGTATTATTTTTTGGATTCCACATATAAGTGATATCATACAGTATTGTCTTTCGCTCGCTTATTTCACTAAGCATAATATTCTCTATGTCCGTCCACTTTGCTGCAAATGGCAGAGTTCTTCCCCTTTTATGACTACGTAATATTCCATTTGTGTGTGTGTGTATATATGTGTATATATACACACACACACATATGTATATACACACACACACACACACATACATATACTACATCTTCTTCATCCATTTATCTGTTGATGGGCGCTTGGGTTGCTGCCATATCTTGGCTATTGTAGCTAGTGCTGCTCTGAACATGGGGGTGCATATATTTTTTCAAATTAGTGTTTTAAGTTTTTCCAGATATATACCTGGGAGCAGAATTGCTGGATCATATGGTAGTTCTGTTTTTATTTTTATTTATTTATTTATTAAAAAAATTTTTTTTAACATTTTTATTGGAGTATTCACTTTGCTTTATAACAAAGTGAATCAGTTATACATATACATATATCCCCATATCTCTTCCCTCTTGCGTCTCCCTCCCTCCCACCCTCCCTATCCCACCCTTCTAGCTGGTCACAAAGCACTGAGCTGATCTCCCTGTGCTGTGTGACTGCTTCTCACTAGCTATCTGTTCTACCTTTGGTAGTGTATATATGTCCATATATACACTACCACTCTCTTACTTTGTCCCAGCTTACCCTTCCCCCTCCCTGTGTCCTCAAGTCCATTCTCTGGTAGGTCTGCGTCTTTATTCCCGTCTTGCCCCTAGGTTCTTCATGACCTTTTTTTTTAGATTCCATATATATGTGTTAGCATACAATATTTGTTTTTCTCTTTCTGATTTACTTCAGACTCTAGGTCCATCCTCCTCACTACAAATAACTCAATTTCGTTTCTTTTTATGGCTGAGTAATATTCCATTGTATATATGTGCCACATCTTTATCCATTCATCTGTCGATGGACACTTACATTGCTTCCAAGTCCTGGCTCTTGTAAATAGAGCTGGAATGAACGTTGTGATACATGACTCTTTTTGAATTATGTTTTTCTCAGGGTATATGCCCAGTAGTGGGATTGCTGGGTCTTATGGTAGTACTGTTTTTAGTTTTTTACTGTTTTTATTTTTTTAGAGGAAACTCCATACTGGTAAATGAATATTTTTTTTTAATTGTAGTAAAATACATATAACATAAAAGTTGCCATGTGAACTGTTTTAAATGTATAACACAGTGGCATTAAGTACATTCATAATGTTGTGTAACCATTATCACTGTCTATTTCAAGAACTTTTTTCATCATCTCAAATAGAAGCTCTGTACCCATTATATAGTAGCACCCCATTCCCCCTGCCCCCCACCCCCTTGCAGTCTCTAATCCACTTCTATCTCTATGAACTTGCCTATTCTAGATATTTCATATAAGTGGAGTCATATAATTTTTTTCCTTTGGTACCTGGCTTGTTTACTTAGCATAATGTT
The DNA here is from genome assembly GCF_011762595.2 of Tursiops truncatus. NCBI lineage: Eukaryota > Metazoa > Chordata > Mammalia > Artiodactyla > Delphinidae > Tursiops > Tursiops truncatus. The sequence goes on along the minus strand of NC_047043.1, from coordinate 64,580,374 downwards.
TTCAGGGTTCATCCATGTTATAGCATGTATCAGAATTGCATTCCTTTTTATGACTGAATAACGTTCCATTGTATGTATATACCACATTTTATTTATGCATTCATCTGTTGATGGATATGGGTTGTATTCACTTTTTGGCTATTGTGAATAATGCACACTAGTGTATAAATATCTGTTTGAATCCCTGCTTTCAGTTCTTTGGGTTAGGGGTGGAATACCTAGGAAAAGAATTGCTGGATCATATGGACATTCTCTGTTTAATTTTTTGAGGAACCACCATATTGTCTTTCACAGTGACCTCACCATTTTACAGTCCTACCAGCAGTGCACAGGGTTCCAATTTCTCTGCATCCTCACCAACTTTTGTTTCTGCTTTTTTGATGATAGCCATTCTAGTGGGTGTGAAGTGGTAGCTTATTGGGGCTTTGATTTGCATTTCTTTCTTTTTTTTTTTTTTTTGGTACACGGGCCTCTCACTGTTGTGGCCTCTCCCATTGCGGAGCACAGGCTCCGGACGCTCAGGCTCAGCGGCCATGGCTCACGGGCCCAGCTGCTCCGTGGCATGTGGAATCTTCCCAGGCCGGGGCACGAACCCACGCCCCCTGCATCGTCAGGCGGACTCTCAACCACTGCGCCACCAGGGAAGCCCTGATTTGCATTTCTTTAATGACGATGTTGGGCATCTTTTTATGTGCTTATTGGCATTTGTATATGTTCTTTGGAGAAATGTCTAGTTAAGTCCTTTGGTCAGTTTTTAATTGGGTCATTTATTTTTGTTGTTGTTAAGTTGTAGGAGTTCTCTTTGTATTCTGGATATTAATCCCTTATCACACGTGGGATTGCATATATTTTCTCCCATTCTGTGGGTTGTCTTTTCATTCTCTTGATAGTGTCTTTGATGCACAGAAGTTTTAAATTTTGATGAAGTCCAGTTTATCCATTTTTTTGTTTTCTTGCTTGTGCTATTGTTGTGATATTCAAGAAATCATTATCAAATCCAAGGTCATGAAGTTCCCCCCACCCATGTTTTCTTCTAAGAGTTTTATAGTTTTAACTTGTAAGTTTAGGTCTTTGATCCATTTTGTTTATTTTTGTATATAATGTGAAATAATGGTCTAACTTCACTCTTTTGCATGTGGCTGTTTTGTTTTCCCAACACCATTTATTGAAAAGATTGTTGAGACTTTCCTGGTGGTCCAGTGTCTAAGACTCCATGCTGTCAAGGCAGGGTGCCCGGGTTCAATCCCTGGTCAGGGAACTAGATCCCACATGCCACAACTCAAGATCCCGCATGTTGCAACTAAAGATCCCACATGCTGCAGTGAAGATCCCGCCTGCCGCAACTAAGAGCACGCCAAATAAATTTAAAAAAGAAAGAAAGAAAGAAAAAATTGTCCTTTCCCCACTGAGTGGTATTGGCACCCACGTCAAAAATCATTTGACTGTATATTTGAGGGTTTATTTCTGGACTTCCTATTCTGTTCCATTGGTCTATATATCTGTCTGCATGCTAGTACCATACTGTCTTGATTATTGTAGCTTTGCAGTAAGTTTTGAAATCAAGAAATGTGATTCCTCCAACTTTGTTCAAGAATTTTGGCTGTTCAGAGTCCCTAGAGATTTCTGTATGAACTTCTGGATGGGTTTTCTATTTCTATAAAACCGCCATTGGGATTTTGTTAGGGATTTCAGTCAGCCTGTAGATCTCTTTGGGTGGTCTTTGTCATTTAACAATAGTAAAAGTTCCAGTTTATCAAATGGGCTGTCTTTCCATTTATTTACTTCTTTAATTTCTTTCAACAATATGTTATAGTTTTCAGAATACAAGTCTTTCATCTCCTTGGTTAAATTCATTATTTATGTATATCTTTGATTTATGTATCTCTTTGATACTATTGTAAATGGAATTGTTTTCTTAAAATTCCTTTTCAGATTGTTCTTTGCTAGTGTATAGAAATGCAGCTCTTTTTTTGTGTTGCTTTTGTATCCTGCAAATTTGCCAAATTCGTTTATTAGCTCTAACAGTGGTTTTGTGTGTATGTATGTAATTTTAGGGTTTTCTATATATAAGACCATGTTATTTGCAAACAGATAGTTTTTACTCTTCCTTTCCAATTTGGATGCTTTATATTTCTTTTTCTTAATTGCTCTGGCAGGAACTTCCTTTGTAATTTCTTGAATCCATTGGTTGTTCAAGGTTGTATGTTATTTAATTTCCACATATTTGTAAATTTTCCAGTTTTCTTTTTATTGATTTTTAGTTTCTGTTGTGATTGTAAAAGATACTTTGTATTATTTCAGTCTTATAAAATGTATTTAGACTTGTCTTCTGGCCTACATATGATCTTTCCTGAAGAATGTTCCATGTGCACTTGAGAAGATTTATTTTTCTGTTATTGGGTTGAATATCCATATATATCTGTTACGTCTAATTGGTTTACAGTGTTGTTCACATCCTCTATTTCCTTATTGATATTCCATCTGTTTTTGATATTGTTCTGTCCATTTCTGAATGTGGGATTTTGAAATCTCCAACTATTCTTGAAGGACTGTCTTTTTTTCATCTTCTGTGCTATCAGTTTTTACTTCACACGTGTTTTGCCAAAAGCCTGCTTTTGGTTTCAAGGTTCGTTGGAGTCACTGGCAAAATAACCACTCGTCTCACACAACTGAACAGATTTAATTAATTTTTTAATAAAACATTATTTAACTTATGTTCAATATATAGTCATTAGAAGGGGGTGAATAAAAGTATTCGAGAGACATAACAGAGTACATCACCAGATTGGGCCAACACCTACATCCAGATTCAAACAGCAGCTGGGAAGTCCCGAGTAACAGCAATCTGGAGTCCCAGTGGTGAAGGGTCCCAGGCGGTGTGTCCACCCCACAGGTGAGACTTCAGATTGAAACTCTGGGGACTTCCATTTATAATCCCAGACCGCACACTGTGATTTTGGTTTACGTGCAAAAATGCAGCCCTGATTTAACTGTAACAATGCTGTTGGTTTCACCGCTTGAGTCACAAGATTTTCCAGACCCTGGGGGACTGGCCAGGTGCCCAGGGCTAAAGAAATTCCAAGACGCACTCCCTTTCTTATCATAGGTGCTACTTGTTGGTAACAATTGTTAGGTGAGCAAGCAAGCACACAGTCCAGACAGGGTCACAAATCAGTCTGAGGCCTACTTCTGCCTCTGAAGCCTGAACAAGACTACTTTACTAGTTTTCCCAAGATTTGGCCTCTAGGATTGTTTAGGCTGAAGAGCGTAAGAATAAGGCAATATAACACGAGCAGTTTTTCGAATACGGTAAGATAAGTAACAGTTACAAACAGTGAGTAAGAGTAATATAATCAAAAATACAAGCAGTGGGTTAAATAATGCAGAGAACAATTGTCGAGCTTTGGGGGGTTGAGTAAAGAAAAAGTCCCACCAAGTATGAGAAGTATGCTTTTGTACATTAACTCCCACATCTATTGTTAGCTGCAATAGTAGTAACAATAGTGTTCGAACAAAGTACAGTTATGTTTACCTATAAATTTCTGTAGTAACGCTGTTTACTGTAATACCTTTTTCAAAGGTTCAAGTGGTAGGTTAATATTAGGAACAGGTAAAGTAGGAATTAACATTTGAGTCCACAACAATTGTGTGTGTATGGGGGAAAAGAAATAAGTTGTCCCTTTCCAATATAAGTGTATGTGCTAGACATCCTGAAAAAGGGTTTCCTAGCTGATAATTAGAAGTTGTGTTAATATCATCAGTTATAATACATACAAATTGGGGAGCAACGTCAAAAAACATACTATAAGATTGAGGAAATATAGTCGATTCACAGTAGTTAATGGAATTCTCTAATAAACAGGGTTCCCAGATGTGTGAAGTCTGGCCACAAAGCAATCCTTGAATAGTCTTTTCACAGTCTGTCAATAAGTGGTTGTGATTATTAAAATCTAAGTAATTTCCAGCAAAATGAGGCAACCAATATTCATTTCCAAAAACAGTAGGCAGCACGTGAAATTGACAGCCATAGAAAGTCATAATTAGAAAAGGACAGGCCTTGTTTGCAGGGCAGGTGAAGTTGTCTTGAGTTCGGGTGTGGCTCATGTTTTCCCAACAGAAGATTCCCCAACGTTTTCCTTCTTTATCCTTTCTCAACCAAAGCAGATATCCTGGGGTTAAGGCATGGGTGACGATCCACATTACAGTCAAGCTTCCAAAAACGGTCTATTCACGAGAATAACAATGGGTTAATGGCGCATATTTTCATTTTTCTTGTCCAGGGATCAACACCAACACAGTGTCATCCTTTCCCTGCACAATTACATCAGCAGGTATAGGAGGGCCATTGGGTTGCTTCACCTTTAGCTCCAATTGAATTGTGCTCTGTTGTGGATCTAAATCCTCCATCTCCCCAGACAGTTAACAAAGTAGGGGGTTCTCCTTTCTTGATTTTCCAATTAGACAGGGGAGAATAAGTAGTTGAGCAACCCTGTTGTGTTTATTAATAAATAAATCATCATTACCTTCATTTTGTAAAATCACTTTAATTTCTCCTTGATAGTTCAGGGTCAGTCACTCCTCCTTGGACACAGATGCCCCTAAGGGCTAAGCTAGAGCATTTCTTAATTAGCCCAAAATGTCCAGGAGGCATTTTCATACCAATGCTAATTGATATAGTAAAAATCATTCTCCTTGTAAGCCTCTGCTCAGTCATAGAATGCAAATGGAGGCCTGCTGCCTCAGGAGAGGCTCGAAAAGGAGCTAATGCTCCAGGTAAAATTTCCCAATATTCAATTATCTCTGGATGGAAATCCATCCTATGAATTTGTAGATTTGGTAGAGTCATTCTCATTAAACCCAACTGGACGATTGTTCAGAATATTTAAGGCAGCATTTAAGTTAGTCCTCCAATTTTTATAAGAACCCTGTCCCAATTTAATCACTTATTCCTTTAGCAATCCATTCATTCTTTCAGTTAAACCAGCAGCTTGAGGATAATATGGAATATGAAAAATCTATTGTGTATTATGTTCCTGGGCAAATTCACCTTTGAAAGTTACCCGTTACCACTTTGTATTTGGAGTGGAACACCATAGTACAAATTAATTATTTCTAATGTTTTAATAGTGTTAGTTTGATTGGCTTTTCCACATGGAATGGCCACCGAGTATCCAGAATAGGTGTCCACTGCAGTGCACACATATTGGCAGCCTTTATCACAGATTAATGGGCCAGTGTAATCAATTTGCCATATCTGCCCAGGCAGTTTGCCACGTGCCAATTGTCCTTTTATTAGTTGTGACAAGCTCCTGTGTTTAACATGTTGGCAGATTGGACATTGTAAAATAACAGGCTTAATGAGATCCATAGTCAAGGAAGTACTTTGATCCTGAGCCCACCTGTATGTAGCTTTTTCTCCCAGATGGCCACATTTTTCATGTGCCCAAAGTGCCAAACCTTTGAATTCACTAGAGTGTGGGTCGACTTCCATCGTCTGGATCTGATTTTGTTCATCTGTAATTGAATTATACCATCATTCTGTGGAATGGGAGTACTATGAGCGTCTACATGAAAAACTGAAACATTAGTTTTCTGGACAGTTTCCTAAATATCCACCCATAATTCTTTCCCCCACAACTCTTTTGAATGAATTTGCCAATTATTTTTAACCCACGTTGGAAGCCAAGTTGCTAATCCATTGGCCACAGACCAGGAATCAGTATAAATAGGACATTCTGTTAAGTTTCTTTTTCAAAACCTGATATACTGTATATAGTTCAGCAAATTGACTGCTTTTTCCCTCTCAAGTGTTAACAGTTCAGTTGTGACTGGGTTGTAGGCTACTGCTTTCCAGTAATGAACAGATCCTATATATTTTGCTGAGCCATCTGTAAACCAGGCATGTTTCTTTTCTTTCTCAGTTAAAGAGTCAAAGGGGCTTTCCCCATTTTACAGGCGACTCGGTTAACTCGGGTTTAATCATAGCCTCTTGTTTTTAAATTAATTAATTATTTTTGGCTGCGTTGGGTCTTCGTTGCTGCGCGCGGGCTTTCTCTAGTTGCAGAGGGTGGGGGCTACTCTTCATTGCGGTGCGTGGGCTTCTCATTGCAGTGTCTTTTGTTGCGGAGCACGGACTCTAGGCGCACGGGCAGCGCGTGGGCTTCAGTAGTTGTGGCTCGCAGGCTCTAGAGCACAGACTTAGTAGTTATGGCACACGGGCTTAGTTGCTCCAAAGCATGTGGGATTTTCCTGGACCAGGGATCGAACCTGTGTCCCCTGCGTTGGCAGGCGGATTCATAACCACTGTGCCACCAGGGAAGCCCTAATCATAGCTTCTTGCTCAAGACCTTCAATTGGAATTTTAGAAATCCTTGCATGTAAAACAGCGGCACCCTGTGGGCCTGGTTTGGCCCAGTCCTGTATATACCATTTCCATTTGACTATAGTAGACTCTTGGGCTTGCCCAATTCTGTGGGTCTTTGGTGAGCTTAAAATCCATTACATAATGGGCACTTGGGGTCTCAATATAATTGTGTGATCTACAGTCAGTTGTTTGGTATCAGAGCCCAGTAACATGCTAGTAGCTGTTTTTCTTTTTATTAATTTATTTATTTTTGGCTGCGTTGGGTCTTTGTGTGGGCTGTGTGCGGGCTTTCTCTAGTTGTGGCAAGCGCGGGCTACTCGTTGTGGTGGTTTCTCGTTGCGGAGCACGGGCTCTAGGCACGCAGGCTTCAGTAGTGTGGCTCGCAGGCTCTAGAGTGCAGGCTCAGTAGTTGTGGTGCACGGGCATAGTTGCTACACAGCATGTGGGATCTTCCTGGGCTAGGGATCGAACCTGTGTCCCCTGCATTGGCAGGTAGATTCTTATCCACTGTGCCACCAGGGAAGCCCGCCAGTAGCTGTTTTTCAAAGGTAGTATAGTTCTTCCCGGCTTCTGGGAATTTTCTGTTCCAAAAACCCAGAGGTACTCTTTTGCCTTGCTGTTTTTGTTATAAGCTCCAATTAGTATACAGTTCATTGATTGACATATGTAATTCTGTGTGCCCTGGTTGTAGGTCACGGGGCGTCTGATCTCCATTCAAAGATAGACTACTGAGATAAGCTTTAGAATAATTCAATTAAACTTTTTACCAATAAAACATAACAACGAGGAACTATCTCGGAAGTGAATCTTGGTAAACACAGACCTCAATTAACAAAACTAGAATTTAATATTCAGTGAAACATAATTTTTTTCTTTTTCATTGTGAGGGCATTAACCCTGCTGCCAGGGAAGGCTTTATCCCATCAAATAAAGAATGAGGTTTGTCAGGGAGCCAGGAAAAGCCAAGGGACCGTCTTGGATTTCCCATAACCCTGACTGTTTGATTTACAGCTATTGTTTACCCATTTTAAATTTTCTGACTTAGGAGTAGACCGTTGCCATGTTATGAGGACAACAGGATAGCAAAAGTCTGACAATGAGGGGTTAATTTTTTTTTTTTAAGAAGGGGAATGAGCTTTATCTACCTGTGCCATAATCTTCATAGATCATTGTGAATTAATACTTATTTACTTTACCAAAGTAACAATATAAGATTTCAAAGGCAAATATAGAACAGCTCACTTAAAAGGTAAGAAAACTTAAAATTTGTTATCAAAGGCAGTTCAACATATTAAGAAATCTTGTCCTCTTAAGAGAGAGAAAAGCCAAATTCAAGTTTTACACCTGCTTACTTTTAAAATTCATTTACTCAGTTAAATTTATTTTAAACTTTGTCAATTCTGACCATGCACAAAACTCTTTTCTTGGGGTCCACTTTCCACAAAACTTTTTTTTATCAGTTTCTATATCCATCACTTTATATTCCCATTCAGAAATAGCCAGCTAGGGGCTTCCCTGGTGGCGCAGTGGTTGAGAGTCCGCCTGCCGATGCAGGGGACACGGGTTTGTGCCCCGGTCCGGGAAGATCCCACATGCCGCGGAGTGGCTGGGCCCGTGAGCCATGGCCGCTGAGCCTGCGCGTCCGGAGCCTGTGCTCCGCAACAGGGGAGGCCACAACAGTGAGAGGTCTGCGTACCACAAAAAAAAAAAAAAAAAAGAAAGAAAGAACGAACTAGCCAGCTATAGGTCAGACCTACTTCCTTTTCCCTTAATAAAATGTAATTACATTCCTCATACCTTATTTACTGACAACACATCCTACTTTCCTACTATACACTGAAATGTTTCCTTTATTATTTTTATTAGCTTTAATTACATGTTTAAATTAGAATCCTCAGCTCTTAAAACCTTAATTTCTTGTGAAAACTAAGAAGTAAGTAATTATGAACTGTCCTTTACATTAGCATTCTGTAGATTGGTGAACATAAATACCAGTGATTTATTCTTTTTTTTTTTTTTTTTTTTTTCCGGTACACGGGCCTCTCACTGCTGTGGCCTCTCCCGTTGCGGAGCACAGGCTCCGGACGCGCAGGCTCAGCAGCCATGGCTCACGGGCCCAGCCGCTCCGCGGCATGCGGGATCCTCGCGGACCGGGGCACGAACCTGCGTCCCCTGCATCGGCAGGCGGACTCTCAACCACTGCGCCACCAGGGAAGCCCACCAGTGATATTTTCTAAAAACATTTATTTTCTTTAGAGAACGTGGCACCAAATGTATTCATTAATAGTCCTAAGTATCTTTTGTTTCTCTGTAAAAGGAAGCCAGTGTTCAGTAATTAATGTTTCAGTATCTTATGTTATTTGGGAATGACCTAGCTATTCAACAAGCTTCCATCACTTAATTTAGCATAACTCTAGAATTTCAAGTTAACAGAATCTGGAGAGACTATTTTAGATACACATTCCTAAAACATAATTTTTTTTTTTTTTTTTTTTTGCGGTACGTGGACCTCTCACTGTTGTGGCTTCTCCCGTTGCGGAGCACAGGCTCCGGACGCACAGGCTCAGCGGCCATGGCTCACGGGCCCAGCTGCTCCGCGCCATGTGGGATCTTCCCGGACCGGGACACGAACCCGTGTCCCCTGCATCGGCAGGCGGACTCTCAACCACTGTGCCACCAGGGAAGCCCCAAGCATAATTATTCTTAATAGAGTTTATCTAACAGCTCTTATCTCATTTACATTTTCTTAAAAGTTTCTTCACATCAAATTACTTGCTGACAAATCTGTAACAAATATAACAAGATTTTATGTAGCTTATATTAAACCTAGGCACAATAAAAGCATTACACTTAATGTTGATGACTCCTAACACATGTCTATATTAATTAGATTAACAAACATTAATACCAGGTATTAATTTAATATTGACTATTTCCCATTTCACATGAACCTAAAATTCATGTAGCTTAATTTCTCTTGTATTTAGAATTGTTTGATTTGTAAGCACTTACTTTGCTTTAAGCCATTGAAATAGAGCTCATTTATAAATTAACCTCAGTAATATTATCCAAAGAGAAAGACACATACTGAGACATACACATACACCCAGAGAGACAGATCTCTCATAGTTTCTGCTTGAGATTTAAAATGTCTTGGGCTTCCCTGGTGGCGCAGTGTTTGAGAGTCCGCCTGCCGATGCAGGGGACATAGGTTCGTGACCCGGTCAGGGAGGATCCCACATGCCGCAGAGCGGCTGGGCCCGTAAGCCATGGCCGCTGAGCCTGCGCGTCCGGAGCCTGTGCTCCGCAACGGGAGAGGCCACAGCAGTGAGAGGCCCATGTACCGCCAAAAAAAAAAAAAAGTCTCTTGGTCCCTTTCTTTTTAAAAAAAAAAAAATATTTCCCATAATTCTTTTGTAGTTATTCCATCAGTCTTTTGGGACCCCATTTGTAATAAGGGCCAGGAACGTGTCCTTTCCAGATATCCTGTCTGCTTGTCTTGCTCTTTCTTTATCTTCTTCTTTCTTTTCAAAGTTCCACTCTCCCAAGTCTCCCAATTCTTGTACTTTATTTAATGACTTTGGAGATGGGATTACCTGTCTCATTTAGCAGGAGAGTCACAATTACATGCTTGTAAGTAGGAGGAGCAGTTTTAAAAACTTTATTTCTCATTTGTACAGTCAGGGGAATGTCAGACATGTTATCTAGATGTACAATAAAAATAGCACCTTTGGGACTTCCCTGGTGGCACAGTGGTTAAAAATCTGCCTGCCAATGCAGGGAACATGGGTTTGAGCCCTGGTCCGGGAAGATTCCCACATGCCGTGGAACAGCTGAACCTGTGTGCTACCACAATGAGAAACCCACCTGTAGCAACGAAGACGCAATGCAGACAAAAATAAGTAAATAAAATGAATAAATAAAAAAAAAAATAGCACCTTTCATAGCGTCTTCCTTTAGTCTCTGGACACAGTCTTTAAGAGTGTACCAGGGACAGTCCCTTCCAGGCCAAGCAGATTCTATAGGATATTTCTATAGAATATTCTTCATATTCTAGGCACCCTTCAGCGACTATTTCCAATAGATTGGAATCTACTGGGCGATTAGCTTTATCTCTAACAGCCTGTTGCACAAAAGACTCATTGCTAATGGTGCCAAATTTATGAGCATCTCCATCATCAGTTAATATTCCAGCAGCCCCTGCATCATAGGTACTAACTGCCCAAGTAATTAAAGGCTCTCCTGACCTTTCAGTTAACTGTCTTAAAATATCGTTAATCTCATGCTGAGTATAATCCTCCAGAGTATCTTTTTTTATTGCATTCCTCTGAGCATCAGTTTCCATTTTACGCTGCCAAGCTTGCTGTGTCTTAAAGTTAGGCGGTTTCAGTTCTTCCTTTGACTGTGGGGCTGACTTCCATCCCAAATCATCATTTTCATCAGATTCTGATTGTGAGCTATCATCCCAGATACCTCCCTCCCATGTATCTGGGTCCCAGTCTACTCCAGCTTTAGCTATAGCCAGATGTACCTTTTATTTTACTTTGCCCCGCCACTTTCGATATGTGGCTTGGGCAACTTTAACAGTGGCTTTTTCGGCTACCGACTGGAAAGTGGAAACCTAATCAGCTAGAATATAAATTTGGCATTGAATCATGGACAGTCGTCCTTGTAAGTCACACAGATCTTTTTCCAATTGAGCTTTCTCTTCAACCAGTTTCTGCTTAGCTTAATGCACCTTACGATAGGCAGAAAGGAGGATCCAACCTGTGTGGTACATTCTTGCCCTTTCTCTATCAGCGTGAGCTATAAATAGTCACATCCAAAGGTTCGGCTCGCTTAGATTTAGATCTCCAGTTCTCACACAGTCCAGTCGATATGCCCCACTCTGCCACTAATGAGCTGTAAGGGAGCTCGTCCCATCCTGGAATAAAAACCTGATTAACTAACTTCTTTCTTTTTAAAGAGAGGCATTTTGCTGTACGAATCCTGCTCACAGCGCCAATTTAATGTTTTGCCAAAAACCTGCTTTCAGTTTCAGGGTTCGTTGGGTTTGCTGGCAAAATAACCACTCATCTCACACAACTGAACAGATTTAATTAATTTTTTAATAGAAGATTACTTAAGTTCAATATACAGTCATTAGAAGAGGATGAATAAAAGTATTCGAGAGATATAACAGAGTGTACATCACCAGATTGGGCCGACACCTACATCCAGATTCAAACAGCAGCTGAGAAGTTCCGAGTAATAGCAGTCTGGAGTCCCAGTGGGGAAGGGTCCTGGGTGTTGCGTCCACCCCACAGGTGAGACTTCAGATTGCAGCTCTGGGGGCTTCCGTTTATAATCCCAGGCCACAAACTGATATCATCAGTTTGTGTGCAGAAATGAAGCTCTGATGTAACTGTAACAATGCTGTTGGTTTCACTGCTTGAGTCACAAGATTTTCCAGACCCCGGGGACTGGCCAGGTCCCCAGGGCTCAAGAAATTCCAAAACCCACTCCCTTTCTTATCATAATTGTTACTTGACTCGTTGGTAACAATTGTTAGGTGTGCAAGCAGTCACGCAGTCCAGGCAGGGTCACAAGTCAGTCAGAGGCCTACTTATGCCTCTGAAGCCTGAACAAGACTACTATACTCGTTTTCCCAAAAACACATTTTGTGGCTCTGTTATGTGCATGTATAATTGTTATTTCTTCTTGCTATATCTAACTTTTTGTCAATATTTAATATCCTTTGTGTCTTGTAACCTTTTATAATTTCAAGTCTATTTTATCTGCTATTAGTAGAGCCACCTCAGCTCTCCTTTGATTAAGATTTGCATGGAATATCTTTTTCCATCCTTTTACTGTCAACCTCTTTATGTCTTCATATCTAATGTGAATCTGTTGTAAGCAACATATAGATGGATTGATATTTTTTAAAGTCCTTTCCACTAATCTCTGCCTTTCAGTAGGAGAGTTTAGTCCGTTTACATTTATTGTGATTACCTATCAAGAAGGAGTTACTTTCATTTATCTTTTTGTTTTCTGTGTGTCTTGCATGTTTTTGTTCCTCAGTTCCTCCATTACCATCTTTTTTAGAATTTAGTTGATTTTATTTTGTAGTGAATCATTTTCATTCTCTGTTTTTCTGTATGTTTTAAAGTTATTTTATTAGTGATTATCTTGGGGATTAAAATTTACATCTTAAACTGATAACAACCTAGTTAGTTTATACAAACATTCTGCCCTTATACACCTCTATCCCTCCCTCTTTTTATTTATTTATGTGTACATATATTTATAAGATTACATCTTTATACATTGTATGCCTATTAACGTAGATTTATAAGTTTTACACATTTGTCTGCTAAATCATTTAGGAAGAAGAGAGAAATTACAAACCATACCAAATATACAATAATACTGGCTTTTATGTTTATCTATGTAGTCATGTTTACCAGTGGTGTATATTTTTTTCTTAATGGCTTTGAGTTGTCCTTTCATTTTAGCCTGAAGGACTCCCTTTAGCATTTCTTATAGGACAAGTCCACTGGTAACATACACCTTCAGTTTTTGTTATTTGGAAATATCTTAATTTTCCCTTCATTCTTTTTTTTAAAATTAATTAATTAATTAATTAATGGCTGCGTTGGGTCTTCATTGCTGTGTGCGGGCTTTCTCTAGTTGTGGTGAGTGGGGGCTACTCTTTCGTTGTGGTGTGCAGGCTTCTCATTGCGGTGGTTTCTCGTGTTGCAGAGCACGGGCTGTTGGTGCATGGGCTTCAGTAGTTGTGGCATGCGAGCTCAGTAGTTGTGGTTCGTGGGCTCTAGAGCACAGGCTCAGTAGTTGTGGCACACAGGCTTAGTTGCTCCATGACACGTGGGATCTTCCTGGACCAGGGCTCAAACCCGTGTCCGCTGCATTGGCAGGTGGATTCTTAACCACTGTGCCATCAGGGAAGCCCCTCCCTTCATTCCTGAAGGATAGTTTATCCAGGTATAGAGTTCTTGGTTGACAGTTTTCTTCTTTCAGGATTTTAAATACTGCCTTCTGGAGGATTCTGAGGAGAAATCAGCTGCTAATCTTATTGAAGTTCTCTTGTACATTACCAGTTGCTTCTGTCTTGCTGCTTTAAATATTCTCTCGTTGTCTTTGGGTTTCAACAGTTTTATAGTGTGTTTTTGTTTTATGTGTCTTGGTGTGGTGTGAATCTTTGAGTTGATCCCACTTACGCTTCATTAGGCTTCTTGCACATATATACTCATGTCTTTCCTGAGATCTAGAAAGTTTGGGGCCATTATTTCTTCAAATATTTTTTTTTCCCTTTTATTTCCTCTTTTTGGAATTTCTAAAATGTAGATATTGTTACATTTGGGAGTGTCCCACAGGTCCCTCAAACTCTTCACTTTTACTTATTCTTTTTTCTTTTTGCCTCTCGTGTAATAATTTCAGTTGTTTTACCTTCTGGTACACTGATATTCCTTATGTGTGCTCAGATCTGCTGTTGAATCCCTCTAGTGACTTTTTCTTTTCTTTTTTTTCTAATTTATTTATTTAATTTATTTATTTTTGGCTGCATTGGGTCTTCATTGCTGTGCGGGCTTTCTCTAGTTCCGGCGAGCTGGGGCTACTCTTCGTTGCGGTGCCTGGGCTTCTAATTGCGGTGGCTTCTCTTGTTGTGGAGCACGGCCTCTAGGTGTGTGGGCTTCAGTAGTTGTGGCTCATGGGCTCTAGAGCGCAGGCTCAGTAGTTGTGGCGCAAGGGCTTAGTTGCTCCACAGCATGTGGGGTCTTCGCGGACCAGGGCACGAACCCGCGTCCTCTGCATGGCAAGCGGACTCTCAACCACTGCACCACCAGGGAAGCCCTTTTGTTTTGTTTTGTTTTGTTGGTAAGAAGTAGATCTATTTAGAGATACAAATTCTGTAGACAGAATACAGTCCATCTCAAAAGGCAAGAGCGGCCCCAGGGCATGGGGTTGTCTTGGAAAGTGAGGGCAGCAAAGGGAGAAACACCCTTCACAGACAGAGTGTAGGCTGTCTCAGAAGGTGGGAGGCCACGGTGTTTTGTATTTTTTGTCAGATTCTCCTTTTCCTGTGATCAGGCATTGATTTTCTGTTTCTTAGTATGTTTTTAAATTTTTTGTTAAAACGACATTTGAGTAAAACAACATTTGAGTATTATGTTGTGGTAACTTTATTAATTTTTTTAATAAAAAATTATTATTTTTTATTTATTTGTCTATTTGGTTGTGCCAGTCTTTGTTGCAGCAGGTGGTCTCCTTAGTTGCGGCCAGTGGGCTCCTTAGTTGCGGGTGGTGGGCTCCTTAGTTGTGGCATGCTAAATCTTAATTGTGACATGCATGTGGGATCTAGTTCCTTGACTAGATCCCAGGATTGAACCCAGGCCCCCTGCATTGGGAGCATGGAGTCTTTAACCAGTGCGCCACCAGGGAAGTCCCTGTTGTGGTAACTTTAGCAGTCTAACTTTCCCACTCCTCAGGTGTTGCTAGTTTTTGCTCATTGAGTGTGAGAGCCTTCCATTTGTGACTTTTACAGATAAATTTTCGAAATGTGTATTCCTTATTGTATGTGATAATTGAAGTTTCTGTTCAGTTATATCTGCAGTTATACAGTGACCTGACAAAGATTTCCTTAAATGTCTGGCTCCCAAAAGGGGGAAAAATGAAAACAAGTACTGTTCTCTTAACTCTCCTGGAAGCTGCTTCAGCCTGTGGGTATTGGAACAATGGTCACCAGCCTCTGCCTGCTCCTCAGTGATCAAAAGCAGCCGTCATCAGTCAGAACACACAACCCCAATATTTGGAGGACAAGATCTTTATTGTGTCCACCCTAGCCTCCAGCAAGCTATATCCGGAATGAAGGTAGCCATGCCACTGTTGCTTGCTGTGAGGCTGGGGGTTGGGTAGGTGCTACACAAAAGGCTTAAATTTACCAGTATTCACCAGCCTCTTCATCAAGCTCTACCTTGGAAGTTTCATGTTTTCCAGCTAGACTCCAGAGTTCCAAAAGTTACTTCAGACAGTTTCTGCCAGCTCATTAGTTGTTTGGGTGAAGGGATGGATTCCTGAAGCCTCCTTCTCTACCGTCTTATATGAAATTAATCCACTAAATTGTCTTTTAATTTCTAATTGTTTGCTGCTAGCATAGAAAAATATAGTTGGCTTTTGTATATTGACCTTGTATCCTATGATCTTGTGAAATTCACATAGTAGTTTCAGAAGTTGTTTGTAGATAGCTAAGTATTTTCTATGTATTTTATGTATAAAGTATTTCTATTAGGTTATCTATGGATAGAGAAAGTCTTGTTTTCTTCTGGTCTTTATGCTTTAAAAAAATTTTTCTTGCTTTACTATATTGACTGATAAAATGTTGAATAGAAACGGTGAGAATGGACATCTTTGCCTTATTTTGATTATATGAGGGAAATGTTCAGGATTTCACATTGACTGTGATGTCAGCTATAGTTTTTTGGGGGTTTTCATAAATGCTCTTTAGCAGGTTTTTCATAAATGCTCTTGAGCAGGTGAGGAAGTTTTTTTCAAATTTTTATTTGTGAGAGTTTTAAATTATGAGTGGGTGTTGAATTTTGTTGAGTGTCTTCCTGTATGGTTTTATTCCTTTCTTCTGTTAATATGATGGATTACATTGATTGATTCTACAGATAGTTAGTCAGCCTTGCATCCCACACTTTGTCATATTATTCCGTCTGTATGTCACTGAATTTGTTTTGCTAAACTTTTATTTATTTATTTATTTTTGGCTGCATTGGGTCTTCATTGCTGCGCACGGGCTTTCTTTAGTTGTGGCGAGCGGCGGCTACTCTTTGTTGTGGTGTGTGGGCTTCTCATTGCAGTGGCTTCTGTTGTTGCAGAGCATGGGCTCTAGGCGCACGGGCTTCAGTAGTTGTGGCACATGGGCTCAGTAGTTGGGGCTCATGGGCTCTAGAGCGCAGGCTCAGTAGTTGCGGTGCACGGGTTAGTTGCTCCGTGGCATGTGGAATCTTTCTGGACCAGGGCTCAAACCCGTGTCCCCTGAATTGGCAGGCAGATTCTTAACCACTGTGCCACCAGGGAAGTCCCTGTTTTGTTAAACTTTTAAAAGGGATGTTTGTGTCTGTGTTCATGAAGGATATTGGTCTATATATATATATATTTTTTTCTTTCTTTCTTTTCTTTCATTTGTTTTTTCTTTCTCTATGGTTCTTTTTTAGTTCTTGTTATCAGGGTTACCTGACCTCATAAAACAAGTTGGAAAGTGTTCTTTCTCTCCTCATTTTCTCAAAGAATTTGTGCAAGATTGGTGTTATTTCTTCCTTAAATGTTAGATAGAATTTACTAGTAAAATCATCTGTGTCTGGACTTTTCTTTGTGGAAAGAGTTGTGATAAATTCAGTTTTCTTCATAGATATAGGTCTATTCAGATTTTATGTTAATCTTGTGTCAGTTTTGGTAAATTGTATTTTTTAAGGAATTTATCCATTTTGTCTAAGTTGTTGAACTTATTGGTATGCAGTTGTTCATAATATTACCTTATTATTCTTTTAGTGCCTGTAGGATCTGAAGTGATATCCCTGTTTTTCATCCCTGATAGTGGTAATTTGTGTGTTTTCTTTTCACTGATCAGTTTCTTTAGAGATTTTTATCAGCTTTATTGATTTTTTTTTTTTTTTTTGGCTCTGTTATTCATTCTCTCTCTCTCTCTGTCTCTCAGTGAGTTCTCGTTGTATCTTATTTCCTTCCTTCTACTTACTTTGGTCTTTTTCTAGCTTATTAAGGAGAACCTTAAGTCATTAATTTTATATTTTTACTTTTAAAGCTAAAAAATTTTAGCATTGCTTTAGCTGCATCAGTATAGTACATATTTTTATTTTTTAATGAACACTGATTTTATTACATTTTTAATATTTTTTAATTTAATTTTTTGGCTGCACCACGTGGCATGGAATCTTAGTTCCCTGACCAGGGATCAAACCCATGTCCCCTGCATTGGAAGCATGGAGTCTTAACCAGTAGACCACCAGGGAAGTCCCTGTAGTATATATTTTTAAATTGATTTCTCATATATTACCTCACCCTGAAAAGTAGGACATACAGTCTCAAGTCTAGCTTCTTGTCAGGGAAAATAAGGTGAATTGGTGTATTGAAGGGTACACAACTTACTAATCATGGGATTGATGGTTGCTTCCAGGTTGAGTTCCACTTTTTTTTTTTTTAATATAGTTTTTGACTCCCAGAATCATGAGAGCTCTCTACATGTTCACGCTGTTCAGTTCCTTGTATCACATGAAGGTCAGGAAAGGAAGCTGAGAGAGTGGAGAGATTTGGAACATGCTCTTAAGGAGTGACGTTTCTTTGGAGATATCTCTACACTTTCCTGAGTTGGGAAGTTGTTGTGTGGGTGAAAGTTAGTCCCTTCTCTATCTAGAACTATGAGTTATTTATGAGGTAGATAGAAGTTCTTTTCTGATTTTTAAAAATACATTTATTTATTTATTTAGGCTGTGTCGGGTCTTAGTTGCGGCACATGTGATCTTCGTTGCCGCGTGTGGGATCTTTAGTTGCGGCATGCGGGATCTTAGTTGGCGGCATGCAGGATCTTAGTTGTGGGATGTAGTTCCCTGACCACGGATCGAACCCAGGCCCTTTGCATTGGGAGCTCGGAGTCTTAACCACTGGACCACCAGGAAGTCCCTCTTTTCTGATGTTTAAAGGTGCTTAAAAGTACCTTTTAAAATTCTGGTGTTTCACTGGAAGGTAGAAGACAGAATCTGTCTTGACAGAGCAGTCAAACTCTGTTGCATTTTGTGAGGCATTAAACAGGTCATTTGCCTCTTCTGTTTACAGGTTTTCCCTACATTCACTGTCATTTTGCATGTTGCTCATCTGCTTCTGGGTACTTGCTAATAAAATCTTTACCCACAGGATAGATGTTCAGATATGTCATAGTGTGGCCGCGAATCGTATGTGGTTCTAAGTGGAGGGACTACCTGTTGAATTTGTGCTCTGAAATCTCCTTGCATTGTTTTCTGAATGTCTGACTATATAAGGAAATATGCTGTATGGGCCTTGAAGGGGAGAGGTCTCACAGGAGGTTAGGAACATAGGATACTAAGAACATGGTCCTTGGAGGAGAACCTAAGTTGGTCTCAGCCCCTTTGTGGGAGTAGCCGCAGATTATCCCAAAATAGCAAAACTCAGCAGTGCTATATTTTGTGGTGGACACTTCATTGTATCCCCCAACTACAGCTGAACACAATACAGTGCCCATGTCTGAGGAATTTGGTTTTTGATTATAGTTTCAGGTAATCTGCAGAGTAGTATAGTATCAAGACCTTTAAGTATGTGATTTCACCACCAAAGGCAGCCCTCTGGATTGTAGCCATCTTTGATTTTTAGGTGTATATTGCCTCTTGGTGTGCCTCTTTTAAATAGTACAGAATTCGGTGATTTAAAACTCCTTTGGAGCTCTAACAGTTGTGTGGTATCATTGAGATGTCACAGGAAAGACAGGAGCTATTCTATGGTTGCCTAATTCCTTACTCTGGAGATTTTCTTGTTTTAAGCTAGTAGTCATCTTTCATGGCAGGGGGTGGGGGATCTACATGAGGCCCCCAAGTAATCTGAAAAGCTCAATGCTGTGACTAGAACTTTGACTTCACCTGTCCTAGGTACAGGAGATTTTATTTCCATGTTTTACCTCTTTAACAGGACACATGTGAATATCACTAGTACAAGGTAGCAGATTTGTACCTGGAGTGACTTCCAGTTATAAACTCAGAGTTACAGCTAATTGAAATTTGGGTGAGTGACAAGAATTATTTTTCTTTTGTTTCTCTTCTGAAATAGAGCAGATTTTATTCAAAAAAAATTTTATGGTGGGGGGAAATCTCAAGTAGGGAGGTGTCTACATCAGTTTCCCAGTCACCTTAGGGTGTGTTCACTTCTGCCTCAGCCCTGTCAGCTTGCCTCCACTGTGCTCAGCTTCTCTTTTAGTTGAGCTGCAATAGGATGGTAGTAAAGAAAAGGAACTAGAGTTACCAGTCATGTCAGGAACCTAGGTTGCTAGAACAAGCCTTGTACTGTTCCTTTGCATCTTTCAGTTGTGCAGAAGCTTCTGTCTTCAGCTTTGGGTCTTCAGTGGGATCAGTAGTATGAGATAATAAGTCTGGAAAGCTCCCCATTCCATACATTAGCATTTTAGACAGTCTCATTTTAAGTGTTCTTTGGTTTTGTGTTCCTTTTTGAACCATTTCTCCTATCCTTCTACATGTGTGCTTTCTAGGTATGACCATGTTTGTATTCAGTTCTAACTGTGCTAGGCAGAGACTTACCTGATCCAGGTATGGCTTGTCTGAACTGACTAGTCACAGCACGGGTATTTCTTTGGATTCTTGTTAAAGAATAATCCCGTACAAATTGTGAGCAGACACTGTTTCTGGTGAGAAGGATGGGGTGCCTTTGTTTCCCCTTTTTGGTGTTTTCTAGTTTTGATTTCCCTATATCACTTTGGACCTGTGTTCTTAAAATTCTGTCCTGAAACCTCCTTACTTACACTCTTTTGAGCAAGTTGAAATAGACACTTTCAAAAGGATCTTCACTAAAAAAAAAAAAAAAAGAAAGAAAGTGTATATATATATACACATATACATATATATATATGTCTGGGGAAGCACAAGTTTCTAATCTTTAGAAATACAGTAAAAGAAGGAAAGGGGTTCACTGGATTTTACTTAGATTCTCTCTTTGTCCTAAATTAATTCTGTTCTGGCTGTTTCTTGATGGGCTGGCACATCTCAGGCATCCTGCCAAGTTTCCATTCCTCCCTGTTTGCTCTCAGCCTGGTGTCCTCAGGAGGATGCCACTGTGTCCCTTGCTCCTGGATAGGACCAAGATGTCTAAACAATCCTTCCTCTTCTCTGAGGATAAACAAAATAGATACCTTTAAGCCTTTTCCCCCTTCTCCTTTTTTCAAACCTCCCAGATTGCTCTAGGCCTTTGCACATATTTCTGGTTTCTAGGTGAGGGATGTCCCAGTCCCTGGTAGATTGGAAGGGCAGGCTCAGGTTGGCAGCCATACTTACCTCAAGAACGATGCCTATATTTCTGTCTTCCTTAAAGGAGAGGTTTGTGAGCATCTGCTTGAAACAGTCCTTAGGGGTGAAGGAAGGAGGATTGTTCTCTTTCACCCTCATAAATATACCTAATCTATATCAGTACCTACAGTCTCATACGTAAAAGCACTAATCGACCTGAATTTCGGAAAGCATTAGGTTCCCTTGATTTTATATGCTTCAGAGAACAAACATGCTTTCATGTTAGTTTTCAGCTGTAGTTTTGGGTTTTTCTGTCCTTGAATTTGAGAGTATTTCAGTATCTTTTCCTGTTAGAGTCCATATTAGCTTATTATTTCTGAAATAGTTAGAAATTAGTTTTCATAAAGTCCAGAGCTATGCAACCAGAGCTTTATGTGTTGTTCTTTTCTGTTAGAGTGACTTATCAGTCCATTGTGTTCTTTTCAGTTACGAGTGATTTTGCTGTTTTTCCCTTGGATTGTATCGGAGAGTAAAAAACAAATGAAAGATACATTATTGCCAACATTTTACTTAGCATTCCTGTCTTATCAAGTTTAAATTACTTTTAAAAGACTAAGTAGGACTTTCTGGTAGCGCAGTGGTTAAGAATCCTCCTGCCAATGCAGGGGACACGGGTTTGAGCCCTGGTCTGGGAAGATCCCATGTGTTGCGGAGCCGCTAAGCCCCGTACTCCACAACTACTGAGGATGTACTCTGGAGCCCGCGAGCCACAACTGTTGTGGCACACGGGCTCAGTAGTTGTGGATCGCGGGTTCTAGAGCGCAGGCTCAGTAGTTGTGGTGATTGGGCTTAGGCGGCTCCACGGCAAGTGAGATCTTCTCAGACCAGGTCTCAAACCTGTGTCCCCTGCATTGACAGGAGGATTCTTAACCACTGTGCCACCAGGGAAGCCCTCATATGCTTTTTTAAGGGCGTGATACTTTGTCATTATGCTTTTAGTGCTTAAGTGGGTATATTTAATTTTAGAAGAGGTAGTAGAAATACTGGATTTTTAAACCAGTTTCAATGAAAATTTGAGGAAATTTGCAAATATACCTTGTTCAATGTGAAGGTACTAAGTATGCTTCTCTTTACAAAAAGGTTGTATATCAAACCCAAGTGGTTAATCTCAGGCTATAAAAATACATCGGCAACAGAATTTCCAATTCTTTTTTCTTTTTTTTGGCCGCACCACACAGCATGTGGGATCTTAGTTCCCCGATCAGGGATCAAACCCCTGTCCCCTGCATTGGAAGCACGGAGTCTTCCGCTGGACCGCCAGGGACGTCCCAGAATTTCTACTTCTAACCAAGCTCCTTAGAGTGCATGTCTGCTGGTCTGCATTTTGAGTGTGTGTCTGTGCTTGCCCGATTAACAAAGTAGGTGACCAGGTATTGTCTTTCTCTTGCTGTGAAGACAGTGCTTTCCTAGTTCTTAAAATAGTTTGGACCTCATTCACCACCATATCTGATTGCAATTTCTCTTTCTTTGCCAGTGCTTTTATTCATTGCCACTTTCTAGCTTTGCTGTGTTGTTGAATTAAAACAAACAAAACTTATATCTCCTAAATTTGGTTCAAGTTCTTTGATGTGGTTTATTCTTTATAATTGAGATTATCTGTATGTTTGCCTGATTTTTTTGCCCCTTGTTTCTCTTTTGTATCATTAATGAAAATGATCTAATCATCCTCCCTCATAAGATGATTCTTTTTTCCTTCCATATCTAGTTTAGTTTCTGTTGTTGTCATTCTTATCCAGGTACATTTAAACATCTTTTTCTTTCATATATCAACTCTTTTTCGAGTCAAAACACAGAATTTTGCGTTCTTTTTATTTCTTTGGTTTGGAATTCTATCCTTTGGTCAACATACTTCTCTGTAAAGGCACGTTAACTCTTTGTTCTGGGTTTGGTAGCCCTAGGTTAGAAGTCTGTAAACTTTTCTGATTTACAATCCTAATAGTAAAAAAAAAAAAAAAAAAAAAGACCTTGTCCTGTCATAAACATTTTTCATATGTTGTATACTTACCCTACTGTACACATCTGTTATATAATCATATACATACATTCATTTATTCAGCTGTTTTTATTGTGTGGCTGCCACATGCCAGACACTGCTCCAGGCAGTTTGGATAAAATATAGTGAAAAAACAAAGAGCCTTTCCTTCATGGAGTTGACATCATAATAATAATAAACCACAGACATTATCAATAAATAAAATATATAACATGTCAGAAGGGGATAAGTGCCATGAAAAAAAGAAAAAGTAGAGCAGATTAAGGGGGATGGAACATCCAGGCGGGTTTGCAGTTTAAACTTAGGGAGGTTAGGGTAGACCTAATTGAGAGAGACATTTGGGCACAGACTTTTGTTTTGGCTGCGTTGGGTCTTCATTGCTGCGCACGGGCTTTCTCTGGTGGTGAGTGGGGGTACTCTTCACTGCGGTGCACAGGCTTCTCATTGCGGTGGCTTCTCTTGTTGTGGAGCACGGGCTCTAGGCGTGCAGGCTTCAGTAGTTGTGGCACGTGGGCTCAGCAGTTGTGGCTTGCGGGCTCTAGAGCTCAGGCTCAGTAGTTGTGGTGCATGGGCTTAGTTGCTTCACAGCATGTGGGATCTTCCCGGACCAGGGCTCGAAACCCTGTCCCCTGAATTGGTAGGTGGATTCTTAACCACTGCACTACCAGGGAAGTCCTGAGCCAAGATTTTTGAAGGACGTAAGGGAGTTAGCCACTTGGATATCTGGGGGAAGAATGGTCCAGACAGAAGGAATGGCTGGTGCAAAGACCCTAAAGTAGGAATATTCCTGTATGTCTAGCCAGTATGACTCAGAGTGAGGTAATAAGCAAAGGGGAAAGGGGTAGGAATCAGATAAGAGAGAAAATGGGGGTGGGGAGGAATGCAGATCTTATAGGTTATGGCAAGGTGTTGGGTGAGATGGGAGCCATTGCAGGATTTTGAACAGAGAAGTCACATGCTCTGACTGTCAGTTTAACAGAGTCACTGACTGCTGTGTTGAGAACAGATTGCAGGAAGGCCATGATAGAAGCTGGATACCAGTTGGTGATCACACCAGGTGGTAGCATTAGAGATGGTAAGAAGTAGTTGGATCTGGATTTGTTCTGAAGATAGACTCGGTAGGATTACATGACACCCTACTGATATCATGGGGTTTGAGAGAAAAAGAGGAATCAAGAATGCCTGTCAGGATTTTTGTGAGAACAGCTGTGAAAATGGAGCTGGGGATGGGTAAGACTGCAGGTGGAGAGGTTTTTTGGGGGTGGGGGGAAATGAGTTCTGTCAGCAGTGTTAAATTTAAACTTCCTAGATCAAATAGGCAGTTGGATATATGAATTTGGTGTTCAAGAAAGAGGACTGAACTGAAAGTGTAGCTAGACAAAAGAGAACCAAGGACTGAGCCCCGAGGCCTCCAGCGTTAGGCTGGGAAGAAGAGAAAGAACCAGCAAAGTAGATTGAGTAACAGGAAGATGAGGGGAGTGTGGTGCTTGAAGGCCAAGTGAAGAAAACAAATCAAGGAGTTCTAATATTTTTTTCCCATTTCCAGGGGACTGTGATGGTATTCATACTCCACTTTGGGAACCATTGCTAGTATGTTCTTCTCCTGTCATGTGCTGTGTATTGACATCAGGCTTTTAGCACTGTGAAGGCTTTTTGTTTTATTTAATGAAATATAAGTTCAGGGAATAATACAATACTAGTGTACTGGGCACATAGATTAAAAAATGTTAACATTTTACCATATTTGTTTCAGACTTTTTAAAAAGAAATTAAAAATTATTAAAAGAGCTGAAGTTCCCTTTTCTTCCTAGATACCAGTCCCCTCCTTTCCTTTCCTCCTGTAAAGTTGATGCACATTCTTCCATTCCATATCATTGTTGTTGTTAATACATATGTGTGTCCATAAATTCATGTATAATACTGTTTTATGTATTAAAAATTTACAGTGATGGCATCCTAGAAATATTTCCAAACATGCTTTTCCAATTTGTTTTGAAATGTATTCATCTTGACATATGTAGATTATTAATTCAGTACTATACAGTTTATGAATATACCCATTCATTTATCCATTCGCCCATTGATGAACATTTAAATCGTTTCCCATTTTTCTGTTATAACAATGCTGCAGTGAACATCCTTGAACCTGCCATCTTGGGTACGTGCTGGGTTGTGGAGAGTACAGATCTTTGGTTTTGTGTTACCATAATCAGAATAGGAGAGGAGCCATTTCTCCCCGGTTTGCCAGTGCTTGGTATGTTCACACTTTGTATTTTTTGCTGATCTTACAGAACTGAAATGGTTTCCTGTTTAAATTTGCATTCCTCTGGTATTTGTGAAGGGGGGCATCTTATCACATGTTTATTAGCCATCTGAGTGTTTTCTTTTTTTCCATTTTCTTTTTTTTCCCCACTTTTATTTCTAGGAGTTCTTCATATATTGTTTACTAATATTGCTAATTATAAATATTGCAAATATCATTTCTTTGTCTGACTGACTTTTATCTTCACTTATGATTCTCTTATACAGAAAATAATTTTATTGTGGCTGGTGGTAGGAAGGGGGGATTGCAAGTGGGTATGAGGGATCTTTTGGGGTGATAGAAATATTTTAAAATTGGGTTGTGGGAATTGTTGTACAACTCTGTAAATTTACTAAAAATAATTGCATTGTACACTTAAGTGAATTTTATGGTTTGTAGATTATACTTCAATAAAAGCTTTTAAAATTAAAAAAATATTTAATGGCATCTTATCAGTGTTTCCTGTTGTGGTTTGTGTGTTTTATGTCTTATGGAATTTTACTTAATCTATTGTCAAAAGGCATTTAAATTTTGTATTTATTGCCTTCAAGTTTTATTTTGCACATTTATATGTTGGGAATTTATTTTGGATTATTGTTGGAGGTAGGGATAGAATTTTATCTGTATGTAGCCTGTTTATGACATAGATCATCTTTTTCAATTGAATAATGGGTATTTAAATATTTAATATTATTTAAATTAAATATTACTTCAGGCACACACACACACACTCCCATGTGTGTTCCTAAGATCTCTTTGGTTCTCTTTGCAAAATATACTCTTTTTTTTTTTTTTTTTTTGCGTTACGTGGGCCTCTCACTGTTGTGGCCTCTCCCATTGCGGAGCACAGGCTCCGGACGCACAGGCTCCGGACGCACAGGCTCAGCGGCCATGGCTCACGGGCCTAGCCACTCCGCGGCATGTGGGATCTTCCTGGACTGGGGCATGAACCCGTGTCCCGTGCATCGGCAGGCGGTCTCTCAACCACTGCACCACCAGGGAAGCCCTACTCTTTCTTAATTGCTATAATTTCATAAAGAGCTTTGCTATTGGGGAGGGCAAGTCATCTTTCATTACTCTTTTTTTAAATTAATATCATATTACTATTTATAGATTTATCCATTTTAGAACTAACCTATACATCTTATCACAGAAGGTAAGAATTTAACTTTTTTTTTTTTTTAAAGAAGATGTTGGGGGTAGGAGTTTATTAGTTTATTTATATATTTTTGTTGTGTTGGGTCTTCGTTTCTGTGCGAGGGCTTTCTCTAGTTGTGGCAGGCGGGGGCCACTCTTCATCGCGGTGCACGGGCCTCTCACTATCGCGGCTTCTCCCGTTGCGGAGCACAAGCTCCAGATGCGCAGGCTCAGTAGTTGTGGCTCACGGGCCCAGTCGCTCTGTGGCATGTGGGATCCTCCCAGACCAGGGCTCGAACCCGTGTCCCCTGCATTAGCAGGCAGACTCCCAACCACTGCACCACCAGGGAAGCCCCACTCTTTTTTTTTTTTAAGTTTTTTTAAAAAATAAGTTTCAACATTTTAAAAAAATATTTATTTATTTTTTTGGCTGCCTCGGGTCTTAGTTGCGACACCAGGATCTTTCATTGAGAGCTCATGGGCTCTTCGTTGTGGCTCCGGGCTTTTCTCTAGTTGTGGCGTGCAGGTTTACTCTTTAGTTGTGGCACGTGGGCTCTCTCGTTGAGGCACGTGAGTTCAGTAGTTGTGACGCACGGGCTTAGTTGCCTCGCGGCATGTGGGATCTTAGTTCCCTCACCAGAGATTGAACCTGTGTCCCCTGCATTGGAAGGCGGATTCTTTACCACTGGACTACCAGGGAAGTCCCTTTCATTTCTCTTTGACATTGCTGTCTAGCTACATTACTTGGTCTTTACTCCTCCATATGAATATAAAGTCAGCTTGTCAAGTTTGTCAGAAAACTCTCTTGGAATTTTTATTGAAATTGCATTACGTTTCAATATCGAGCCCCCCCCCCACATGAATATGGTGTATTTATGTCTTCTTTTAGGTCCTTCAGTCAAGTTTTATTTGTCATAATTTTTAAAGATTCATATGTACTTTATATAGTTTTGGTTGCCGTTGTAAATGGGATATATTTAAACAGTTTTCATTTTGTAATTGTTTTTTGCTAGTATAGGAGACTACTATTCATTTTTTTTTCCTTTTTATTAAGTCCTGACTTATAGTAAAGCTATACACAGCTCAGTGGATATGTATAGTACTCATCTTTGTCACCTCTACCTTCGTGCCCCTTCTCAATTAGTATTTTCCCAGAGAAACCACTGTTGTGGTCTTCATAATTTTGAATTTCATATAAATAGAATCACACCACATGGCCTCTTTTGTGTCTAGATTCTTTCTTGCTACATCACACCCGTGAGATTCATCTGTGTTGTGTTTAGCAGTAGTTGGTTCTTTTTCATTTTTCTGTAGTATTCCACTGTATGAATATACCACAATTCACCCATTTTAATTTTTTTACAGAATTAAATATCCCATTTATTAATTTATAAGCCATAATAACACCTGACAGTCATTTTACCTAACCAACAGCTTTTGCTTTGAAAAAGGAAAACAAATTAATATATAAATTTCAGCAATATCAGAAACTTTATTTTACTTGAATTAGAACATGATTCATTTCGGAGTTCAATTATATGTTCAAGGAGTTAGTAACTATAACCAGAAAGTCAACCTAACTTTTGTTAACTAGTGTCTTTAAAGTGCAAATTTATTTTCATTTCTTGCTGTACACCAGTGGAAAAAATTCAATTTCAGAATCTCAGCAAGTTCTTCTTAAAAATAGCCTCCTTCCCATTTTATGCAGTGAAATGTGGAACCAAGTTTTTTAAAGAAAATGAAGGACAAACAAATATAGACTTCTGTAGCTGGTGGTATACAAATTCATAGGCAGAGCAGTGGAACTCCATGACCTCTGGGGGAGCAGTCCATTCATAAGCTGACAAAATTTTAACCATTTTAATATAAACTTCCAATGATCTAAAATAACTGATTCAAACAAACTACATTATTTCCTCTCTGAACATCAGTCACCAGGATATATGGAGGGAATTGCTGCTACTTAAGCCCCTCTTACTCCAGCATCCACATTTGTGAAGAATGTCTGCTGCTCCTTTTCCTCAGGTATTTAGACCTCTGCTCTGCTCCTGAGGCTGGTGACAGTGTTGAATAAAATGCAGCTATTACTGAAAACCCCACAAGCTAAGCCAGTGGTCCTTTCATTTGGGCACAGTCTTTTTTTTTTTAAATAAATAAATAAATTTATTTATATATGGCTGCGTTGGGTCTTTGTTGCTGCACGTGGGCTTTCTCTAGTTGTGGCGAGTAGGAGCTACTCTTCGTTGCGGTGTGCGGGCTTCTCATTGCGGTGGCTTCTCTTGTGCAATGTGGGCTCTTCCCGGCCAAGGGCTCGAACCCGTGTCCCCTGCATTGGCAGGTGGATTCTTAACCACTGCACCACTAGGGAAGTCCTGGGTCATACAATTTTAATCACCACATGATTTTGCCAAACGTTCCAAATCCTAGCTTGGTGCTATACTTTTCCTGCCTCCCCTAGAACCTGATTCAGACCCCAGTGCAAACAACCCAGTAAGAATAGACATGGTAGTCAGAACACAGTGGTCTTGTCTACTCTAATGCATAATATTAAATAATATTCTTGATTAATTTCCATTATTCAAGGTTGTGTTAATCAGATAGGAGCTTTACTATTAAATACTGAAATGTATCATGTTTCCACAATGGGAATTTTCTTATTTTTAAATATTTTAAAGTAAAATAATTTTCAATCCAATACACACAATGCTACAAACTATTTCCATAGAAAAGGGCAGTTTCCTTTTCACAAAAACAAGATTTCCTCACCAAATATTCTATCTAGTCATGGCAGAAATGGTGAAGTCTCATCAGAAAAAGAGTGAACAGGTACTCTTGCAGCAGCACTTAAAACACTGATTCTGATTTCTGCTCTAGACTGAATGTTTGTGTCCCTCACAAATTCATATGTTGAAACCTAATTTCCAATGTGATGGTGTTTGGAAGTGGGACCTTTGGGGCTGATTAGGTCATGAGGGTGGAGCCCTCATGAATGGAATTAGTGCCCTTATAAAAGAGGCCCCAGAGAGCCCTTTCATCCCTTCTACCATGTGAGGACACAGTTACTCATCGAACATCAAACCTGCCATTGCCTTGGTGTTGAACTTCCCAGCCTCTGGAACAGTGAGAAACAAATTTCTGTTGTTTATAGGCCACCTAGTCTATTGTATTCTATTACAGTAGCCCAGACGGATTAAGACAGTTTCCTAAGGATTCTTGTCAAAACCCTAAGAATGTAACTCCTTGTAATTACTTCCTTTCAGTACTCCGTAATGCCCCCAAAATGAGAAATACCCTATTTATGCCAAGGACAAAAAGGTGTAGAGAGAGGAAGGAAAATAGTACATTTCCCTTCAACCCTGAATCCGGGCAAATGCCACTTCAGATTTTCATGTCAAAGAATTAGGCTGTAGGAATTAAATACTAATTGCAATTGCTTTTCACTTCTGCATGTTTGTCAGTCACAGAAAAGGGCCACTGGGAAAAGTGGGAGCCTCTTTGTGTCCTGGAGATGCTTTTAATAAATGCCAGCTTTCTGCTGGTCTTAGAAACTGGGATAGCAGCTCACAAGTTCCTCCACACTGTATGGTTCCTGGGTCTGTCTGAGTAGTGGAATTAAAGTGGCTCTTTTGTGGGACTTCCCTGGTCTGAGAAGTGAAATTAAAGTGGCTATTTTGTGGGACTCCCTGGGACTTCCAGTGGTTAAGACACCACGCTTCCACTGCAGGGGGCACGGGTTCGATCCCTGGTTGGGGAACTAAGATCCCGCATGCCACGCAGCATGGCCAAAAAATAGGGGGAAAAAAGTGGCTAATTTGTAATTTTCAAGCACTATTCTTCATTCCTTTCCTTGACACCCAGGAAACCAATGCTTGCCAGCATAGAGGTCTGTATCTGTAGGAGTTCCACCTTTCCAGAGAAAATTCTTTATGTTACCTGGGAAGTAGACAAGACAGGTAACTTGGAAACATATTTACATGGGAACACATCTACACAGAAAAGTGAAACTTGGCCATGATTTCTGTAGTGATGCAGATCTAAGATGCCACATAGGGAAAAAGAGTACCATTTATAAAGTTTTCCCCAGGGAAAACCTTTGGAGTTTTGTTTACAAAACCAAACCAAACCAAAAACATATTCTGGTAGGGAGTTTTTTTTTTGGTTTGTTTTTAGTTTAAAAACTAACAGTGAGGGCTTCCCTGGTGGTGCAGTGGTTGAGAGTCCGCCTGCCGTTGCAGGGTTCACGGGTTCGTGACCCGGTCCGGGAAGATCCCACATGCCGCGCAGCGGCTGGGCCCGTGGGCCATAGCCGCTGGGCCTGCGCGTCCGGAGCCTGTGCTCCGCAACGGGAGAGGCCACAACGGTGAGAGGCCTGCGTACCGCAAAAACAAAACAAAAAAAAAAAAGAAAAAACTAACAGTGAAACCCATGGCAGTGAAACCAGAGTCCCTCATGATTGCTGTTATGTGATATTTTTGATACTTTGTAGCTTTTAAAGAATTCACAAGTTTTTCTTTTTTTATATATTTTTGTTTTTATATATTTTCTTTATTTCGAAAATTTTTTAAAATTTTTATTTATTTTTGGCTGCGTTGGGTCTTGTTGCTGCGTGTGGACTTTCTCTAGTTGCGGCGAGCAGGGGCTACTCTGTTGTGCACAGGCTTTTCATTGCATTGGCTTCTCTTGTTGTGGAGCACAGGCTCTAGGTGCGCGGGCTCAGTAGTTGTGGCTCGTGGGCTCTAGAGCGCAGGCTCAGAGTTGTGGCGCATGGGCTTAGTGGCTCCGCGGCATGTGGGATCTTCCTGGACCACGGCTTGAACCCATGTCCCCTGCATTCGCTGGCAGATTCTTAACCACTGCCCCACCAGGGAAGTCCCTTCTTTATTTTTTTTGGCTGCGTCAGGTCTTATTGCAGCATGTGGGATCTTTTCGTTGCAGCCCGTGGGCTTCTCTCCAGTTGTGGTGCGTCGGCTTCTCTCTAGTTGTGGCGTGTGGGTTTTCTCTCTCTAGTTGTGGCACGTGGGTTTCAGAGTGCCTGGGCTCTGTAGTTTGCGGCACACAGCCTCTCCGGTTGAGGCGCGCGAACCCAGTAGTTGTGGTGCATGGGCTTAGTTCCCCTGCGGCATGTGGGACCTTAGTTCCCCAGCCAGGGGTTGAACCCACGTCCCCTGCGTTGGAAGGCGTATTCTTTACCACTGGACCACCAGGGAAGTCCCCACAAGTTTTTCTTTATGCTAGTAGTTTCTTAAGTCTAGAAAAGACTGCAGAAGCTATTGATATCTTGAATGGCATAAACTACTTGAAATCAGGTCAATGTATTTGCAGAGCACAGTCTGCAAAATCTTTGAGAATTAATTACACTCTGGGAAATATGATTTATTGACTACATGGTATTTAGATCCGTTTGTAAAAAAAAAAAATAATGAGCAGTAAGGTCCTGAAGTGGCAAGAGTATCAATTTCTTTTATGGTCTGCCTCCTGTTGAAGCATAGTAGAATCAGTTCTAAACTAATTATTTGGATATTTGGACAGGTTCATTTCTACGTATGAGAGAATGAGTTTTCTGTTGGTCAGGTTCTTTTTTAGTATCTTGGTACCAGCGCTATGGACCAGACATAATTCACATTCTCTGACTTCAGGGACACTTTAAAGATTATAGAGCAACATTTTTCATTTTGGGGCTTATGGAGAATATGCCCTTTGTCATTAGTGAAAAGAGCTTGTTCTTCATTTGTTGGAAGTTTCCTTATTGTCATCAGAAAACAGTTAGTGACCTCTTTATGTGCAAAGTGTATTAACTGGAGATCTGGGGATTTTGATGTAACTATTTCTGTCCTTTCATTTATGATGGTTTTGACTGCAAGTGACAGAACATCCTAATGTGACTGGCTTAAAGCATAAAGGGAAATTTATTTTTGTTACATAACAGGATATCCAGTACTTTAGTGACAGCCTCATGGGCCCTGATTTTTATTTCCTGTTCTGTATGCTCAGCATGTTGGCCTTGTCTTAGGCAAGTATCTTTTAGAGTTACAAGGTGGCTGCAGTAGTCTCCGATATCACGTGCAGACAGAATAATATCCTGAGGAAGAGGAGGTACCCCTCTCTCGTGTTAAGAGCAAGGTATCTTTTCCCAGAGAATCCCTGGCCAACTTCTCCTCATCTCATTGGGAAGAAGAGAGTCACATGCTTTTTCCTAAATAAGCTCGTAAGAACTGAGGTACTGTTCAAGATTCTCCCTGAGCTAGAATGGAATTTCACATTCCCTTGAGGTTTGGCTGCCTGAACAAGATTGGGACTCTATTAGGAAAGGAATAGTGGAGACAGACACCATCGTCCATAGCCCTCTCAGTCCACGGTTTTTACAGCAGGCCTTGGTGGACACCAGACTTCAGGAACGACCTCTGATTGTTTATCAAGAAGAGTCAGAGCTTTTGCTATTTCCAGAACTTTCAAGGCTGGGCGATAGGTGAGTCAAGCCCAAGCCCTTCACCTACGTCGGCATATCCCACAGGGTTGGCAGTGGGCATGTCTTCATGAGGAAACTTGAAGTTTCTTCCTTCAAGTGACATACAAGTCTCCACACCTTGTAGGCCAGGGCTTTACAGAGGTTGAGAGAGTTCTGGGCACTTCCACTTTTTCAGGTTCCCAGTTCATTTAAAAAGAAACGCCAAATCAGAGCTATAGAAATGTGGTATATTTTACATGTTTACTTCTAAGAAAATATTTCAAACACAAAAACAGTACCATGATTTTATGTAGACATCAAGGGGAAACAAAATATCAAAAGTCTACATCTGACTGGAGATTGAACTTCTTCCTTTCAGTCCTGTGGGGGCTGCAGAGGATGCCACGGATCTCTCAGAGTCCAGGGAATGGCCCTAATGTCCAGCTCTTCTGGGGCACTTGGCACTGTTGACCCCTCTCCTAAACCAGATACCCACTGACCCAGGCTAGAAAGTCTGGCACCTTCTTGGTATCCCATCTGTGGTCAGAGGCAATCCCAGGGTGAAGAGGAGCCAGGGCAGGAGCCGATTGACATTGCTAGCTAGAGTCCACTGCCACAGTGGGCACCTCTAGGAACCCTGAGATAAGCCTTCCGCAATTGCTTCCTGCCCCCACTTTCTGCCCTAAGCACTGCCACTGTGCTTTCATATTTTATTTTCATATCGTTGTGCTTTTACTCACTGTGGTCCTCTTCCTGGAATTATTTTAATTCATTCTAACAAACCTCATTTTGAGTACTGCCGTGTGCCAGGAAATGCCTTGGATCCTAGATGGAGTTAAGAGAGAATGGTTTGGTGGTGGTGACAGATGACAAAATAGATGACAGTACAGTGATTTATTGCTGCCTTAGAGTTGGCACAGGGTGCCGTAGGAGTCGCAGAGGTGTACATCGAACTCTTGTTTCAAGAGAATGGAGTCTCAGAAAACTCCCTGGGGCAGGGAGTTGCCTTATCCTGAAGGAGGACTAAAAAATGAATAGTTTTAAAGTGGTGCTGATCTGTTTGTGGGAGCGGGAATGGAGAATAATTTATTTTTGTTGATAGTGGTGAAATAGAACATAGTTTCCTGGGCAGCTTTGGATTAAGAAAATTTTGCAGTTTTGCAACAGTGTTCTTGTATAGCTCATTTTGCCCATAATTATGAGGTTCAGAAAAAAAAATAGTTTATTATATCTTGCAGATAAAAGCATATTTCTGCTCTATATTTTCTTTTTCTTTTTTAGTCTTGATCTTTCAGATGTTGTCTTGCCTACTACATTCCTTTTTACTTTTTTAAAAATGTTTTTGAAGTGTAGTTTATTTACAATGTTGTGTTAATTTCTTCTGTACAGCCAAGTGACCCAGTTATACATATATATATATATATATATATATATATATATGTTCTTTTTCATATTCTTTTCCATTATGGTTTATCACAGGATATTGAATATAGTGCCCTGTGCTGTACAATAAGACCTTGTTTATCTGTTCTATATATGATAGTTTGCCTCTGCTATCCCAAACTCCCAATCCTTCCCTCCCCCACCCCCGCTACCTACTACATTCCTAGTTTTTAAAATATATTCAGTATTAAGTTGCCCACTATATTAACTTTCTTGAGAGAAGACTGACATTAAAAGGAGGTTATTTAAGTACAAAGAGCTTTTCTTTGTCCTTAGAGTCAAACAGAAAGGGAAGCTCTGTGGTGCTAGACATGGTCATAAATTGATGGCCATAAATTTAGAGTAGAAGAAATATGAAGCCTGAATTCCTTTCAGAAAAACAAAACATTTTTTAAAACTATTTATTTATTTATTTTGGCTGTGCCAGGTCGTATTTGTGGCACGTGGGATCTTCGTTGTGGCATGTTTTTTCGTTGCGGCATGCAGGATCTTTTTGTTGTGGCATGAGGGCTCTTAGTTGCGGCATGCAGACATCTTAGTTGCGGCACGTGGTCTTCTTAGTTCTGGCATGTGAACTCTTAGTTGCGGCATGCATGTGGGATCTAGTTCCCCCACCAGGGATCAAACCCAGGCCCCCTGCATTGGGAGCACGGAGTCTTACCCACTGGACCACCAGGGAAGTCCCAAAACAAAACCTTTTTTTGCTTCTGCAACTCAGGAAGGAATGGCTTTCCCTGTCTGGTCCTTGGCACCTTCAGCAGAAAAGTTGGGAATCTAGAGTGACCTGATTTCTCAGGCAAAAACCCTTCCTTTGAGTCAGGGAGAGACCCTTACCAGTACTGAGTATTGTGAGAAATCCAAACAGAGTGAGTTGGTGTTGCTTTCTGTTTTTTTCTTGAGCTCTTAACTGAATGTGAAGTGAACAGGGATAGTTGCCTTCCTGATGGCTATAACATACTGTAGCTCTAAAATCAAATCCTTTAGAGAACTTAGAAGGGATCTGAGAACTAGGAAAGGAAGAGAATATGGGCTTCTGTGCATAAAAAGACGGATGGAAGAGACCAAAATTACATCATTCAACAAAAATTGACTCAGCTACCTCTCATGCATCAGGCAGTGTTGTACGTACTGGGGAACACATAGCAGGGAACAAGACAGAATCCCTGTTTTTCCTCAGGAGTGGATATTCTGTGAACTCCAGGGAAACTGTGGCTTGCCTGGTGTTTTGATTCCCTCTTTTCCTTTCTTCCCTCTGTTAGGAGAGAAGAATAAGCTGAACAGACTCTGACCGTTGGTTTTCAGCTCGCCAGGATCTTCTACCTAGCTCTCCTTTCGTGGCTCATGTGCTGCATCCTCTGCTCTCAGTGTGCAACTGGCCCCCAACGCAATGTGTGTTTGTCAAACCATGGAAGTGGGGCAGTATGGCAAGAACGCAAGTCGGGCCGGAGACCGGGGAGTCCTCCTGGAGCCCTTCATCCACCAGGTGGGCGGACACAGCAGCATGATGCGCTACGACGACCACACTGTGTGCAAGCCCCTCATCTCCCGGGAGCAGCGCTTCTACGAGTCCCTCCCTCCCGAAATGAAGGAGTTCACCCCTGAGTACAAAGGTCAGTCACTGGCCAGTTTGGAGACGGCAGCAGCTTATAGGCCCTCAGCTCAGTTTTCCTTGTTCTGATGGCCATGTGGTGTGATCGTAGGTCTCTGTTGTCTCAAAGCAGCAGAGTCACTTTGTTAAGCAAAATTTGAAGCTGAAACCATCAGCAAGGTCTTTAGATCTTGAAAATTGAATTCATTGATAGGTAAACCTGAGAAGAATTCACAGCATTAAGTCCCATTGGTGAAGAGCATGCTGTTGTCAAGGAGGTTTCCCTGTTTGCTGGAATGGTCTAGGAGAGAAGGGGCAGCACTTATCTGGTCCCAGAGGAGGAAGAACTGGATGCTTTCCAGGCTAAGGCGATGAGACAGCTGGCGAGGAGGCTCTGTGGAGCTTGTGTATGTATGTGCTGGGGGATGAATTGATGGTAAGAAATCTACAGAAGGATTGGGGCCTGGAGGGTCCTAACTTTTAAAGGAAAAATAATCTGTTTTAAAATGTAAATTAACTTTATAGACTAGAACCCCGTGAATATATACCAGAATTTAAGGTACTTGATTTTCAAATCTGATTTTTGTCACTATGTTTATATATTTTTATGATTGCCCCTCACGTGTAAGTTATGTTTTTTGTGTTCTGTTTTTTGTTTTGTTTTGGCTGTGCCACATGGCTTGCGGGATCTTAGTTCCCTGACCGGGAATTGAACCCGGTCCACTGAAGTAAAAACACCAAGTTCTAATCACTGGACCGCCAGGGAATTCCCTGTGTTCTGTTTTTTTTCTTAATTTATTTATCCAATTTATTTATTTTTGGTTGCATTGGTTCTTTGTTGCTGTGCGCGGGCTTTCTCTAGTTGCAGCGAGCAGAGGCTACTCTTCGTTGCAGTGCGTGGGCTTCTCATTGTGGTGGCTTCTCTTGTTGCTGAGCACGGGTTCTAGGTGCATGGGCTTCAGTAGTTGTGGTGTGTGGGCTTCAGTAGTTGTGGCTCGAGGGTTCTAGAGCGCAGGCTCAGTAGTTGTGGCGCATAGGCTTAGTTGCTCCGTGGCATGTAGGATCCTCTAGGACCAGGGCTCGAACCTGTGTCCCCCGTGTTGGCCAAGCGGATTCTAAACCACTGTGCCACCAGGGAAGCCGCTCTGTTCTGTTTTTTAACTTTTCCAAAGCAGTATGAATTCAGGCATGTTTGTATCATCCTTTACTTGGGGGATCCTCGATTTAGAAAAACCAATCCATATTGGTATTGACTTTTGTTTCCTTAAATCTTTAATTGTGGTGAAATATACATAACATAAACATTTTTAAAATTATTTATTTTTGGCTGCGTTGGGTCTTCGTTGCTGTGCGCAGGTTTTCTCTAGCTGCGGTGAGCGGGGGCTACTCTTTGTTGCGTTGCGCAGGCTTCGCATTGCGGTGGCTTCTCTTGTTGCGGAGCACGGGCTCTAGGTGTACAGTCTTCAGTAGTTGTAGTGTGCGGACTCTAGATGGCAGGCTCAGTAGTTGTGGCGCACGGGCTTAGTTGCTCCGCAGCATGTGGAATCGTCCTGGACCAGGACTCGAACCTGTGTCCCCTGCATTGGCAGGTGGATTCTTAACCACTGCACCATCAGGGAAGTCCACGTAACATAAAGTTGAACCTTTTTTTTTTAAGTGGACACACCTTGTCTTTTTTTTTAATTGAAGTATAATTGATTTATGATGTTTGTTCATTTCTGCTGTACAGCAAAATTTACCATTTTTAAGTGTATAATTTAGTGGCATTAAATGCATTCACAGTGCTATATACCATTACTATTATCTATTTCCAGAACTTTTACATCATCACAAAATCTCTATACCCATTAAATAACTCCCCATTTCCCTCTCACCTCCCCTGGTACCCCCTAATCTACTTTCTGTCTCTACAGATTTGCCTATTGTAGATATTTCATACAAGTGGAATCATGTAACGTTTCTCCTTTTGGGTCTGGCTTATTTCACTTAGGATAATGTTTTCAAGGTTCATCCACCTTGTAGCATGTGTCAGAACTTCATTTGTTTTTATGGCTGAATACTATTCCAGTGTAAATATATGCCACATTTTGTTTATCCTTTCATCTGTTGATGGACACTTGGGTTGTTTCCACCTTTTGTCTATTGTGAATAATGCTTCTGTGAGTATTTATCTGAGTCTCTGTTTCCAATTCTTTTGAGTATATAGGAGTGGAATTGCTGAATCATATGGTAATTCTGTGTTTAACTTTTCTGAGGAACTGTCAAACTGTTTTCCATAGTGGCTGTACCATTTGACATTCTTACCAACAGTGTTCCTGTTTCTCCACATCCTTACAAACCCTTGTTTTCCATTAAAAAAAAAATTATAGCCACCTTAGTAGGTGTGAAGTGGTGTCTCATTGTTTTGATATGCATTTTCTTAATGATTAATGAATGATGTTGATGTGCCATTGGCCATTTGTGTATCTTCTCTGGAGAAATGTCTGTTCAAGTCCTTTGTGCAGTTTTGAATTGTATGGTTTGTTATTATTTTCAAAACAGAATCAGAATAATATCAAATTTGGAGGAATAAATATTCTAAGGCTGCAAAATGAGAGAGAAGCCAGAATCACACACACTGCTGTCTCTAAGTGGCTAAGAAACAACAGTTATAAATGCTTTATAAATGTAGCTTTAGCCACCTACTTATCCACACTCAACACATCCATGGCCAAATCTTCTGCTATAAATATGCCAAAACCAGAAAGAGAACTACAAGCCCTGTTAGCTCATGGAGTTCTTCTGATGCTCAGGGAAAAAAAAAACACTTAAAATGGAGTTGAGCCCCTGGCTCCAAAGAAATGTTTTCTAAATCACAACCACCAGAATTGGGACAAGTTAGAATTTCAAGGTGCCACCCAGGGAAGGATTGTCAGTCATATATTGGTTCAGTTTTTCCCCCAACCTTCTCTCAGACTGGGGAACAGAAGTCTTTAAAAGCCATAGCAAATCCTTAGTATCTACCTGATTTTTTTTTCCTCAGGCTGCATTTTCACTAGGGAAGAATAAATACACTTTCTCAAAAATACAACTAAACTAAAATTGATCTCTTCTTTTTAAGTCAAATGAAGTCCAGTTTATTCAGAGAAAATGGAAGATATGATGGGTCCAATTCATGTATTTCAAAGACTGATACTATAGGGTTTTTACCTTTTTTTGTTTTGTTTTTGGCTGTACCACGTGGCATGTGGGATCTTGGTTCCCTGATCAGGGATCAAACCCATGCCACCTGCAGTGGAAGCATGGAATCTTAACCACAAGACCGCCAGGGAAGTCATTTACTTTTTATTTTGAAATAAATTTAAAATGACAGAAAAGTTGCGAAAATAATAAGAGTTCCTCTAATGGTCCCATGATACTGATGTACCAAGTAAAGCCCTGTCATTGTGTGGCTCACCTCTCTGTGTAGATGCACGTACTGGCTCCCCAGTATGCATGGCGGGACCATCAGCCCCGTGCTAGATGCAGGAAGAGTCTTCAACCTCTTGAGTTCCGCCAAGATACTTTATTTTTTCCACCAAGGTGATATTCTAAAGTATCTCTATGAATTGAAAGTTGTAGTCGATGGTCTCTCCAAGATGATTCAGATGCCAGATGTGGATTTGGATATTACCAACATAATCCAAGCTGATGAACCCACTGCTTTAGCTACCAATGCATTGGGCTTAAATTCAGTGTTTGGAAGAGACTACAGGGCACTGAAAGACATCTTGATCAACACAAACCCAGCCACCCCTCCCTTCCCCTCTCTCTGCTTGTGTTGCACTGGCTGCTCTGTGACCACTAGAGTCTCTCTCTACTGTTCACACACATTCAGTAGTCAAGAGCACGCTAGAAAACCTTCTTAAGTGCTGGGTTTTACTCTTAATTTGGAAGAATGTGCTAAAGACTCAGATGAAGTTCAGTATCCAAATGATGTATCCCATTGAAGGAGAAGGGAACATGCACATTTTCTGTTTGGCCAGAAGCATAATGCTGTAAGTTTAACCCTTATAGATAGCTGGGTAGATAGAGCTATTTTTCAGCTAGAAGAGGGAAGCCAGTGTGTTCTGCTCCATGAATTCAGCTTTTGGGAAGAGCTCCTGGCTTCTTGGGAATGAACTCACTGTGGCAGAAATTGTGCTGTGGTCTGTTCTCCAGCAGACAGGAGGCTGCAGTGTGATGGTGCCAGCCAACGTGCAGAAGTGGATGAGGACCTGTAAAAACCTGGCCCTTTTTAACACTGCCCTTAAGTTCCTTAAGTGAATTTCAGTACCTGATTTTAAAGGGTTTAGATTTTAAGTATGATGCTGTTTCATGCCGATTGTTACTAAAGGGACTTATACTAAAATCAGAGTCTTTACTTAGGCTGGTAGTCTAGTATCAATAAGCAAAAGCATCATTAAAAATATATATAAAAAAATAAATAAATAAAAAAAATAAAAATAAAAATATATATAACCATAGTATAATTTATAATTACCAAAGCCAGGAAAGGAACATTGGTATAATACTATTAACTAATACGTACATTTTATTCAAATTTTGGCTGTCTTTCCACTTATAAATTTATTTATTTTTGGCTGCATTGGGTCTTTGTTGCTGCGCACGGGCTTTCTCTAGTTGTGGCGAGTGGGGGCTACTCTTGGTTGCGGTGCGCGGGCTTCTCATTGCGGTGGCTTCTCTTGTTGTGGAGCATGGGCTGTAGGTGCGCAGGCTTCAGTAGTGTGGCACGTGGGCTCAGCAGTTGTGTTCATGGGCTCTAGAGTACAGGCTCAGTAGTTGTAGCACATGGGCTTAGTTGCTCTGCGGCATGTGGGATCTTCCTGGACCAGGGCTTGAACACATGTCCCCAGCATTGGCAGGCGGATTCTTAACCACTGTGCCACCAGGGAAGCCCCCCCCTTTTTAAAAAATACTTATTTATTTATGTTTGGCTGCATTGGGTCTTATTAGTTGCAGCACGTGGGATCTTTGTTGTGGCACATGGACTTCTCTCTAGTTGTGGCGCACGGGCTCCAGAGCACGTGGGCTCTATAGTCATGGCACGTGGGCTCTCTAGTTGTAGAGAGTTGGGCTCAGTAGTTGTGGCATGTGTACTTAGTTGCCCTGCGGCATGTGGGATCCTAGTTCCCCAACCAGGGATCAAACCTGTGTCCCCTGCATTGGAAGGTGGGTACTTAATCATTGGACCACCAGGGAAGTCCTGACCTCAACACTTTTGAAGAGTACTAGTAGTTATTTTGTAGACTGTCCCTAAATTTGGATTTGTCTTATCTTTCCTCAGAATTAGATTGAGGTTGTATATTGGGTTGGCCAGAAAGTTCATACAGGTTTTTGTAAGATGTCACAGGAAAACCCGAACGAACTTTCTGGCCAACCTAATATTTTGGGGCGATAGAAATGATCCTGTGTCCTCTTCAGTTCATCATGTCACAAAGTACATACCTTGTTACTAGTGATTTAACTTTTTTTTTTAAATTAATTTATTTATTTTTGGCTGTGTTGGGTCTTCATTGCTGCGTGCGGACTTTCTCTAGCTGCAGTGAGTGGGGGTACTCTTTGTGGTGGTACATGGGTGTCTCATTGCGGTGGCTTCCCTTGTTGCAGAGCACGGGCTCTAGGCACACAGGCTTCAGTAGTTGTGGCACATGGGCTCAGTAGTTGTGGCTCATGGGCTCTAGAGCACAGGCTCAGTAGTTGAGGTGCACAGGCTTAGTTGCTCCACGGCATGTGGGATCTTCCCAGACCAGGGCTTGAACCCGTGTCCCCTGCATTGGCAGGCAGGTTCTTAACCACTGCGCCAGCAGGGAAGCCCCCCCCATCATTTTTTTTTTTTTGCGGTATGTGGGCCTTTCACTGTTGTGGCCTCTCCAGTTGCAGAGCACAGTCATCCAGACGCGCAGGCTCAGCGGCCATGCCCCACGGGCCCAGCCGCTCCGCGGCATGTGGGATCCTCCCGGACCGGGGCACGAACCCGCGTCCCCTGCGTCGGCAGGCGGACTCCCAACCACCGCGCCACCAGGGAAGCCCCCCCCCATCATTTTTGACTATTGCTTTACTTTCAGTTACTGCAAGATCTTCCAAGCTCATCTTGTATTTTTCCTGTCCCGATTCAGGAATCAAATACTTCTGCAACAACCTCTTCTTCCTTTTAGGAATGGTATTTAGAAAAAACAAGATCTTGGTGCTAGATGTTCTGATTGCTACTGGAATATCTTTGCCTTTAGCCCCTTTGAACACACAGGTTTAGAAAATACATCTATTAAACTAACCCACAATTATTTATTTATTTATTTATTTCCAGAGGTACAGGTATTTTTAAAACTCAGCTAAGGAAAAATGCCAGTAATATTTTATATTTTGGCAGTAGGTTTGAAGAGGGATTTTCATTTATTTAGTATGACCAGCGGTAGTTACCAAGTGTTAACTTTTTTGTTTTAATATTTTATTTCATTTCATTTCATTCCATTCCATTCTATTCCATTTCATTTCAATTTGTTGTGTCTTTGTTGCGCGTGCGGGCCTTCTCTACTTGCGGCCAGCAGGGGCTACTCTTTGTTGCAGTGCACGGGTTTCTCATATTGGTGGCCTCTCTTGTTGCGGAGCATGAGCTCTAGGCACGTGGGCTTCAGTAGTTGTGGCACATGGGCTCTGTAGTTGTGGCTCGCGGACTCTAGAGCTCAGGCTCAGCAGCTGTGGTGCACGGGCTTAGTTGCTCTGCGGCATATGGGATCTTCCCGGACCAGGGATCAAACCCATGTCCCCTGCATTGGACGCCTAACCACTGCGCCACCAGGGAAATCCCAAGTGTTACTTCTTTTTTTTTTTTTTTTTTTTTTTTTTTTTTTGCGGCACGCGGGCCTCTCACTGCTGTGGCCTCTCCCGTTGCAGAGCACAGGCTATGGATGCGCAGGCTCAGCGGCCATGGCTCACGGGCCCAGCCGCTCAGCGGCATGTGGGATCTTCCCGGACCGGGGCACGAACCCGTGTCTCCTGTATCGGCAGGCAGACTCTCAACCACTGCGCCACAAGGGAAGCCCAAGTGTTACTTCTTAATAGTACTAAATATGAGGTTCTAGGCTTCTGTATAGTTATTCAAAACTTTGCCTTATTCATTTTTCTGTTACCAGTACTTACTGAGCATCTACTAGATGCCAAGCCCTGTGCTCATTAGAGTAAAAGACAAAAAAGGCCCATACCTTTATGGAGCTTGCATGCTAGTGTGAGAAACAAAGAATAAACAAATTATAGACAAAACAATTATAGATTGTGATAAGTACTTTGAATAAAATAAGTCATGTTCTGTAATTGAAAATAATAAAGCTTCCAAAACAGAGCACTTGATATAGAATGATCAGGGAAGGAGTGTCTGGGGAGACTTAAAGGACTGAAGGATGAGGAGCAGCTGTGGGCAAAGGACAATGGAAAGGACATTCCATTCCTCTCATAGACAAAAGCCCTGAGGTAAAAAACAACTACTTCTAAGAACTAGTCTACCTCTTTTTGCCAATTAAGAGTTAAGAAACAAAAGCAATTATACTCCATTAAAGATGTTAAAAAAAAAAAGTTAAGAAACAACCCTATTCATAAATGGTCAAAGGAGTTGAATAAACATTTCTCCAGAATAGATACACAAATGGCCAATAAGCACATGAAAAGATAATCAGCATCATTAGTCATTAGGGAAATGCAAATCTAAACCACAATAGAGACTACTCACTACCAGTGGATGGCTATTAAAAAGAAAGAAAACTGATACAACATTGTAAAGCAACTATATTCCAATAAAAATTAATTTGAATAAATAAATAAAAATACATTAAAAGAAAGAAGGAAAAGAAAGGAAGGAAGGAAGACAGGAAGAAAGGAAGGGAGAAAGAAAGAGTGGCAAAGATATGGAGAAATAGGAACATTGCTGGTAAGAATGTCAAATGGTACAGCCACTATGGAAAAACAGTTGGACAGTTCCTCAAAAAGTTAAACACAGAATTACCATATGATTCAGCAATTCCACTCCTAGGTATATACTCAAAAGAATTGGAACTAGAGACTCAAACAGATACTTGTAATACTCACAGAAGCATTATTTACAATAGACAAAAGGTGGAAACAACCCAAGTGTTTGATTGGGTTGAACAGACGAACGGATAAACAAAATGTGGCATATATTTACGCTGGAAGAGTATTCAGCCCTAAAAACAAATGAAGTTCTGACACGTGTTACAAGGTGGATGAACCTTGAAAACATTATGCTAAGTGAAATAAGCCAGACCTCAAAGAACAAACATTACATGATTCCACTTGTACGAAATATCTACAGTAGGCAAATTTGTAGAGACAGAAAGTAGATTAGAGGGTACCAGGGGTTCAGGTGAGAGGGAAATGGGGAGTTATTTAATGGGTATAGAGATTTTGTTTGAGGTGATATAAAAGTTCTGGAAATAGGTAACAAAAGTGGTTATACAACATTGTGAACGTACTTAATGCCACTGAATTTTACATTTAAAAATGGTTAAAATGACAAATTTATGTTAAATATGTTTTTACCACAATTTTTAAAAGTAAAAAAAAAAAGTATATTAAAAAAAACCCCGAAAACCTCTACCCAAATGTAATTCTCTGTGTTTAAGCCAATCTTAAAAATGCCAAGAAAATTAGGACTTATATCAAATGAAGTAAAGGACCATTGATTTTCATTTTCCTACCTGAATTCTTTCTAGGTGTGAGTAATGAGGTAAAAAAAAAAAAAAAAATTAGGATCAAAAAAATACATATTTTTTAAACTAGTGGTAGGTTGCATGGCTCATTTAATTACCAGATCTTACCCACTCTTGGAAGGCTCTTCTTCCTGTTCGACCCATAGCATAACCACTTCTCCCTTGATCAGGTATGATGCTCTGTGTCAAGGTACTCAATGGTACGTGCCTGCAGAGAATTAAAGGTTTCCATTATAGCTTTAGATGGCCCTGCAAGATAAAAAGAAATTTTAAAGGAGGGAATGATGCATTTGAGTATA
Organism: Tursiops truncatus; assembly: GCF_011762595.2. Classification (NCBI taxonomy): domain Eukaryota; kingdom Metazoa; phylum Chordata; class Mammalia; order Artiodactyla; family Delphinidae; genus Tursiops; species Tursiops truncatus. The sequence goes on along the minus strand of NC_047043.1, from coordinate 64,535,966 downwards.
TAAAATTAAAAAGTTTTATCAAAATACACTTTTAAAGAAAATTAAGAGCTATTTACTTCACATAAAACTGACCGAGGATTTGTTTCTAGAATGTGTGTGTGTGTGTGTATGCAATTCAAAATCAATAGGAAAAAAGACAATTCAGTAGGAAAATGAGCAAAAATAAAGAAAATCAGTGAAAACTAAAGACCAAAGGCTAGGATAAATCTCTAGCCAGACTGATTAGGAAAAAGAAAAGACATAAATTTCCAATATCAGAAATGACAGATGTGGGACTTCCCTGGTGGTCCAGTGGTGAAGACTTCACCTTCCAATGCAGGGGATGTGGGTTCGATCCCTGGTTGGGGACCTAAGATCCCACATGCTTCACGGCCAAAAAACCAAAACATAGAAGCAATATTGTAACAAATTCAATAAAGACTTTAAAAATAGTCCACATCAAAAAAGAAATATTAAAAAAAAAAGACAGATGTATTATCACTACAGTTTCTACCGATATTAAAAAAAATAAAAATATTATGAACAACTTTATGCCAGTAAATTCTACAACTTAGATGAAATAGACAATTTATTGCAACACACAAACTATGAAAACTCACTCTAGAAGAAATGAATAATCTGAATAGCCCTATGTAGTAAATAAATTGAAATTGGAATTTAAAGCATTTTAGCAAAGAAAACTCCAGGCCCACACAACTTCACTGGTGAATTCTACCAAATATTTAAGAAATACTACACAAACTCTTTCAAAAAGTTGAAGCAGGAATACATCTCTACTCATTCTATAAGGACATTACAAGAAAATTAATGTCCTAGACGAACCTAAAAAATTTGAACAAGATTTTAGCAAATTGAATATATTAAGAATATATTAAAGAATATATTAAGAATATATTAAAAGGACAGTATGTCGTGACCAAGTAGGGTTTACCATAGGAGTAATGCAGGGTAGGTTTAACATTCAAAAGTTAATGTAATTGACCATATCAATAAACTAAAAAAAGAAAAATCATATGATTATCTCAGTAAGTGCAGAAAAAGTACTTGACAGTATCCAACATACATTCTTTTTTAAAATTTATTTTACTGAAGTATAGTTTATTTACAATGCTATGTTAATTTCTGCTGTACAGCAAAGTGATTCAGTTATACATATATGTACATTCTTTTTCATATTCTTTTCCATTATGATTTATCACAGAATATTGAATATAGTTCCCTGTGCTATACAGTAGGACCTTGTTATTTAATCATTCTATATATGTTTGCATCTGCTAATCCTGAACTCCCAATCCATCCCTCCCCCCCCAACCCCCACAAGTCTGTTCTCTGTGTGTGAGTCTGTTTCTGTTTCGTATTGTAGAAAAGTTCTTGTCATATTTTAGATTCCACATGTAAGTGATATCATATGGTATTTGTCTTTCTGACTTACGTCACTTAGTATGACAATCTCTAGGTCCATCAGTGTTACCGCAAATGGCATTATTTCATTCTCTTTTATGGCTGGGTAATAGTCCGTTGTCTATATGTACCACATCTTTATCCATTCATCTGTTGATGGACATTTAGGTTGTTTCCATGTCTTGGCTATTGTGAATAGTGCTGCTGTGAACATAGGGGTGCATGCATCTTTTTGAATTACAGTTTTGTCCAGATATATGCCCAGGAGTGGGATTGCTGAATCATCTGGCAACTCTAGTTTTTTGAAGAACCTCCATACTGTTCTCCATAGCGGCTGCACCAATTTACATTCCCAACAACAATGTAGGAGGGTTCCCTTTTCTCCACACCCTGTCCAGCATTTGTTATTTGTACATTTTTTAATGATGGCCATTCTGACTGGTGTGAGGTGGTACCTCGTTGTAGTTTTGATTTGCATTTCTCTAATAATTAGCCATTGTTGAGCATCTTTTCATGTACCTGTTGGCCATCTGTATCAACATCCATTCTTGATAAAACAACAGGAGTAACAAAACTCTTAGCAAAGTGGGGATGGAAAGAAAGTTCCTCAAAGCTGATAGAAGGCATCTATGAAAACCTACAGCTAGCTTCCTACTCAGTGATGAGACAATTGCTTTAACCCCTAAGATCAGGAACGAGACAAGAATGTCCATGCTCTCCATTTCTAGTTGACATATAACTTGGAGGTTCTGGCCAGTGCAGTTAGGCAAGAAAATGAAATAATAAAAGACATCCAGATTGGAAAGGAAGAAGTAAAACTGTCTTTATTTTCAGACAATATAGAATTCTGTCTTCAGCCAAACTATCAGTCAAGTGTTGGAATAGAATAAAGTCCTGCAAAGGACTCAGAAAATTGACCTCCTGAGCACTCTTAGGAAGTTACTTGAAGATGTATTCCACTCAAATAAGGAGGAAACCAAGAAAGAAGGGAAAAGGAGAGGACATAGAAGGAACAATTCTCATTCTGGTCAGCTGCAGCAAGGAGGGGCCCAGCATGGGAGCTATGTGGCAGGCCTGGAGGACACTCTAGATCGGAGTACGAGGGGGAGCCCAGGAAACAAAGAATATTGTAGACCAGAGGGCATTCAAACTTGAACATAACTGAAGCTCTGGAAAAGACAAAGAGAAGAAGTTACAAAGGCAGAAACCTGTAGGAGAGGCAGTCATCTATGTAAGGAAGCCAGGACACAGTTGTGAAGCTCACTAAAGTGAGGTGTACATTTAAGCAATGTAATGAGAAGGTAAGAAAAATCGATTTCACCTTAATGTCTTAAGGATTTTTTTTCCTAATAGAGACCAGGGATTGGGGCAGTGCCCTCCTGGAGAAGGAAATGGGCCAAAGAGAAGGATATTCTTGGTCTAGCATACTGACATATTCCTAAATGCTTCTCACTGATTCTCAATAATGCTGATATTGCACACCAAGAATGTAAACGAGGAGTGTAGCTGACAGAGGGTTGGATATGGAAGTTAGATGAAGGGCAGCCTCGACCTTTTTAAGAACAAATAACAAAAAACTCCTTGATTTCTAGGTATTGTGTTTCAACTCGTTTGGTAATGATCCAGAAGAAACTATGAAAACCTGTTTGATAAAAATGGACACAACAAACTGTTTTGCATGAGTACAGCATGGAAAATAGGTGTTTCAACTTAGGAATGCTGGTGGTTTGGTGAGGCAGAAGTTCTGCCTGTTGAGCTTAGAATAGCCTGATGTTCAGTGTCGGCAGAAGACATATTTTGGGGACTGTCTTTGAGAAGTCTTGATGTCTGTCAAGGTGACATTGTCAGGCAGAAGGAAACCAGATCTAGAGGAGGACATAGGAAATGACAGCATCATAGAGCAGTTAAATAAGTAGAGGGTTAAATTATGTCGAGTGTGGATGTCACCTAGAAAATACAGTTCTTTTGAATGGTACAGAAGGCAGTAGTTGAAAGTGAGAGGGTGGGCTTCCCTGGTGGCTCAGTGGTTACGAATCCGCCTGCCAGTGCAGGGGGCACGGGTTCGAGCCCTGGTCCGGGAAGATCCCGCATGCCGCGGAGCAACTTAGCCCGTGCACCACAACTACTGAGCCCATGCTCTAGAGCCCGTGAGCCACGACTACTGAGCCCACATGCAGAACTACTGAGCCCACGCGCCTAGAGCCCATGCTTCACAACAAGAGAAGCCACAGTGATGAGAACCCCCACGCACCCCAATGAAGAGTAGCCCCCGCTCGCCACAACTAGAGAAAGCCCGTGCGCAGCAACGAAGACCCAACGCAGCCAAAAATAAATAAATAAATAAATTTATTAGAAAGGAAAAAAGAAAGTGAGAGGGTTAGACAAGAGAATGGGAAAAATATATAGATTTATCCAAAATCAAAGGTAAATAGTGGACTTAGAATGGGGGATTAGTGGTTAGACTTAGAATGGGGGATTAGTGGTCAGCTGTGTTTTGGAAAGATGTCTGCTAGTCATTGTTCCCACAGTTGATACAGGGCAGGTGATGTCAGTGTGCTGAGGGACAGCATGTGCCAGCAGTCTGAACTGAAGGGACCCAATCTCTGTAGACATTTGTTGACTGGCTGCCTTTTTTTCTCCAACAGGAGTGGTGTCAGTCTGCTTTGAGGGGGACAGTGATGGTTACATCAACTTGTTGGCCTACCCTTATGTGGAAAGTGAGACCGTGGAGCAGGATGACACACCAGAGCGGGAGCAACCTCGGCGTAAGCACTCTCGCCGGAGCCTGCACCGGTCAGGCAGTGGCAGTGACCACAGGGAGGAGAAAGCCAGCCTGTCCCTTGAAACCTCAGAGAGGTAAGGGGATGGTAAGCAGGACTGGTGGTTCATGTCTGGTCCTGATATACTCAGAATATCTCTAGAGTCCTGATACATCATGGGGAAGTAAGGCTCAAGGTTGGGGGAAGGTGGCTGATGTTCTTAGGCCACCCACATAGGTGCAGGCTGCCGCCTGTATGTCACATCACCCCAGTGATGCCTCCTTCTGAGTATGGCTGTAGCTACTCAAGAGAGAATGAAGTTCCCTCAGCTTTTTGGGAACAAGAACACCCTGTTTTCTCCAGCTTTGTTATGTCTCGCACCCCCAAGACAGAGGTGGAAATGCATTGGTCCACGATGAGGTTCCAGCTCCTTTCCCACCTGCAGGATGTCAGAGCCCAAAGGCAATGAGTGGCATCCAGACTAGTGTTCCTTAAGGGTTTGGGTGTCATATCTCTTTGAGACTCTGATATCAGCTATTAATCCTTTCCCTGAATCTGAAGTTCAGTTTATTGCATTGGAAATTGACTTTTCTTGTAGATTAGGAAAATAATCTACAAAGAATTATTTTTCTTGATATATCATGCAAAAAAATGTGAACCCTGACAAGGGTGGCCATAATCAAAAGGATAGACAATAAAAGTTTTGATGAGGATATGGAGAAATTGGAACCCTCCTACACTGCTGATGGGAATGTAAAATAGTGCAGCTATTCTGGAAAACAATTAGGCAGTTTTTCAAAAAGTTAAACCTGGCAACTGCACTCCTAGGTATATGCCCAAGAGAATTGAAGGAATATATTCACACATAAAACTTGTACACAAATGTTTATAGCAGCATTATTCCTAATAGCCGAAAACTGGAAACAACCTGAGTGTCCATAAATTAAATGTGGTATAACTATACAATAGAATATTACTCAGCAATAAAAAGGGATGGGGTACTGACACATGCTACAACATGGATGAACCTTGAAAACATTTATGTTAAATGAAAGAAGCCAGTCACAGAAAACCACATATTATATGGTTCCATTTATATAAGATGTTCAGAATAGGCAAATCCATTGTTTCTGTCCAAGAGACAGAAGGCAAAGTCAGTGGATGCCAGGGACTGAGGGGGAGAGATAGATGGGAAGTGACTGCTAATGGTGACAAGGTCTGTTTTTGGGGTGATGAAAATTCCTAAAAATTAAATAGTGGTGATGTTTTATAACCTCATGAATATACTAAAAAAAACGCCAGGGCTTCCCTGGTGGCGCAGTGGTTGAGAGTCCGCCTGCCAATGCAGGGGACGCGGGTTCGTGCCACAGTCCGGGAAGATCCCACATGCCGCGGAGTGGCTGGGCCCCTGAGCCATGGCCGCTGAACTTGAACATCTGGAGCCTGTGCTCCGCAACGGGAGAGGCCACAACAGTGAGAGGCCCGCGTACCGCAAAAAAAAAAAAAAAAAAAAAACGCCAAAAAACTGAATTGTAAAAAAAATAAAACTAATGTAAATAAAAAATGAGCGTTTTGAACCAAAGTGAAATTAAAATTGTATGATTAAATTACTTTATATATATTTAATATCACTCAAAAATAAGTTTCAGTGAGGGAATTCCCTGGCAGTCCAGTGGTTGGGACTCGGCACTTCCACGGCCGAGGGCCTGGGTTTGATCCCTCGTCCGGGAACTAAGATCCTGCAAGCCGTGCGGCATGGCCAAAAAAAAAAAAAAAATTCAGTGAATAGGATGCTCTGTGACTTGACCTAGAAGTTGGAATTGGGACTTTTCTTAGATGTGGCAGCACATAGTTTGTCTCTGACATCAGATCAGATCAGTTTAGCAACACAGGCTGCACACCCTAGCTCCTTAGTACTTATACCATTTACTCACTTTGATGGGCTCATGCATCTGGGCCCCGTGTCACCCCTCAGGAAGGTCTATGCGTGGCACATTAGACTTGATCCAGGCCTCCCCCACCCTGTGTAGTGAGACCCCAGAGGGTGACTTGTCTGAGCCCCTTAGCAATGGGTATGTTCTTCCTTCTTAGCCCCCAGGAGGCAAAGACTCCGAAGGTGGAGCTACACAGCCACTCGGATGTCCCTTTCCAGATGCTGGATGGCAACAGCGGTCTGAGTTCCGAGAAGATCAGCCACAACCCTTGGAGCCTGCGCTGTCACAAACAGCAGCTGAGCCGCATGCGCTCCGAGTCCAAGGACCGAAAACTCTACAGTATCCTTGTTACTGCTTCTCCAGCAGTGCCTGCTACTGGGACCATGAGTCCTGTGTCAGGGCACCTAACAGTACCATGGCCAGCGCCCTCTCTGTTCAGGGGCTCCTCTTTTGTTCTCATCTCCCTTTTCCATAGGCTCTTCTTCCTCTTTGTCCTTCTTATTTTCATCAACATGTTGTTTCTTTCCTGCGTTTTGGGGCTGGTAAGACTGAAGCTTAAACTTGGCAGTCTAGAAGAGTGCTGTCCAATAGAACTGTCTGTGACAATGGAAGTATTCTGAATCTGTGCTGAAATTTGTGGTAGCCACTAGCTACACTGTAACCGAAATGTGGCTGCTGTGACTGAGTTACTAAATTTTTTATTTATTTAATTAATTAAAATCTAAATTTAAATCACCAGGCATGGATAGTGGCTACCATATTTATCAGTGCATGTCTAGAATTGGGGTGTGTGTGTGTGTGCGCGTGCGCATATGTACACGTGTACATGTGTGTATTTCTCCCCTCCCAAAAGATAATAATTAAAAAGTAATATGTTTGATTTTAGTATGTTTTTTCTAAACACTATACCTGTGCAATATAAAAGTTTTTTAAGATACCAAAGGTAAAAAGTATTATGAAATGGGAATTCTTAAAATCATTTCGTGTTTTGAAGCAGTAGACAATAAATAAATCTTACTGAGAAACTGAGGGAAGTATGCTGAGCACTTCATATATACTTACTCAGTTTTCCTAAGTCTTTTGAGGGAGGAAGTGTTATGATTTCCGTTTACAGACGAGTAAATGGAAGCACAGGGTGGTTAAGTGTTGTGCTCAGAGCCAGTGAGTGGCCGAAGCAGGATCCAGTGCTCTCAGGCATTGTGAGATATTTCTGCAACCTTGTTTGAGTTTTACTGTCACTTGTTTATAGCTTATAGCAGGTGATGAGACTAGTTAAAAGCCATATTTAATGATTTTTTTAGTGTTACTCCTTAAAGAATTAGCGGATATTAAAATATTCATCATCATAGTGATGCTGAGGGTCTTATCCTCCAAGACCATGTGATTGCTACATAGTCCCAAATATGGAATTGAGGGCCAGGCTGTGAGCCCTGATGACTTTTGGCAGACATGTGACAGGCCTGTACCTTTAAGATTGTTGCAGACAGGAGATGTAGATGAGGACATGGATATAAATGCCAGGAGGCCAGGACCACAGAGCCATTTTAAGCAGAAGATCCTAGAAGTACTAAGGGATAAGTTTAAATATATGGTCCACTGGTTTGAAGTTTATTCAGAAAATGGCAAGATAGAAATTTAAATCCAGATTTTTCTAAAGATTCCTGTTTGGGAATGTTAAATCTGATTTATCATTTTTGTAGTAGTGCTACAAAGGAAGTTCCTTACTTCTTAGGCCTGAGTGAGACACTGGATTGAGCAGGGCCTTGGTTTACTGATGGTGCCAGGGATGTATGTGAAACTGCCAAATCTTCTTTGGTTTATTGTATGCCTGCAAGACAGATCTAAAGAATAAAATAAAAATGATATCAACAAATGTGGTATATACATACAATGAAAAATTAGTCAGCCATAAAAAGGAATGAAATTTTGTCACATGCTACAATATGGATGAACCTTGAAAACAATTTGCTAAGCGAAAGAGCCAGATACAAAAGGACAAATATTACATGATGCCACTTATATGAAGTATCTAGAACAGGCAAATTCATAGAGACAGAAAGTAGACAGTGGTTATGGGGGCAGGGGAGAGGGGAATGGGAGTTACTGTTTAATGGGTACAGTTTCTAATTTCTATTTGGGAAGATGAAAAAGTTTTGGAGATTGGATGGTGGTGATGGTTGCACAGTAATATGAATGTACTTAATGCCACTGAACTGTATACTTAAAAATGGTTAAAATGATAAATGTTACGTGTATTTTACCGCAACAAAAAAATTTTTTAAAGAAATAATAAGCCAGTGGTTTGAAATCCACATTTGAGAGTTTATGAGGTGAATACAGATTACATTAGAATGGAATGCCCCCTTTTATAGAAAAATGGGATTATGCTTTTCTGGCTGGGGCTGATGGTGAGTTTGGTGGTTATTCCCCTTGACTGTGGCCCAGAGTTCCTCCTGCTTGAGAACGTGGTGCACCACTTCAAGTACCCCTGTGTGCTGGACCTGAAGATGGGCACCCGGCAGCATGGTGATGATGCATCAGCTGAGAAGGCAGCCCGGCAGATGCGGAAGTGCGAGCAAAGTACGTCAGCTACGCTGGGTGTCAGGGTCTGTGGCATGCAGGTGAGTCATCCTTGGTGAGAGCCTAGGTGCTCCTGCTTGCATGTTTTGGGTTGTGTGTGTGCCTGCCTGCTATCCGAGCCAGGTGTCCTCCTGGCCCACAGTGGTCCAGAATCTCCTCCGAGAGGGTGAGTCCCCTACAGAGTGCTGAGTGCGTTTTTGTAGACATGTTCCCTGAGCCCTCTTGTCCTTACCTGGGGACCTTGGTCTGGGCTCCAGTGCAGAACCACTGTGAGAGCCTGTTGCCTTCATACTGGGGCAAGTAAGACTCTTGTCTGTCAGCAAGATAATTCCTAGTTTGAGTCCAGCTGGTCTCCTGGGGCAACTTGGAGGAGGGCTCCAAAGGTAGTGACAGAAAACCTGTAGGCCTGGTCTCTGCACATTGCTGGCTTTACCACAGGAAAACTTAGGGTGAACTTGGCCTGCCTACTCTAGTTGTGTAGGGTTGAGCAGAAAAGCTCAGGTTGGTCAGAAGTACTTTCCAGATAGTGCCTGCCCAGGGCACCGTGAGGTCATCAGACCTCCCTGGTACTCACCTGTCTGTCTCCTGGGGTTTCAGGTGTACCAGCTGGACACGGGGCATTACCTCTGCAGGAACAAGTACTATGGCCGTGGGCTCTCCATTGAAGGCTTCCGCAATGCCCTCTATCAGTACCTGCACAATGGCCTGGACCTGCGGCGTGACCTTTTTGAGCCCATCCTGAGCAAACTGCGAGGCCTGAAAGCTGTACTGGAGCGGCAGGCCTCCTACCGCTTCTACTCCAGTTCCCTGCTTGTCATCTATGATGGTAAGGAGTGCCGGTCTGAGTCCTACCTGGACCGCCGGTCCGAAATGCGTATCAAGCACCTGGACACAGGGCTCCCTGAGGTGGCACCATCCTGTGGCCCTAGCACCAGCCCCAGCAGCACCAGCCCCGAGGTGGGCCCCTTCTCTCCACCCAAGGTGGATGTCCGCATGATCGACTTTGCACACAGCACATTCAAGGGCTTCCGAGATGACCCCACTGTGCATGATGGGCCTGACCGAGGCTATGTGTTTGGCCTGGAGAACCTCATGAGCATCATGGAACAGATGCGGGACGAGAACCAGTAGGCCCAGCTCTGGGCTTCCAGAACCCCTTCCTCTCCACCCTCAGGCAGGGACCATTGCTCTGAACTCGCCATGAGGACACACAGACTTGCTTTTAAAAGGGTGATATTTCTCTTTGGTGTAAACTAAAAGAAATGTTTTTAGCTGTAGCCTGGAATCCATATATATAAAGTGAAGGAGGGCAGAACACATCCTCTCAGCCAGGCTTCCTAGCTCTATGGTTCTGACTGCTGTGTCCAGGCTGACTTAGGAAGGAAGAGATACCCCTGGTGGGCTTGGCAGCAGGGACAGGTTGCCCTTGGACATTGGTTTCTCTTGCCTAGGTCTTTGGGGTCTGTGGCTGCAGGGTCCTGCTAGTTGTGGGGTGAAGCCCTGGGTTGGCTCAGGGCCCCTCCATGCTCACTCATCCCTTGTTCCCAGTAGTAGAGGGTTGGGTGCCCATCTCTTGGGGGACTTTGTAGCTTGTGTTGTGGGTATCATCCAGGTCTGTAACAGATGTCCCCAGGGCACCACAGGGCCAACTGCACACAGCTGGACCCTTCTCGGTTCTGACCTTGGCATGAGGCTAGATTCATGAAGCTGTGCTGAAGCCAGCAATGATAGAGGGCAGGCCCTGGGATCCCCAGGCACTATTTGGCACTTGAACCTGCTCCTCCTCCTGCCTGCACAGCCCAGCCAGCGTTTCTCACCAAGATCCCTTGCCTAAGGAGGCCATCCCCTCTTGCCCCACTGGAGGGGGCCCTGCTCTGTTTGCTGAGGAGAGTCAGTGTTCCAGCAGGCCTCAGGGCCTCTGATGGCTCTGACCCAGCTAGTATTTGCAGTCCTTGTGCTGTGGGTAGGAGTCCTCTTCCTCTAGCTTGGGCAGCTGTGCTGCCTTGGATGGGCTGCTCCTTCCAGGGCTCAAAGGCTGTGGTCCGCTCAGGGTCTCACCTCTCCCCAGGCCAAGCTCAAGGCAGCAGCCCATGTGAGGAGCTCCAGGCTTGTGAGGGAGAACTTTAAGCTTGTTTGCTTATAGGGACATTGGGTGCTGGGTGCAGGTGCCCAGATTCTGCTAATGAGAGTTTTGTCTTATCAGTACTGGGGTCCATCAGTCTGTCCATTTGTCCATCTACCAGCCCCTGTGATCTTTCCCCTGGGGTGTAGCCTTGTTCATTAGTAAATATTGATTTTCTTCATGCTTCCCTCAGCAAAATATTCTCTTTACCATTTCTGAGGTGAGCTTTTGCCCCTGTGCCCTTCCTCAGCAGGTGCTACCTTTTCTAAAAGAACTGGTAGCAAAATGAATTGGAGGAGGTGTTTCCCTGCTGGCCCAACACCCTCTCTGTGAGCCTGGAGTGTGGCCCCCTCAACACTCAACACTGACAGTAGCACAGTGAAGGCCCAGGGGGTGACCCATTCCTTGCCCATAACTTTTGCTGCCAGCCCTTAATGGCACAGAGACCTGCCACCTCTAACACATGTGGCCAGGTGATACTGCACTCACCTAGCCATTGCTGAGGTTAGTGCTCTCACCTCTGAGTCTAGGGCCACTGTCATTGTCACTTTTAGCATGTCCCTATTGGGGCATTAATGGTAAGCCTGCCAGCCTGTGTCTCTGAGAGGCCTTGGTAACTGATGGACTAATTTCCTGGTCCTTAGAGATGCAGCCCCACACATCTTAAATGGGCTCCTTGATGGGATCCCATCTCTCTCGGCCCTCTGACCCTGGTGCCATTGGTGGGCAGGTTCCCATTCCTTGGGGCTAGGAGGGGCAGCTTGCCTGTTTCTGGTCAGTAATGACCATCTTCTGTACTATTCTGTGGCTTCATCCATGGGGGCAGTAGCTCTTCATTAGTGTGGATAGTCATTTCCTGGTAAGGCAGAGGCTAAAGCAAAGGGTCTGGGGCCACTCGGGACCCACTTGATGGCACCTCTCCAGCCTGGGGATGTGCTGTGCTTCCTGAGTTTGTATATTATGGGAGATGCTGCCCCATTCCGCTCTTCATCGCGAGAGAGGCTGTACCGACTTAAATTCAGTGTTTGCCTGGCACTAAAAGAGCAGGGCTGGGATTTGCTGCTTCTCCCCCAGGGCAGGGTCCCTTGTTTTCAGTACTTTTGAACACTTGGGAGACACAGCCCTGCTTTCTGGTGGGTGGTGGGCATGTGTGTCTGCACACGCTCTTTGCCACCATTTCGCCCTGTTCCATGCTAGAGAGCCCTGTCCCTGCCAGGCCCTGCCTTCCCAGCCCCAACTTGGGACCAAAGTGCAAGATGGGATCACGGGTTGGGGCGTTCAAGCGACCCCTCTCTATAGTGCTTCCCTGGGCGAAGTCGACACCAGCCCCCTAGCGGGGTGGGATGGGCGGTGCTTAAAGAGGAAGGGGACCAGTTCTGCAACTTGCCCGGGACGCCACCCCTCCCTCACATCCGGGCCTGTACAGTGGGCGTGGGGATTCTCCTTACGGGGCCAAAGGCCTGGGCTAGTTCGTATCCTTTGCTCACTTGCTCACATCCCGCCACGTGCACCCCCCCCTAGATGCATATTGCTTGAACTTTTAAAACTGTTCAATTTGGTTTTGTTTGTGCCGATTTAAAAAATCGTTTTAATGGGGAAAAGTTTGGGGAGAACCAAGGGAAGGGCCTGGTATCTTTGCTTCTCGGGGAACTGCAAGGCCTCGCCTGGAGGACCGCTCTCTACTCCACTTTCCTGGAAGCTGCCTAAGCCTGTCCACGCCGCCCGAGCCCTGCGCCCGGATATGACACGTGGCTCCGGTCGCGTCTGGGCGCGGTTGCGTTTTCTCGGGACCTTGCGTGCAGGGGAGGGGCTGCTCCGGCATTGGGCTGAGCCTGCCCCTTTCTGTACACCTAGCGCTGCCCGCCCCGCTTGTGTCTGAGGTCGTGTATGTCAAAATAAAGCCGCTAGAAACCGAGGCGTGTCCGCGTCTTTGAGAAACCCCTCGGCCTCCGGGAGACTGGCATAATCCCGCCCGCCCGCATCCTCGGCCCCTCCCCGGCCCGGCCGGCCCGGTGAGGCGGGGAGGGGCCGGAAGCGGTTGGGGCGCAGCGCAAAAGAAGCCTCGCCCTTGGCGCCAGCTCCGCTTTTGTATCCGCCAATGGCCAGCTGACTCGCAGGTCCGGGTCCCGGTCCCCATGGTAGCCCGGCGCGCTCGGTTCTCATTGGCTGCGTCGGCCGGAGCGTCGCGTTTCGGCGCTTCGACGCCGACTGTGTGCCACGTATACGGTAGCTGATTGGGCCGCCCGAGTTTACGTCACTTCCCGCCGGCCGCTGGCCCGAGTTGGGAGGCAGTCGGTCTCCGTCCGGCGTCGTGTCCAGGTTTGCTGCGGTCTCGGCCCTAGCGTCAGCGCGGACTGGGCGGACAAGGCAGAGCCAGAGTTGGTCAGTCTGGCGGGTGAAGGGCGAGGGGCCGGGCACAGCGGCGGGAGTGTGCGGCAGGGGTCCGCCAGGCAGGCCGCGGACACCTCGGAGCCCGGGACTCACTCTCCGGCCGCCCGCAGGCGCAATGAAGGCACTGATTTTGGTGGGTGGCTATGGGACGCGCCTGCGGCCGCTGACGCTAAGCATCCCGAAGCCGCTGGTGGACTTCTGCAATAAGCCTATCTTGCTGCACCAAGTGGAGGCGCTGGCCGCGGTAAGGCCCGGGGCCGGGATCTTGGTAGGACCTGATAGGATGAGGGACGGCCAGCGATTGGGGATCGGGGACACCTGTGCCTTCGGCTGAATCCGCTTGGCGGCCGGCGCTGTTCTGTTGCCCACAGGCCGGCGTGGACCACGTGATTCTGGCTGTGAGCTATATGTCTCAGGTGCTGGAGAAGGAAATGAAGGCGCAGGAGCAAAGGGTGAGGCACGGACTTCTCGCTCTTTCCCTTGGTCCCCGCTCAACTTTTCACCGTGGTGAGAGGAACCTGACGGGGGGCTTCTTCCTTCCAGCTAGGAATCCGAATCTCTATGTCCCATGAAGAGGAGCCTTTAGGAACAGGTCAGTAGAGATAGGAAGGTCCCTTGGGGAGGGTTTAGGGCCAGGGAAGGAGCAAGACTCAGCCTGGATGGGGACTGCTGAGCCTGGATCCAGGGGCTCAGACCCCCAAAATGATGGTGACCTGTCCCTCTCCCCCAGCTGGGCCCCTGGCACTGGCCCGTGACTTGCTCTCTGAGACTGCAGACCCTTTTTTCGTCCTCAACAGTGACGTGATCTGCGACTTCCCCTTTCAAGCCATGGTGCAGTTCCACCGGCACCATGGCCAGGAGGGCTCAATTCTGGTAAGAGAGCCCGTCTTTCTGTTCTAATGTACCTGTCCCCATGCGCAGCCTCCCTAGCCTCTCCCATCCTCCAGCCTTGAACTGCCCCTTGGTGTTGCGGTTGCAGAGCTGTGCAGTTTGTGCCTTTAGGCATTTTCGGCAAAGCCCCTGAAATTTAGGACAGCATGTATATCAAGGCTCAGGAGCCCTGGACTAGGCCTGAAGTCCCCCTGCACTCAGGTGACCAAAGTGGAGGAACCCTCTAAGTATGGCGTGGTAGTGTGTGAGGCGGACACAGGCCGCATTCACCGGTTCGTGGAGAAGCCGCAGGTGTTTGTTTCCAACAAGATCAACGCAGGCATGTACATCCTGAGCCCTCCAGTGCTACGGCGCATCCAGGTGTGTAGAAGCCAGCTGCTGGGTGGGCTGGGGTAGGGCAGGCCACCACTGCCATGACCCTGCTCATGAGCTGCCCACTCCCACAGCTGCAGCCCACATCCATTGAGAAGGAGATCTTCCCTGTCATGGCCAAGGAGGGGCAGCTCTATGCCATGGAGTTGCAGGGTGAGGCAGGGAGGCCACAGGGTGGGGGTGGTCTGTGGCTGGGCTGAGCCCCCTGATGCATTCTCTCCCTACAGGCTTCTGGATGGACATTGGGCAGCCCAAGGATTTCCTCACCGGCATGTGCCTCTTCCTGCAGTCGCTGCGACAGAAGCAGCCTGAGCAACTGTGCTCAGGCCCCGGCATTGTGGGCAACGTGCTGGTGGTGAGGCCCTTGCCCAGAGCATTGTCAACCCCCTCAACCTTGGGGGACAGATGGCCCACTTGTGTTTTCCCCGCTGTCCTCAGGACCCAAGTGCCCGTATTGGCGAGAACTGCAGCATTGGCCCTAATGTGAGTCTGGGTCCTGGTGTGGTGGTGGAGGATGGTGTGTGCATTCGGCGGTGCACGGTGCTGCGAGATGCCCACATTCGCTCCCACTCCTGGCTTGAGTCCTGCATTGTAGGCTGGCGCTGCCGCGTGGGCCAGTGGGTAAGCCTCCGGGCTGGGCCAGATGGGGAGGGTGGGGGAATGCCTCTGCCTCGCTGACAGGCCTGCCCCTCCCCCCAAGGTGCGCATGGAGAACGTGACAGTGCTGGGCGAGGACGTCATAGTTAACGACGAGCTCTACCTCAACGGGGCCAGTGTGCTGCCCCACAAGTCTATTGGTGAGTCGGTGCCGGAGCCCCGCATCATCATGTGAGGATGCTGTGGGGCTGGCTGAGCCCCCATTTCCCCCCTGGCAAGGGGATCACTGGCTCGACACATCAGGAGGCCCTGGACTCATTGCCATCTGACTGGGGAGGATTGGACAAGGTTGAAGCCATCGGACACCCGCCTTCTCCTGTGGACATAATCTGGCAAGATCCTTGCTGGGCATACCCCACAAAGCCCACTCCCTCAAGATGGGCTGGGCCAGGACTGTATGGAATAATAATTTAATGCTCACTGTGGCCCTGACTGAAAGTCAAGCTCAGGCACAAATAGGGCATGGTGGGGGGCCGTGGGGGACAGGGCAAGGGGCTCATAAATAGGGCCCAGCCTGGGTTTGAGTTTAAGGGTAGAGGTTCCTGCTGTGTGGGCCAGGTAGGCCTAGGCAGCCGAGGAAGTGGCACTTGCACTGGCTGCCTTGTCCCAGTCCTCTACAGACATGATGGTGGCTTTGCAGAAGAAGCAATCCTTGTTGTTCATCAGGTGCTGGTTGATGCAGGCTCTACAACAGGGGAGGGCATAAAGATGGCCTGTGTATCCCTGCTGTTCCCCACCCAGCCCCTTGTGCCCGTGCAGCCCACTTACTTGCAGGACTTGTGGCCACAGGGCTGGAACACAGCAGAAATGGGGTGAGCATAGCAGATGGGGCAGAGGTCTTCCTCACTGGTGGGCTGCAGGGAGCAGAGTGCAGGGTGGGCTGGGGTCGGGTGCCCAGACAAGTTGGGTGTACAGTACGCACACAGCTGTGGTGACGTGTACTGGGGTTGTGTGGACCCGTATGCTGTGGCCCCACTCACCAGGGAGGCAGCTGCTGCCTGGGCAGATGCAGAGGTCAGGTGTGCCAACATCTGTTCCACCTGGGCCAGTTCCTCAACACTGATGTAATCTGTGTCTGGCGGGTGGTAGGAGGTGTCAGGCCAAATGTGGCCCTAGAACCCAGTGCCTCTTGAGTACTCACTGCCTGGGAATTTGCTCCTCTTAAGACTACTAACCTGGCCCAGCCCCAAATCCCTCTCTTCCCTGACCCACCCCCAGCCTACTCACAGCTCTGTAGGGAGAAGCGCTTCTGGTCAGGGGCAGGCAGGGCAGTGCCAGGGGTAGGGGGCTCTGGCTGCCCCAAGAGATAGCATATGGAGCGGAGCTGGAAGCAGGGATCAGCCAGGAGCACTGATGTGGCTCTCTCTGTCCTAGGTGGGAGAGGGTACAAGGGTAGTCAGAAGCTGGGCCTGTCTGAAATCAGTATCTGTTCGGAGGGGTGGGGGTGGAAAGTCCAGCCTATTTGCATTATTGCCTGGTTCATTCCACCCAGTCTCCCTGCTTCTCTCCAGTCCTCCCAGTAAAGTCCTAGATCCCAGTAAGGACCCACATTGTCGGGTACCAGTTTAAGGGAGCACCACCAGAAGATAATGGAAGTCCACCTGCCCCTTCATTTACGTTAACCCTTAAAAGGAAACAGCTGCCCAATCAATCATATACGTTAACCCTTCAAAGAAAACACCTGCCCCCTCATAAACGTTAACCCTTAAAAGGAAACACAACACAAGAAGCTTAAAGGCATGCTTCCCAGGGTTCCGGGAGACGGGCCCTCTGGAAAGCCGCCAGCCAAGCTCAGGCTAGGGTATTGTGGCCCAACTCGCTCACCCTCTGGCGGCCACGCGGGGGCCTATGAACGCCGGGGGACGCGGCTACCCCGCCCCTCCAATGGGAGCCAATGGGAGCCTGAGGCCCCGCCCCCGAGAAATCGCCTCCCGGAGAGTATTTAGAAGCTGAGTGCTCAGAAAGGCACTCAGGAGAGAGCTGGGGAAGCCTGAGAAGGGAGTGCTGAGCAGAGCGTGGCCCCAACTCAACCCAAAATCTGGAGCCGGGCAGCTGGAGCGGTCGGCCTTGCGGGACGGAGCCCGCATACTGTCTCGCTGGCCACTGGCCATTTAGCGCCCCGCACTTCTAGCCGGATGTGAAGTGGGTGAGTCTCGGAGCTGCGCCCCGCACCAAGCTGCCCTGTCCCACCCCTGGCAGCCGCCGCCATGGCCCGGCTGGTGCTGCAGGGCACACTGCTGTGCATGCTGCGTGTCGGATTAATGAGCACCCTGGACTCCGAGGGCTTCCTGTCCCCTGCGCCTCATAACTGTCCCTACAAATGTGTCTGCGCTGCCGACCTCCTGAGCTGCGCCGGCCTGGGGCTGCAGGATGTGCCGGGCGCGTTACCAGCTGCAGCTGCAGACCTCGACCTGAGCCACAATGCGCTGCAGCGCCTGCGCCCCGGCTGGTTGGCGCCCCTCTCCCGGCTCCGCGCCCTGCGTTTAAATCACAACGAGCTGGATACGCTAGGTCCGGGAGTTTTCACCAATGCCAGCGGCCTGCGGCTGCTCGATTTATCATCTAACGCCCTGCGGGCCCTGGGCCGCCACGACCTCGACGGCCTGGGGGAGCTCAAGATGCTGCTTCTGTTCAATAACCGCCTGGCACACTTAGACGAGCAGGCCTTCCACGGCCTGGGCGCGCTCAGTCGTCTCTACCTGGGCTGCAATGAACTTGCGTCCTTCTCTTTCAATCACCTGCACGGCCTGGGCACGACCCACCTACGTACTCTGGATCTCTCCTCCAACCACCTAGGACGCATCCCTGTACCTGACCTGGCTTCACTGCCAGCCTTTCTCAAGAACGGCCTTTACTTGCACAACAACCCATTACCCTGTGACTGCCGTCTCTACCATCTGCTGCAACGCTGGCACCAGCGGGGGCTCAGCGCTGTGAGCGACTTCGCGGGCGAGTACACATGCCTGGCCTTCAAGGTACCCACCTCCCGCGTGCGCTTCTTTGAGCACAGCCGTGTCTTTGAGAACTGCTCAGCTGCCCTGGCTCGGGGCCTAGAGCAGCCTGAAGAACAGCTGCATGTGCAGGTGGGGCAGTCCCTGAGGCTACACTGCAACACCAGCGCCCCAGCCGTGCACATTGCCTGGGTCTCGCCGCAGCATGAGCTGCTTGTGGCACCAGGGTCTCGCAACGGCAGCATCGCAGTGCGGGCTGATGGCAGCCTGGCCATCAGCAACGTGCAGCCATGGCACGAGGGTGTCTTTGTGTGCCTGGCTACTGGACCCCACCTGCATCACAACCAGACACACGAGTACAACGTAAGTGTGCACTTTCCACACCCTGAGCCTGACACTTTCAACACGGGCTTCACCACGCTGCTGGGCTGCGCCGTGGGCCTGGTGCTCGTGCTGCTCTACCTGTTCACGCCACCCTGCCCCGGCTGCCGCAGCTGCTACCATCACACCTGCCGCTGCCGCCGCTGGCCCCGAACACCCAGCCCACTCCAGGAGCTGAGCGCACAGTCCTCAGTGCTCAGCACCACGCCGCCCGACGCACCGAGACGCAAGGCCAGTGTCCACAAGCACGTGGTCTTTCTGGAACCTGGCAGGAGAAGCCTCAATGGTCGTGTGCAGCTAGCGGTAGCTGAAGACTTTGATCTCCACAATCCCTTGGGCCTGCGGCTCAAGGCTGGCTCTGAGTCCACTAGCTCCACAGGCTCTGAGGGTCTGGTGATGACCTAGGCTGCCCAGGGGCCCCACCAAGGCCACTGCCTGCCCACTGCTTGCCCTGCTCCCCGCTGCTGCCCAGAGAAGTGCCAGATGCTGGTGGGAAGCACTGGGCTTGGTCCTCCAGCCTCCTGTGTGGGCCTCGACATAAACCACAGCAACACCACTCACTGGTAGAGGGGCTGAAGTCCCCAACTCTCTCCTGCTTCTCCCCAGCAACACAGGACCAAAACATCCCAGGACCTAGCAGGGCCTACCTGTGCCCACATGAGGATTGGAACCGAGGGCCATCTGGAAGAGCCCTTGCATTAGAGCCCCAGGTTCACCCGCAGGGGCTAAGGCAGCCATCAAGGAGAGTCGTGGTGAAGAATTGAAGCATGACCACCTTCTGCTTCCCAAGGGGACAGGAGTGGCCCACAGGGGAAAAGGAGGAAGACTTCAAAGGAAGACTGAGTCCCCACCCCGAGGGTGGGAAGAGGAATTACAAGCCCTCCCTCTGGTGAAATGTGACTCCCCACGCACCAACAGTCAAGCTACTTGAAGCTTCATGAGTCCATGCAGTCTGGTGAGAAGGCAACCAGCAGGCAAGGCTCCTCAAGAGACCTCCAGGGGCATCACTGGCACTCTGAGGGCAGAGCCTCTCCCATGGGCTCACAAGACAATGGTAAGGGGCACCAATGACCTGTTCCCCCAGCTTTTCAGCAGTAAAAAGCCTGCTGAGCATGGCTAAGATGGGAGGGCTGAGCCGGAACTTGCTGTCTCCCAAGGGCAGAATCCTCTTAAGGGCTGGCACTGGTATCAGCCTAATGGCTGAAGCAGTACCCTGGCTTCATATGCATCTCACCACTCCCACGGCAGGGAGGCAGGGAAGCGGGGACTGGGAACCCCTCCTGAGTGAGGGCTGAGCTGGGGGGCCCACAAGTGTCCTGGATCCAGCTATCATGGAATTTCTTAATAAAGGTAGTACATGCTCGTCGTTGGAGCCTTCACAGACACAGATGGCAGTATGTGTGCTCAGCTCTTAACCCCAGCAAGTGTGTCCCTGGATATCACAGGATGGCACCCCACCCTTAGCACAGTCTTAGTTCCCGTGCCCCTGCCTGAGGCACAGCCACAGCCAGCGGCTCTGCCCATGGGCCAGGGCACCCTGCTCTGTGGAGCTCCTGGATTCTCCTACTTTAGGCTGCTGCTGCTGCTGCTGCCGCCACCTACTCAGTTCATACCTCACTACCTTCCTTCCAGCTCCAGACCTGACGCTGAAGTCCATGTGAGAGATGAGCTTTGGAAGGCCCTGCCCAGCCCCCTCCCCATCAGACAAGCCCAGCACCCACAGGGGACCCCAGCCCCTAACACTCACCCTGAGGCTGGGCCGTGCACCAGGAGTCGTACCAGGATGCCTGTCACTGCCACCAGAATAGGGTAGTGGTCCACACTCTCCAGGCCTAAGGGAAAGGGAAGGAAGGGGATGAGCTACCCAAGTGGTCCCGCTGCAGGGGCTCCATCCCTGCCCAGCTGACATCATCGTCATTCACACTTCCCACCCTCCTCCCCACAGAAGGCTGAGCTAGGCTGGGGGTGCCAAGCCAGGCTGTCCCAGTGCAGAATGTAGAATCAGGCAGCACTGCTCCTGGCAGAGGAACCAAGGCCTGTGGTGTGTTGGGTACAGGGCTTCTAGGTCCTCACCAGGCAGCCGCAGGGTGACCACGCGGTCAAACAGGTTCCTCTCAGCTGTCACCCGGTTCAGCACCTGGTTCAGCAGCTGTGAGGGCAGGAGCACATTGGTGCATGGGTGGGCTCACACCACTGGGGTGTCCCCAGGGTCCCAACCACCCTTGCCCAGATGGACATACCTGTGCGAGACGCCGCAGCAGCATCTCAGAGGTAGGCTGGGCCCAGTCGAGGAATATCTCAGGCACCAGCGTGATGGTCATCTCCAAGACACGCAGCAGGCTGACCGAGAGGTCAAAGCAGGTGGCACATACCTTGAGCTGCCGGCTGTCCACAAAGTTCCGCTCCAGGCGTTCAGCAGCCTGCTGGATCTGAGCCACCAACGTGGGGGCAGCAGTCAGTGGTCTGGCCACACTGCAGATTGTGCCTCATCCTCTGCAACCCCCTGGCCCACAAGGTCCCTCCGTGACCCACCTCCTGGATCATGCCGATAAACTCAGAGAAGGCCCAGTTGAGCTGGTTGAGGACGCTGTTGAGGAAGCTGGGTGCCACGTCAGGACCCTCCCGCAACAGGTCTGCCATGTGCTGCTGCAGCAGGGTGGAGGGGCAGGGCTCTGTGGGGACATCGGGAGGGGCATCATCGGGACTCCAGTCAGCGGCCCCTGCCCGTCTGCCTCTGTCCTCACTCACAGGCCGTTGGTGTAAGGGCAGAAAGACAGCTCCCTGGGAACTTGAAGGGAGCTTGAAGGCAGGTCTTGAAGGCAGGGGGACAGGGTGCAGTGCTGCCTGGGGGTCAGGGCTAAATCTGTCCCCTCCCTCTGCTGGGCCAACCACAGGCTGCAGTTGTTCCCAATGCCTGCCCCACCCCCAGTTCTAGAACCGCCCCCAAGCCCCAGCCTGATCCCCAGAAAGTTCTCAGTCACATGCCCTTCAGGAAGGGCTAGACCTAGACGGGGCAACCTAGACCCCTCTTCACTCGTATCAAGGCCATTTCTCCCAAGAGCCTCCTCTGAGCCCTGCCATCCTCCACTGTCCTCTGCTGCCCTTGGCCTGGCCTTAGCATACGGCTGAGGTGGTGGGCGCCAAGTCTGGGCTGACAGGCAGCAGTAACCAGAGCCCTCAGCCACACCGGGCTAGGCATACCTCCCCCCCCTGCAAATCAATAGTTCCTACAGCAGCAGGATGCATATCTGGCCCCACTGCTGTTCTCCACTTGCAGCTCAGGTCCACCCTGGAGGCAGGACCAAGGCAACTGGCAAGGACTTGCTGTGTGACTCTGCACAAGGAACTTGGCCTCTGGGGACCCCTTTAGGCCCAAACACTCCCACAAGGGCAGAAACATACCACATGGGCTAAAGAGAGCCACTGTGTGGGGTGAGTACAGCATGTGGCAGGCAGATTCTGCAAGCAAGACAGCCCAAGACCCTGGGCTGGGCCCAGTGAAGGTCCTCAGGCTCACAGGGCTTTGCTGGACCATAGGCCCAGGACAGAAAATGCAGACTTTGCTCCCAACCAAAGGCCACTTCCTCCAGGAAGCCCCATGGACACCCTTTGGGGCCCTGGCCAACCCTTAGTCCGTGCCCCTGCCTTGACTCAGGTATCCAGGGTCTGGCACCAGCTAGTGAAAGTAAAGGGGCAGAAGGACATGGTGTTGGGACAAGGCTGGAGGTCAGGGAGCTGGTTCAGAGGGCAAGGGATAGGGTCATCACTTTGCATAAGCTGCCAGCAGCCTGGGAAGATGCTGCCCCTTTTCACTGTGACACATGCAGACCGTTCAGGACCAAAGGGCACACATGGGACTGGAGAGCAAGACTCAAGAGCACCAGAGGGTCCTTAGACTGGGAGGAAGCAGGGAAATGGAGACCCCAGGGGATACACAGGGGGTTTGGGGCCCAACACGAGTCCAGGACTGAGGCTGGAAGAAGTGGGAAAGTCTGCGAGAACGCAAGAGCAGCGGGTGAGGGCCCCCGCCTGCCAAACCTGGATACTCACTCTGGAGGCTGGGCAAATTGGCATCCTCAGGTTTGGTTTTCAGCAGGTGTGGCAGCCGTGTATAGCGGTACCCGAACCCACAGCCCTGGGGGTGGAGTTGGCGGGAGGTCAGTGGGGCAGGGCAACCCCTCCCTCCAGCCAGCCATAGCCACCTCCTCTCCAGCCAGGCTTACCCTCCAGAGCCGCACCAGGATCCAGTTGGTCTGGGCCCAGGGCCGCTGCTCATAGGGAGCCAGGAGACTCCTCACCATGGCGATACGCCTGTGAGAGCAATGGGTGGTAGGCACGGGGTGACGCTAGTGCTGTGCAGGGCAGAGTGCGTGCCCCCCTGCCCCTGGGCCCCCACTCACTGCTCCTCAGGGATCCGCTCCACGGCCCGCAGAGAGTTTGGGTAGCACACGTAGCTGGCCAGGGCCTGCATCAGCGAGTCACGGATATCTGCTGGGACAGGTCATGCCTCAGCAGGTGCCTGGCATGAGCCCTGGTGCCCATGCCTCATACCCACCTGGCTGGCATTGTGCGCAGAGAATAGCCAGCCAGAGGTACCATCCCGTCCGTCCCCGTCTCCCCCAGCCCTCTGTCGGGCACCTCACCAGTGCCCACGATGCGTGTGTCGGCAAAGTGTTTGGCAAGGATGGCAGCCAGACGGGTCAGGGTCTCTTCATAGCCTGCAGGGTTGGGTAGTAGGATGAGCTGATCGGGAGTGCGAACTCCAGAGGCAGGCACACCCCTTGGTGGGTGGGCTTGGGTAGTGGGCTCCAGAGCTAGCTCCAAGGGCTAGTCTGGGCCCAAGCTGACATCTGGGGACTTTAGGCAGGGCATTCACTAACAGTTGGTAAGAGTTGAAGGCACAGACTCATTGTGGGCGTTGGGCGGGTCCCAGCAGGAGGTTAGGTCCTGACAAAGAGTCCTCCTGCCTGGGCTCAAACCCATCTCAGCACACACACTGGAGGGCTCAGCAAAGTCCCCTGGGCACCCGCAGCCCCACCTCTGAGGACAAAGCCTGCACTGAGGCCTAGGGCAGGGCAAGGGGACAGGCCAGGAGCGTAAAAGCCCACAGCCTAGTCCAGATATAAACTGCCAAGCCCAGCCTGGAATCAGTGGTCTGCAAGAAGCCCAGACTCCTATGTGGCCACCAGCAGGGCCCCCCTACTCCTTGCTGTGATCTGCAAAGACAAGCCACTCTGCCCCTGCATGGGATGCCACACCCCATGGCCAGCGCCAGGGCAGCAGGGTAAGAGGCCAGCTGGCTCCTGGGCCACAGAAGCACCAAGAAGGAAGTGAAAGCCGGGGTGGGGTGGGGCGGGGCAGGGTGGGTGGGGTAGGGGTGATCCCCACACCCTGTACTCCATTTCGTCTGTTTCCCTCCTAACACCAGGGAGGAGCTGTTGGTTCTATGGCTGCTGGTACTAGGACAGGGCTCTCCACCATGTGGGACTTTTGCAAATGCTTGTGTGATGGTGGGCAGAGCCTCACCTCCTCCCCACGTGGGATGTGTGAGGCTGGGCCACGAGGGCTCAGAACAGGGCTTCTAGGGCTCACTCCAGAGGCCCCCTTTTCTGTCCCCTCCCAGGCTGAATGGCCCCATCACCTGGGAGCTCCTCCATGCTGTGCACAGGGCCAAAGTAATTCTTGAGAGCACTGTAGCTGTTGATGGCCACACTCAGGTAGAATTCGGGCATGAAGGCAAAGAGAGGACCTGTGCGGTCTCCATGCTCGATGGTCCGCAGGCAGACACGCAGCAGCCAGTAGATGTCCTGCATCTTCTCCTGTGGGAGGCACACAGGGTGTTGCTGGGCTGTTCATGGGAGGGGTCACAGGGGGTGTGGCCCGGTCTGGAGATTAGGAAAGGCCTCCCAGGAACATGACATGAGAACTGGATTCCAGGAAGTGGGAGCAGTGGCTCAGGTAGGAGCAATCAAGCACTGTACTGGGCAGGCAAGACAGCCCACCAGCCTGGATAGGGCAGCACTACAACCCCAACCAGAATCCTGGGTTGCAATTTTTTAAGGTACAGAAGGTGTTAAGCGAGAGGGTGCCATGTGACCAGAAGCCTGTGTTGGAACACTGCCCAGAGCAGAAGGGGCTGCAGGGACAAGTGGGGACAAGGCAGTGAGGAAGCTACAGCCTTGGCTAGGCCCAAGACAGCAAAGGGACTGGATGGCCAGGCATGCGGATGCACCGATTGGCTGTGAGGGCAAGGGAATGGTCGCAACAAGAACAGGGCCCACATTTCTGTGCGTAATGGAGCCTCCATGGAGGCTGGAAGTCCTGGGGGAGAAGCAGGCCTGGTGAAGGGCAGAGGGGATGTGGCTTAGGACATGTGGAGCATGAGGTGCCCAGCGATGCCCCCAAAGAGTTGGTGTTAAGGAGGCAGGCAGAAAATGAGTCTGGAGCTCAGAGGAGAAGGTGGTGTGAAGGTCAAAGGCAGCATGACTGCTGGTGGAACAGAGGCCACGGAAAGCAGACAAAACCTGCCAAGGGCCCAGTTCCCCACAGTATGGTTTCCAGATAGTCTATCCCACAAAAGGGGCCAGGAGGGGTCACCAACCAGAGTGAGGCCCTAGGCCCCAGTCCAGACCCATAGCACCACATCTCCTGGAGTGGAGCCAGAGCAGCTGCACTTTCCACCAGCTCTCTGATGTGCTCTCAAACCTGAGAGCCCGAGAAGATGTAAGCAAGAAGTCAGAGGGTGGCCCTAGGCCTGGAAGTACACACGGACAGGGAGGCCTACAGGAGCTGGCGTCACCGAAGGCCAGAGAAGACCGAGTCTGAGGAAAGGATGGCAATGGCACCGACGCGGCCAAGGGGGCCACTGTAATGGGAGAGGAGATGTGTCCACAAAGGGAGGGGGGGAGCTTGACAGACACCTTGCAAGGCTATTTCAGAAAAGTGGAGGAGCCTGATCTGGGCAAAGAGTGAAGAGAAGATGAGGAAGCCAAGACACAGAGAAGGAAGGAGAGAGCGGTAGTGTAAGCAGATGTACAGTGAGAGAAAGGCATCACGGGCCTTTTCCTTTAGTAATGGGAGAAGCTGAAGGAGCAGGAGGCAAGAGGGTAAGCATTGCAAATGTAGAAGAAAAAAAAAGGCAGTTCAACATAATAAAGGCTGTATTATGAAAAGTCCATAGCTCACATCATACTCAATGGTGAAAGAATGACAGGCTTTCCCCTAAGATCAAGAACAAGACAAGGTGTCTGCTTTTGCCACTTCTATTCAACATAGTATTGGGAGTTCTAGCCAGAATTAGGCCAGAAAAAGAAGTAAAAGCCATCTACGTTAGAAAGGAGGGAGTATGGGACTTCCCTGGTGGTCCAGTGGTTAAGACTCCACGCTCCCAATGCAGGGGGCCTGGGTTCGATCCCTGGTCAAGGAACTAGATCCCACATGCATGCCACAACTAAGAGTCTGCATGCTGCAACTAAAGAGGCTGCATGCCGCAATGAAGATCTTGCATGCTGCAACTAAGACCCGGCACAGTCAAATAAATAAATAAATATATATATATATATATACACACATATATATATATATTTTTTTTAAAGGAGAGAGTAAAATTATCTCTGTTTGCAGATGACATGATCTTATATGTAGAAAACCCTAAAGATTCCACCAAAAAACTATTAGAATTAATAAACGAGTTCAGGAAATTTGCAGGATACAAAATCGACACACAAAAATCAATTGTGTTTCTATACACAAGCAAGGAACAATCCAAAAAGGAAATTGAGAAAATAATTCTATTTACATTAGAATCAAAATTAATTAAACAGGTGTAAATTTAACCAAGGAAGTGAAACACTTGAAACACTGAAAACTATGAAATGTCACTCAAAGAAATTTTAAAAGGTACAAACAAATGGAAAGACATCCCACGTTCATGGACTGGAAGACTTAATATCGTCAGATGTCAATACTACCCAAAGCAATCTACAGTTTTAATGCAATTCCTATAAAAGTCCCAATGGATTTTTTTTTTTGCAGACATAGAAAAAACTATTCTAAAATTCCTTTCGAATCTCAAGGGACCCCAAATAGCCAAAACAATCTTGAAATAGAACAAAGCTGCAGATCTCACACTTCCTGATTGCAAAACTTATTGCGAAGCTACAATAATCAAAACACTATGGTAGGGCTTCCCTGGTGGTGCAGTGGTTGAGAGTCCGCCTGCCAATGCAGGGGACATGGGTTCGGGTCCTGGTCCGGGAAGATCCCACATGCTGCCCGCATGCAGCAACCAAGACCCAACACAACCAAAAATAATAAAATAAATTAAAAAAAAAACAAACAGTGTGGTACTGGCATAAACATAGACATACAGACCAATGGAATAGAGAGCCCCCCACCCCCAAACCCTCACATATATGGTCAAATGATTTTTGACAAGGGTGCCAAGACCATTCAATGGGGAAAGGACAGTCTTTTCAATAAACAGTGCTGGGAACACTGGATATCCACATACAAAAGAATGAAGTTGGACCATTATCTCACATCATATACAAAAATTACCTTAAAATGGGTCACAGACCTAAACTTAAGAGCTAAAAACTCTTAGAAGAAAACATAGTGGAAAACCTTCACGACCTTGGATTTGATAATGATTTCTTGGATATCACAACAAAAGCATAGGCAAGAAAAGAAAAAAATAGATAAATTAGACTTCATCAAAATTAAAAAATGTGCATCAAAGGACACAATCAAAAGAGAAAATGGGAGAAAATATTTATAAATCATAATCTGCTAAAGGGTTGGTACCCAGGATATATAAAGAACTCCTACAAATCAAAAACAGAAAAACAATCTGATTTTAAAAATGGGCAAAAGGATTGAATAGACATTTCTCCAAAGAAGGATATACAAATGGACAATAATTACATGAAAAGATGCTCAACATCACTAATCACTAGGGAAATGCAAATCAAAACCACAATGAAATACCACTTTACACAGATTAGGATTACTATTAATAAAAAAAAATTTCTGAGAAACAAGTGTTGGCAAGGATAGGCAGAAATCAGAACCCTGTGCCCTGCTAGTGGGAATGGTGCAACCACTATGAAAAACAATATGGCAGTTTCTCAAAAAAATTAAAAATAGAATTACTATATGATCCAGCAATTTTGCTTCTGGGTATATACCCAAAATAATTAAAAAACAGGATCTTGAAAAAGTATTTGCACACCCATGTTCGTAGCTGCATTATTCACAATAGCCAAAAGGTGGAAGCAACTCAAATGTCCATAGATGGATTAACAGATAAATAAAATGTGGTATATACACACAATGGAATATTATTCAGCCTTAAAAAGGAGAGAAATCCTAACACATGCTACAACATAGATGAACCATGAGACCATTATGCTAGGTGAAATAAGCCAGTGACAAAAATTCCACTTATATGAGGTACTAGAGCAGTCAAATTCACAGAGACAGAAAGTAGAACAGTGGTTGTCAGGGACTGAAGTGAAGGGGGGAATGGGAATTAGTGGATATAAGTTTCAGTCTGGGGAGATGAAAAGAGTTCTGGAGACTGGTTGCACAGCAATAAATATACTTAACACTGCTGAACTGTACATTTAAAATGATTAAGATGATAAGTTACATATTGTATTTTACCGCAACTTTTTAAAATGGTTAAGATGGTAAACTTTATGTTGTGTATATTTTATCACAATTTAAAAAGAAGGTACAAAGATGGGAGGGTGAGGTTCCTAAGAAGACAGTGTGGGAGGGGATGGCAAGATCGCCTAGGGAGGTGGACAGGCATGAAATCCTGGTGGTGGGATGACAGTGACCATCTTTGTGGGGCTGGAGCAAGGTGGTCTGTGGCAAGAGAGAACAGAGGGGTAAAAGGCAGAGGTGGTTTGGGTTGGGGAGGAGTCACCAGAAGAAAGAGCAGTATAGACAGGGATACCAAGCGCCTTGATCACCCAGTTATGGGGGAGGGGCACGCCCAAGAAGGTGAACAGATGCCCTACATGGGCACCTGGGGAGCATCCCAAGGCACTCACTTGTGGAGGGGGAGACGTCAGGGAAGGTGGGGAGGTAAAACAAGTGCGGCGGGTCCGGGGCCTGGGGTGGCGGGAGTCAAAACATGGTCGCTGCGGGAGTGCACCGTCTGTCCGTCTACCCCGGGAGGACAGGGACTCAGCTTTCTGGTTCACTACTGAGTGTCCCCAGTGTCAGGATGGCACCTGGCATCCTCCAGGCTCTGGGCATGTTAATAAATGAACGAGTGAGTGAATGAGTGAGAAGAGAACAAGCCAGTGGCCTCGAGTGGGAGGGGAGTCAGAGAGAAGCAGATGCAGATGCAGGGTGAGGCTTGGGAGAGGTCACAGAGCCCCTGATGCGCTGGGAGAGGAGCAGGGGCAGCGGACAGTGGGAGGCAGGTAGAGACAGGCTGTTCCTTGAATGGAGGGTTATGAGCTGCATGGGGAAGTGGGGTCTACAAATGGCATCTACTTAAGTTCATGGGGCATGAAAAGTTCAGGGGATGTGGCACTAGGTGGGGAGGGAGGATGAGAAGCGGGGAGGGGGCACGTGTGTGCCAGAGGCCCAGGAAGGCAGGGAGCACTGAGGGGCTGGCACAACCCTGCCCAATCAGTGACTAGTCCGGGGGCTTGGGGAGGGCAGCAGCTGCTGGCCTAGGCCACACCGCTCACCTGGGAGTAAACGGTGGCATGGACCCAGGCAAGACGGCGACTTAGGTGATCCAGCTTTTCTGAGAAAACCTTCTGGCTCTTCGTCAACTCTGCAAGGATGTCCTTCCTCTGCCACCCAAGGAGAAGGGAGGAGAGGACAATCAGGACATGGCCCCGTGCCCAGACCCACGCAGCCTAGCAGGGGCCCCACTGGTGCCCGGGGCAGGCAAAGGGTTGGGCGGACCCAGCTCCACTGTTCAAAACCCTCCTCAGCCTCTGACCTGCTGGTGAGCCTGAGCAAGACAGGGCCACAGGTGCCCCTCAGAATGTGGAAGTGAGACGCAGCTGAGGGCATGTGAGATGAGCCCCTGGCTGGGATATCCCAGGGACTCCACGCTAGAACTGCAGCTCCGGCAGCTGCTTTTGCCCTGGACAAGCGCAGGGTTCTGTAGACAGGTGGGAGCCAGGGGCTGCCAGGAAAGCCCAGACTGGGCATTCTTGGCTCTGTTCCCCAGGCCAGAGAGCTACGGCAGAGGGGCTCCAGGGGAGGGAAGGAGGAAGGGAGGGAGGCCCTGCTTCCTGCTGACTCTGCAAGTGGCCGAGGAAGTACTCAGGGTCGAATCCATAATTGATGAGGAGAGTGGGTGTGCGTCAGCACTTAGTGGCCAGGGTGGGGGCACCTGGCACAGGCCATGGCTGGCTGACGGGGCTCAGGCCGTGCCTAGCCCTGGTGCCAGCCCCACTCTCACTGATGTGGTCTGCCCGGGGCGGGGGTGGGGAAGAGGAGAACTGCTGGGCAACCCCAGAGGCAGGGGCAGGATAGCAGCTTTCCCTCATGGGCTTCCCTGGGGAACCCCAGCGAGCAAGCTGCCCTCTTTAATGCCCTGCCCTCCCAAAGACCCACCTGCCCATCCACCTTACCCGCTTGGGGCACCGGCGGAGCTTGTCCTCTGTGTCCCTCAGAGCCATCGCATACTCATTGACATCATCGGACACTCCCACCATCTAGAGCACCAGACACCACATCCAGGGTGACCCTTGGGCACTTCGCACAGGTTTCTCCACACCCAGTCTGGACCCCAGCCCTGCCAAACCCTTAACCTTAGGCCCAGGACAGCCCCCTCCCACAGAAGTCAACGAGGTCAGGCCCAAACGGCACTGGCAGAAACTAGTCTTGCTGTGGCATATGCTAACGTGCACAGTCACGCCCAGGCACCCCTGGAGACACGTGGGCACGTGTGGGTGCACACACACATGCATCCAAACACCCAGAACCACATAACATGCGCATGGACCAGTGGTGTGAGACCTTGCCCAGCTGCTGGTGAACGCTGAGATTATACATCATGATGGCACCGTCCAGGACTTCCAGCAGGGAGTTCTCGGTGAGGGGCTGCTCAGGCTCCTCGGGGGGCCGCCCCACCAGCAGGCCCTCATTCCACTGGCTACCCTCGACTAGGGAGTAGGGAAGGACAGGGTCAGGGTCAGGGTCGGAGCCATTCCAGTTCTCTTTTAAGCCTATGGAGCCAGGATGGGCCTTATAGGAGGAGAAGGAGGCCCTCTCCCCCTGCCTGGGCCCAAGGAGGGACCTGCAGGGAGAACGTGTGGGCCGGGGCAGGGAAGGTGCTGCATTCCAGGACCTATTTCTGTAGCATCAATTTCCTGCCCTCAGAGTGCACTTCCCACACCCCTGACATACTGCCAGGCCACAGGACCAGGAGGGAATGGGGTGTATTTGGCTTTGCCCCGGGGGAGTGTTGTACAGGAGAGAAGGATCCTTCAGCGCGCCACGCCTGGCCCTGTCTGGCACCTACTGTCCTCACGGGTCCTCTGCTCCGCGCTCAGTGTGCGGACCTTCACTTTCTCTGAGGTGCTCAGAGGCCGCCGTGGGGTCATCAGGCTCACAGCTGCTGTGCTGAGGAAGCGGTTGGCTCGGCCCAGGGTTGGAGAACTGAGCCAGCTGGGCCGAGGCAGGGGCAGCGCACCCCCCATGGCCAGGGCCTGCATGGGGCGCTGTGGTGGAGAGAGGAGGCCAGACGCCACTCAGCAATCCCAGGACCCGGGCCCACTTATGGCTCCCTTGATATGTGAGGCTGGGGAACGGGACAGCGAGAGGGCACCGGCTGGCTGGGCAGGAGGCCCCGCAGGGCCCCATTCACCACTGCGCCTGCGCCTCACCCTCCACCTGCTCCAACCCAGCCTTCACTCTGCATCCCAAGGCCCTGTGTCTCGTAGGGGCTCAGCAGCAGGAGGCATGCCCCACCACACCCGTCAGTTCATGCCTCCACCTACAGCAAGGGAACCTGCCTGGGGACAAGCTCCTTGCCTGCATGGAGGGGGAGGTGGCCCCGTGTGACACCCCTGCCCTTATGATAGAGGGACAGCCCAACACAAAGCCCCCTGCCTGCCCCTACCGCGGCACCTGGGCCGCAGCCGGGGCGGGCTCCTCATCCTCATCCAGGTCATCCATGGTGGCCGCCTGGAGCTCCAGTGGGTCGATCAGGATATTGGCCTTAGAGGCAAGGTCATCTAGGAGGAATGACAAGAGGGCTCTCAGACCAGTGGAGGGCAGAGGGGTCATAGGTGGCACCACTGAGGACAGTGAGAGGGCAGGAGGCCCCGCAGGGCCCCATTCACCACTGCGCCTGTGCTTCACCCTCCACCTGCTCCAACCCAGCCTTCACTCTGCATCCCAAGGCCCTGTGTCTTGTAGGGCGAGTCATGCTGAGAGGCAGAAGGCTCTCCCCACCACGACCCCATCACTCCCTGTCTTTATCTGCATGACCTCACTCTCTCCAGGGCCCTACTTCTCTGACTGCTCCGTTGCTTTCTTCCTTGTCCTGCCCCACAAAGGGAAATCCAGAGCTGCCCAGGGCTCTCCTTGCCTCACTCTGCACACTCCCCAGGGGGTCTGGTCCTCACCGCAGGCTTGTCCCCACCTCTACGCTGACAGCTGGACACACCACCGCTTCCTCCAGCCCAGGCCTTCATCCTGGCTGCATCATTGGGCACCTCAAACATACTAAACTGTCCTCTCCTGCAGCTCCTCTTCCTGATGGTGCCTCCTCCCCACAGCCTCTGGCAAGAAGCCTGGGGTCATCCTTGTCCCCTCCCCTTTACCCTCCCCGCCTCCTCTGTTGCCTGGACAACTGGCTTCCTTGTCTCCTTTCTTGGCCCTTGCACTCTACCCTCCACACTGTAGCAGCCAGAGGGAGCTTCTTACAACACAGACCCCCCAACCTCGCACCCTTGCTTCAGGACCTTCCAAAGCTACCACTGTCCCTGGAAGGAGCCTACAGCCGCTTTGTGGCCCACAAGGCCCTCAGACTCTGCCCTTCAGACTCCCTGGCCTCATTTCCCATCACTCCCTGCCTCTCATTTTCCTCTCTAGCACGCCAGCTGCTTTCTCTCTCCAGGCCATGCTGGGCCGTTGCTGGCATCCCTGCCACCGCTCACACTGTGCTCTCAGCCCTTTGCACTGGAGACATTTGTGCTCATCCTTGAAAGTAGTTCAGGCAGCAAATGCGAGCCCCCCCCCCCGGCCCCCGCCCCCCCAACAACTCCCTCACCAAGATCCCATGGTTCCCTCCTCCATCAGCACACTGCCCCCTATTCCATCACAGGGCTCCCAGACCTCCTCTGGGGTGGATGTGCAAGGGAAGGAAGGAATAGTTGGACACAAGATCGGGGCAGAGGAGGCCCATCAGCATCTCCCTGCAGAGCAGGTGGAGTGACTTGGGCGCCCTCTGGTGGGCACAGCGCAGCTCAGCACTCAAGGCCGAGCTGGCTCAGGAACCACCCCCCATCCTGCCCTGCTACCTGCCCAAGCCTGCGCGCACCTTTGAGGGTCTTCCGAAGGTGCGAGAGGAGGCCTCCAAGGCGCTGCAGGTCGAAGTAGTCCACCTTGCCATTATAGAAGACCTGGGGCGGGATGTAGGCCTCTGCGAGGAGTTGGGAGGCCGGGCCAGCAGTCAGAGCCCAGCAGGACCCCTGGCCTAGGCCACCTACCTGACCAGGCTTCCCCTACCACCCCACCCTCTACCATTTCAGGTCAGTTCCAGCAACGGCACAACTTGGGATGAAGGGGGCATTCTTGGCTGCTGGTCACCCAGGTGAGAATCAGAGAGGGCCCTGACCCAGCCCTATGGGAGATTGCCCAATGCAGGCTGCTTCCACTGACCCCTGGGGACTCCGTCCCACACAAACACAGGGCCCCCAGCACCTCAGAGCCCACCCAAGGCGTCCCCGACAAAGGACTGCACAGAGGGCTAGTGGGCAAGGACTGAGGAACAGGGCCCATAGAGGACAGGAACCCAGGGGACCATCAGAGCAAACACGGGCTCACCGTCCAAGTGCAAGGCCTCCGCGCCCAGTGGGTAGGACTCAATTAGGCAGGAGGCCTGGGACAGCTCCCCCCCGCCCTGCCCTCAGCTATCACTCCACACCAACATTAGGGGCTGCCCTGGGGCTGGCTCTGCCCAGCGTCTACAACTCGAGGCCCTGGCCACACTCACCATCACTGAAGGTAGCGCATGGATTCGAAGCCTTGTATTCGTCCCAGTAGTAACGCAGGGCCGAGATCAAGCGGTGTAAGAAGCAGACCATGTACTCGGGGGGGCAGAGCATGGGCATGTTCTGCAGGCACAGGTGTAAGACATGCATTTGTGCAGCCCGGAGGCCAGCCCACTCCTCATCCAAGGCCCTGCCCCAGGACCCTGGGCTGAGCAGAGAGGGTAGGGCGGCAGGCGGGGAGGAAATGCAGAAGTGCCAGAATTACAGGTGCAAATGCTGCGACAAAGCCAGGGGGCCATGGTGGGCTGGCCTGGGGATACCTACCCCCCGGCTGCTGGCATTCTCCTGCAGAAACTTTCGGAACTTGGTCAGGAAGATGTACCTAGAAGCTTCGCCCTTCGGGGGAAGGAAAGCCAAGGCTGTGATGAGCTGAGGATCCTGGCCCCGAACCGGACTCAACTTAGCCTGCACCCTGCCACAAGAGCCTGACCCAGCCCTGCCCTCTGGGTCTCCAGGCCCGGTCTGATACCCCTCCTGGCCAGGGACCCACACAGGGGTCTGGGAATCACTTACCCCGTTGTCATCTTGATTGTTCAACAGCAGCTTCAGGATCTGGACCTGTAGTTCTTCCACCACTGGGGGTGGGGTGGGGAACAGGACAGCCTTCCTCAGGCAGGGCCTTGCCCTCAGGCTCCCGGGGACCGGCAGGGGGAGCAGGTTTGGACTGAGGCTCCACCACCAGGGATCCCCAAGTCCAACCTAAGCATGGTCACTACCAAGTGCCCCCAAGTACACAGGCACAGAAATCCTCCACCCCCTACCCAGTGCCTGAGGAACGGGGCTGACCTTCGATGCGCTTCTTGAGCCTTTGGCAGCCCCGTTCATAGGCACGCCGCCGGAGCCGCTCCTCGGAGGTTTCGTCCTTCACCTCCTTACTGTCTTTGCCCTGGGCAGGGGCGGGGCAGGGGAGGGGGGTGAAAGATGGCAAGGCTCACCCTGGTCTACTTCAGACAAAAGACCCCCTACTCCCACCCCCAGCCCAGGAAGGGGCCTCGCGTGCCATGTACAGGTGGCTCAGACACCCCGGGTCAGCCCTCACTGTGACCACCGCCCACCCAAGTCAGGGCTGCCCACCTCCCTGCTGGAGCGGTGGGGCCACCAGGTGGTGGGGATGAGCTCCTGTAGGCCAGCCTCCTCCACACGCAGGGGGCTCTTGATGTAAAAGAAGACAACGGACCGGAGCACGTCGAAGCTGGTGGTCGTTAAGGCAGAGCTCCGCTCACCACAAGGTGCCCCGTACACCCTCATGAGCCCTCCCGAAACTTACCCACCTCCGGATATGCCCACCACAGCTCTCCCAGTCCTCAGGGTGCCATCGCTGCTGTGTGCCTGTCACCACTGACTGTGAGCCCAGAGAAACAGCTGTGGCTGTCAAACCCACCAAGCCCAATTCCAAGCAAGGGCACGATGAAGACTTGTCACAGGAACAGATGACAGTGGGACAGCTGGAGAGAGGGCCTGGCAGCCTCTCTATTTGTTTCTGCCTCCTAGAGGCTGAGGACCCCACAGAGAGAAGACAGCTACTAGCACAGGCTTCCCAGCCAGGGGCCCGAAGCTATGCTCTCTCTCCTGCACCTGCAGTTCTCAACGTTATAGGGAAACAGGAGGAGCTGACTCCTTCGAGAAGATTTCATAGGAACCCCCGCCATGGAGCACAGATAGAAGTGCAGTGCTTTGGCTGAAGAGGGCAGGCGCTGATGGCTCCCCCCTGCCCCCCACCCTCCACCTCTGGGTGGCCCAAGAGCCTGCAGGCATCTGGAAATCCCTGCTCAGGCCAGCCAGCCAGCCAGCCTGGATCCTTTGCTCTACCCTCTCTGCTCTGTAGAGAAAGTGCTGGGAAGGCTGGGTCCTGGAACAAGGACTCACACGCTGGGTGGCTCTGGTCTTCCTGAGCCTCCGTGGGGAACCCTGGGCAGAGGCACACCACCCTCCCTGGTTTCTGCTGACCCCAGAGGGCACTGCATGTCTGGCCTGCCTAGTAGCAAGGAGAGGATACAGGACGTGGCTAAGCAGAAACTTGCGGGACTTCTCATGACTGAGGATGGCAATGGTGAGCCGCAGGTAGCGGATCTGTGGGGAGAGGGTGCTCAGAGTGGGCAGGTGAGGCCCAGGGGGCTCAGGGCCAGGGCAGGAGCTCCTACCTGCAGGCCCAGGTCAGGGACGATGGGCGAGAACCGGTACAGCCGCAACAGGGACATCATCAACTGCTTGAGGCAATCTTGCATCTCATAGTCCTGGAAGAGGGAGGTGAGGTTGCACAGCTACCCGCTGAGGGCAGGCCCCGGGACAGCCATCTATGCGGCCTTCTCCAACACCCTCCCTGTACTCAGTGGAGCCTGACATCCTGGCCTGAGGGCTGATATCCGGCGCCTCACCTCCATGAAGAGCCACAGGAGATCCAGGACCTGGTGCACCACAGACTGCGCCTGTGCGGGGGTGCCCGCCTCCACGACACCCAGCAGGAAGCTCATGAGCACGGCCTCCACCAGGTACACCTTGCGCTGCACCAAGGGCGGGTGCCAGTGAGGTGGCAGCCTCCTGCCCCACTCAGGGCCCCCCTGCCCTGGCACGTGGCCAAGGCCACAGATGGACTCTTGGTCCCCGTCAAGCAACCCCAAGTCATGGATGAGCCCTTCTGGGGTCTGATGGAGACACAGGAAATGCTGCTACCCAACAACGCCTCTGGGGCTCTGCACATGCCATTCCCTTGGACTGTGATGTCACCACCCCTCGATCTTCTTTCTAGGAAGCCCCCTGATACCCTTAGCTGGAAGTGTCTCCTCCTCACCCAGTGACATCCTTGGGGTTTAAGGGCTCTGGTCACAGGGGCCCCTGACAGGTGATGCTGCTGGACCTCATGCACCTCAGCATCCCAGCCCTCAGCAGGGGTGTTTCTATCATGGCCCGCCTCTCCCCTCCCTAATGTCCCCTCACCAGGAGCGGTGCGAAGCGATGGAAGATGTGAGCCAGTGTGAGGAGGACGGTGGGCTGGCCCTGCAACTGCCACTCAGAGCTTTCCTTCTCCACCAGCCGCCCTTGCTGTGTGGGCGGGGAGGAAGGGACTGTGAGAGGCAGAGGGCTGTAGAAAGCCCCCAGCATACCCGGCCCAGACGCTGGCTCACCACGGGGTCCAGCTCCACGCTCAGCACTGCCTGGAAGCAGCCCAGCAACTCCTGTGCCCGAACCAGGTCGGCGCTTGGTGGGTCCTGCAGGGGCCGGTAGCCCACCACTGGGTAGGTGCCACAGAGTTAAGCCAGCAACACCTGATCTGTGGCTCAGAATACCTACCCCCTCCCACTGAGACCCCTGCAGAAGGGCCTGGGCTCCAGGGCAGGGCTGAGAGGTCAGATTGCCTGGTTTGCATCACAACCCTCCCGTTTCTCTGTGAAGCAAAACTTCTCTTGCCACTTTATGCTCTTCACCTGTTCAGTGGAGACAGCAATGGTACCCACCTAACAAGGTTGCTGCAAGCATTGTCCTCAGCACCCACCTCAGCTGTACCCTACTCACTCTTCCCGGCAGCAGGGCCTGCCACCAGCCCGCAGAGCTCCTGGAGCAGGGAGACCCCCATCCTGGCTTCCTCAAGAGCATCCAAGCAGCCCACAGCCTTCTTCACAAAAGGATATCGCAGGGGACGGCTGCCGAAGTTGAAGGCCACAGACTCCTTGAAGGAGAGGCTGATGGCTGGGAAGTAGGCCATGCCCAGGCCCCTGGATAAGTTCTCAAAGGCAGTGCCCAGAGACACACCATTCCTGGAGCAGAAGGGAGGGTCCATGAGCCAGTGCTAAGAAGGATGTGGCTGAAATGGACCAGTGAGCAGGCCTCTGTGGGGGCTGCCCACCCTCAGGCTACCGAAGCCAGCCTGGCCCCTTACAGGGCCTGGAACACGAGGGCAGACTGGGGATGCCCCAGAGGCCAGGCCTGTGAATAGAGGCAGGACACTCACAGGCAGAAGGACAGCGTGCCTTCATCCAGGTCGATCAGGCAGCTCACAATGTCCCCCGCTGCCCACGCCTGCCAGGGGAGGAAGACTTACAGATGTGCAGAAGCCCAGCAGCCTGCCCACTCTGCCCCCCTCCAGCTGTGTCTCCACTGCCACCCAGGGGAGACTGGCCACAAGGACAGAGGACCTCAGTCCCTGCCCTCCCCCTGGTGCCCTACATTCCCTCAGCGCTGCCCAGTGGCCCCCACCAAGCTGTGGGGATGGACATGGGCCAGTTGGGCTGCAGGGGGCCCGGGCCTCACCTTCCCGTAGTTCGTCGTGGTCACGTTCCACTTGCGCACCCGGTTGCCATCGTAGGCATAGGAGTTGTGTGTATCTCCAACCCCCTCCTAGGGAGGAACTGTCTGTGAGGTCTGGGGGAGGTGGGGAGGGGCAGGGCCAGAGCCCACCAGCCACCAGCCTTGGACCCACGTGGCTCTACAGAATGGGGCTGATGCTCTGAGGGAAGGAGTGAGGGCTGTTTCGGGGCTGGATTGCCCTGGGATGGGGTGGGACACATTATGTCTCCTCCAGAGGGAAGTCCAGATTAGGGTGCTGAGCAGACCCTATGTGGGTTGGGGGGTTGCCTGAGCCCTGATGAGGCCTGCTGCCAAGAGAAGGTCTCCCTGGGAGGGGTCCCTCTCCCACATGTACCTCCTGATTGAAGCGGCAGTTGATCGTGCACCAGCCAATCTGCATGAGCCCCTGGGAGGAGATGAGCACCTCGTAGACCCATTTCCCTGGAAAAAGTCACGTCAAACCCAGCAGGGAAACAAAGACTGCCTCCTGCCTCTGGCCCGGGCCCTCAAACTTCCTCCCAACTCCCTGGGCCACAGCAGAGCATGGTCTCACCTTTGTACACACATGTGGTAGAGCGGATAGTACCAAAGTTGCTGTGTCCAATCACCTGGGTGGAGAGCAGGGGTGGTGAACCTCCTCCCGGGCATACGGGGTGCCACCCCAAGGGAGAACGACCCCACTCCAACTCGGCTCGCCTTGGTGGCGACGCCTGTCGTGGCCAACACTGTCCTGTGCCTGAACAGGGTGGAAGGGGCTAGACCCACGTCAGCAGGGATTTGGGGCCGGGAGCATGATAGGAGGGGCTCATGGCTATGCTGGGAAGGCCTTGGGGCTGGGGTCACACCAAGAGGGTTTCAGGGCTATGTCAGGAGGGTTTGGGAGCTGGGGACTCAATAGTCCACATCAGGAGGGGTCTGTGGCTGCAGCCCCATCAAGAAAGGTCGAGACCAGGGCCACATCAGGAGGAGCTTGGGGCTGTCAGGAGGGGCTTGGATCTGGGACCCCACGCCTTGCCCTCGCTCACCCCCAAGAGGTCATCATCCACCAGAAGAAGCCCTTCGAAGCCACCCGTGTGGTCCAGGACCACAGTGGACGGGCCAAGCCGCCCTTCAACCTTTCCTGGAAAGGAGAGAAGAGGGTGTGGGGTTGGGCCAGGCACAGGGCCTGACAGATGCAGAGAGGGTACTGAGCCCCCCAGGCCCAGCCCTGGCTCCCCAGTCCCATTCCTGAGGCTGTCACCGACCCTGGCTCTCCTCCTCCTCCTCCGCCTCCTCGTCCACATGTAACAACTGGTCCAGGTGCTCTGGCAGGTTCTGGAAGTTCAGGAGTTTCCTGGGGAGAGCAAGAGGCTGCGAGGGTCCCAAAAGTCCTTGAAACCAGCCAGATGACGCTAAATCCCTCTCCCAGTCCCTTTCTCCTGAGCTTAGGAGGGTGGCTGTCCAGACTCCAGAAAAAGGGCTGTACCAGTCCCAGATTCTGGCATGCTGGGGGTCAGAAGACTAGATTATCCACTAAATTTGGTGCACCTCAAGACTGTTTAAAAAAAAAAAAAAAAAGAAGGAAGAACTCTTTCTAAACCTTAATCCTCTCATCTGTATAAATGGAACAAGAGCTGTATCTCAGAGATGCTGTGAAGATTCCTAGGAATAATGCGCCCTCCGTAGCCCATAACCTCCCCACTCTTGGAGGTGGCTTGTTGATTATGCCTGGGCAAGGAAGGCTGGGAGCAGTGCTGATCCCCAAGATGGTCAGTACCAAGATCAGCTAGTCCAGTCCTTGACCCCAGGTCTGTGGTCCCAGCCAGGGAAGCCTGTGTGTTGAATGAGACATGTCCTGGGAGGATAAAGGGCTCAGCCCTCTTAGCTTCTGGCTGGCTCTGTCCTGGACCCACCTGTAGAGGAGAGTAGAGCACACAGCCTGCCTATCTGTCAGCTGCCCCAGCCAAAGGGCCTAGGAAAATCTGCCTGAGTGGCCCCCTCATCCTCCCAGCACACATGCCCAGAGGAGAAAGAGCTCTAACACTGGCCAGCTAGGTCCTGAGTTCAGTTGCTAAGAATAGCAGGGAATGAGGTGGTGCTGACTAGCAGGGCTCAAAGAGCAGAGGCCTGACGCCCATCTGGATCCAGCCCACAGACTGCTGGCACCTGCTCTTCTAACTCTAATCCCAGTTCCCACCCCACTCATCCCCCTAGAGAGTAGGCTCTGGAAGGGCACGTAGATGGGCCAAAGCACTGACTCTCTGGCAAGGTAGCTTCAACCCAGGCCCAGGGGCCACATGTTCCCACACTGTGAGCTACAACTGACCTTGAGCTACAGGAGGTGGAGATCCATGAAGCCTCCTCCCTACTCCTACTGAGCCCCAGGCCAAGGCGAGCAGGCAGCCGTGCAATGGGGTGCCTCGCCAGTAACATGGAAGGCTGTAGCCAACCCTGTCTCTCAACACCCCAATGCGCCCAGAGATCAAGCAGGCTTCTGCAACAGAATTTCTGACAGGCCCACACCTGGGAGGGCTGCTCTAGTCCTGTGCCTGCTCTTAAGAGCAGCTTCGGGTGGCCAACCTGACACTCAGCCTCAGTGAACGCCTGCAACATTGCCCATTTGGCCAACCCCAGCACTTGCCTACCCTTTCTGGATTGCCCAGGTTCCAGCCCAGACTTCTGCATCCACACAACCACTGACTAACGGCTCTGCCACCTGCTCTCCCTCCTGGCAGCCACGGCACCAGTGGCAGCAGGATCATTTCTGGTATCACATGAGGTAGGGATCAGATGGCCCTGGGAACAGGCCAGGGCTGGGGTTGGGGTGGAGGTGGGCAGCAGCCCTCCACAAGTAGAAACCCTTTGGTCACCACAGCTGCTTAAATGGAACAGGCAACGATGCTGCCCTTTGGGTCTGCCCAGCGAGCAGAGACTGTGAAAGACAGAATAGCCCTGGCTGGCAAGGGGGCTGAGACATGGGGACACCCATGCCTCACTGCAGGGAGAAAGAATGTACAGGCCGGGACTTCCCAGGTGGCGCAGTGGTTAAGAATCCACCTGCCAATGCAGGGGACATGGGTTCGAGCCCTGGTCTGGGAAGATCCCACATGCCGCGGAGCAACTAAGCCCGTGCGCCACAACTACTGAGCCTGCACTCTAGAACCATCGAGCCACAACTACTGAGCCCGCGAGCCACAACTACTGAAGCCTGCATGCCTAGAGCCCATGCTCCGCAACAAGAGAAGCCACCGCAATGAGAAACCCATGCACCACAACAGAGTAGCCCCCACTCGCCACAACTAGAGAAAGCCCGTGCACAGCAACAAAGACCCAATGCAGCCAAGAATAGATAAATAAATAAAAATAAAAATATAAATTTATTTTTAAAAAAAAGAATGTACAGAACCCTTTGAAGAAGAAATTCAGCAACAGTCCTAAAAGTGATTGCAATTCAAATACTCTAGCCTTGTGATTCCAACCCTGGGCGTCTATGCAGCACTGTTTACAAAAACAAAAGCCCCTCTAAACTAGGGCAGTGATCAGGCAGATTCCTGGACCTAAAAGATGCCCACCGAGATCAATCTGTAGTGTAGAAAAACATTCAGGAATAACATCTGATGACAAAAATAGGATTTAAACTATACACTTTTGGAGGTGTGGGATATGTTCATGGCACTGCTGGTTTCACAGGTTATCCATGTTAAAATTTACCAGATTGTACGTTTTAAATACATGTAGTTCACCGTATGTTAATTATTCCTCAATAACTTTAAAAAAGCTGACAGTGACAAAAATCTAAAAAAAATTTTCCACACAGCATAACCCAAACTACATACATCGTGAGGTAAAGAAAACAAAAAGGAATCACACTCAAATGGTTATATTAGAATAAGAAGATGACAGTTGCTTTTTCTTCTTCTATGTAAGTTTCTGCTAAAGGGCACTCGTAACTTTTTTTTCTTTTTTTTTTTGCCGTGTCAAGTGGCTTACAGGATTTTAGTTCCCCGACCAGGGATCGAACCCAGCCCTCGGCAGTGAGAGTGCAGAGTCCTAACCACTGGACCACCAGGGAATTCCCCACTTGTAGTTTTGATATGAGCTAAACTTAAGTACATTAAATTTGCAAGGAATAAAGGGCTGGTGGCATCTGTGCTGTACAGATCAAGCAGAGGCTTCAGAGGGCCAGGGTGCGACAGTGGTGAGGGCAGGTGCACATGGACCAGATGCTGAGTGTAAAATAGGTGCGAAGTGCCATGCTGAGTGCACATCATGCCCCTGACCTCCACTATACTCTCAGAAGGAAGGTACTAGCACTGCCAGGGGAAAGGAAGAGGCGGAGTCCAGAAGGCGGACTCTCTGGCCACAGGTCTCACAGCCAGGAGTGGCAGAGCAAGAACGGAACCCAAGCCAGCCTACCCAGAGCCCCGGCCTCCTTCCCCACAATGCAGTCTCCAGCCTCTGGTCTGGTCCCACAGAGTGAGGAAGGGAGATCCACCTGGCCATACCTGCTGGTGGCTGCCGTGGGTGCACGATCAGTAGAGGAAAAGATGCGGTGCAGGTAGTCGTCCAGTAGCTTCTCGTGCACGATGCCTGCGCCACAGGTCAGAAGGGAGAGAAGGGACACATGGTCAGTGTGGCTCCCAGCCCCTACTGGCCACAGAGGCTCCTGGTCCTAGGCCAGCCACAGGAGTCAGCGGAGCAGTCACGGTGGGTGCCCTGCTCCATGGCTGCTAGTGGAGAAGAGCTGACTCACAGGTACAGGGGGTGCAGGAAGGCCTGAGGCTCAATGCACCTGGGACTTTGCTGCCTCTCTCCTTCTTCCCTCAGCACTAGGAGCCTCATCCCAGCCCTTCCAACCCTTACCTGTGACCCTAGATTTCTCAGCATCTGAGGTCAGCCTGTGGCTCTTTCGGGAGAAAGCCATGCCGGCCCCCTTGGACGCCATCTTTCATCTCTCGTGGGCAGCCAGTGGTCCTGGGGGCTGAAGCAGAGGCAGAGCCTGGCTATTCGAAGCCAGCCAAGGGCCCCCATATTGACCTCAATCCTGTGGTGTCAGGAAGGCTTGGGAGCAGGTGAAGCCACTGCATGCACACTCACACACACATCAACCCAGGGCAAAGGAAAGCAGGGGCTTCCAGCTTCCTACACGGCGGGGGAGGGGGAGGGGGTCTGGGGCCATGTGACAGGGCCCCACCATGTCCCAGTGCTCACACAGGGCCCAACAGAGAGCAGGTGCCAGATATATGTTTGTTAAACTAAACCAAATGCTTCTGCCGAGTGTGAAATCAGACCCAAGGGTCCAAAGTGAGGTGGCCCAGGAGCAGAGCCCCTGTATCCTTCTCGGTTGTAAGCCACTGTGGGTCCACATCTGGAAGAGAGAACCCTACATCAAGTAGAGTCCACCATCCAAGGCCTTGGTGCCATCTCCAGCTACAAGTCCTGCTTACATCCAAAGCCAGGATCCCCTTCCTCAGTTCCAGAATCCTCCCTTCTCTATTTCAAAGGCCTGCTAGCTTTCTTGCCCCCAATCAAACACACAGCCTCCTACCCCATCAGAGCACCACCCTTGCCCTCCTCACAGGCGCCACTGTCCCCACTGCTGTCCATCCCTCACATACCATGGTGTTGCTACAGCTGCTTCAGAAGCTGCACTAAGTCCCTGGTGCCTGGTTCACTGATCTAGGGCTGTGCTGTCCAACACAGCAGCTACTAGCCACACACGGGTATTTAAATTTCAATTAAAATTAAAAAGTCAATTTCTCAATTATATTAGTCACATTTCAAGGATTCAGTGGCCCTATGTGGTTAATGGTTACTGGACTAGACTCCGAAAATAAAGAACATTCCCATCCTCACATAGAGTTCTATTAGTCAGTGCTGGTCTAGAGGCTGGCCCTCCAGCACTGCCTTAGACAGAACTTCTCTTATCTCACCCCAAACAGGTCCTCTGCTCCCGCCACACACTCTTGCCCACTCCCAGGCGGCACCACTCCTGCCCCTCAGAAAGGTGACTCCCCGCCCTGCCGCCCACCACCAGCCCTCTCACACCAGAGCAGGTGCAGGACAGATTAGACGCTGTCACTCAACTGATGAGCAAACCTTCCAGACATCCACTCCGGGTGTCAGGTGCTGAGGACCCAGGTGAGAGGCGGTGCTTGACTTTGCTCGGGGGCTCCCTGCCACGTCGATCCTGTTCAGCCCCGCCGAGAGTTCAAGGCTTGTAACCGAACCGACCCCATCTCGGATCCCAAGGACGCGAGGGCAGCGCTTGTTTCCCCCAGTCGCCTCTGCCCGGCCCCAAGCTCCGGAGGATCCTCCAGGCCAGCTCCGGCCCGGAGTCTGGCACCACAGGCTGCGACCCCTCGCGCGGCGAGCGCCCTCACACTAGACGGGCTGGGGCCGCAAGGGGAGCCGCGGACACCCGCCCCCCTCGGAGCCCGGCCGCCCCTCACACTCACCCCCAGCCTCGGC
Source organism: Tursiops truncatus (assembly GCF_011762595.2). Taxonomy (NCBI): domain Eukaryota; kingdom Metazoa; phylum Chordata; class Mammalia; order Artiodactyla; family Delphinidae; genus Tursiops; species Tursiops truncatus. The sequence continues at coordinate 64,491,533 of NC_047043.1, read as the reverse complement.
CGCCGCGTCCGGGCTCACAACATCCGCCCAGCTCTCAGCTACGGCGCCTGTCCAGGGCCAAACCGCGCGGCCGCCGCGCACGCGCACCGACCCGCGCCCGACCTCCGCCAGAGGGCCCCCTCCACAGCCTCCAGCGGGCGGGCTCCCTCCGCGGCCTACAGCTGGGACGTTCCCGGCCCCCGCCTCGCCCCACTGCCCCACTGCCCAGACGCCTCCGACCCCCGCCTACGCAGGAGGAGCTCCTGGCCCAGCCATGTCGTAACGCTGTGTCCTGGGAGAGACCTTGGCCACCTATCTCAACTCCTACCCGTACTTGGAGGTCCGGCCCACAGGTCCCCTAGGACGTCTGAAAGGCCGTGCCTCCCAGGGTCCCTGCCACCTGTCACCCTCACCTCCATTCAGGCCAGAAGGGTGGCCTCGCTCATCTTCCCTGGGATGGCATCTCTGGCGGGGCGAGGGGAGCTTCTCTGGGCTCTGCTGACAGGGGCGTGGACAGACCTGCCTCCAGCTGGGGCCGATAAGACAGCAAAAGGGGCAGGCTCCTTGAGGCTGGGGCAGGGAATATTCTCCACTTTACAGGGGAAAGCTGAAGCTCAGAAAAGTTTAATATCACCACCTTCGGGCTGGAACCTAGGCCTCTGGCAGCAACCATGTCCACACTGCCCTTCCCTTCAAAGCAGCCTAGGGTGCGGGGAGGGAGAGGGGGTGGGGCTAAGGGAGGGGGGCAGTGGGGCCCTCAAGTGTCCCCACTGAACCTTTCCAACACTGCCCACTACATAGGGAGGCCTCTCGGGGGGCTAAATGTGCCAGAGTGAGGACACTTGTACCTCACCTATAGGGCCTAAGGCCTGGCACCACCCCCATTCCTGCCACTGGGTCACAGGTCAGGCCCCAGCAAGTCTACAGTGGGGGTGTGGAGACAGAGCCACCCAATCCCGTAGGGACAGGTTTCACAACTTCCCGGATGGGGCTGTGGTGGGTCACAGTGCAGCCTCCAGCCAGGAGGATGGGGTGGCTCCCACTCCTGCTGCTTCTGACGGGGTTCTTAGGGGCCCCTGGTGAGTGCCCTTCCCCTCAGCCCTGATCCCCATCTGCGTTCAGAAAGGGGTTGGCCCCAGGCCCATCCGGCTCTTTGAGCCAGGAACTTACTTTCCTATTGGGCATGGAGCAGCGAGTGACCTTGGCTTCTTTCACAGAGCTGGGCAGCCCCAGGAACACATAAACACATTGCCTATTCAGGCCTGCGTTAAAAAGTCTGCTGTAGCATTGAGGCAGTATTAGGGCCACACAGACGCAGGCACACGTGCAGGCAATTACCCCTTATGAGCCAGATCTAATTCTCTAATTTAGCATATGCCCTTATGCTAGTGAGAGCCTAGACTTGGAGTCAGAATGCTTGGGTTGGGCCTCTGCATGGTTAATAAGATACCTCTGAGCCTTCTCAGTCTCATCTGAGAAATTAGATGGGATAAGCTCCATGGGGCAAGCACCATCACCCACTGCTCTCAGAGTATATGTTTTACAGCTGAGCCTAGTGCCTTGCCCACTAAACAGGTGCACTAGTGATAACTATCATGCCTGGGCCTGCTTCTCCCACCCAGTACAGGGGTCTGACCCTTGAATGGGCTGACAGGGTCCACTCCAGAGGCCTTGTAGTTTGATCCCCTGAATGAATAAAGTGTGCACGTGCTGATATACATGTGCTGACACGCATGCCCACCCTGCAGGGCAGCGCTCGCCCTTGAATGACTTCCAGGTGCTCTGGGGTACGGAGCTGCAACACCTGCTACACACAGTGGGGCCCAGGCCTTGGCAAGAAGATGTGGCAAATGCTGAGGAATGTGCAGGGCTTTGTGGGCCCCTACTGGACTGCAGGTGAGTGGCCAAAGGACCTAGATAACACTGGAGGTAGGGGAACCTGGGCACTGAGTTACCCTGTGGCTCCTCCTCCCAGGGCCTTCCACTACAATGTGAGCAGCCATGGTTGCCAGTTGCTGCCATGGACCCAGCACTCACCTCATACACGGCTGCAGCGTTCCAGGCGCTGTGATCTCTTCCAAAAGAAAAGTGAGTGGCTGCAGAGAAGGGCGGGCTGGGGAGAGGGCTGCTGGGGTCTCAGGCCTTGTTGATCCTGGGTCTTTTGCTCCCAGTGTATGTTCGGACTTGCATCATGGACAATGGGGTCGAGTACCGGGGCACCGTGGCCATCACCATGGGTGGCCTACCCTGCCAGCGCTGGAGCCACAGGTTCCCCAATGACCACAAGTGAGACAGACTGCAGCTCCCCTCTGTCCCTGCCGGCCTGGCGCCTGCCCCCAGTACGCACTGTATTGCTACTCTCACAGGTACACACCCACACTTCGAAATGGCTTGGACGACAACTTCTGCCGCAACCCGGATAGGGACCCCAGAGGTCCCTGGTGCTACACAACAGACCCTGCCGTGCGCTTCCAGAGCTGCGGCATTAAGTCTTGCCGGGAGGGTAAGCAGCTCCGGGTCAAGCCTGGGGCGGGAGGAGCATGCCCACGCCCGTCCACGAACCCATCGGCCCTGTGTCTCCAGCCGCTTGCCTTTGGTGCAATGGCGAGGACTACCGCGGCTCAGTGGACCGCACGGAGTCAGGACGCGAGTGTCAGCGCTGGGACCTGCAGCACCCGCACCCTCACCCCTTCGAGCCCCGCAAGTACGCGTGGGCGGGCTCGGCAGGAGGAGGGCGGGCAAGGGGAGGGCCCAGCACTCCAGAGGCGGGGCGATGTAAGGCAGCACATAGTTGGTTGGGGCCAGACAGGGCCTGAGTCCCAGGCTCTTGTTCACGCCCGGCTACCGCCTCTAGGTTCCTGGACAAAAGTCTGGACGACAACTATTGCCGGAATCCGGACGGCTCGGAGCGGCCCTGGTGCTATACCGCGGACCCGCAGATGAAGCGAGAGTTCTGCGACCTCCCCCGCTGCGGTAGAGCGTGAGGGCGGGGCCTGGGAGGGCACCTGGGACACGTGGGGGCGTGGCCTGGCTGGGACTAGAGGAGGGGCTGGGCGTGACCCGGTGGTGGCCCAACAACAGTGGGGCTCCGCCCCAGCCCCAGTCTCACCTCCCACTCGGGCTCCGACCGGCCTCGATCCATCCAAGGGTCCGAGGCACAGCCGCGCCGGGAGGCCACGACGCTCAATTGCTTCCGCGGGAAAGGCGAGGGCTACCGGGGCACGGTCAACACCACCGCTGCGGGCGTGCCCTGCCAGCGTTGGGACGCGCAGCATCCGCATCAGCATCGCTTTGCGCCGGAAAAGTATGCGTGCAAGTGAGTTGGCTGGCCGCCGCTGGGAGCCTGCTACTCCTGCGGGTGGGACCTGAGGGGGGCCCCGGGCGGGGCTTGAAAGGAGGCGGGGCTTGGGGAGGAGCTGGAGGCTGGGCTCCCGCCCAGGCGGGCTGGCCAGCCCATGACCTGGGACCCACCCGGGCTGAGCTGCGTGCTTGCTCAGGGACCTTCGGGAGAACTTCTGTCGGAACCCCGACGGATCGGAGGCGCCCTGGTGCTTCACATCGCGGCCTGGCATGCGCGTGGCCTTCTGCTACCAGATCCGGCGCTGCACCGACGACGTGCGGCCCGAGGGTAAGGCCTGAGCTGGGGCTGGACGCACGGGGCCGGAGGGCTGGGGCGAGAACCGGCTGACGGTCGCCCCCGTCCGTCCGCCCGCCGCAGACTGCTACCATGGCGCGGGGGAACTGTACCGCGGCTCAGTCAGCAAGACCCGAAAGGGCGTCCGGTGTCAGCGCTGGTCCGCGGGGACGCCGCACAAGCCGCAGTAAGTCCGCCAGCGCGCCTGGTGCCTCCCAGACCGAGGCCACAGGCCCCGCCCGGGACTAACCCTAGGGCGGCATGCCTCGGCTCTGCAACTGGAGGCTTGCGAGGGCTTGGGATTACCCTTTGATTTTGCTCCCCCTCCCGCCTAGGTTCACCCCCACCTCCGCCCCACACGCACCACTGGAAGAGAACTTCTGCAGGAACCCAGACGGGGATAGTCACGGGCCCTGGTGCTACACCACAGATCCGGAGACTACGTTCGACTACTGTGCACTGCGGCGCTGCGGTGAGCACGGGCGACACAGCCCCGGGGCCCCGCCCCTAGCCTCCACCGCCAAAGGCTGGCTCCCTTAACGCGGTTGAACTTGGGTCTTTCAGATGATGACCAACCGCCGTCCATCCTGGAGCCCCCAGGTACGGACTTGGGCCAGTTATGCGTCGTGGTCCCTTTACCCCCCATCTCCATCCAGTCCGGGGTTTCAAACAGCACATTCTATCCCCCAGACCAGGTGCTGTTTGAGAAGTGTGGCAAGAGAGTGACCCGCCTGGACCCATGGCGCTCCAAGCTGCGTGTGGTGGGCGGCCAGCCTGGGAACTCACCCTGGACAGTCAGCTTGCGCAACCGGTGAGGCACAACTGCCTGCCTGATTCTCCAAGACAGGGGCTGATGCTACATCCTTGTGCTTGTGCCCGTAGGGGGGCGGGAACCTGCCCCAGCCTCACAGATCCTAGCCAAGACATGGCAGGTCCAGCCTGTGTCTGTGTCTCAGGACCGTTTCCTAACCTGCACTCCTCCAGGCAGGGCCAGCACTTCTGCGGAGGCTCCCTAGTGAAGGAGCAGTGGGTTCTGACTGCCCGGCAGTGCTTCTCCTCTTGGTGAGCCTTCCTTGGGTTTGGGGACTCCCAACCCCATGCCTTCCTCTCCCCCTTAGCCACCTTCCCTAGGCAAGCCAATGGGTGAGTGTTGGGCAGCAGACTATTGAGTCTCGACTGATGTAGCAGAGCTTCTCTCTCAGCCATGGGCCTCTCACTGGCTATGAGGTGTGGCTAGGCACCCTGTTCCAGGACCCACAGCCCGGGCAGCCAGGCCTGCAGCGCATCTCAATGGCCAAGATGGTCTGCGGGCCCTCTGGCTCCCAGCTTGTTCTGCTCAAGCTGGAGAGGTGTGTGACAAGTCAAGAGGGTGTGAGGTGGGGCTGGGCCTTGTGGCCTCAGACCCTGAATGCCGTCATTCTTGCTGAAGACCTGCGACCCTGAACCAGCGTGTGGCCCTGATCTGCCTGCCCCCTGAGTGGTATGTGGTGCCTCCAGGCACCAAGTGTGAGATCGCAGGCTGGGGCGAGACCAAAGGTAAGAGTACACTGCAGGGGCATGGACTGTTCCAGGCCAAGAGGCCCAGCCTTGTGTACTACCCACAGACCCTATCCTTCTTCCCATTCTCTTCACTGTAGGTACAGGGGACAACACGGTCCTGAACATAGCCTCCCTCAATGTCATCTCCAACCGGGAATGTAACATCAAGCACCGAGGTCGCGTACGCGAGAGTGAGATGTGCACTGAAGGACTGTTGGCCCCTGCTGGAGCCTGTGAGGTCAGTGGCAGGGCCCCTGGCAAGCTGAAAATGTACTGCTTCACCCCGAAGGGGGCTAGTGTCTACCATGGTCCAGGCCCTCACCAGTTCTTGCACCTACCAGGGTGACTACGGGGGCCCACTTGCCTGCTTTACTCACGACTGCTGGGTCCTGGAGGGAATTATAATCCCCAACCGAGTGTGCGCACGGCCCCGCTGGCCATCCATCTTCATGCGTGTCTCTGTGTTTGTGGACTGGATTCACAAGGTCATGAGGCTGGGCTAGTCCCAGCCTCAATCCTGTGGGCCTTGGGGAGGACGAAGCTTTCTGTCAGACATAAAGCCACCTTTCCTCTTTATGCCTGTGCAGGGTGCTTCTTAGCCTTTACTTCTAGGGAATGAATTGGCAACTCCTCATTAGGGCCTGAGTGGCAGAGTCCAACACAACTTGGGCTGGGCGATCTGACCCTAGTCCTACCTTAGCCTGTGGGTGCTGTGAAGGGCAGGGCCTCACTAGTCCCCTAAATAAACTGTTGGGAGGAGAAGGGTGGTGTAGGGCAGTTTCTAACAGAAGGGGCTGCAGTAGAGGGAGCTAGCCTGGTGGAGTCCTACTTGGCCAGGACAGGCAGCAGCTGAGCCTCTCGCTGTCCCCTCCCCTCTCACGCTGGAAGTAGTTGCCGTCCTTATGGCTACCATACCCAGGGCCTATGGTCTCTGAACCCCAAGGGTGGGGCTGGGGTTAGGGGTGGCTTGGTACAAAGTACCAGCAGGAACTAGACTCTGTGTCCTCATTTATTATGAGTATATAGCCCACATTCCTCGGCTCACCCATCCATGAAGTCCAGAGCCCAGGAAGCCTCTTGCCGCTCTGCCAGACCCTGGGGCTCTCCAAGAGCCAAGTGTGGCATATGTCACCCAGCTCATACAGAGTGGTAGGGCTTCAGTTGCCCAAGTGCGTGCACAGCCAGAGCGCAGCATTCATGAAGCTGTCTGATTCCACCTCCACCTCTGATAGTGCATGGGTGCTTTTGGGATAGAGCAGGAGCCTGTAAGGGTTGGGCAGCAATGTTTGAGGATTGAGGATCCTTCCCTGCTCACCTGCCCACCAGCTGCCAGGGCTGTCTTGCTGTACTCACCGAACGGGCACGTTTCGGGCCTTGAGGGCACGGTAATACTCCATGCCCTGCTTGAAGGGCACACGCCGGTCCTCCTGGCCCAGCATCAGTAACACTGGTGTCTTCACCTAGGTATGTGGGGAGTGGAGGTGAGCAGGGCCCGGGGCCCTGGACAGATTGGTGGTGCACTGGGCAGGGGGAGGGCTGCGTACCTGAGGGGTGTACTTGATGGGCGACTTGTGCAGCATCTCACCCCACATGTTGAGGTCTGGCAGGCAGTTGCTGCTGTAGGGGAAGCCAGCCTCCACCACGCACCTACAAGACACTGAGATGATGCAGGCCCAGGAGCTCTGGGGCCTGCCGGAGCTCCATGAGGGTACGTAGTGAGGGGGGAGAAGGGCGGGGACCTCTGGGCACACCCACCAGTCAGGGATGTCAGTGGAGCCCATCATGGAGGCAATGTTGATCACAGGGTTCCGCACCACGCAGGCACCGTAGGTCTCCGGGTACTGACCAATCAGGTGGCAGGACAGGAAGCCACCATGGGAACCACCCATAAGGGCCACACGGCCTGCATCAAAGTGTTCCTCCTGGAGCACCTGCTCTACTGCAAACTACAGGGTGGGCAGATCATGCTGCAGCCAGCTGCCTGCCCAGCTGAATGGAGCCACACCCCCAGCCCGTCCAGAAGCCCCAGCCCCTGCTACCTGGACGTCCTTCACATCCTGGTGGCCCACATTGCCGGGGAGGGAGAGGATGCTGTCCTGGCCAAAGCCCGTGGAGCCACGATAATTCACTGGAGGCCAGGGAGGGACCAGACAGGGTGGTCAAGTGACCTTCCCAGCGCCCTTTCACCTATATGTGAAGTAGGCCTTGAGGCTAGCTGCACCAGACTCAAGGGGAAGGGGCCAAGAGATTTGAGACTGCCCAGTGACCACACACCCTTTCCGTGGCAGTTGCAAGTTACTTCATGTTATCACCATGCCATGGAGCCAGAGACTGGCCAGGGCAGTTTCTGATAGTGATTACCAGAGGCCTGGAGACTAGGGTGGTACCCGCAGTGCTTGTACAGACCAGGCCCACACCATACCACCACCCCACAGCTCTACCAGAGGTGCAGCACCCTGCTCCCTCACCTAGTAGTACTGCAAAGCCCATCTTGCAAAGCATGGCTGGGAGCAGCATCCAGGCAGTGACAAAGGATGAATGGGGTCCCCCTGCAGATAGGGAACAGAGAGAAGGTGAAAGAGCTAGCTAGGAGGGATTGTGGAAGGGCAGGGACCCTTAGGCCAGTTGCCTACCGTGGGGCATGACCACCATGGGCACCTGGGTCTTATCTGGAGGGTCGCTGGGCTGCAGAAGGATTGCTTCAAAGTCAAGGCCAGCTGCAGGGGAAAAGCAGCAATCAGCAGAGCCAGGTCTACTGCCGAGGGGCTTCCCCAGCCAAGGCCTCAGCTGTAGCTGCAGGTCTGCAGCTGACCTCTGAAACAAGAGACCTGGCCAAGGTAGCCCACACTGTGACACATGGACCCCAGGACGCTCATGCTCCTTCTGCCCTAGTCAGGGAGTCCCAGTCTCTGCAAGGACAACATTCTGGAGGAGGTGTGGTCACAGAGGCCTCACACAGGCCTGTCTTCTTTGGGCTCCGTTATCCCACTGCAGACGATCTGGCCTGGTGATGCCCAGCTCTGATACCCAGAGTAGGTGCTCAGATGCCTGGACACTACTCCCCATGACCGTCCACAAGAGGAAAAAAAATACCTCTTAGAGGTAATCTCAAAAAATCCCAAAATGTGAGACAGGAGACGGGAAAGGTGACCACAGACACTGTGCTGGGGAACTTGGAGAAGGTGCCCCTCTGCCCCTGCCCAGCTCACCATACTGCACATGCTCTTGCTCTGGGGGTGGCTGTAGTACCCGGATGCTCCAGGAGATTTCAGGAATGGGCTCGGCCTCCTCCAGGGACACCCATGATACCGCCTGCTCCTTCCCCTCAGGAGGCAGGAACCCAACTTTCTGCCAAAGGGAAAGAGTGTGTCACAGGTGGCCTGGCTGCCTCCCTGCCTTTCCACCAGTGTGCGAGTGGGCAGCTCTCATTATACTGGGCCATCTGCCCACCTCCAGAGGGCCCAGCATGGACTCCTGTCATGAGCTGGTATATACACAGGTACTCACACAACCACACATATGTACCCCTCCCTCCTCAGCTTCTAGGCTGTTATGCTAGAGGACTGAGCACTTTCCCAGGCACCCTGTTCTGAACAGAGCAAACCTTAACCCAGTAGTTTCTCCCCATAGTGCCAGACCCTCGTGGACTATACTGGGCTGGGTCCACACCTTGGCCTCTCACATGCTGACCAGCCACAGTCAGACTCGGGCCAGTTCCCTGACCTGGGGAACTCTGCCTGCACCGAATCCCTGCCTCCTGGCCTGGGGCCCACCAACACTCACCAGGCATGGGGGTCGGCTGGGCGTGGAGAACTGTGCCACCATGAGGTCCCGGTCAATCGTGAGCAGCTTCCAGCTTCCACCTGACCCCCCTGGACAAGGCAGATGCCACCACTATTCCCACCCAGTCCCTGCAGAGCCAGAGTCCCAGGCTGGAGGCTTTATAGTGAGGTGCCCCTTATTCCCTGGGAAGCAAAGGGATGCCCACAGAGGGACTGTCACAGACAACCGCGCACAGCTCTGGGTGAGCCGCCTTCTCAGTCCATTCATCCAGCAGGCGCTGGTTGTCCCCTGGGACTGCCAGATCTGGGGACACACCAGACCACATGGCACAACCACCCACCCCCTGATGACTGCCGTCTGCAGGGGTGGCAGCTAGGCCCAGAAGGCTGGGGGGGAGGTGCTAATTCTAGGCAGTGGGGTCCAAGGAGATTCAGATTCTTAAGCAGATACTATACAATGAGATGCAGTTTGGGAACAATCCTTTGGTAGCTTTGTGGAGGAGTGAGTACAGCCAGGGCAGGTGGAGGACTCAAAAACACTTTAGGTGCAGAATCATCAGGCCTGGGTAAGAGGAAGATCAGGGAGCCAACCCAGGGCTTCTGCGCCCTGGGTTGGCAGAGGTGCCTCTGCCTGAGGTTTGGGGAGAGGGAAGGATGACTCTGGCAGATCTTGGCAAGAGAGAATTTTGTGGGTTTGAGAAGTAGGGTGGGGGCCGTGCTGAGGCAATGCCAGGACACAGGGAGCAGAGCAGAGCCAGGAGGCAGTCTGCTGGCTGGGTAAGGGTCCTGCATAGGCAGGGTCCTCGCAAGACTGTCAGTAAAGGCTGTGGGACAGTCAGTGGTGCAGAGTGGCCGAGAGTGCTGCCCCACATGCTTGAGCTCCAGTCCCTCCCCTGGCCTGGCTGGCCCACTCGCCAGCCCTGCTCACCAGCCGTCAGAGAGGTCACACTGCCCATCTGGGTGTCCACAGCAAACAGGTCCTGAAGCAGAGAGGAGGCCATGTGTGGTACCACATCCAACAGCCCTATGGGTCCTGCCCCCACCTCCTCTCTACCCTCTTGGGGACCCTTGGGCCAAGGCCAGAGCTGTGAGTGAGTATGGTGATAGCTACTCAGTGCAGTAGGGAGTGGCCTGAGGGCCTGGGTTCAAATCCCAGTTCCATCACAACTTGCTAAGTGACCCTGGGCAAGATAAGGAATGCCTTTGAGCCCCTTAGAGCTACCCTGAGGACCAAACGATATCTAACCCCAAAGGAGTCTGGCACACTGTGGTGTCCCCACACAGTCCCTGGGAGAAGGCTGCTGTCCCATCTCCATCAGCTCCCCGTATGGTGTTCAGGGGCCCGCCCCAGTGGCAGCCCCCTTGCCCACCACATGGCAATGCTGAGGGTGGGGGCTTTGCATCTCTGCCTCAGGAGAAAGGGCCAAGGGCTCTGTTGTGGGGTACCAGGGCAGCCAGCCCCCCTCAAAGAAAAATGAGTCCAGGACAGGGGCAGGCAGGGCCTTAAGGGGCCAGGGAGACCTGTGAGCTGGGCGGTCCACCTGGCAGTGTGTGTGTGCTATGTCCCAGGCCCACAGCTCCTGGGGGTTGGTTGAGGGCTGCCTCTCAACACAGTCAGGGCTCCTCACCTGCCGGCTGCGCTGAGCTGAGTCAAAAACCACTCTCTGGCTGTCAGCTGACCAGCATCCCGGAGGCAGAAGGCTGCAGTAGATCCCAGAGAAGTTCTCTGCAAAGGCAGAGAGCTGGGGGCCACGTCCAAGAGTGGAGGGGTGTGTGTGTGTCCAGACTACGGGTGTGCGTGCGTGCGTGCGTGTGCGTGCGTGCGTGTGTGTGTATGAGCGTGCGTGTCCAGACTATGAGTGTGTGTGTGTGTGTGTGTGTGTGTATGTGCGTGCGTGCGTGCGTGTGTGTGTGTGTGTGTGTGTGTGCAGACTATGAGACAGCCCGGGTCGCTGGGGAATTCACCTGGGGCCCCAGAACTGTGACAGAACAAAGCCACATACATGGGGGTACCCTAGGCAATGAGGAACTGCTTGAAGAGGGGGCTGAGGGGCAGAGGCCTCTGAGGGCCCAAGAGAGGCGGAGCTGAAGAGCTTCTGATAGAAACTGAATGCACTGGCATTCCTCTGAGCTGCTCTTAAGGGCCGCTAGGAGGCAGCGGATGCTGTAACCAAGACACCTGTCTGTCTCTAACCGTACTTAGCAGAGTACCTGGCACTCGGGCCTGAATAAATCCTACCTTCTAACATCATCACTCATTTACCCCTCACTACAATCCTACAAAGAAGGCAGGAACAACCACCCTCTCCTCCCATAAATAAATGGAAGATCAGGGGGTCAGGATACTGTCCAAGAACACACAGCTAATAAGGGGCAGAGTTCGGATTCAGACCAGGTCCCCACTGCTGCATCCCTGTAACCCAAAGACAGGAAAAGGAGGCCATCCCTTGTCCTTGACTCCTGGAACTGACCAGGCGGCCTAAGAAAACAAGAGACTCACCCCTCACGTCCTTGGGATAGTCTGGGATCCCAAGCAGAGTTGTGAGCACCCGAGACTGTGACTGGAGCTTGTCAGCCAAGAGCCACCCTCCCAGAGACCCTGCTGCCTCAAGGGCTTGGACTAGACAAACGCTGGGGTGGGGGCTGGGAGTGGGAGAATGAGCACCCTTGGGGCAGGACCTGCCAATCTAGTGTACTTTCCGAGACCCCTTGAAGGAGCAGTGGCTTTAAGCAGCCACTGGAAAAACGAGATAAATCTATGGGCTGCGGCACAAGTGAAATAATCTCAAGCCTCAGCCAGCTTGGGCCACTCGGATCTCAGCTTTGGTCCAGCTGACCTTCTATGAGAACCATTCCCTATAGTAATGGCCCCACCCCCTGCAGAGGCTGAACCTGGGGCTGGCCCAGCAGCGGGGAGACTTCAGAAGGAACCCAGGCAGGAAGAGCTGAGGAGGCTGGCCCTGAGCAGGGATAACAGATGGCAGGAAAACAGAACTGCATGTTCCTTGGCACCCACCCAGCCGACACCCCTTACCTCCCAGCTGCCGAGGCACAACGTCCACCACCACGGAGGTGACCCTGGTATACCAGTCATACTGCAACAGAACACAATGGTCAGGCTCACCAGGGGACTGGCAGTGCCCTCAGGGCAGGGAGGGGAGGACCTGAGAGAGGCCTGATGTATCTCCTTTCTGGTGACCTGGAGCAGATGTCTGGAGGGGCCCTTTTACAAGGACTGAGACTCTGTAACTGCCCATTATATCCCAGCCCCTTGCAGAGCCTGGCCACGTGCAGATGAGAAGCAAAGGGAGGAGCATTCTCGTAGACAGAGGATGCTCTCAAGGTGGTGAGTTTTGATTGTGCAGAGCCCCCATGACAGCACTCTCAGCCTCCAGGCCTTGCCTGGAGAGAAGGAAAGGCAGAACTCACACCATCACTGTACCCAGGACAGGAGGTCCACTGAGGAGGCCATGGGGAGATGAAGCTGACCCTTCAGCTCTCATCTGCCATCCCCTCCTCTTGCTGACCTCCCCCCACCCCCACCCCAGCTCACCAGGCACAACTGCCCACACTGCTGATGCGGGACCAGAGATGGGAACCTCAGGTAGACGATGCGACATTGGTCTGGGCTCAGCCGGGGAGAAGAGACAGCCAGAGAGTCATCCGAGAGGAGCTCTGGACCAGACAGAAATGCAAGCATCATGCAGGCTGCCAGGGCCAGTGTGTGTCAGTGAAGCACAGGTAGGTGCCAGCACTTACCACACTTCCCCCCGATGAGGTCTACATAGTACAGGGCTGACCTGGAACCACCAGAGAGACACTCAGCTTCAAGGCCAGTCTGAGCTGCAAGGCCCCCTGCCCTGCCCCTTCGACTGTCCTCACCTTCGATTGGTGCAGAAGCGGATGCCCAGCCGGAAGGGCTCATGCCACCAGCCCACAAACACAACACCTGTGTCTCCAGGGGCCCAGAATGCCTGTAAACAAGACCACAGGGCAGGTGTGAACAAGGGACAGTAGCTCAGGCAGGGGCCCCAGATTTTCGGAGTCATGTAGGCCAAGTCAGCACTAACCTGTCCAGGGGACACACTCTCAGGGACCCCCTCAAGCACAGAGATGTTGCCACTCTCGACATCCAGCACACAGAGTACAGGAGTGCTTTTGGAAACCAAGTTTTCTCCCCAATCTTCGTAAAATAAAAATTGATCCCCCTGAGAACACAAGACACTCATTGCCCAGGCTGTCCTGCAGGAGACGGCCCTGCCCCCTAGAAGCCAGTACCTCCCTGGTTCTGATAGGCACAGTGTGGGCAGAGAGCATAGTGGACCCCAGCACTGCCCTGAGGGGCCTTCATGGACTGGCCATGGCCATGAGCACCTTAATGGCCTGGTCTGGCTTCTTCAGCCTGGCCACCTCGTCATCGCTGCCACTGACGTCCAAGGCTTTGGTCTGAAAGAAGGACTCAGCCTTGGGGCGCTTCTTCTCTGCCACGTATAATAAGTGTGTCTCCGAGTGCGACCAGGACAGGCAGCCAAAGCAGTCTGGGTGCAAGGAAGGCCGATCAGGGGGAGCCCTGGGCTATGGCTGCCCCTCCTGTCCGCCCTGCCTGCTCACCAGCCAGATGCCTCACCATCCTCATAAACCAGCCCATGTTTCTCCAGCGCTGACAGGTTGAAGCTCTTGAGCTTCCGGTTCTTCTCCCAAACCTAAGGACATCTGGGAGTCAGGTTGCCTATCCTCCAACAGAGCCTTATCCGTGGGACTGAGCCCCCAGTTACCCACCACGTGGTCCTATGCAGACTTACCTCCAAAAACTGCTTCTCCTCCCCAGCGCCCGGCCCTCCAGCCTTGCGCAGCACAGCTTTCATGGTGCCTGAAGGAGATTCTCTGCTCAGCAGCCTGAGGAGGATGTAGGGGAGCAGGTCAGTATTACCTCCCACCCAGTGATAACCCATCCTGTCCCCTTATTGGCCACAACCTCTTAGACAAGATTCCTGAGGCTCTGGCCCACAACCGCCCCTGCAGCCCTTCTAGCCCTACCATGGCAGCTGCCTTGCCTCCCTTCCCTGGGGCAGGGACTCTAGTCCCAGCCCAAGTATGGAGCAAGCCTCCAATGCTTGTGACCATGTCACTACTACCTGAGCTCCCAAGGGTCAGGGATCTGGCTCCTGGCTTCCCTTCTGGGCCCTACCCACACCAAGGCACAGGGTGGGCATTCATAAAAGGCTTGCAGATGGCCATGGCCTTGCCTACAAGCTTCCTCCTTCAAACTTACTCGCCCCGGGTCTCCACACTGTTGCCCGCAGGCCCTGCAAACACCACTGAGTCCGCATCATGGAACACCAGGTACTGGCGGCAGAATCGGATGTTCTCCATGCGTTCCAGGTCCCTCTGGGTCCACTCTGCGAGAAGAGGCATGAGGCTGCTCAACTTGACCAGTCCCAGCACAGGCTACCCCCTCCCCTACCCCACCTCTCTCAGTCTATCTCCAGATATTCTGGGGGGCAGGATGGGCAACACTTGGCCACAACTCTCAAGTCTAGGCCTCCAGAGCCTAGGCTGACAACGTCTTGGAGAGAAACGATTACTGCTCCTAGCATCCACCCTAGAATCTTGAGAGCAGGTGTGGGATACGATGACGGGGGTGACCCTTACAAGGCCCACACTCTGCACTCATGGGCACCATCCCATAATACCCCAAATAGGCCGCCCCCCCATACACCTGTGTGCACAGACCTCTTACGGATGCACTGTTCCACACCCACACTCTCCAAGCCCGGCCTTCTCCACACACCCGTGTGCACTGTCAGGCAGCTAGCCCTCCACGCCCCCCTCCTCTCCACCGACTCCCCTCCATACACACACCAGTGTGCACCGTCCGGTAACAACCCCCGTACTGCGTGGTGACCTCCGGGCCCAGGCAGGCGGCGCTCAGCGCGGGCTGGCGGCTAAGGTCCCGGTACAGCGCCGCCGCCTCTTCGGGCTCGTTCAGCAGCACCTGCGCAGGGGACACAGCAGGGTCAGGCCCGGCCCGGGCTGCAAAGACCACGGGAACCGCGGGCCGCTCCCTCACCTGCCGCTCCATGGTGGCTCTGGGCCGCCGGGGTGAGGCGGGGCGTTCAGGCGCCCGGAAGTGAGAGGCCCGGCCAGTCTCCGCCGCGGCCTTGCCGCACAGTGAGAGGGGCGGGACTTTCGACGAATGAGCGAGGACGATTAGACGAGGGGCAGGGCCTCGATGGTAAGGAGGTGGGGCCTGCGAGGAACAAGTTGGAGCTGCGGCCCCAGGAGTCCTGGAGGGGAAGAGCAGGGACCTCGGGGAAAGGAGCAGGCCTTTCGGGGTGGGCTAGGCTGGAGAGAGGCGAGCTCTGTGGGCCAAGGCCCGGCCTATTACTGGGAGGGGAGGGAATGGGGTTTCCGAGGAGAAGGGGTGGCGCTGTCGAAACGGAATAAAGGAGCGGGTCTGTAGGGAGGGGCGAGGTGTGTGAAGAACGACAGGGCCCACGGGAGGAGGGCAGATGAGGCCGGACGGGGGTGGGCCCTAAGCATCCGGGGGCAGGTCCTGAGAGGCTGCGGACCGAGGACTCCGAAGACACGGGGGTGGGGTGGGAGGGCGGGGCTGAGCCCTGCGAGGGTAAAGTCGAGGAAAAGAGAGATGAGGGGCGGGGGCGTGAGAGGCAGGGTGCAAGCCGAAGTCAGCCCCAGCTGGGGTCTTCCGCAGCCCGGAGGCTAACTGTCGGGTCCTTCTGGTCCATTACGGGTCAAGCATTCACCAGACGGTGCCAGGCCCTGCTCTGGAGGGGCCCTCAGGCCGACGAGAAAAGAAGGGCAGAGGTGCGCTCCTGGCAGGGGGCACAGAGCTCGAGCCCTGGAGCTCCGGGGCGTGGGGCAAAGAAGGGCGGGTGCAAAGGTAACAGGGTGTCGCCTGGTCTTATCGGCCACCAGGCCTACCCCAGAAGCTATCTGCCCCTGCAGCCCTCACCCGCCCCGCTCAGTGGCACCTTGCTGGGGATCATGAGCGTGTGGGCCTCTGTCTGCCTTCCCAGGCCTCAGCCCAAGTTCTTGGGTGTAGAGGGCCTGGGGGGTCAGGCTCCACCCAGAACCAGAGAGCTTCCTGTGGAAAGAAAAACCTGGGCAGGCAGGCTCCCTCAGGACAGTGGCACTGGACTGGGCAGGTTACAATGGCAGAAGAAGGCAGGAGAGGCTGGGCAGCGGTCAGGCCAGCAGCAACGGATGTCCCCTCCTCCATATACCCTGAGCCTGGCTGGTCTTCCACACCTCAGGGCCCTGGCTCCCTGCACCCTGCCTTGCCTCTGACTGAGATCCCACTTGACTGGCCTGCAGCTTCTCCTTCCATTGGATTAGTTAACTAAAAACAGTTTCCACTTTCTGAGGCCACTTAACTTGTGAGCATCCAGTGTGTGCAGGACTGGTAAGGCCAGAACTGGGAGCAGAAAGAGTGGCCCCAGCCACCAATCTGGGTGGAAAGTTGGAAACTAGGATGTTCATTACAGCATTGTTTATAACAGGAAAACTGGGAACATGGTGCCTGTCCTTGAGGGCATGTGCAGTAGACTGGCTGTAAACGCATGGTGCAGCTCTCTGGAGGCCGGGCACTGGAGGATGAACATCTAAATACTTGGAATGAATGTGTAGAAGTAAGCAGGAGGCTAGAAAACAGTAAGTACTGTGCCTTCTGGCTTCTGTTTAAAATGAAAAAGAAAAACACAAACAGGAAGGAAAGACATGCATCAAGATACTAACTTTAGGGAAGGCCAGAGGTGAGGCTGATACTCGTTTCATTTATCTGTGTTTTAAAAAATTTCTAGCAACTCTGGGTTACTTTGATAAGGAGGCTCTCCCATCCTGGGGAAGGACTAAGATCTAGCAGCCCCCAAGAGTTTGGGGGTTGGAGTGGACACAGCAAGGCAGACAGGTGTAGGGCTTGTTGGCAACACCAGGAGGCAGCACCTGCTCACCTGCTTCCCCAGGGAACCAGGCCCTAGAAAGCTGTTTGTGCAGCCCCGACACTCAAAGGCTGTGGAGGCACAGTCCCTCAGCAGTCTGCCCAGTGAGCTAACCGCTCCCTCCAGGTCCAAGCATTAAACCTGCCTTGGGGCGCCTTTGTGGAGAGGCCCACTGTCTTTGGACAGATTGGTATAAACTCAGCCCTGGCCTTGCCAGTACTTCTGCAACTTTGCCTTTTCACTCTTTTCCCTTTAACTGTGAAAAGATAGGACTGTCACAGTTTGGGGATTTGTTCCTCTGCCTACGCCTTCCCGTTTCAGAAACCATCCCAGAGACAGTCTGTAGGTTGTTTATATCAAGTCCTTTTATTCTGATACCACAGAATTACCTTGTTACAATACAGGGGGAGGGACACTGAAGTACCACGAGTTCTCACAGAGCACAGGAGGACGGCACACGATTCACAAGGTCATGTGAAGGACTCGGGTCATTCATTGCACTTACAACTGTAAACTTGTTTGTTTGACTTTGTACAGCACTCTTCCCCCCTCAAATAAAGAAGGAGAGAAGGAAAGAAAGGGAGAGAGGAAAGAAGGGAGGCAGGGAAGGAGTGAGGGGGAAGCAAAAACAAGACATGGAAGCTAGCAGAGGAAAGGCATTGGGCGGCCACCACTCTCCAGGGCACTGCACTTAGAGAGAAGGAGCTGATTTGATCCCAGAGGCCAAATGAGGCAGACACACACACACATACACACTCACACACTTGTTCACATGCACACACACACAATATCTCATGACTTCCATGGCTCTCCAGTGCCACCCCAGTGCACATGGCAGCAGGGCTGCTGGTACCCAGGGAGACAGAAGTGATATCTCTGAGGAGTTTCAGTTGGTCAGGCCTGTCCCTCTGACCCTGTCGGAGTCCACAATGACCAGTATTTACAGAATGGGGGGAGGGGGCACGAGGGCAAGGGAGGGGCCAACAGGCCAGGACCTTGTTGTCATGGTAAAGAATCTGCCTGGAAAACTCCCCACAGGCTCCAGAAGACAGGCCATGGTTGCTGCCACTGCTGCCCAGTCATCATGGGCCCTGAGACCACCCTCTCTTCCCAAGGACTAAGTGGATGGTGGGGAAGCGGGGTGTCACTGTGAATGCATTAGGCCCTGAAGTAGACAGAGGCGGCAGTGCCCTTGTTCATGACACTGGGTCGGGGGAGGGTGTAGAGAAGGCCTGGATTGCATCCCAGAGAACCCCTTGCCCATGTGGAAATGTGCTTGGTGCTCCCCACTGCCCAAGGCATCGAATGCTGGTCCCTCAGCCCCTGGCCCCCAGAGCCACAGCTGTATCCACACAAGGGCCAGGACACCTGTGGCCCAGAGGCCTGCTCCAGCCACCTTCACAAGGGGTGATAGGCACAGATGTGTCCTGTGGATACACTGGGGGTTAGGGAGTGGCAGATGTCAGAAATTTCAAACTCAGAAAGCTTGGCCAGAAAGGAGATTTGCTGAAGCGTCAACATTGGAGAGCGTGAAACTAGCTTTGATGGAGGCTGACCTGCTGTCATCTCCCTGCCTGTTCCCTGCTCCTGGTCCCATCCCTTGGCCTTTTATCGGGAGGATCGCTGCATTAGTCCCTCATGTATCCAGCCACTAGGCACATCCCCACAAAGACCTGGCCCTGGGTGGTCAGAGGTGCCAGATGGTGGCCTCCTTCAGCCCTTGCACAGATGGCCTCATACAGCCCAGGCCTGATCTCTGGGATGAGGCAGGTGTCCCGTTGGATGGGTGAAGCCCAAATCCAGAAGGGCAGGGTCTTAGGCCCAACACAAGGGTTGACAGCCTCCTATCTCATCCACAGCTGCCAGAGGTGGGCCAGGATCCCTCTCTGAAGGGGTTTGTAGACCTTATGGGAAAGAATGAGAAATGTGGACCCCTGAGAAATGCATGGTGCAAACCAGAGCACTCTGGAGGAAGGCCAGGCCTGGAGGGGTCGGGCAGCTACCACCTGCCACACTCTTGGCTCAGTCTTAGAGAAGCTGATGAGCAGTGGGATACTTAGGCTTCAGAGATAGGGGCTGGCAGGGAGTTTAGGTCCTGGAGACAGATGCAGAGAGTGTCACAACAGAACCTTCTGTAAGTTTTGTTATTGAGAAGCTTCCCAAGAAACTCAGCTTGAAGCCACTGTCTATGTGAATATGCACTCTGATCAAAGATGACACTGTCAGCTGTCCTCACCACAAATGCCAAAACTCCAGCTCTTCCTGAGCATTCTCTGGCCCCCTGGCCAGATCTCCTGGCTCACAGACCTTTGAGCCTCCCAGCCACAAAGGAGAAGTGCAGTCAGGAGCTGGGCCCTACCCTTGGCCTCTGTCCCTCTGGCTACAGACGCAGCCCAGCTCTGCTCTTCAGCAGTGCCCTGCTGGGAAGGGGCGACCAGATGTCTCTGGCTCAGGGCTGGGATAAGTGGGGGAGTGACTTACAGATGGAAATCCTACAGCAAACCTTCCGAATGTTCACACGCACACATCCTGTGCGGGCTCCCACCACATGTCTCCTCAGAGACATCTTGGTCAGAGAAACCTGCAGAGGGTGTGGGGCCTTGTACTGCCGGGCCCACAGCCTGGCATGCTCAGGCAGCAATTCCGGCGGGTCCTCACTAGCTCGTGCAGAAGTTAGCTAGAAGCACTCCTGAAGGAGAGGTTCTGAGACAAAAAGAACTCCAAGCAAGAGGGTCGAGCATTGAAAATGGATGAAATCGTGCAAAGAAGCTGCGAGCTGTGCATGCTCCACTGCGGGACAGGCGGTGACTCGCCTGGCAGCAGCGAGTCCTGCCACAGGTCGAACATGCCACAGACTGAGAATTTCACACACACAGTGGGAGCAGGGGAGGGGGAAGGGAAGCGAGGGGTTTGATATGAGCATATCTATCCAGTTTCTCAATTGCAGGTTTGCAATTAACTCCTTATACATAACACAGAATTTAATAAATATTAACAGTTGTCTTTGAGGGTTTATATTTCATTGCATAGAACGTTAGAGATGAGACTTGTGGCTGTGCCCAAGGTGAAGGGAGGCCCCTAAGGGAAGGGCCTCAGGGAGGAACATTGCCCAGTCCACCAGGTGGATGGACGGTGCCACACTCCCCAGCACAGGGCCCTGGGCCCTTCCCTTGGCTGGCAGAAGCCCTGGCCCCTCTGCTCTGAGCATGTCCACTGGTGATGGCTTAAGAAGGACTAGAGTTGCACGGTAAACAGAGGCGGGCTGAGGGGCCTCCCTAGACCCCGCCCTGGGGTTGTGCTCTTGGTGGCCTGCTGCCCACTATTGCTTCTAAGTCAATATTCTCCCCATGCTGAGCAGGGGCAGAGCAGAGAGGGAACCAAACCATCAGTCACAAGGTGGTGGTGGAGGGGAGAGGCAAGGAGGTGAGCCGAGAGAGCAAAGAGAGAAAGGGTGGGGGGAGAAATAAAAGAACAATGTTTATGAGGTATACACTTAAATCAAACTGAAATAATTAAGGCTGTTCTTGAAATCAAAAGAAATCCCCAGGTGTACGAACGAGGAGCCGGCTGGTCGAGACAATGGTGGTGCCGCTGGGATGCTCACGATGACTGGGGGTGATGGCTTTGAAGATGGTGGCGGGCGTGCTAGCACGCGGCCACCCACGGGCTGGGAGAAGCCTCAGCCAGCGCCCACGCTGCTTTTCGGTGCTATGGCCTCTTATTTCAGCGATGAGACAGTGTTAGGTCCTAATGTTTGTAAAGTTCTCCCAATCCCACGCTAGCCACATGGAAGTCTGCTCCGGTGTCACCCAGGGGGCAGGGTGAAGGGGGCAGGGCCCTGTGGCCACAGAGGGATCTGGGCCAGCTGGAATGTGAAGGAAACGGAGCCCAGGGCCCCCAGCCCTCAGTCAAAGCCCCTCTCCAAGGCTGTGGAAAAACTTCTGGCATTGCGGAGGGAGGGCAGCGTCCGTCAAAAACAGGCTGCGCGCGCCCAAACTCTGTGTATAACGCATTGGTAGCCTGGCTGGCCAGGCCGCGGAAGGCGGCTGTGGGAAGAGCAGCAAGACTGCCGCGTGACAGGGCCTGAAGAGAGGGTTCCTCCCTCCCAACGACGGCTACGCCTTGAAGGTGGTGCCCTGAGGAGAGCAGGGTCTCTGGAAAGACAATCACAGGTCCCCCTGGGCCAATGGTCCCACTTGACCAACAGATGTTTCACCCCGGCAGCTGCTGTTAGAAAACATCCCGTCCTCAACTGAGGCCCGCCTGCCACGTCCCACCTGGTGTGAGTCTTTGGGCCAAGGTTTGCCAGATTGTAGATGCTTGGAGGAGAAAAGGGGGGAGGGGGAAAGGAAACAGGAAAGACAGAAGAATTTTGTCAAGAACTGTGGACAGCTGCTTCCCGCCCGCACTCCTTCCAGCTGTCTGCCACAAGCTGACGGCCTGGCTCCTCCTCACCCACGGGATCCCACCCCACTGAGGCTGGGGGAGAGGGGTGCTTGGGCAGGTTTGAGGTCATAAAGAGAAGATCAGGAAGAAAGAATCAGGTTGGCCAGGAAGGGCCATTTCTTTAACACAAGTTGCTTTTTGTTTCTTAAGAGTGAGGGAGATGGGATTTTGTTTAAAACAACAAGCCTCTCCCAGCCCACTTTTGAAATTTCCACAGAAGACACCAGGAGATAGACACTCACAGAAGCACTGACCGCTTGGCCCACTCAGCCAAATGCCAGAATTGAGGGTGATTCTTTTAATTACAAAGTTAGTGGTCTCAGTAGCCCACGCACATCATGTGACAGGACACAGAACAAAAGGAACGATGCAAGTGGTTCCTTTCCCTCCCTGGTAACAGTGCCCTACACCCAAGGTGGGTCCTGCCATAGACCTGGTCCATGGGCTGCCCCTCTTTCCCCTCCCTTCAGCACAACTTCTGATTTCATACCTGTTTCAGGGCAACTCAGAGGAAACATCCAGCTGGGTGGGAAAGTGTCAGGGAGCCCGCTGTCGTGGGGTGAAGGCAGGAAGAACACTGAGGTGCTGCACTGTGGCTACTCTAATTAGAATAAGTTCCGGGCTCTTTACTTTCGCCTACAAAGCCCACCCCAGCTGGCTCCTGCCCCCTCTGACGTCACCCCGACCATCTCTCCCCTCCACTGTGGATCTAGCTGTGCTGGCCTTTTGTCTGTCCCTGAGGCCTATCTGTCTCATCGGAGCCTCTGCGGGTGCTGTTCCCTCACTGGGCACATCCCACAGCAGCCTCTTCTCCTCCCTTGAGCCTTACCCATCACTGACCACTTTCTCTAGAGTGGCCCCCTCCATGCCATAACCCTGCGTCCCTGGCTTCAGAACACTTATAACCTTCAGAAATTATCTTTTAATCTCATTTTTTAAAAACTTATTTATTCTCTGCCCCTCTTAACGGGCTGTCAGCTTGAGAGGGCAGGGACTTGGTCTTGTTCCCTGCTGGATCCCCAGAACTCAGAACAGGGCCCAGCACCTACCTAGGGCCTGACAAACATTTATTGAATAAATGAATAAATGGATGGGAAACTGGACCTTTCCAGTTTCCCTGCTAGTCCTCCAGAGATAGGTGGCCCTTTTGGCACTACACCTAGCTCCCTCCCACAAGCAGGCCAGGCCTGGGCAAAGGCCCTTGCTGGCCCCAGCGCTCCCTCGTGATTTGCTTGTTGAGGGCCTGGCCCTGCCAAACACACACCTGCTCACTATGAGAAGCACCCACACCTCCATACTCTTTAACAGTAGAATTCGCAAAGGCGCGGTAGGAAGAGGGTCCCAAGGCTATGGAATGGGAGGAGGTGGTCCCTGGCTGTGCGCAGAGCAGCACCAACAGCCAGCCTACCCTCCCTGCCATCCTGCATGATGTACCGCTTCCTCCTTCCCGCCCAGAGGCAAGGCCAGGTCCAGAGGAGGCTCTAGGCAGAGGCTTCAGATCCTGCTTTGGCCATTGCAGCCCAGAGAGAGCCAGGGCTCCCATCCTGAGGCCCTTCCACTCTCTCCCTGGGCTGACCTGGTCTGGAGCTGAGACTCCTGTCTGGGTGACCTCCCTTTCCGCTCCATCCCTTTCCTGTCTGCCTCTCCACTCATTCTGCTTTTCCACCTTGCAGGTCTTGAACTCAGCCTGTGAAGCCAATTGTATCTTGACGTCACACCAAGGAGTGCTAAGCTCTGCAGGGTTTGAGGACTCCAGCCTCATCTGAATGTCTGGAGCAAAGGTCCCAGCACTAGGCCTCAAGGACGGGGCTTTGGAATCAGTGCCTAGTGTACAGACCCCAAGTTGTGGGGCACGGTTTGCTCTGCCGGGCCCCTTTCCCAAGGTTACTTACCTGACTCACCTCAGCCAGCTCAGTTGTCTCTGCCTCCCAGGTAGCAGCTGGGCCCATCCTAGCTGAAGGAAGCCCACCAGGTCCCTCCTGGCTCACACTTACAGGAACTGGGTCAGTCTGGTCAGCTAGGCCTTGGCCCTTCACTCCCTCCTCTGCCTCACCCAACCCTAGTCCTGATACTCACTGTTATACGCAGAGTCCAGAGCTGCGCCCAGGCCTCTGACTCCAGAGATTTTTCCACAGCAATGATATCATCTCCCTTCATTTCTTCAAGAGCCTGTGGAGCATTTACAGAGGAGGGCTGGGAGGAGCTGTATCCCAGGGGGACCCACCTACAACCTAATGTCAACTCATAGCTTTAGGAACCCTGTTGGGGGCTAAGGGGTGGTAGAAAAGGACAAAGGGATGTTGGCCTTGGCTTCTCTTTGCTGGGGACCTCTACTGTGTTGGCCACATGTTGGGACCTCTGTGCACAGGGTCCCTCTTCCTCTTCCTCCTCCCACTCTCATAGGGGAAGGACACTGCAGCTCTGGCCACATCACCCACTACTGAAGACCACATTCCTCCCAGAAGACCCCGCAGGACTTAAGAGCCCTGACTCGAGCACCAGGAGAGGGTGCGTACAGGCAGCTCATACTCACCCTGCAGGGCATGGTCACCAGAAGGAGGAGAATTTTTTGCCAAAAGCAGACACAGCTGTGACAGAAAAAGGAGAGAGGTGTCAGGAAGTCGGGCTAGGCTCCCTCCTAGTCAAGGCCGTTTGGCACAGTGAAGCCAAGCTCAGCCTAAGGGTCAGGGACTACCCAGAGAACCACTAGGCCGCAGCAGGTGGGCCCTCGGGCTGGCCTGTGCCTGGGTGACTGAGCCCGGAACCAGTCCCCAGACCCGACCTCTGCCAGAGTAGGGCCCTGGAGCAGCCGTCCACCCTGGACCTGGCTGTAGGCAGTGCGTACCTTCCGTCAGCTTGCCGGCCTGCTCTGCTGCCCCACCAGGGAGAATCTTGGAGAGCACACTCTCCCCTTCGGCACCTGGCTGGCCGGCAGGAGCCCCTGGGGTCCCTCCAGGCTTGGCTCCAGCCTTCATGCCTAGGGGTAAAGAAACCACCATCATAAGCTGTGCTTGGCCTGGCTCTTCAACGTCTGAGTGGGAGAGCAGCTAAGAGGGAATCTGACCACGGGTACCCTGTGAGGTGGAGGGTGAGGAGGAGGATAGAGAAATAAAGAGAGGAAGGTAAGAGTGGGAAGAAAAGGGGTGGGAGGAAGCAGCAAAAAGGAGACTGAGGAAGATAAAGAGGGAGAAAGGGAGGAATAGGCAGAGGAAGATGAGAAGGCAGAGGAGAGAAGGGAAGGGGAAGGAAGGAGACAGTAGGAATCCATGGTCCTGGCCCTGTGATCACCAGCACCTTCGAGGCTCCCTGCCCAGAGCTGCCTGGGCCCTAAGGCCCCAGTGCTGGTGATCCCATTGGCTCATTCTAACCCCAGGCTCGTTTCTGCTGGGGAGGCCTGCAGTGCACTGGGCACCTTCTCAGAGAGCAGTGAAGGCATGCAGTGCAGGGGAGCTCAGGGTGCCAGTCAGCACAGGAAGAGGGCAGCCCAGGTACTCTTGGTCATAGCCAAGGGCATCCAAAGGCAGGCTCACCTGCAGGTCCAGGTCCTGGTGGTGGCTGGGCCT
The DNA here is from genome assembly GCF_011762595.2 of Tursiops truncatus. Taxonomy (NCBI): domain Eukaryota; kingdom Metazoa; phylum Chordata; class Mammalia; order Artiodactyla; family Delphinidae; genus Tursiops; species Tursiops truncatus. The sequence continues at coordinate 64,466,629 of NC_047043.1, read as the reverse complement.
GAGGAAGTCTCCCCTGCTGGGGTGCTTTGGCAGTCCCTTTAGAGCCGTTCGCCTGCTCTGCCCGCGGCTGCAACACAGAACCCATAGCTGAGCTACCACGCGTCAACTCTGCCCAGCCTGGAACCAAGGGGCTGTCCAAGCTGCAGTCCCAGCATCCACCCTGGGGAGGATCCACGTACTGGAGCCTTACTTACTGGCCCTGATGGCTGCGGGCCTGTGGCTGTCGAGGGCCCTGGCTGAGGCTTCCCTGCTGGCTGGCTGGCAGCGGGGGCCGGACCCCGAGCAGCTGGCTGGCCCTGCTCCTGCAGGCGGGCCTGCGAAGGGGCCTGCTGCAGAGGCTGTAGCCCGAGACCCTGCTGCTGCTGCTGCTGCTGCTGCTGCTGCTGCTGCTGTGTCTGCGGCTGGCGTGATGCTGTTGCTGAGGGCGTCTGCCTGGATGGAGGAGGCTGTGACTGCTGTGGACCTGGAGCTGCCTGCCGACCTTGCGGCTGCAGCTGGGGTTCTGGCTTTGGCTGCAGTGCAGCGGGCCCTGAGTGGGCCTGCCGGGAGCCCTTCTTGCTCTCAGAGGCATGATGGTACGCTGATGGAACACGGGATGGCTGTGAATATTCACCGGAGCTGGGGTACCCAGGCTGACCCTTCTTCTGCACGGTCGGGGCAGGGCTGGGCTGAGGGTGAGGCCGGGCCTCATGGCGACTCAGGTCTCGAACGTGTGGTTTGGCAGCACGCCGTCCCGGCTCCTCGCCAGTGTGGCGGCCTGAGTGCCGCCCGTGGTCACCATGGTGTCGGTGTTCCTTGGCTGAGGCATGGCGGCCTGGGCCACCCTCATCGTGTGGCCACAGGCCCTCCTCGGGGGGCTCATCGTAGTCGTGGTAGCCGTGCCTGGCAGGGCCTCGCTTCTGGGAGGAGGAGGAGACTGCGTGGCCCCCGTGGTGCCTGAACCGGTCAGAGCGGGCATCCCGGGGCTTATCAAACCAGTCTGTCTCCTCCTGGCCCAGGTGATACGCTTCAGGGACCAAAAACAGAACACCATCAACCCCCGGGCTGGCCGCAGTGGGAGGCCCAGCTGAAGCCATGCAAGGAAAACAGAGGGTGGGCGCCACAGCCACAAGCGTAATGCCAGGCCCCAGCCCCCTCCCACAACCGGGCCAGGGCGCGGGTGCAGCAGGCAGGAAGGGCAGCCTGCAGCAGGGCCCACTGGGTGAGGTGCCAGGCCAGCCCCACTGAGACATCTCAGGGCTCAGGGCCCCACGGGCGGGCAGGCCCCCCAGGTGCTGAGCATCTGCAGAAATCACCCCCAGCTGCCATTACCTTCGCTGTCGGAAACTACGCAGTGGGAATCATCCAGGATGTAGCCCTCCTCACACTTATGCGCGTGGGCTCGCGGTCCATCCTTGACATGCTCCTGGACGTCAGGCATGGAGTGGCTGGAGCAGAACTGTGGGCAGGTGTCCCCCGGGGGGAGGGTGCCCCCAGCAGGGTGAGGCCGCCCCAAAGGGCTGACGGGGCTCTCCTCTTCAGAGGCCTGGCTCCGCATGGGGGGCCGGGGCCGGCCATGGGCCATGCTCAGAGATGAGGGCTTGGGGCCCGCTTTTTGAAGTCGCTCCACAGCCTCCCGTTCCCGCTCGTATCCCTTGGCCCGGCCACTGACGTCATGGCTGGAGAGCTTCTCCCCGCTGTATGCAGATGCCACCCGGGACCGGCTGCTCCCACTGTACACGCGGTCATCCTCTTCCACTGGGTCCCGGCTGGACACCCCATAGTACCTCTGCTGCTCATACACATTCTTCTTGAGCCCATAGGTGATTTCGTCCTGGAACTTCCTGCCCCGAGAGGCCAGGCTGCTGCTGACTGCAGAGGATGGGTAGGAGGCCAGGTCTGACTCTACATCCTTGGCCTCTTCGATAGGTGAGAACTTGGAGATCTTTTGCTCCATGCCCTGCTTCCGGTGCTTGCTGCGCTTTGAGGAGACGGCAGCCGGGGCCAGGCTCTTGGAGGGATGCTTGGGCCCCACGGGGCCTGGGCTATACTTCTCTCCTCGAGCCCCGTGTCTGTAGTCGCTGTCACTGTAATAGTGGGTGCTAGCTAGTCGGCCATTGCTCTCCACGCTCCTGTGATGGCCGCTCTTCCCACGGGGGTCGTAGGAGTCCTCCTCGGATTCTTCCTCCCCTCTGGTATAGCAGCAGGGCAGTGTGGGCCCCTCAAGGACACCTGGTTCTCCTGGCTCTTTCCCTGGACGCCCACTGCTGCTCGGCCCCAGGGGCTCCAGCTTCTGGCTGTCAGGGGCAGTGGAAGCACTGTCCTTGGTCAGCTCACTGATGTCGTCAATCATCACATAGTTCCGAGGGACATTCTGCTCCAGGCTGGTGTAGTGTGAGTCAGAGGGGTAGGTGGGGGCTGGGCTCAGGCTCACACCACTACGGTCACTGGCCCGCGGCAGCTCAGGGGCCTTTCCTTGTTCATAGCTGCTGCTGACTGCTGGGCCACTATAGCTGGTTTCAGACGAGGCTGCAGACATGGTCACGACAGGGCTGGCGATCACCTCATAGTTGGTGGGCACCTTCTGCTCCAAGTCGGCTAGTGATGTCTGGCGTGGCTTCTGGTGGGGGGTACGGCTGTCAGTTGGGACTGGGTAAAGGGTGCTCTGTGTGGTTGGCATGGGTGTTTGGGCTGTATAATGGCCTGTGGGACGGAAAGCCTGCTGGCTTGGCAGGCCAGGCTCAGCAGGGTAACTGGTGCCAGGAGGAAAGGCAGGTGCTGGGTACGTGCTGGGGCCAGGGTAGGTGGGTGCCTGGTGGGCTGGGAATCCATTCTGTGTTGGCCCACCGCTGCCTGCAGCATACTGTGGCGCCGGAGGTGGGAACCGGGATTGCTGGAAAGCAGTGGGGCCAGAGGGAGTGGCAGGAGCAGCGGCAGTGACAGGGAAGTCTGCATACTGGCCAGCCGGAGTGGCACAGCCCTGGAGCCGCAGCTGGTTGAGCTCACTGTCTGACAGGTAGTCGCGATGCTCACTGAGACCACGCAAGGGCGGGTAGTCACGGCCACCCCGGTCTCTGGCCAAAGACTCTTTGCGCTGGGTGATGCCCAGCTCCAGGTACTTGAGCTTGGCGTCGATCTCCTTCTCCTCCTCATCCAGCTCTGCCTGCTTCTTGCGCAGCTTGGTGGACTCGTGCTCCACCAGCCGCAGGTCCCGGTCCAGCTCCCGGAGCAGGCTGGCCTTGGTGGCAGGGACAGCGGCGGGCCCCACCAGCCCACGCTGCAGCAGGCTAGCCGCATACAGTTGTGGGGGAGCCTGGCCAGCCAGGGGCAGGTGAGCCTCCTCTGGAGGGGGGCTAGGCAGTGTCCGCTTCACCTTGCGGACCAGGCCGTTGGGTGGCAGCGCCGACACCTGAGACAGAGGGAAGGGCGGGCAGCACTGAGACCCAAGGTGTGGGTGGCCTGGCAGGCACAAGGTAGAAGAGCCCTGGCCTGGGCTCGGGTAGGGGCTGGGCTCCACGCCGTCAGTGCCCTGATTCACCAGGCAGCCTTGAGGCCTGCCCTGCCCACCCACTGGCCTTGGAGGGAGGGCCTGTGATCATCTTACAGGCCTTCTCCTTCCCAGACCTCGGGGCAGTGGGACGGGAGGAAGCAGCAGATGCCCCTCTGTGCTGATGTCTAATACTGGCCTGGCACACAGCACGTCTCCAACAGGCTTGCCACCCTCCGCCTCCCACTGAGGGTACTGAGGTGAGGAGAGTACAGGTCTGGCTCTGCGTTTGGGTCCTAGCAGCTGGCAGGAGCCAAGGGCAGTGGAGGGCCATGAACAGGAGTGGAGTGGGTCCTGGGCCCACCAGGTTCCCTAGAGGATCATGACAGGGGGCGCATGCTGACTGGATGTCAGGTGCTGCAGGCTCCGAGTCTTTTCTGCCTCCTGCCCTTCTCCTCTCTAAAGTGAAATGCAATTCAGCCACCTGTCCGCTCTCCTCCTCCCATGGCCCTGTACCACCCTCTGTCAAACTGTGCCCTCGGTCTGGCCCCAGCTCCCTCCACATCCCTGTCAGCCCACCACTCTCTGAGGCTGCCAGGCTCCTCTAGGGCCTCTCCAGCCCTATCTCTGGCTACCTGGCTTCCCAGTCAGGGCTCCCTAACATGTTCTCCATGGGGTCCTCCTCACCTGCCCGAGGCGCCACATTGCCTCAAGGTCCACATTGCCAGAAGCTTTGTCCTGGGTCCTCCCATCGTCTCTAGCTCCCAGGCCTCTGGGTTTTATGGGCCACCCAAATCCCCTAAACACACTGGGGACTGACATCAGGCTTCTTACCTTTTACCTTGCCAAGAAACTACATAAAAGCCTCCCACCTACTTTCACCATATGTCATAAAGGAAATGATAATGTGTCCCCAAACCTCAGGACGAAGGGTGGCCTTTGATGGAATGGAATAAATTTCCCTCCTTGAACTCCTCACTCTGTTGTCTGTCTTTTATCATTTGGTCTCACACCATGAGTGCCCATCGTGGCGTGGCACCCCCATGGCCAGCCCACAGGACCTCTGTGCCGACCCTAGCACGGAGCCAAAACCACCTGCCTCTCTGACGTGCCTTCCCTGCCAGCCCAGACTCCTGATCCCACCCCCACCCCTCTGGCCTGCATACCCCAGGGCTCTCCACAACCCAGACTCACCTCCACAACCCCACCCCGACGCCTCACCTCTCTCCTCTCTGCATCACACTCAGAAAACGGGTAAATATACCTCCCAGTGCCTCTGGCTCCTAGGCGGTCTCCCCAGGGCCACTGTGCAGTCACTTCCTTGAGTCCATCTGCCCATATTCTGCCTAGGAAACTTTCTAAGATACCCATCTTGTCCTGTCTCACCTGCCTGAAACACCCAGGAGCTCCAAGGGCCTTTGGGAAAATCCCAACCCCCTCTTGGCCTGGCACTCAAAGTCCTTGGTGTCAGTCCCTTGCAACCTCCATCTTCCTAACATGCCGGCCACCTCTCACAGTCCTGGGACATCATTGGCAACTAAAGCCACAGACGAGGGTAAGTTTAGACTCCAGGAGCCCCTATCTAGGGCAGCAGACAGGTATGTAAACAGATTTGCTGAGGGCCAGATAGGGGCATGGGACAAGATGAGGCAGAGAGCACGCTGCAGCCCACTGAAATGGGCCTTGAATGGTAGTCCAAAGGACTTTGGCTTCCTGTGGGGCAAGGGAGCCAGACCGGGGCTGGGGAGTGGGGAGCAGCCCAGCCAGGTCGGTGCTATGGTTTTCTCAGGAAACATCCAAAGAAGAGATTTGGAGTGGGAGGGGCCCAGGCTGGAGGGGAGAGCTGAGGAGGCCTGACGGGGGAGGTGGCAGGGACTGGACTAGATACGGGCTGTGAAGAGGCAGTGCTAGGGTGAGGCTGAAGTTTCTAGCAGGGTCTAGATGGCTGTGGTGGCCCAAGTGTGTGTGTTTTGCCCAGGATGTCCTTGCTGGGCTGCGGGCTCCACCGGATGTGCATCGAGATGTGCATCCGTTCCTCGACTCCTAGCTCTGGGCCTCTGGAGCTGGAGGTGACTCCACCCCCACCCCAGGAGACGCCCCTCCCTGTGGGGCCCCCCAGGCTAGGCAGAGACCCCTGTCCCACCCTGGACCAGCCCCTGTGCCCATACCTGGCTACCCAGTCCCCCCTGGTGCTGGTAGAGGGAGAACCTCTCTTTGGCAGACTCCTCGGCGGTGGGGCTGAGGGGCTTAGGGTCAGACAGGGACCGCTGCAGGGTCTTCATGGGGCGCGGCAGTGTCTGCTGGCGGAGAGCGCTGTCAGCCGTGAAGTGCTTCTGGGGACTCACGTGAGCCTTGTTCAGCCTCTCACTGGAAGCAAAGGAGGTGTCCAGGAGCCGGTGTGGGGAGAGGGGTGAGACTGGTGAGTAGAGGACCTGGGGGGACTTGGGAGGCTGGCGGCTCACAAGCTGTGAGAGAGACTCCGGGGGCAGGTGGGCCTGGTATCCAATCTCCAAGGGATCCGGCTTCTTTTTTTCGAATCTGCCCAGGGGCCCTGGGGTGACGATCTGGATGCCAGGCAGGTAGGGGCTGATGGCAGTTGGCCCTACAAGCTGCGGCCCGGCCACACCCTGGGCCTGCCCATCCGGCTCCGTCTGGCAGGCCAGGCTCTCCCCACGCCCAGTCTTCTCTGGCGCCGATATGTACCTGACGATCTCCACCTTGGGGTCGGTGGCAGCTGTGATGTGGATGGCTGGAGAGACTCTGGGCAGCTGGTCAGGCTCTGTCTGCACAGAGCAGTCGCTGATGGTCTGGATGCCCACGCTGCTCATGGCCCTCACGGCGGGGGCGGCAGTGGATGATGAGGCAGTAGCATCGTGCTTGCTGTCGGAGCCAGAGTCTGAGTGGCGAGAAAGACGGGACCTGCGGCGGCGCACTGGCTGCTCCCACTCGGCACTGTCCTCGTCGTCCGTCTGCACGCTGCAGTCAGCACTCCGCCGTGCCCGGCGCCGCCGGGTCAGGAGATAGCGGCCCTCTCCATCCTCATCATCCGTCTGCACGCTGCTGTCTGCAATCCTCCTGACCACACAGGGCTCAGGCCCTGACTCTGGCTCACACACATCCCGCAGGCGTGGCATGGAGTGCCGCTTCTTGATACCACTACGGCCTGCCTCCCACTGCTCCTCAGTCTGCAGTGACATGTCCGAGGCGGAGCTGGGGAGACCCCGGTGCAGCAAGGGCTCACGAGGCTGCCCAGGCCCCTCAGGCCCAGGCACGGCAATGAAGGCTGCGTGGGTCAGGGGTGGCCAGTACTGGCCATTCTGAGCCAGCTCTGTGGCAGCTGGGGGAGGCCCTCGACCGGGTGCCTCACAGGCCACAGGGAAGGGAGCCTTCTGCCGCTGCTTCTGTTCCTCCAGTTGCTGCTGCAGCTGCTGCTGCAGCTGCTGGATCTGCTCCAGCTGCAGACGCTGCTGTGCTAGCTGCTCCCGCTGCAGTGCGAACTGAGCCTGCCGTTCCTCCTGCTGCTGCTGCAGCACATGGTGCTTGATGGTCTGCAGCTCCTGCAACTCCCGCTGCACCAGCAGCTGCTCTTCCTCGCGGTGCCTCTGCAGTTCCACACGCTCCCGCTCCAGCTCCTCCTGCAGCCGCAGCTGCCGCAGCTTTTCTAACTCCACCCGCTCTCGCTCCAGCTGTAGCAGCTGCTCCTGCTGCTTCCGCTGCCTCTCCTCCTGTGATGCTTCCTCCTTCTCGAGCCCTGGCCGGCTGAGGGCCCCACTGCCGCCCCCAGGAGCAGCATCTACCGGCGGCTTCTGGCCAGCCGCTGGGGCTGGGGCTGGGGCTGGGGCTGCTACAGCCTCCTTGACAGCAGCAGGGGTGGCTGTGGAAAGAGGCTCTTCCCGAGCAGCCCCTGCTGGCAGCTCTGGCCTTGGTGGGCCCCCAGCCCCTGGGGCCCTGGCAGCAGCAGGCTTCCCCAGGTAGACAGGACCCTCAGCAGGTGGAACGCTGGAAGCAGTGGGGAATCTACTTGGTACAGGATATCGGTATAGCCCTGTGGGCCCAAGAGGTACCCGGGGGGCAATCATGGGCATGCGTGTCAGGCTGGCGAGTGGCACGGCTGTGACTCCTCCGGATGCATAAGGCCTGTACATGCCACCACGCACCATGGGCCGCAGTACTGAGGCAGGCTGGGTGGTGATGGGCAGTGTTGCAGCAATTGGAGTGTTGATAGTCGAGTAGATCATGCCGTCGGCTGCACGCACAGTGGCTGTGGATGGCAGCAGCTGTCTGATTGCTGTTCCCTGGCCTGCTGTAGGCCTGTACTGGGCCAGGTTCCCAGGACTCGGGTGGCCCTCCGGGAAGGTGGGGTTCCCAAGGAGGCCAGGTCTGAGGGGAGCCAGACCTTGCGGGGCACTGAGCCCTGGCTGGGGCTGATACTGCATGAGGTCGGGGCCACCACCACCGCTGCCACGCCGCCCTCCGTACTGGTCCATGGAGTTGAGGGCAGCACACATACGGCTGATCTCACGGGCCGTGGTGGCGCTGTACTGGGCCAGGCTGGCCTCCTGGAATCCAGCTGCATCTCCCCGTGGGCCATACCTGTGGTCTGAGTAGATGTTTGACACTGAGCTGTAGCGCCGCATGGGAAGCGGGTGAGTCAAAAGGTCTGTGGGATGACGTAGGTCCGTGAATGAACCATACTGCAAGCCCTGCCCAAGGTAGCGTCCATCTGCAAAGCCCAGGCTGTAGGAGTGCTTCAGTGAGCTGAGGTCCATGGCCGAGTCTCGTCCAGGGCCCTGGAAGAGGTGACCAATCCTGTGGGTGTGGTAGTTGAGGCCAGCCTCAGCCAAATTGGTGTCGGACATAGAGGAGTACAGCCTGCCAGGGAGGCCCTGTGGGTAGGGCCTCTGCTCCTCATGGGGCCCAGGACCCCCGACCACCTGTGCCCGGTAGGTGGGGGCCTCGGGAGGCTCAGGGTCCCGGGGACTGTAGAAGGGGCCGCTGCTTTGGCCGGGTGGGGCAACATCTGCCACACTCTTCTCAGGTGCGCTGGGGGTGGGGTGAAAGGTACCTGTACAGCTACTGCCAAAGGGGAACTTGTAGACCATATCACAGCACGCCAGCTGGCTCTCGGGCCTCATCCCAGTGAGGTCCAGGGCACCTGCCGGCTCCTCTGGGAGCAGTGTGGTCACAGTGCCTGCTGTGCCTTCTCCCATCTGCACCACCACTGTATGTGGCTTCCTGGCACCTGGCAAGGCGTGTGACCGCAGCTCTGCGGGGGTGGCCCGATGGGGTTCGGAACCAGGCTCTGGCACTGGGCCTGACTTGAGGCCAACACTCTGGGCAGTGCCCACCTGAGTGATCAAAACATCCCTTCTGGCCAGAGGTGCCACCTGGTTGGGCAGGTTATACCTGGCAAACTTGGCCTCCCTGGGTCTTCCTCGGGGCCCACCACGGTAAGGGGCTGTCTGGACTGCCTGCTCTACCTGCTTGACCTGGGCCAGGCACACGGGGCTACCCGCACCCTGGCCAAAGTCCAGTCGGCTCTGGAAGGGGTCTCCATAGACCACAGGCTGCTTCTGCTGAGCCATGAGCACAGATGAGGCCATGGTGATGCTCACGGTGGTGGCGGTGCTGAGGAAGGCATGGGTCTGCTCCTGGGCATTGAGGTTGATAACCAAAGGCTGTACAGCGGTCGACTGCCGTCCTGGGATTGGATCCAGAGCAAGGCCGTACTTCCTCGCTTCCACAGCAAGAGAGGTCAGGTCCATGCCCTGGTCAGTGAGGATGATGGGCGTGGGCTTGATGGCTGTGCGAAGGTCTACCACGGCACTGCCAGGGGGCCTGGGGCCGGGCTCGACCCTAGACGTTCCAGGGACAGAGGAGATCCGGCACAGGGAGATGTTCTCAGCAGGGAGGGCGCCCCAGCTGTATAGTGCCAGGGGCCCATCTGCACCAGCACTGGCTGCCCGCGGGAAGCCAGGTGGCCCAGGTGGCTCTGGGGGCAGCTGAGGTGTTGTCTGGCTGTAGCTGTGGTCGGTGGGCTGGGTTTCAATGGGTGAGCACACTGGGGAGGTGGAGGCACTGGCATGGACCATCTTGGTCTGGCTGGAGGCATCTGACCCCAGTGTGATGACCATAAAGGGGGCATCCTGAGGGGACTGCTGCCGTACCAGGTGAGGCGTGCTGGGTCGGTGTGGCGTCTGTGTGCCCTGAGCCACCGTGGGTGCCGGGCTGGGGGCACCAGGGCTCCGTGGCATGTCCAAGGCAGGGGTCGGGCTTGGCGTCTGTGTAGAGAACTCTGCTGTGGCCCTTGGGCCCAGCTTGCCAGGGGAGAATGTGGGACTCTCTGAGGGAGAAGATGGAGAGAGAGGGGGGCTGGAGCCTGCAAAGTAGGAATATCCCCGGGAGGTCTGCGGGGTGCCACTCTCGCCATCACTCACACTCAGGGGCTTCTCTCTGGCAGCCCGTCCACTGACAGCAGGGCCACGGGGGGCCTGGGGTAGCTCCTCAGTTTGAGACCCATAGTTTGCAGTGGTTGGGCTCTGTCCATAGCTGTGGCCAGTGGAAGAGAGCAAAGGGCTGCGCTCAGAGCCTGCCGGGGAAGTCGGAGTCATGTACCCTCGTGGCAGGCCAGCTGGACAAGGAGCCGCAGCTGCGGAGGCTGGGGTCCCAGGGCCCTGGGCAAAGGTTATGCCTACTTCCTTGGAGGCAGAGCTGGGGGAGGCAGGAGAGCTGTGTAGCTTGAGGGGGTCCTGAGGCTCCTTTGCAAAATGCTGAGTAACACGGACATCGGGAATGACTCGGCCCCCACTGCTGTCAGAGGAGGTGGAGGTGGAGAAGGACACAGGGGCGGCGAGCTGGGTGGGACTGGTACCAGGGGTAAGTGGGCCGCCATTTTGTTTCATTGGGTCCATGTACGCACTCTCGGCATTTAGAAACTGCTTCTCCTTCTTCTTGTCCTCAGCAAAGGCCAGGTCCCGTGAGGAGGCCTGATGCATGCGGGCAATGCTTTGTGACGTCTGAAGGATCTCCTGGTACACGGCTGCTCCCAGGCTGGCTGGCGTGCCCTCCGAGGCCGGCTGAGCAGCCCCACCATAGTCATGGTCTGGGGTGTCCTGGTATTCGAAGGAACCCTGGCCCCGGGGGCCTACGGGCTGAGAGGGGCCACCATGGGGCCCACGGCCCCCTGCTGCCTGGCCTTGTTGCCGCTGGAGCAGCTCGGCCTTCCGCATCATCTCCTCATAGGCCTCCTCAGCGCTCTTGAGGGGCCGGCCGGAACTGGGAGTGGTGGTGCTGCCCAAGGGTGTCTCGGTTGGAGAGTAGAGGGACATGAAGGTGGGCAGGTTGTACTCACTGCCTGACTTGTAGAGCCGAGGGGGGCCCCCATCCAGGGCTTCAGCCTCCGAGTCAAGGGAGGGTGAGGGCGAGTACTCGGAGCAGGAGGAGCGATGTAGCTCCTCCATCTCGGCCGCCTGCCTCAGCTCCTCTGTGGGGGAGGCATCCTCAATGGGCGACAGGTTGCTGGGGGGGGTCTTGGAGCGCTCACGCCGCCGCTGGGCCCGCAGCTCCTCCTTGTCACGCCGGGTCTTGCGGGCCGTGCTGCGGATGCGCTGCTGCTCCACCTCCCGCATCTTCTCCTGCTCGCGCAGCAGCTCCTCCTCTTCCCGCAGCTCCTCCTCCTCTGAGGAGTCCTCGATGGTGGGCAGCAGGGGCCCATGCGAGCGGTGCCGGGCCTTGCGCTGCTGCTTGGCTTCTTCCAGCCGCTGCCGGCGGCTGGGGCTGCTGTCACTGTCCTCCTCCAGCGAGGACAGGGAGGTGGGCGAGGTGCCCGAGGTGTAGCTGGGTGTGGAGGCCGGCAGTGTGGAGGAGTGCTCCCCGCGGGAGCGGTCCTCAGGCGAGCCCGTCAGGCTCTCCATCTCCAGCTCGGGCTCCCGGTCCAGGCTGGGGTCAGGGCCTTGTCCCAGGTCCAGCTCATGGCCGTAGCTGCCCGTGCTATTGAGCTCGATGGTCTTGAAGCGGCGGAGCCCGCCCTGCAGAGCCCCACTGCCGTCTGCAGCCTCTGCTGGGCCTCCCTCGGAAAGCAGCTCCTCATAGCCCGTGGTGGCGTTGTGGGGCAGGCGCCTCTTGGGCAGCGCTCCCTGCTCTTGGCTGGGCTCGGGCCTGGGCCGGGGGCTGCCCTTCTGCGAGCCATGTTTGACGGGGCCGTGCCTCGGGGGGGCAGCGTCATCCTCCTCCAGGTTGTCTTCTTCGGCACTCATCTCCAGGATCTGCCGCCTCATGAACTCCTCATCAGTCAGTTCTGCTGCCCGGGATGGGGGCTGGGGCGGAAGAGGGGACAGGCCACCCTCACTGCTGTCCTCCACATAGTCATGCCTCAGCTGGCTGCCGAAGTCATCTGAGGACTCAGCTGTGTCCTGCTGCTCCCTCCGGCGCCCCCACTCCAGAGAGTCTTCTTCCTCCAGGATATCCTCCAGCTCCTCATCCGAGTTGAAGGCCTCGGGCATGATGGACAAGGAGTGGGGCCGCCGCTTCTGCTCCTCACCACTGCCGTAGCGGGGCTTTCTCCGCTCACCACTGGGGACCGGGCCCTGGGCCTCCAGCGAAGGCCTCATGCTGCTCCCCACCTTGTGGAGCTCAGAGGGGCTGGGCGGGCATGGCCCTGTCGCCCCTGCACTGTCCAGCTGTTCCACCTCCTGCTGCACAATGCCTGTGATCTCACTCTGGGAGCTGGAGACACCATCGGAGGAATAGCCTGTGTCGCTGAGGCTCTGCGGGCTCCGAGACAGGTCCTGAGAGTAAGGCTTGCCCACCGGCTCCTGCAGCAGGGTGAGAAGCAGACACTGACTCCCCATGGCAGACGGCTCGTGGGGGGAGTCCAGCCCTCTCCATCAACCCAGGGCCCTGGGGAAGGGTACCTCCACCTCCCGGGGGATCAGGGCCCGCCACCCACTCCATTGCTCTGGTCTTGAATAACCTGCAGGTTCCATGTCAAACCCCAAGCAGCCCCAGGTTCTCAAAGAGAAATTTTACTAAATCTGCTGGTAGCAGAACCCAGCAAAGCATCCGATAAGGTGTCAGACACAGGATCGGCCTAGAACTCACAGGCTCTAGGCCCTCTAGGGCCTCATCTAGGCGTCCCTGCTGTCCTCTGTGGCCCCAAAGGGCCTGTCCCAGGTCTACATCCCAGTCCCGCAGGGAGCTAAGCCCTTCTCTAGATTGCCCTGCCTGAAAGCTAGGATCCCTGGGAAGTAAATGAGACTGACCTCCGCCTCCCCACCCTTGGGGGCTTCTGGAACCCCTGCCTTGACGACGGGGGTGGCAGGTTCAGTCCTCCGCACCCCAGCCTTTGCTTTAGGAATCCCAGGGGGCAGGGTAGTCTCTGGAGGTGGCTTCAGCACCGGCTCAGCTTTAGCTGGGACTCCTGTCTTCTTTTCCTGGGCACTGCTCGGGGTCCTGATGGGTTCAGAAGCCCTGAGGGGCTTGGCTTGGGGACTAGCCTTGGTAGGAAGGGGACTGGCCTTGGTGGGCAGGGGACTGGCCTTGGCAGGCGGGGGGCCTGATGGCTGGCCCAGCCCCGGTGGCCCTTTCTGCTTCGGAGGGGCTGTTCCAGCTGCACGGTGAGGGGCCCCTACAGGGGGCTGCTGTGAGGTGGGCAGGGTCAGTGGGGTCGGCTCTCCCAGGCTGCCCTCCAGCAGCCGCTTAGTTTGGCAGTTCAGACAGAGCCACTCGGTTTTCTGTACGGAAACGAGAGAGGAGGAATTTGATGAAAATCACAAAGACACTGAAGTACTCAAAGATTATTCCTGTGACTATTTCTGTAACCTTAAGGAGGAGAAAATCTCCCAAAGCATGACACTAAAGGCACGAGGAGAAAAAGACTGATAGGTTTGTTGCCCCCAAATGACAGATGCCCCATCCTTCAGAGGCATATGTAGAGTTAAAAAGACAAACCCAAAGGAAGGGTCGCTTCCTTACCCCATAGAGAGCTTTTCACTTGGCCTGAAAAGGAGGAGAACCTGTATGAGATGGGAGGCTACAAAAGTAGCACAGTGTCTGGAGAAGAGGGGGCACTGGGGACTCACCCCCAGGGCGTGAACAGCTTCTGGGAAGGGTGCAGAGTCCCCCAGGTGAGAGCTCCCGCAGACCAGGAACAGCATCCAGCAAGGATCACCTCCCAGAGGCACTGCCCCGCCCCAGCCTCCACGCTCTCAGGCCTCAGATACCATCCTTCTCCACCCCCAAGTAAGGGCTGTGCTGGGAGGGTGCAGGCTCATGGGGCCAGGGGAGGCTGTCTGGGGGAAGCCTTGCTTGGGGGTGGGGGATGGAGCTAAGCAGTCCCCTCTGTTCACACCCCCCAGCCCAAGTCACCTTGTCTTAGGCCAGCAAAGACGCCCAGGCGAAAGCCTCCTCCTGCTCCCCCGGCCTCTGGGCTGTTCTTCCGACGGGACCTGTGTGTGCCAGCCCTTGGGCCAGGGGCCCTGCTTCCTCCAGAGTTGGGCTGGGATCAAATCCTCAACCATCAGTCCACCAGTTTCAGGATTACCCTCTCTGTGTCAGTCTAAGTGCTGGGGACTGGAGACATAGCCATGATTAAGACGGACACACAGGCTGGCATGCAGCCTTCTTGGAACCCAGAGCCCCAAAGAGGTCATTCTGAGTATGACATGGGCATCAATGGTGAATTTCCCAGAACACCAGAAACCAAGTCTAACTCCCCAGGTCCCACTGTCTGCACAGGGAGAGGGTCAAGCATCCCAAGCCCTGAGCAGGTGATTTCTGTAGCAGGTCAGAAGCTGGCAGAAGCATGTCTCCCAGGAGCCTCCTCCAGGGTGAGGGCTCCTCCTTGGCAAGACTTGAGGCCCTGTCCTGGCCCACGAGGGAGGGTTGGGCGGGGAATGAGAGTAACAGCACACACCTGTGCCTGCTCTCATCCCAGGGATGCAGAGCCTCGGCACCCCTACTGTCCTACTGTTGCACATCGGGGTGCCAAGACACTCAGGCTCCCACCAGCAGCTTGACCACTAGGATGGGGCATCAGGGGAACCAGAGGACACAGAACTACAAGGTCAAAGAGCCAGGGACAGGGCAAAGAGGTGGCCCTTGGCCCTCACCAGCCCAGAGTGGGCCAGCATCCTCAGCACCCTTACCACGCACACTGCCCCTAGGCCCAAGTCAGACCCTAGCCCACCTGGCAGAGCCTTGGAAGCATGGCACCTCCAGGATGCCTGCCCTCAGCCTGGCATCCACAGGCCACCATGGCAAGTACCGTATCAATGATTCTGCCCTGATTTCCTGCCCACAAAGCTACACACCACATCTCTGCCCTGGGCCCCAGCAGAGGCCAGGTCAGGCGGGTGGCAGGGCCTTGGTGTTGATTGAGTGACAGGTCTGCTCCACAAACTTGTTACTCAGGGCCTTGAGACTGAGACTCTCAGAGACTCTCAGACCTTCCCTGAGACTGGAGCTCCAACTCTGCCTGGAGGTCCAATTCCACACACAGGTCCTGAGCAGAGGGGCTCAGCTATGGAGTGGGACCCTTCAGAGGTCCTGCAGGTACTCACCCTGTTCCTTGTAGGGCCTGGCTCTAGCACCACTGCTGACTCCCCTGGACCTTATCTGATGCTCTGTGTATCCCCCATACAAACTCCTATGAACCTTATCTGATGCTCTGTGTATCCCCAATACAAACTCCACTTGCTGGGCCTTGGGCTCACTTGGTGCCTAGGGAGAGTGCTGGATGGGCTGAGCCAGGAATCCCATCCACGTTCCCCCAGCATCACCTGAGGTCACAGTGGAACTCCCTCCATGTCAGAGAGGACTGTAAGGTGGCAAAATGATCCTAGAGAAGTGGGAGGGGTGTTAGTAAAGGCCCAGAGAGAGTTCTGGAAATGAGCGAACAGCCCCTTCCCTAGCCCCAGGATCAACATGATGGGGTTAGGATCTGGGCCTAGACAGTGGGCTGGCCCAAGGCAACACTGCCCTGACTCCACCTTGGGTCCATGCACACAGCCATCCAGGTTAGGCCTCTGAAGGTTCTGTCATCTACTTTGGCTCACCTTGCTGGCTTGGCAAACCTCCGACCTCCACCTCTGGCCTGTAGATCCCACCCCAGAAGTAACAGTCCAAATGAAGCAAGGGCACCTTGGAAGGGTGGCCTGGATGGAGGCGACAGACCTAATGCCAAGAGCTCAGAGGCAGCCCCTGCAGTGGCCTGCTTACCTGAGCCCAGAGGCCCAGCCCTCAGCAGAGCATGTCAACTGTGGTCACATGCTCCCTGGGGTTTCGTTCCTTCCCACGCTTACTCACAGAGGCAGCCAGGCTGCAGAAGGGGCTGCCCAGCTGGCCCTCTTGCTCCTGGCTCTGCTATAGCAGGCAGTGAGGGAAGGAGGGAGGGAGGGAGGGCAGGCAGGAGGAGGCATGTGAGGTAAGAGCTAAAAATAAACCGCTGAACTAGCTGCTGGAGGCCCTTCCCCAGCCCTCTGGGGTTGGTGGGAGAAGGGTACAGGGCATTGGGGACACTAGAGGTGGAGCCAGGGGAGACCCGGCCAAGGCTGGGGATGGGATGGGAGGCAGGCTGTGCCTGGGGGCTGGAAAGCAGCTGCAAACTGAGGCCCTGCCTCCTTTATTCACGTTGCTCTCATCTCTGCCCCTCACTTCATGCCCCCACCCCCACCCCGCTCCTTCATTCCCTGTTCATGCATTCCCTCTCCCCCTTTAGTGTTTACCCCCCTCATTCAATCATTCACTTGCACATTCTCTCTCATACTCTCCCTCATCCAGCCCCAGCCCTTGGGGAGCTGCTGCTCACTGGCCCCTTTTCCTATCCCCTCTGACAAGTGGGCAGGGGACAATCTGGGACATGGGGATGGACATGAGAGGCTCTGATGACCATTTCTGCCTTGCCTCCCTCTGTCCAGTTCCTTTCTGGGGGCAGGAAGGTAGGAATCCCCCAAGGGCTATCGCCACCTAATAACGGTGGGAGGCGTAGATGTGCATACCTTCAGATGGAGCTAGGTGGGTTCCGGGCGAGGCAGGGGAAGTGAGTTATCTGAGAGAGTTGGTAGGGTACCCCACAGGCGGGTGAGACCTGCTACCTTCCGGAATCACTGGCTGCTGTACCTCATGGGCCAAGAGAGCCCAGCGAGGCTGCATTAGAAGCTGGGCATCCTCCCTGCACTGTCTGACACAGCCTGAATGACCCTGCAGAACACAGTCTCTCTGCATGTGGAGCTGGCCTAGGTTACAGCAACACCGGACTGGCTGCCTAGCCCAACATACCCCCAGCCCCACTGCCAGACCAGGGGCAGTGGATGAGAACTGAGAAAAGGATGCCCAAAGGTTAAAAATAAAAGAGCCCAAGACTTGCACACTGGACCACAGGCATGGCCATCGCTGGTGCTGCTGTTCCTCTACGGACCCTTGCTCTGCTCTTCCCTGTCCCCAGACATGCGTAGGCTCCCCTTTTTGGGACCTCTGCCTCCGATAAGAAGAATCGTCCCTGATATCCCCAACGTTTGCCTTTATGGTTGGGCTGTGCTCTCCTCATGCTCCAGCACCAAATGTGTCCATTCCCTGTGGCCATCCCTCATGAGAAGAGGATCTTGCACTGGCCACGGGGTCAATTCATACCCAGGTAGTAGGGGCTGGTGGGGACTCTTTCTTTCCTGTACAGAGACCCTCTTTTAGGACACTCTGGTTCCAATCTCCTGGCTCAAGGGCTGACTGTGTGTTGGACCTTGCACAAGTATCTGAAGTATGGCATCTCACCTGGTTCTCACAGAAACCTAAAAGGGAGATCTATGGCCCCCAATTCCACAAGGGAGGAAACAGGCCTCCCTGAGATCACTACCCCACAGGCAGACTGAAGCAGGTCTAGAGCAGAGGCAGCCCCCACCCCAAATAGGCCCAGCCCGTCCCACACATCACAGGTGCCAGGCCCTTTGTCCAGGGAGGCCTGACTTCTCAAGGCCACGGCTGGTATTTTGGCAATTATAATAAGATAAGAAACGGGCAGTGTTACTGTAACAACTCCAACTCCACTAATTTCTTCACAAACTTTATTTTGAACCGAAAGCCAATTAAAAATTAAGCCAGAGGGTACTATTATCTTTCAAAAAGATAAATAGGTAAAAAATTTGGAATCAACAACTGTTAATCATGAAATGACTCACATTTTATAGCACTATGGTTAATTTTTCAGAGAAAATTTCAAAGGGAAAAGGGATCTAGTCTTATTGCCTCCTCCATCGTATGCTCTGGACTCCCTCTTGAGAAAGAAGGTAAAAAGGGTTTTACAGCTCAGAGAGTTGGGGTAATTCCCACCCTGGCAGCCCAGACAGGTGGCTCCAGCCACAGGTGGAGCCACAGCAGGTCTAACAGGTCTAGGGGGGAGCTGGCCCTCCCTCAGGCCCCCAGCCTGCATGCAGACATGCCTCATGCTGTGCACAGAGACAGCCAGATGGAGAGAGACAGCCAAGGCAGACCTACCCCTCCACCTCCCTCCCAAGGCAGGATGTGTCTGGGCCACCTGCTGAAAAATCAGGAGCCTCTTACCAAGAACACACAGGGAAACACAAAATTGCTCTAAATGCCAAGTGGCCATTCACTGAGATGGGACCAAAGATGGCCCATGGCCTGGTTAAGAGCCTCAGCTGGGAAGGGCAGGGGAGGGGGACACACCAAGCACCAGCCCTTCCCCACCAGCCTCCCCAGGCTGCCAGCTTACACCTCTGATGGATGATGGTGGCACAGTCTCATGGTGGGAACCACGGGAGGGGGCATGATGGCTGCCCATCCACACTTTCCCCAGGAGCAGCCACAGGCCCTCTGGGGATAGCAGCATTAACAAGCAGAGCCATGAGGAGAAAGGAGTCAGAGAAGCTGGGCCATCTTCTGACTGCTGTTAGGAGCAGGAGGCAGGGAAGCAGAAGCTGCGGGTAGGGAAGATCTAGGACCAGGACGCCCAGCAGCTTTGCCATCAGGCCCATGGAACCCACAGATCCTGTGGAGGCAAGGGTGGCCCTGGCCAAGGAGGTGGCAGTGGGGCAGGACATGGAGACAGCAGGACATGGAGGGATTGGGGCAAGGGGCAACGCTAGCTACCGAAGGGCAGAAGCTCCAGGGGCCAGGGAGGCAACAACCAAGCCTCTAATGAGGGGCTGAGATCAGAATCCAGACCGCTCACCCAGAGTCAGCATGTGACTGAGACACTCCTGTTTGGGCAGAATTAGCACTTCCCCTGGCCTGGCCCAGAGGGCGCTGAAAGGAACTGTCAGGAACATTTATACTCCTGGACAGAGACAGTTTTCCCCTCCTCTCTGCACATCCTGCTTAATGAGGAAATGTGGGCCCGGAGGTCCCTCGGGGACAAGGGTCCTCCAGGCTGGGCCAGCTCAACAGTCCAACAGGGTTCAGTGTCAGGCTGCCCCACCTGGCAGTGGGTGTGTGCCTGGCTCCAGACTGGAGCTCCTCTGGCCCTGTGGTGACCCCTTGGTGCCCCCTCACCTCTCTGGGCAGCCAGGCCAGCCATCCTCCAGTGAGCCACTGGACCTAGGGCTTGGGGAGGTGGCAGTGAGGACCTGGAGGGCATCACATGAGGCATCACACGAGGAGGTCACTCATCTTGCTCAGGCTGCTCCTCCCTATATGTTGGAAAATATGGCCTGTGGCGGCCAAAGTAGTCTTCCTTATCACAGTGGGCTGCTCCCATGGAGGCCTGGCCCAAGGCAAGTCAACAAGGCGCCACAGAGACCATGACTACAACCACACACTCCTCTGTTGTCTCTGGGCCAGCGGTGGTCTGCATTCCACACTCTGCCCAACCACCAGTCACATATGGCTTAGCCCAGGGGCCCCAAGACTCAGGTGGCTACCGTGTGCAGGAGGAGTGGGCTTGGCTTGACATCTCCTGATATGACACAGCTGGGGACACATCCACCTGCCAAGATGAGCCAATCATAGACCGCAAGGGCACACACGGAACGGGACACACCCAGCTATGGGCAAGGCAGCCAAGGTAGGGGTCACATGGATGGCCCTGGGCAGGGTGGAGTAGATGAGGGCAGGGGCAGGAGCAGCCTTCCGGCCCAGGCTTGTCCTGCTCTGCCAGGGTGCCTCCGCACCTTCTGAACCTCCCAGGCTGGGCTCCAAGCTTCAAGAGAGCACCAGGCCTCCTGCTCCCTTCCACCCAGCTCTGCACGGGGCCCAGAACCCTCCTGTGGAAGAGGGACTGCAGAGAGACAGGCCCCAACCCCAGCACTCCCTCAAACTTCCCTCTGGGTAAGAAGAGCATCTCTGAGCATCCCCACAAACAGCCCCAAGGAGGGCTAGGCCCTGCCACAGGAAAGTATGTGGACCAAGGACTGTGGCTTTGACAAGCAGATATCAATATCCACGACCTCAGACGAGGGGATGAAGGGAAGACACTGCCTGGCTGGGCTGCCCCGCTGTAAGAAAGCCTTCAGCCCTGCCCTGGGCATGGGGGCACAGCCCTCTGCCTAACAGCCTTTCAACCCCTGTGAGGGTCACAGACTGAGGGCAGGGTACGACTTCAGGTTCTTCCTGCCTGCGCAGCGGGGGTTGGCATCATCCATGAGGGCCATGCCCATGATAGCCAGGAATGGGGAGGCCGGTTCAGGGCCTCCTGAACCTGGCTACCTCTGGGACCAGCCTCAGGGCACTGGTCAGCCGATCAGAGGCAGCGGGCACCATTATTCTGTCCACTGTGCCAGTTAATTCTCTGAGTGGAATGACAGGCCCGGGGCAGGGACAGGTAAGGGAGCATAGACTCTCTGCAGCTGTGTAG
The DNA here is from genome assembly GCF_011762595.2 of Tursiops truncatus. NCBI lineage: Eukaryota > Metazoa > Chordata > Mammalia > Artiodactyla > Delphinidae > Tursiops > Tursiops truncatus. Next base: position 64,446,362 of record NC_047043.1, on the reverse strand, counting down.
GGGCAGCCCTGTGATTGCTACAGACCCCGATTTCTACAGTCCTTTCTGGTTCCCATGCCCCCCCATCACCCCAGGCCTTGGCCCCTCACCAAGGCCCAAGGGAACATGCTTGGTCCAGCTCTCTTACCTCCACCAGGTGGGGCGTCGGGTTGAAGCCACACAGGTTGCACACCTGCAGTTTGCACGTGGTGCAGGTGTTATAGTTGGCGGGGCCCTTGCTGTCCACGTTGAGCTCAGCTTGGCACAGTGGGCAGGTGGCCCTTTCCTTAGGCATGGTCTTTGGCTTGGCAGCAGCCTTGGCCACTGCCTGGTGTTCTGCTCTGCCATGCTTTGGACTGGTTGTTCCCCCAGTTCTTGCCAGGGCTCCAGGCCCTGATCCAGGACCTGTTTTAGCTCCAGGCTCAGTTTTGGCTCCAGGTGCTGGCCCAGACCCGGGCCCTGAGCCTGGAGGTCTTGGGCCAGCCTGCTTGCTGGCATCGCTGAAGACGATCTTGGGCGGCCCCTTGCTGGGGGCAGCCTGGCCCTGGGGGTCGGCCTCAGGCTGCACAGACATGAGGGTGCTCGCCTGGGTCAGCAGCGATGCACCAAGGCCAAAGAGCTTCCCAGTGAGGCCCTCCTGGGTCGGCTCAGCAGCACCAGGCCCAGAGGGTGCTGTGGTGGCACTTTTGGCCGGGGCCTCTCCTGCAGGTGGCCTGGGCTCAGCTGTGGAACGCTTGATGGGGAGAGGGGGCTGAGGAGACACCCTCCCCACCTCCAGAGGGGCGGCTGCTTGGGCAGGCCCCGGCACTGAGGTGGCTCTGGCTGTCTCAGCCTGGTGGGGGCCAGGCTGTGGTCCCCCTGGGCCCCATGATTTCTCTTGCTCCGGCTTCCCCAGGGGCTGTTTGGCTGGGGAGTGGACTGGAGACAGGGCTGGGGAGTGCAGCTGCTGCTGGCTCTTGGAGCGAGGCGCAGTGGTCATGTCCATCCCTAGAGCCCTCTGCATCTGGCAGTTCAGACAGAGCCACTCCTTCACCTGAGGAGGAAGCATCATGGTCATCAGGGTGGTCAGGACTGGGGGTGCCCATGGTCCAGGTCATTGCAGCCCACAGCAGCCAGGGCCAGCTCCTAGCACAGGCAGGGGAACCAAGCCCGGCTCCGGTGTTTCTGGGCTGCCAGGAGGTGGGCTGAGGGACAGATAGCACTGCCCTGCCCTCTAGGAGCTGCCAGGTGCGTGGAGCCGAGCAGAGGCAGTCACACACTCCCTACCCCCAACTACCAACACACTGCCTGCCAGACTGCCTGCCAGGGTCCTCCCCATGCATGCCACTGGCTGTACCTCAGACCTGCGTACATCATCCATGTCCACATCCCGCCTCACCAATCTATGCTCCCATCCTCCTGGTTGGATGACCCCAAAAGCCTCCAACTGGTCACTTTCTTTCCCCTGCTGCCCCCTTCAGGCTGTTTCCACACAGCCGCCAGAGTGACCTTTTGAAATATAAACCAGGAGGAAAAGCATGGCCCTAGAACAGTGCCTGGTATGCGATAGGTACTCAATAAAAACTTGCAGAATGAATAAAGAAGTGAAGAGTAATAGGTACGAGAGGGAGGCATAGAAAATAAAAAGAAACCATGATTCCTGTCCTAGAGGAGCTTAGAGTCTAGCTGAGGAGACAAGATATAAATGAGAAATCTTGAGAGCAAAATAAGTGAGGGCAAAGTAATGCAATGTAAGTGACGTAAGTAGAATAAAAATACCTTTTGCTTTCTTAAGGAAGAGAAATTTTTTTAAAGAAAATGGGATAATCTGTGCCTCCAGAATAAACAAGGCATGTGTTGCTGTTCCCACGATGGACGTGTAGTTTCTCTCTGTCATTAACTCCTCCCTAGGACAGCAGGCTCATGACTCAGGTTGGGCCAATCACTGGTTGCAGCTAGGGGTGCAGGGATGGGCATGTGACCTTGCAAACAGGGCCAATCAAGAGTCCTTCCATGTTACTGGGTGAGTGAACAACAGGAGATAGGCTCACTCATCAGAAGGACGTAGCCTTGGAGTGGTCAGTAGCCTTCTTGCCCAACATGCAGAGAGGCACTAAGGATGAAGTCAAGAGACAGTTGGAAGCGGAGGTGAGACAAAGAGGAATGAGCAGAACTGATGACTTTATTCAATTCCCTGGATCCAGCTCTGCCTTAAGTCTACCCTCGGACTTCCAGTTACATGAGCCAATATCATCTTCCTCCAAAAATCCACATACAAATCAGAGAATGTCATTTACAGGCTCAAACCCCTCTAGTGAATTCCCACCACACTTAACCATGGGAACTCTTTACTGTGACCCATGAGGCCCCCTATCTACCCCAGCCTATGCCTCTCTCTGGCCTCCTTTCCTGCCCTCTCTCCTTTGCTGTCTCACCCCAGACACGCCGGACCTCCTGTTCTGCCAAGTGGTCCTCTGAGCTCTCTTCTGTAACCAGGGCCTTTGCACTCACTCTTCCCTCTGCCCCCGGGTGTTGCTAGCTATGCAGGTCTCAACCGAGTATCACTTCACCAACAGGGCCCTCCCTGGCCACACAATCGAAAATACCTGGGACTTCTCTAGTGGTCCAGTGGTAAAGACTCCACGGTCCCAGTGCAGGACGCCCGGGTTCAATCCCTGGTCAGGGAACTAGATCCTGCATGCTGCAACTAAAGAGCCCACGTGCTGCAACTAAAGATCCCGCACGTGGCAACGAAGATCCCGCATGCTGCAACTAAGACCCGGCACAGCCAAATAAATAAATACATAAATAAATATTTTTTTAAAAAAGAAAGAAAGAAAATACCTCCGAAGCACTCTGTAGGTAATCACCCAGTTTATCCTCTTCACTTATTCTTTCCCAAAGCTTCTGCTACTTTGTCCCTTTGGGTGTCTCCTGTATCCTTGCCCCAACCATGCGCTCTTGTTTAGGCGGTCTTGGGACAATGCACAGTGTGTGGCACAGAGCAGGGATCACTCCAGAAATACTTGCTGTAGGATTAATCCTGACAACCTATTAATAGGGGCATAGCTCTTGCAAGGCTGCAGCCATGAGAATGGAGATTCAGCATCCCATGAAGAGGCTTCTCCTTCTCAACCAGAAAGGCAGAGGCCAAGTCTGCTCATCTATGGTTGAGCAGCCAGAGTCTTTGAAAGCACCACAGTGGCCCAGTTGCCAGGGAAAGGTCCAGTCTGGTCCCTGGGGCAGAAAGTTCCTTCTGCCCACCCTCAGGGGTGCCTCCAGCCCTGCTCTCTGCCTTGAGGTCACAGGGCTGTGCTGCTGCCGCTGTGGCTGACTTGCCACAGTTTGGAAGCCTGGGCTTGGTTGCCTTGCCCAGCAGCCCAAGAGCAGCATCCAAGGAGTGGGGAGAAGACTGCACTTTGATGAGTACCCCCTGGCACCCTGCACCACACAGGGCATGTTCGCAGGCATTCTTGCATTTTATCTTCACGGTAGAGAAAAACAAGGTCTAGTGTGATTTAGCCACCAGCTCTCACAGTAGCCCAGCTTGGAAGTGGCACTACTGGCAAGACTGGCCCTGCCAGCCCTGCCCAGCTCCTGAGCTGCAGGTTGCAGCCTGTGGCCTTTTGCATGTCTGCCTCTTCTGCAGACCGCTTAGCCTCACCCAAGTCAAGTCATGGGTCTAGAAGTTGCCCCTGCGGAACTCAAAGACCAAGCCTGGCTCTAGAAACCATAAGAACAGTGATGCCGCAGCACTGGGGAGTGAAGCCATCCCCCAAGCCGGGAACTGTTACCTCATCTAGATGCTTTGAAGACCCAAGGCAGTTTTGTCTACCTTTGGACAAAGAAAGCTACAGAGGAAACAATCTGTGTCCCGGGGACTCAGCCCAAAGACTCCTTTAGAAAAGTCATTTTTGGCGAGGGTGATGGGGGTTCACTCCCATCAAAAGCGGGAGCTCCCAGGGGCAAGCTGTTTTGGCTCACCCTCAGAGGGACCCTGGGAGATGATTACCCTCTTGAGGGGAGGCCTAGGTCCTGGCCCAGGACGGCAGCCACAAACTCAGTTCCTGTGGTGGGTGCGCAGCCCACACTGGAGGTCCCATCTCTGCAGCATGCCCTGAGGTGGGACTTCCCAAGAAGAGGAACCTGAGAGGTGAGGCTCTTTCTCCTGGGACTTCAGGGTGACCCTCCTTTGGGTTCTGGACAGGGTTGAACAAGGGCCTGTGCTAAAACTCCTGCACTCACCACCAGAACCTTCACTTACCCAGCCTCCATCACCCAGGCTGTCACAGGCGTCTCACCTAAAATAGAACCTCTCCAAGAAACAGCTAAAACGCCCCTCAGTGACTCATATCCCAGATGGGCGTAGCTATTTCTATCCAGCCTCTTCCAGACAGCAGGAGCCGTGACCGTGCCCTCCCCCAACCCCTCCCAGGCTCAGGCCCAGGCAGATAGGGCCAGCACACAAGGCCACCCAAGGAGAAAGCTGGCTGGGGGATCTCTCTGAACCCAGCAAGACTTCCCTCTCTGCCTCCCCCGTGGAACTTCAGAAGCTTGCTGGGAGGGGCTCATCCTCAGCCTCTTCCTCCCTCCTCCAAGGTCCTTACCCTGTGTTAGGGGGATGGAGGCTGTCCACTGGGTAGGGAGGGAGATGGCTGTGCACCACCAGCCCACCTGCCCACCTAGGCTGGGTATACATGACCAGGCCTGGGGCAGCTCCCCTGGCTCTGGAACCAACAACAGCGAGAGTCTTCCTCGGCTGGACACAGTGTCTGTGGCTCCTGGATACCCTCCTAGCTGGCTGCCCACCAGAATCAGAGGGCATGGCCTTCTACCAGTGTGACAGGGAACCTCTCTTAGAGTCTTGTTATCAAATATCTCCATAAGCCCTTGGCCCATGGCCAGGAGATGGGCAGGTCACAGACTTCATGTCCCAAGACCCAAAGATGGGGCTAAGGGGACTTCCCAGGGCTACTCTGAGGTAGATGGTTCCACCTGACATCAGCTTTGGTCAAGCTGATCCTTCTTGCCAGCAAGGGGACCCATTGTGCCATCTCAGAGGCATAGAGGCCCCCGCACCCAGCCCAGTGGGGGTCTGAGCAGCAGTGGGGATGGGAAGGCTCAGCGTGGTGTGCAGCCAAGAGCTGGTCCGCAGATGCGGGAAGGAGAAGCTACAGGAACATGGTTTCCCATAGGGAGCCAGTGCCTGCTCTGCCAGGAGCCGGCCAGAGATTCAAAAAAGCAGGCCTTGTGGGTTCCTGGCTCTGAAGGGACTTTCTCCCCGAGAAGAGCCTTTCTCAGCTGCTCCCTTACTTGCACTGGTCAATCACAGAAGGGCAGTAAGGCAGTGCAGCCCACCAAGGATCCAGAGGCCTGGGACCAGGCTGGGGGCTCTGTGAACCACACGTCTGCGTGGCCTCTCCCTGCGGCTCCCTCCACTGGGCTCTGGGGCAGGAAGGGGAGTGGGGAAACTTTGGGGGAGGGGTTTCTACATCTTTCCCACAGGGGCACTGGTGGCACTGCACCTGCCACCCTGCATCTCAGCCCCAAAGGGTGGGATCCAGCCTTGCATGTCATATTTGGCCCCAAAGGATGCTGCCCAGGGAACTTGCTTCTGCTCCTGGGTGGGGCCTGCCGCACTGTCACCTCCGTGGCTACCAGGAAGCTCTGAGGGCCCCCAGCAGTAACAGGTTCTCTTTCCACCATCCCCTCCCACGTCCCCACCAGCAAGGAAGGAGGGTGGCAGACATCACTTAGCCTGCCTTCCTGCAGAGAGCAGTGGCTTGCCTCCGAGCCCAGCCCCGCCTGGGAGAGCGGGCATGCAGGGTGTCAGATCACTGCACTGACATCATGCCTGATGCTGCATTCATTCTTTTTTCCATTTTGGTACAAGTTGAAACATCACAGGAGCAGCTTATAAATGAGCCTTCCCTGCTGGTGCCAAGTCTAGAGATTCCTGGGAGGGCCCCTCCGTCCAGTGTGACCTCATGCTCTTCCAGGCTGTGAGTCACTCACCAGGCCTCGACAGGAGGCACATAGCCCACTGTGTGCTTGGAAGAAGGGTGGGCCTGTGCCCTCGCACTGCCCCTAGCATTGGACACATCACCTGCCTCATCCAGTATCTAGCTGCCCCAAGTCTGCCACCAATCTGCTTGGCCTGTCAGCTGGTTGACCTCAGGTTTAGGGGCAGGTACCACAGGGTCCCATAGAGCAGGGCACATTGATCCAGAGCTGGATCAGCCAGGCCTGGCCCACTGGGGAAGCCTGTGCCAATCTCATCAGGTCAGGACCCTGAGGGGGACCCCGGGAATCTGCCCAGCATCTGAGGCCAGGATTTGGGTGGTGGAGGCTGAACCCAATTGCTGCTTGGGGCTGGAAGGCCTCACTAGCCTGGAGCTCCATGAAAGGGAGAGAATCCATCCCCTTGCTGATCCTCCTCCCGATATCCCTCAACTCCCCACCGATCCTACCCCAGACGGCCTCCCCTCCCTCCCAGGCCTGTCCACTGTGTCCTATAAAACCTCCTGTCCAGGACCGAGCCAACTCCCCTACACCCCATCCCCATCCCCCTCTTGGACCCCAGACGATCTCTCTAGGAGAAGCTGCACTCCCTGGATTTCAGAATGTGGCAATGCCTCACCTTCTCTTTAAACTCCCTAGGGCCCTCGGAGCTCAGCCTTTGGCTTCCCCACCCTGTTCCCCTCCTGGCTCCTGCTGTCTTCCAGGACCCCTCATCAGGCCTCTAGTCTCAGAAGTCCTTGGCCCTGGCCTCCCAGGCTTCCACTGCACTGACTCCCACAGTCACTGGCAGATGGCAGCCACCCGCTAACCCACCTGACACCTCTATCCCTCAGCCTCACCCTCAAGCTTACCCTCGCCCAAGACTGTCTCTCCTCCCAAACTACCCCTGTGCCTGTCCTCCTCCAGCCTCCAGATCATCTCCTAGGCCTCCCCACTGCAGCGGGCCTGGGGCCTTGTGGAGACTTCCCCCACCGAGCCTCTGCTTTCTGTTCGTCCATGGGCCCTCTGCTTTCGCATCCCTTCCTACCCAGCTAAATCTATGGTCTGCCGATCCTGTCACACTCTGCTCAGCGTCTGTGCTCTCTTGACCTGTGTCTGCTCCAGAATTAGATCCAACTGCATACCTTTTTCTCCGGGCCTACACCTGAACAGCTGAATGGGTACCAGGCAAAGGGGCTCCACTGTAAATTAACTTATGTCCTAGCTTATCCCGGGCCCCCCAGCTGCCTTGTTAACTCACTCCATCTCTCCAGTTAGCTCTTCTCCACAAAGGCTGGTTCAATTTCTCCATCCCCATCCCTGCCTGTCATCTTCCCCTGCCTTCTGGATCAAATGATGGCCCTGCTTCCAGTGTCTCAAAAAGGAGCCACATAATAGGATGCCTCCTCCACACTCAGGATCTAGACCTGCCTTTTCGGGGGCCCCACTCTTTCAATCATGCCCCATCTCCCACATGCCTAGGCATGGCTTTCCTCTCGGAGCTCAGACAGCACCACTGTCTCCTGCTTTTCAGAAACCCTCTCCTGCCTGCACACCTTCCCTAGTTACTGTCCAGGCTCTCTCCTCTCCTTCTCAGCCAAGCTTCTCGAGAGTTGACCACATGGATGAAGCTCAAAAAACACTGTGCTGAGAAAGGACTTACACAAAAGAGTGCATTCTGTATGATTCCATTTATATGAAGTTCTGGAATAGGCAAAACTCATCTACGGTAGATAAAAAATCACAGCAGCAGTTGGCCCTGGAGGAGGGATGAGGATGGACAGGGATGGGGCCTGAAGGGACTTTCTGTGGTGACGGGGATGTTGTCTGTCTTGACTGGAGGGCTTTGGGCGACACAGGTGCATGCTTTTGTCAAAGCTCACTGAATGGTACATTTAAGCTTTGTACATTTCATTCTATATAAATTTTACCTTAAAAAAAACCCCTTAAATACTGATCTCTAACTAATGAGAGGCTTACTGAAGTGTTTAGTGGGAAGTATACCGATGTCAGTATATGGCTGTGAATCTCCAAGGTCTCCAGTCCTGACCTGCCTGCACGCCAGGGTCTTAGATTTGTCACCCTATTGCACTCCACTTGGGTGCTCACAGACAACTCCAACTTGACACGACCCAAACAGAAGAATTCTCCATCTCCATCTCCTACCCCCATGTCCACTACATTTCCATAACCTGTCTGTTTAGCCTCCAAAATACACCAGGAATCTGTCACGGTTCCCCTCCACCCCATGACCATCTCTACCCCAGCCCCAGCCTGCCTCTATAGGCTATTCTCCACACAGCGGCCAGAGTGTGGGGTGTGTGTGTCTGTGTGCTATTGTTGTACACATATACACCTAGGAAGGGGAGTAAAACAAACATAACATAAAATGTGCCATTTTAGTCATTTTTAAGTGTAGATTCAGTGGCGTTAATTACATATATGATGTTGTGCAACCATCACCATTATCTATTTCCAAAAAGATGTTTTTAAATGCATACCTTACCTTCCCACTGCCATCATCCAAAACCCTTGACATCACATCTGGAGCCCCCAGCAGGACCTGCCTGCCCTCTGGACCTGGCTTGCACCCCGGCCCTCACATGGGCCACGTACTTCCCCTCAGGCCTCCCCTGCCTCCACCTGTCTCTGGTCCAGCATCAGTCTAACATCTGCAGTCTAACCTCCCCTCCTTGTAGAAGTCCCCAAGAGTCTTGTCACAGCATCACAGCAAGTCCCACCAGCCCTCCTCCTGGTCCTCCACAACCCTGACCCCCAGGTGTGGCTGTGTGTTTGCGGGCGTGGTTACTGGTGAACGAGCTGCCTCTCCCTCTGGCCCGGAGGCTCCCCAAGTCTGAGCAACACATCTGCTGCAGCTCTGCCTGAATCTCCAGTGTTGAGGACAGTTCCTGGCTTATATATGGACTCAAAAAGCATTTGTGGAGGGAAGAAAGGATGAGAGAAAGGGAGAGGGCCACCCTCTGACTGAGTAGATACAAGCGGGCCTGCTCAGGCCGAAGTTTGAGCTAACAGACAGCAGAAACGGCAGAACCAACAGGTGACCAGCCAGCAACTGGCTACTTTATGGAGCTTTCCTCCTCTGCCTCTTCCTGCCTCTGGACCCCTGCCTCTCCCCTTCTTGTCCCTTCTCCCTGCTTCTACTTTATTTCTCTCTTTCTACCCTTTTCACTCCATTCTTTTTCATGCTGTTTTCTTTTGCCCTCACATACAAAATCAAGTGTTTTAGGAATAAAATTTCGTATTTTCTGTTCTGATTTAATTTTACATTCATTCTTAGATAACTTTACAGCCCCCTTCCATAGCTAAAAGTTAAGTGCCATGCCTGACAGCCACAGCTATAAAAAACTCCCACTCCTGAACAGCCACCTCTTCTGCCTGCCCCCAGTGGCTCTGGCCTCCACCCCGTAGTGGCCCAAGCAAGGCGGCCAAGGGGCCTAGTTACTGGGAGCAGGGACTGACAGCACGGCTGGCTGCCCAAGGCTGGCTGAATCTTGGGGGGCATTTCCCTACTGGCTCAAGAGATTGTTTGGGTCAAAGTGGCTACTGCCAGGCAAACCACCCAAGGACTAGACGTACAGAGGGGAGAAAGGCCTCCCAAAGGGCCCGCCACCTGGAGATCCATTTCCTCTTTGTTTGGAGAGGGGAAGGCTGGGCCCAGGAAGGAGGAGGACACCTCTGCCTCTCCTCAGCTCACCGCTGATCCATGTCCTTCTAACACCTGCTCCTCTTTCCTCAGTGGCCCAGGCAGCAGTGTGGCCAGGAGGGAGCAGAGGGAAGGGGGCAAGGCTAGTGGCTGCAGCAGAGGGATCTGTGCTGCACTCACAGCACCACCCCCGAGCCAGATGGTGGCCCAGCCCTTGCCGGAAAAGAGTGGGATGCAGGCAGGAGAGGAAGAGGCTTGTGGCCACTGCGTCTCTCTCTCCCTTCTCCACACCACCCACCCGGGTAAGTGCCTAAGCCCAAGGCTTGCCAATGGGGTGGGAATGGGGGAGGGCACAGTAGCTTGGTCTTGGCGTCATCTCAGCAAAGTCTAGACCTTGGAACGGGCGAAGAAAGACCATGATCACTCTTCTGTAGTTTTCTTAGAGGGGCTTATAAGCAATTCTGACTAGAGCAAGGGAGGTTGAAGGCACATGGGCTGTCTGGACCTGGAAGGCTGGGGATAAGGTGGCAGCTCTGCTGCTACCCACAGCGGTAGAGGGTGGGCCTCCCACATGCAGGCTACAGCCTCACTTTAGGTGCTGCTCTGAGAGGATTCTGCTGATCCGACCGGGAAGCACAGGCGTGCAGTCAGCACTGCCTCTGCACAGCACTCATTCCTGTGATGCTGTTGCTAGCGCAAGGACAGACTCCACTGAAGGAGTTCCAGGCCAGGATGTGCTGCTGGGGCTGCTCTGAACAGGGCAAGGAGGCCCCTGAGGGGGCTGACAGAGACAGGCCATGCCTGCCCCCAGCCACGGCTTGTCCTCTCCAGGAGCTCACTCCCACCCCGCTGTCCACCCCGACCTTACCTTCCCCCTCCACCCAGCTGGCTCCTGGCCACACCCATTTCCTTCCCACAGCTATCAGAACAGGTGGCTCTGTCCCAGAGGAGAAAGGGGTGGCAGGCATGAATGCTGAGTTACCGAAGAGCAGACAGGTGGGCTAACGTGGCACGGAGCAGGCTTGGGGCATCGGCAAAGCCACTGAGACTGGTCCCTGGACCCTGCTTCTCCTTAAACATTCGGGAGGTTTAAGGTACTTGTGTAAGAACCCACATCCAGGGAGAGAAGAGAACAGTCTTCCTGTCTTTTCCCCATCACTGGGCAGTGACTTGGCTTAAATGCTAACACCTCTGGCTTCCTGGTCAGTGTGTCCTCACAGGGAGGGTCTTTTGTGGGTGGTGAGAAATGTTCTGACCCCACAAGGAAACCCCCAGTCTTTTGCCATGGTTTCAAACAGGCTAAATTATTTACCTGCCCTGAGCAACCAGGGCTGGAGATCTCCAGGAAAAAACAGCCTCCACCACGAAGAGTGGCCAGGATAGCCCTGCTTGCTACGAACCATCCTCAGCCCAAGCAGAAATGGACTATGAATAAGGAGAATGGGGATGGGAATCCTTGGGGTAAAACTGGAGACCTAGCTACTGGTTCTGGGTCCCCAGCTCCCTTGCTCCAGAATGAATCAGAATAAACGAAGACTTGGTCTCCTCAACTGTAAACAGAGGGTGCTCTGAGCTGCTCCCTGACTTCCATGAAATCTTAATGTGCTCCAGGCACTCAGACCCCCAGCAAAGTGCATGGGCAGGCATCTTCCTCTCAAGGCATCACAGCCTTGAGAGCCAGCCAACCAAAGGTCCTAGGCTGGGGGAGTTTGTTGTGTGGGAAGGACTGAGATGCCCACCAGGAAACTGGTGCTACCGTGTGCGGCTCTCCCTTGATCTCCGCCTACCCCACCCAGAGTCGTTCGGGTCCTGCTGCTCTAGTGAGCGTCTCTGGAGGCTGAAACCTGGGAGGCAGGGCCAGCACAAGAGGGGGATCCCCACAGCAGCCTCTCTCATCCCTGCCTGCCAAGCCTCCCTGCTTCTCGCTAGCAGAAACACCCAGGTGAGCTTCCCTGGCCTTAACCACACTTCTAAATACTGAGGAGCAACACTTACCTAACTGATCAGTGCAGGGATGGGTTGTTTCTAATCACGGATATAATAATCACGAGTGTACACGCCTCCTCAGAAAGCCCCCACACTCCAGGAGCGACTGCAAACGCACTGAATCATCTCCCCACACCGGCAGCTCCTTCCTTGGAATCTCACACTTACCTCTCGCAAAGCACACGTCCCACACCCACAGCACCTCATATCACAAATAGACCCCGACCTGTGAACAATTATTCTCACTCATCCCCCCGCCCATGTGGTCCAAACGGCTCCTGCTGCTGATAATCCCAGCTGCGGGCATGCAGTCACCACTCTCCACCCGGCCCAAGGGCAGAGCCCTGGGGGTCTACCAGAGACTTCTGTGGGTTACCGCGGAGGAGAGGGAGGAAGCTGACAATCCCACTTATTTCAAAGGCATGGCCCCAGCCCAGCTAGTATATTGGGGCACCCAGCCTCCATGGCACCAGAGAGAGGCTCAGGGGCTTGGCTGAGCATCCCACAGCAACTCAAAGCATCCCAACACAGCAAGGGTGGGGCTGGGAACCCAGGGTCCTCTGGGGGAGAACGCAGGCCAGTCTCGTGGAAATGGCCTTGCAGTGGCCTCTTGATGAGTGTAGGACACTGCCTCCATGTGGATGCTTGGCCCCCAGTCTGGGTCTCTACTCCAAGGTTGTTTCTTGGGATGGGTAGCTGCTCTGCCCCATCAGGCCCCAACTTACTGGAACGGAAGCCCAGGGGAGGCGGTTCCTGAAGCCCAGGTGGGAGGCAGTTTCCTGTCTCCCTTAACACCTTGCTCCCCTCACTGGCATCCCTCTCCAAGACCCACTGTCAGGGAGAGAGGCTGGCCAACGGCCAGGGAGACTTGCCTCCCTTTGGGCCCTGCAGCTGCTCGTGGCCCTCTCCAAATGAGCATCCACTGGGAAAAGTTGTCCGTAAGACTGTCGTTGACCCTCCCCCTAAGGCCATTTTTCCAGGTCAAACTTGGACCAGGTAAGAAAGCGTCTTCTACTCAGGACTGAGCCCAAGCTTTCAGTCCTTTCGCTCAGGACATCTGGGGCCAAGACTTTTTCTCTGCTACCACATCTGGGAGCCAGAATACAAGCCCTGGGAAGACACAGAAGCTGATGGCCAAGGGAAATGACCAGGAAAAGAGAGCTGGTAAAAAGGGGAACCGGGGAGGCCTGGGAAGGCAGGTGGGATGGAGGAAGACGGCACAGAGCTGATTACCTGGGTGAGATGAGGGTTGGGGTTGAACCCACACTGGTTGCAGACCTTGTTGTGACACTGGGTGCAGGTGTTGAAGTTTGGCTGGCTGGGGGTTGACGTGAGATCCGAGGTCTTACATATGGGACACAGCGTGCTGCTGGGAAGGGGGGCGATCTGGGGGACGGAGTAGGGTGATGTGGGGGTGCTGCCTCTGTCCGGTGACACAGAGGGGGACCGCCCTGATCTCTGCGTCCTGCTGTCTACCTGCAGCGTCCTGCGGGGGCCATCAGCCTCCTGGCCAGCTGGGCCCTGTGCCCTTGTCTCCTGGGGGCTCTCACGGCTGGGAGCAGGAGCAGAAGGCTGCTTCGGGGTTGGGGAAGCTGCTCTCTGGCTACCCAGGGGCTCCTTGGGGTCCAGTCTCCTGGAAACGCTGAAATGACATTGAAAATGACGATGTTAGAGATATACCTTAGAGAAGTCCCCTGCAGAGGTCTCCACCAACCTAGGTGACTCTGCCAAGCCCCGTTGCCACCCTCCTCTGCTGCCCAGTGGCATATCACAGCCCCCACTGGCCGAGTGCTGACTGACAAGTGTCCCCCGACTTGAACCGTCAGCACCAGGCCATGTGATCGGCTCATGAGTGTCCCCTCTTACATCCCACTAAAGTGCAGAGTCTGATTCAGTAGGTCTGGGGTGGAGTTTGCACTTTGAAGAATCTCTAAGGTACTCCAATAAAGCTGTTAAAAAAAAAAAAAAACAATCTCTAAGGTGATGCCTTTACTATAGTCTGCAGACTACACTTTGAAAACCAAGGCTCTAAACCTATACATTAGTAACACCTAAGCTGATTTTAAAATTTCTGACTCTCAGACTGCACCCCAGACAAATTACATGAAAATCTGTGGGGACAGGACCCTGGCATTACTATTTTTTTCCTCCCTAAGTGATTTCAACATGCAGCTAGTTTAGAGCTACTTCCCTGGCAGGTCTATTACATTCTGGCTTGTCCACTTCAGAGGCCGACCCCGGGCAGTTGGAGGTGAGGGTGGGGAGGCACTCCAATGCCCAGTTAATGCCATCTCCATTAACTGGCAAACTGTCAGGCTAAACTCAATGCCCTATATTCCTTCTCATTTGACCCAATTTCAGTTCATTTCTGCCAGTTTTCCAATTTGAAAAAAGCCAAGCACAAAAAGCCAAAAGCAATGCTTCATATTGCTTCCCTGAAATTCGATACTTGCTTCAGTCTATATTCATTTGGGTGGATACTGGCACCCAGGAGACAGGGCAGCCTGGCTGAGAGCCACTGCAGAGGCCCGGCCACAGCTGCCTGTGGAGCATCCTGGCCTGGCCCCTTCAGCCCCAGTGTTCCTGGTCCTTGTAGGGTCTGACTAATAGGAAGGGATTCTAAGTTTGCTGCCTTTATATGAAGACCATCTGCTTGCCAAAAAAATTCAGGAGCCAACTGTATGATGCCTTAGGACAAGCTATTTCAGAGGGGAGACGAAGAGCTTCCCTGGCGAGGCCCACTTCAAGACACTCTGCAGTCCTTCTTCCCTTCCGAGGAACTGCTGGGGAAGAGACACACCCTTGGTCTAATAAAGACTCTTCCAGGAAAAAGAAACACTGTTGAATGTCCATCAACCAACAACAGAATACACCCATCCATCCAGTCTCACAGACCTGCCACTTTCTTCTTCAGTGGGATAACCAGAGTCTGAGTCTAGCCCCTCTGAGCCACCTTTGCCACCAGCTGTGAGGCCCAGTCTGGTGGTGGCTGCAGCCATGTCTGGCCCACACTTGGAACCTGGGCTCTAGGGCCTTTCTGTAGACTAATTTCTAGGTATTGTAAAGAAATAATCCCACACGGCTAAATTCATAATTTCATTTTTTACTTAAATTATTTGGGGCTAGAATTTAAAAGCAGCCCTTGAAAGCCAATCAGAAACGGGCTTCCCTGGTGGTCCAGTGGTTAAGACTCCACGCTCCCAATGCAGGGGGTCTGGATTCGATCCCTGGTTAGGGAACTAGATCCCGCATGTAGCAACAAAGATCCTGTGTGCCGCAACTAAGACATGGCACAGCCAAATAAATAAATAAAAATTTTTTAAAAAGCTAATCAGAAGCTACGAAGAGCCCTTTATAATATGTGAAGAGACTGTAGCCCCTTCTCAGGCTGTGCAAGGTCAGTGGTTTCTCCTGAGAAAATTAGCAATTTCTACCGTGTTTGTTTTGCGTGAGGTGTGACAGGCAATCTTCCGTGTACACAGTGACTTTTTAAATTCAGTGTTGCATCACAATGTAGTCTTTCTGGGGACATTTTATGTGACACTTAGGGATCCAAATTCAAGTTAACTTTCAACTCAGCTGTGGTGACAGTGAATAAACAAACAATGCCCACTGCACCCAGCAAAGTCTGCACTTGGAAGGGCAACGCTCCCTGCACAGAGGCCTGATGTGTGTTCACACATCATACGGTGACTGTAGTTGACACCTGGCAATCACAGTACACGCCCATGAGCCCTTCACTCTCCTGTCTCCTGGATGATTCCTCACACCTCTCCTTGATCTGCAAGCCGCCAGCATGTCCCTCCCTCTCCTTGCTGTAACTGACGACTTGCTCACCATCTCGCAGGGAAAGCGGGAGCCACTGGAGGGGAATTTGTACATTTAAGGCCTCTCGGCGTCTGTCCCACTGTGTTTGCCTGTCTCCTGTTCCCAAGGCCCACTTCTCACCTTCACAAATTCTCCCCTCTCCTTCATCGTCCATGTTTACCTCTCTACTTGGATGATTTCAATGGCCATACAAACATGTGTCTCCCATCTTGAAAAAGAAAAAAGAACTTTGGCCCACTTTCCCCCTCAGCTATGCCTCATTTCTCTGCTGCTCTTTACAGCAACACTGCTTGAAAGAGTGGTCTCTACTCACGGCCTCCAGCTCCTCTCCTCCCTTCCTCTCAACCAATACAGCCTGGCTTTTGCCCATCCTTCCACAGAAATCTCTCAGGTGACAGTCACCAGTGGCCTCCACATCATCAAATCTGACAGTCGCTTCTCAGTTCCTCCTCCCACCTGATCATCCCCTGACCAGCAGCGGAACTTGAAAGCACTGAGCATTCCATCCTTCCTGAAATAAGCTCTCCACTGGCCTCCCGGAACACCACCCTCTCCTGGGCGACCTCCTCTCTCCTGGCCATACCTTTCCAAGCTCTTCTGCAGGTTCTTCCTCGTGTCCCAAACCAGGGACCCCACTTCCTACACTGCAGGGACTTAGCTTTTGTCCACACAAGCATTTCACAAGTGTACACAAACCCCTGAGGTTCAAGACCCACCCAGACTCAAGGCTTTAACTCTCACTCCCCACTGATAACTACAAATGTGTGTCTGGCCCAGACCCCGCCCCTGAGCTCCTCCCTTGGCTCACTGCCAACTCTACATCTTCACTGAGATGTCTTACAGGCACCTCAAACTTGCTGTGTCCAAGCTGAGCCCCTGATCTTCCCACAAATGTACCCCTCCTCATCTTCCCCTTGGAGTCTCTGACTCCCTTCTCTCAGCCCATGTCAATCATCAGTAAATCTTGTGGGCTTCAGCGTCTGGCCACTTCCTCTGCCTCCTCGCTCCACCTGTCAATCACTGTGCCCTCTTTTTTTTTTTTGCACAAGCTGGGTTGCTCCCACTTGCCCCTCTATGTGGCAGTCTTCACCATGCGGCAGCTGGGATAATCCTTTACGTACATAAATCAAACCACTTCCCTTGTCTGCTTAAACCTTCCTTTCCCTCCCACAGGAAAAGCCAAAGGCTTTACAATGGTCTGTGAGGCCCCATGAGATTTGGGCCCTTTCCCTCCAGCCTCATCTCCTACTATCTCTCTCTCCCTGTGTCCACTTCCCTTACGCCAGGCCCACTCCTGCCTCTGGGCATTTACGTCTGCTGGCACTTGCGCTCTCTCGAGTCTTTGCTCTGGTGGCATCGTTTTGGAGACACTTCCTGGACCACCCTATTTAAAATGCAGCTTCCATCCCTCCTGCCTCTTTGTTCCCCATGGCACTGAGCGCCTTCCGACTCATCATATACTATGTATGTTGCTTCTGTGCACCCTCTGTGGTCCCTGCATTAGCCTGCCAGCGCTATGCGGGCAGGGCCTCTGTGCTTTCTCCACAGCTGCACCCCGGAGCCTAGCACAGTGCCCGGCACGTGCTGGATGCTCAAGACATGTTTCCTGGATGGATGGACTGCAGTCACATCACGACTCAGAACATTAAAATGTGGCCCCAAAATGTGTTCGAGCTGAGGAGACATGGCATGTGACAGGTATGCACTCAGCCCTCCGCTGGATCTGACCTCATGCAGGACAGAATGACAGGAACAACACCCGGAGTCCTCTCTGGCCAGGGGCTGCACCCCCAGTCCCACCACATAGAACACTCCGCTTGACCACGGCGATGGTGATACTAATCGGGCCCTCACCATGAGCACCACATGTGCCAAGCACCTGTCACATATTAACTCCTTTAAGCCTCATAGCAAATCCATGCGGTAGGATCCAATTTGCCTATTTTATAGACAAGGAAACTGCCACACATAGAAGTTACGGAACTTGCAAAGCTATTATGACCTGTAAGTGGTGGCACTGGGATTCCAATATCAAGGCCACCAGTCCATGTCCCTAACCATGTCCCACACCACCTCTGGGAGAGCATGGTGAGGCTATGGAGGGGTGGGAAGCACTGCAATTTGGATTCTTTGGATTTTTTCTTTCTTCTGAAGAGCTGTTTAAGTGGAAACTCCCTCAGAAGCGGCCTGACATTTTGCTTCTCACTGTAGCCCAGGCCCAGCACCATGCTGGGCACTGAGTGGACACTCAATAAGTGTAGATGCAAAGTAAACAGGAAGTCATATGGCAGTGCAGTGAGCTCACGGAGTGGGGCTGAGCTAGGGCAGTGATGTTACTTAGTTATGACCACTTCCCCTGGAGTTTGGCCAGCAACGCTGAGAGACACATAGAGAAAACCACGTTCATTCACTCATTCATTCGAGCATTCAGTCATTAGCAAAGATTCACTGACCCCTGGAATGATAGTTCCAGGCCCCGTGATAGGTACTGATGGCAAGAATGGATTATATCTCTTACAAAGGAAGGTGGGCCCACAGGTGTTCGTTGTATTGCTAACCTTTACATCTTACACATATTTTATCAGTGTTTTTATATCCTCTATAAATACCTATTCAATATTTAACTAAAATAAATTTTTTAAAAAAGTGAATCAGACAGGGATCCAGTCTTCTGGGAGCCTCCAGTCCAGAGAGGAGACAGATGTGCAAACAAATCACTGTAAGACACCTCCACACAGTCCAGGGAAGGCAGAAGTCTGACAAGGCTTTGAGGACTAGGAGACATCTAAACCAGGTCTTAATGGATGGGCTGTTCTCCCCAAGGTAAAGGGCAATCGAAGCAGAGGGGAAAGCACTTGCAACGGCCCAGAGGCCTGACAAGGCGTAAGTCAGTGCTATTCTCAGCACCTAGAACAGCTCCTGGCAACAGTGTGCACCCAACTACCAGAACTACCTGGGAAGCTCAGAGCTAAAATAGGAAGGGCCAGGGGAGCAGGGCCTCCGAGCTTTTCAAACAAGGGAGTGCTCCAGCTCTGCGTCAGGGAGATGGTGGAGGTAGGGAGACAGTGAGAATAAGGCAACAGCCCAAAAGATAGTCCAGGGACCAAGAGGGAGGGAAGGCTCAGCAGGGGTATTCTGACCTGGGGTCTAGGGAGGAGTGGTTCTTTTGATTGAGACGGAGGATCCAGGGAGAGAAGCCAATTGGTGGGTGGAGGCTGGGGAGTGAAATGGCAAAATCACTAGGTTGAGTTTGGTTTCGCTGAGTTGGTGGTCTTCGGGGGGCATCCAAGGAACATCAGGAAATGGGTCGGAGCTTGCGGTCAATTCAGACAAGTCTAGATATTTTTATCTGAGAGAGTTAAGGGTGCAGTTCACAGGCGAGCCTCAGGGGATAAAGATCACATGGAGAGCAGTGGTCCAGAAAAGATTTGTGGGGAGCATCAACGTTAACGGGAGCAGAAGGGGTATCAGAAACAGAGAGGTCAGAGAAAGGAGAACAACAAGAACACAACCCCCAGGGTCAGAGAAGTTCCCATAAGGAGGAGCATTCAACAACATGCTCCTGAGTCTACGTCCCTGAGGGCTGAGAAGCCTCAGAAGCTCTGAAGGAAAAGGCCACACCCACGAGGGCCATGAGCCCTCTCCCACTCAGTCCCCTATCCTCAGGACAGGCCAGCTCTCTATCCTTCTGACCACAAGGGCCCATCCATGGCCAGAGATCCAGATTTGTGTGTGACACTCTACTGGACACAAGTCCCAAGGGGGCCAGGGTTGGAGTAGCTTAGGGCCTCCTGGGGAGGGCAGAGGAATGCCCTCCCCAGGAGGCCCTCCTTAACAAAGGTCTCCACTGGGCACAGAAGGGAGGGAGGGAGGGAGGGAGGTGTCCACAATCGGGACCCAGCCCAGCCCCAGGGAAGACCTGGCTTCATGGATATGGCTCATCAGTAGTGAGAGCCCTGGAGGCCAGTGCTCCTCTCAGCAGCCTCCAGGAGTCCTGCTCCTTGAGGAGGGCTGGGATGAGGACAGGTGAGCAGGAGGGGAGAGGGACACTGCCGTAAAGTGGAAAAGACACAGGAGGACAGGCAGGTGAAGAAGGAGGGAGAGGGCAGAGCTATGAAGGAGTGGCTGGAAGACAAGCAGTGGAAGACTAAAAATGCCTTATCCAGGATAGATATTTTAAAAAGATGGCCAAGAAAGGTAGAGGGTGTAAAAATTGCTCTATTTCTACCAGGTTTCCTCCCTTTCAGCATTTAAGGCTACTGACTAATCAGAAACAAGTCTTAAAGCTAGCTAGCAGGGCAGGAAGGAGCCCCCGCCACAAGACCAATCCCGTTGGCCTCCCCACCAGCTCTCCTCAGTACCCCTGTGGCCTTCTGTCCCATACCATGATCACTGCTGGGAGGAATAATCCAGTCAAAAGCTGGACTCCCCTCTGTCAGAAAC
Organism: Tursiops truncatus; assembly: GCF_011762595.2. NCBI lineage: Eukaryota > Metazoa > Chordata > Mammalia > Artiodactyla > Delphinidae > Tursiops > Tursiops truncatus. The sequence goes on along the minus strand of NC_047043.1, from coordinate 64,426,483 downwards.
TCCCAAGAGAGGCATGAGGCCGACAAGCTCCAGTGACCAAAGATGCTCAGACACCAGGTTTGTCCATAAGGGCAGGGCCACCAGGGAGAGCCGTGGCTGCCTTAGTCCACGTGGGAAGGAGCCTGGAGGCCCTCTGGCGGCTGCAGTCAGGGAGGGCCTGCTCAGGCTGGGCAGACTGGCAGGAAAAGCAGGAAGAGACCGTGTGAGCTCCCAAGGGAAAACTAGGCCGGGGTCCACATGGCAGCATTCTAGAGCATGCCCCCCGCCACCTCCAGTTGAATATTTGAAAGAGAAATATTTCACACAAATAAATGGCTGCCTTTGCTCACCAGGAGGGGAGTGAATTTAAAGAAACTGTTTTTCTAAGAGCAGCCGGAAGAGTTCCCACAGCTTCAAACAAGGTTTTGATAAATTCTTGGCTGACCTTTCTATAACAGGCAATTATGGCCAGGAAGATGCTATGGGAGGATTTCTCCTTTAAGGTCCAGGCCAGGAAGGACCTCTAGGCCAGCCCAGCGGCCCCCATGTATCCAGGCAGAGAAGCAGGGGCTGCAGAACGGTGGGCACCAGGATCTAGGTCCTGGGTCCTGGAGCAACTCTCTCAGGAATGGATGGGAGAATTCAGAAAGTTTGAGTTTAAAAAAAATGCCAGTTTTCACACAAGAAAACATTTCTTGACCTGCTTAGCTTTCAGGCCAGTGGCCTCCTGCCTTTTTGATCATGGGTCCCTGGTAGGGATAAGAGTTGCTGCCATCAGACACAGCCCCAGGGAAGCTGGAAGCATAAGGGGAGACACCAGCAGGAGGCTGAGAGCAAGATGGGACCCAGGCCGTAACTGTAAGGAAAGCAAGTCCTGGCTACCTCATTCCCCAGCCTTGAGGCCTATCTGGGTCCACTAGGTTGAGAGCATTTCTCAGGACAATCTGATTTGGCCTTGGTTCCCTTTAGGTCCAGTCAGTCTCCAGAATCCAGAACAAGGATGGGAAATAAAGGTAACTTTCCTCCAACCCCATTAATTGGTAGAGACTGCCTGGAGGGCTGGGTTTGAGAAAGATCAGTGGGAAAGATTGTTGCCACCAATTAGAAAGGTCTGTCATGAACCCAGGAGTAGGGCACATAAGCGCAAAGGCCATGAACTTGTCATCCATGATGCAGAACCAAACCAGACCCTCAGACCTGCCTCAAGTGATACCCAGCTTCCAGGAGTGTCTCATTCAGAACTGGGCCAGACCCACCTCGAGTCAAATTCATCCCCCGAAAGAGACCAGAGGATGCATGTAGTGTTTACTTCTGACCTTTCCCTTGGTCCCATTTTCACCTCCAATCTGTGGTCTTCCCAGAGTCACAAGAGCTGTGTGTGGGCATCAGTCAGCTGAACCATCAAATGCCATAAGCTCGGTGTAACTCTGAAGGCCGAATGTCTCTTGCACTGTGGTGCTTGTGTGAACCATGGCTCACCTGAGGGCAAGCGAGTGGTAGATGCCATCCCCCTTAGGACTCTGTTGAGGGGTTACTAGTCCTCTAGTCATAGCTTGCCCATTCATGTCTTATGGAGTGTATCTCTAGAAATTTTTATTCATTCATTCATGTTAAAAGAGCTCATAGGAACCATGTTCCCTAGTTCTTGAAAGTCCGAACATACCTTTGTGGTCATTATCTGAACAACAGCTTGGCTGGATGTAAAATTCTCAGTTGACAGTTCCTTCCCCTGAGGACTTTGCAGGTACAGCCCCTGTGTTTTCTAACTATGACTGTGGAGAGCTCTGGGCCAGCCCAATTAGTTCCCCTTATAGGTATACTAACATTTTCCTCTAGGTGCTCTAGAACTCTTTTTTCTTTTCTCTTTGAAGTTTAGTAACTTAATATTCCATATCTATTTTTCCTGAAATTCAGTATGTTCTCTCAAACTAAAGATTTATGTGTTCCTTTACTGCAGGGGGGAAACGTTTTCTATTAATTATACCTTTGAATATTTCTCTGTTCCATTTGTTTTGTTCTCCTCTCCAGAGATACCAATTACACCTACTTTAACTTTCCTTTGTCTTTCCATTGTTCAGGCTGCTGGCAGCCCATGGTTCCCCTCCACTCCCCCACCCCGAATCTGCTCAACTCCTTGAGCAACTCCACCTCCCTAGTAACTTCTTGGCATCACACAGGGTTCAGGGACACTCCTAAACATCCCCACATATAGTGGCTTTGCTAATCAGTCCAAGAAGGTGGTTCTTGGGTTTGGCCCTCTGGACTCTGACCTCCCTGCCCTAGCTCCACAGAGGCAAATTTCCCTTTCTGTAGCCCTCCCTCATCAGAACTAATTTTCCCTGTGTTTGGAAACCATTCTTTGTTCATTGCATTCCTACATATAGGTGTTCCTTAGTTTTGTTGAAGAGAGTTTTCTGTTTCTTTCTTTTTTTTTTTTGCGGTACGTGGGCCTCTCACTGTTGTGGCCTCTCCCGTTGCGGAGCACAGCCTCCGGATGCGCAGGCTCAGTGGCCATGGCTCACAGGCCTAGCCGCTCTGCGGCATGTGGAATCCTCCCAGACCGGGGCACGAACCCATGTCCCCTGCATCGGCAGGCGGACTCTCAACCACTGCGCCACCAGGGAAGCCCGTTTTCTGTTTCTTATGCTTCTTGCAGTTTTTGGTTAGTTCAGTAAGGAGACTGAGCAAAGAGATGCTTTTAATTTATCGTATTTAACCAGAAAGACATTTTACAACACAAAACAAATGCCATTTTCTGGCTTTTCACCTGTGCAAGTTCTAAGTTTTCTAAAGCATGGTTCCTTTATAAATCTGATTTAAAACTTTAGATCTTATCCTTAAGAAGAAGAAAAGTACACATTCATAAACATTTCTGTTTGCTCTCAGAAGGCATTGGACCTCCTGAAGCCCATGGAGTCCAAACTCCTCAATGGCTGGTCTGGGCCTACCACACCAGCCTGTCTCTCAAGCATCACCCACACGTCCCCTAACACAAGCCCTGCCTGAGGCCTGGGAGCTCCCCAACAGGCCAGGGGCTTTCCTGCATCCACGCCCACAGGCTCTCCAGAGGGCTGGCTGAACACTTCCACAGCACCATTCCAACCTGACTTCTGGTGTGGAGCCTCCTGGGGTCTCCCTCCCTATGCATCCCCCTCTGGCCTGGTCCCAGTGCTGCCCCTGCAAGGCACTATCTGTTTACAGTGTCCCTTAGGTCAGACTGAGCACCCTATAAGGGCAGAGATTCCCCGAATCTAATGTGGGTGCAATCCCTGTTTGCCAGTCAAAGGAAGCAGAAGTTCACACAGGTTGTTATAAACAACTGACGAAAGATAATTTGTAATTAGGCAAGATTTATAGGAAATGACTCTGGTAGGGCTCGAAAGCAACTTCTTATTTTAGGTGAATTAAACAGTCATATTTATATCAATCATCTTTTACAAAGGTCTGGTTCAGCCAATTACCACAAATTCCAAGGGGAAAGGATTCAAAGACTGGGTTTTACTACAGTGCATAGAGGAGCTGGCTTCTTTAGCTAGAACTTAGTAGGAGGGGAGCATTACTGCTTTTAGGGCCCTAATGCCTTTTTCCCACTTATTCATCAGACTTGGGTAAAGCTCATCAGTAGGAGATTCCTGAGGGAGCCAGGAGAGGTGAGGGCCCACGCTGGGAGCCAAGAGGGCCAAAGGAAGGAAGAGGAGGCAGGCAGGTGGCAAGCCCAGAGTCACCGCCCAGAGATGAGACCCAGGTCAGCAGCTCCTCAAAGGCTCTCCCCGTCACCTCCTAGGCTTTCCAGCTGGCCTGACCTGGGACACCAGAGGAAACAAGGCCCCAACCTTAGGGACTCTTCTTCCCTTTGGGCACCCTTCTTCCCTTTGGGCACCATGAGGACTGAACCCAGGATGCTGACATTCATCTGGGCAAATCCCAACACATCCCTGTACTAAGACCTACAGCATATATAGCATTTGAATTTTAAGGCACCCCCTGGCCTTTTCCAGCCTGTGGTGACCAGGGTACCCTTCAATGGCACCTCCAGGCCCGCCACATACCCCCATGAACTCCCCTCCCAGGCTCAGCTTTCTGAGGGCACACATGGTGGACAGGCAAATTCTTAGCCCCCTCTCTACAGCCTTCTCAAGATCTTTGGCCCCAGGCCGGCCCTTGATTCTCATTTACCAACCCTGTCTTCCAGGAGTGCCATGGTTCCCAGGTGTGGCCCAGGAATTCAGCCCAAGCCACCGAGGTTCCTACCCCCACCCAGCCCCAGGCTTGCAGACATCTGCATGGGAACCCCACATAGGGACAACTTTGAGCTGCGAAGTGTCCCAGTTTTCTGGCTCAGGGAGAGGACTCTTAAAGCTAGGAAGCTCTAATCAGGAGTCAGGAGTCATTACATAAAGCTGAGCCAGCTTTTCCCCTGCTTCTCACTCCAGCAAATTCTACTACTACAGCCTTTTACCAAGGGGAAAGCACTATGCTTGTCAGCTCTCTTCCAAATTCTGCTGAAACCAGGAGATAAGAGAAAACTGCAAGTCTTTGTGACAATGGAGGCAGTAGGCCCCACTCTCTCCACTCCAACCCCAACATGGCAGAAGCCAGGACTCTGGCTCAGAAAGCTTGACAAGCTTCTGCCCTGTCTTCAGACCCAGTGCAGTGGATTCAGCCGTCAGCCTGTCCTCAGGGACTGCCGGGACACACCCTCAGCCACAAAGATGGCTGAGGACCTGCTCCATGCCCGCCCCGATCCAAGCACTGAAAGGAAGATGGGGGCCAACAATGCAGTTAGTAAGATAAGCCAGTGCCTGCATCATTAATACGTGAACTGGCTGAACACCTGCCGTGCACAGGGTACTGGGCTGGACCTGAAAAAACCTCAAGTGTATGAGGCTTCCCAGAGCTTGCCCTTCCAGACTTGCAGGGAAACCCCACCTAGCCTGAGGACCCCTTAACTCCCTTCTCATGGAAAGCCAAGGGGATCCAAAAACTATGTCTATTGTGTATTTGGGGGGAGAAAGAAACACCAAAGTAACGTCTGCCCACTCCATGTTAAAAACCTCTCTGTCCAGAAATCAGCCCTGCTCTTTTTTTTAATTTAAAATTTTTTTAACTTTTTTTTTTTAACTAGTAAGAGCTTGCTTGCTTTTTACGTTTCTATACAATAAGGAAAAACTTATCTGTGACCCAAAAATGGTAAAAGAAAATTGTGACCGAGGATCATCCATGGTCCTTGGTTTCAGCTGAGTGAAAAAATAGAAGGGGTTCCATCCCTACTCATCTCCCAAAGTCACCCTGTCGGCGCTTGCCCTTCTGTCACTTGCTCCCACAGCCCAGGGCACAGTGCTGGTTCTTGCGCAGGGCTATTCCAACCGCTAAAGAATGCTGCCTTTGGACAAAGGGCCTGCAGCACCGGAAGTAACAGGTAATGAAATGAGGAGGAAAGCCTCTGAACAATACCTCTGCCTTGCAATTTCAAATTTATGACAATCAAGAGAACTCAAAGCAAGTGTTCTCACACACAAAACTTTACCATACACAAAATAATTAGAACTTAAATGTGCAGACATGTTTGTGTGGTGGGGAGGGGTGGGGGATTCGGGGACTCCCAGAAGGAGAAATGGATGTGGGCTGGCACAGGTAGAGAAAACTCTGGAGGAAGATGCGGGGAAGGGGACAGGCTTCCAGAGAGCAGTGGGGGCAGTCTGCCTTTCCTCCACACTGGGTCACCACTTGGTCCTCAGAGCCTGGCACAGGGCCTGGCATACAGGGGGACTCAGTAGTTGTGGACTGAATGGCCGATGGCCTGGGGTGAATGATTAGGGAATCGGCGGTCCTGTGTGGTGGTGACGGACACAACCAGGCTTGGAAGATAGTAAATGTGTTGCAACAATCCTGGAGCCACAAGACTTCTGAGGCTGATGAGAGACAGTCTGGGGGCAGAAAGGACTCTGAAGTCCAGGACAGAGATACCAGGGTAGGCCCTGTTCAGGAGTTTCACTCAGAAAGCCCATTTGGGGACTTCCCTGGTGGTCCCCAGTGTTAAGACTCCGTGTTTCCACTGCAGGGTGCACGGGTTCAATCCTAGGAACTAGGATGCCACCTGCGGTGCGGCCAAAAAAAAAAGAAAAAAGAAAGTCCATGAGGCAGCTGCCACAATCGCACAAGCCACACTGCGCCAAGTGCTCACTCTTCCCACCTCCGAAACAGGTGCAAGGGAAATGCCACCAGCCCCATCCATGTTGCCACCCCACCCTGGATACACTCGGCCTCTGCCTTCAAAGCACTCTACAATGGGGTCCTCCCACCCGCAGTCTCCTCTTTTTGCACTGCCTTCAGGCAGGGAGTCCTGAGGCTCCTCAGCTGACCCTCACTCCTCCCAGCTTATGCTCTGCTCTCTTTCTAGAAGGCCCTTTCCTTAAACTCCAAGTCAACTTCAAAACCCAGCTCAAGCACCCTGCCCTCTCTGGGACCTTCCCCAGAGTCCCCTGTCCCCAGAAACCTGCTGTAGACCTTCCTGCAGACTCCCACAGCCTCACACAGGGCAGCTCCCTGAGGTGCTTGAGGGCAGCTCTTTGGCCTCCCTCCCTGCCCTACCTGCATGCAGCACAGGACTAAACACCCAAGCCCAAACGGGGTCTGTGCTAAGGAAGTGTTGATCTAGTGAATGCAGTTCTTTACAGGGCTTGTGAAAAAAACCAGAATGACAAAAAACGACATCTCAAGATGGTAAATGAGACTCAAGATTCCAGCAGGAAAAACATGCCCTCTTCATTAAAGGAAACTGTAAAAGGAAAGCCACCCACCACCCTTCCAGCCTTCAACAGCACTGTGCCCACTGTTCCACCTTCCCTGTCAGCCTAAAATGTACATGGATGGAGGCTCTTTTTCCTTTTTTGCCAACTCCGCAGTCTTTCCTCTGTGGTTCTCTTGCCCTTCACTTCTGAGGGATCTAACTCAGAACGAGAAATCTAATATCTACCTGTGGCACTTTGGTTCCTGAGCCTCCCTCTCCCTTAGACTGTGAGGGCCATGAATGTGCTGTGGGTTCCTTTCTAGATCCCTCCTGTTGGAGTTTCACCTATGAGTCCCTCAGGGAGCTTTGCCTGCCACTGGTGGAGATTTCCCAATAACATGAGAGGCTAGGGAGGCCTCCTGCAGGAAGTGCTCCCTCACCCTACCCCTCTTCACCCCATGTGCCTATTCCTTCCTCCTGCTTGAGGAGATGACCCTCACACACCCCAGTGCCCAGACTGCCATGGGGTAGCTAACTCTCTTGCAAGGCCCCCTGGGCCTGGCCTAAGGCCAGAACCTTCCATCCAAGGAGCAAAAGTCCCTTTCAGGTGGGACCCTTGACCAGGAGAGGTCCTTCCTCGGGCTGACCACCAGGAGCTCCCTTCCCTACTCTCTTCCCCTTCCCAGGGCTCAGCATCTGACCAGCAGAGGCTCAGGGATGCCCATGTTCCTACCTGAAACATGTTCACATGTCCGGAGTGTTAAACTCAGCTACCTGTGCTTAAAATCCATTAAGACAGATGCACTCAAAAGGAAAATATGAGTCTGAGGGTGGTGATTAAGACCCAAGAAAAAAGCCTGATGAGACGCTGTGTGACTGTGCATGCACATGTGTGAGTGTGGGGCACTAGTGTGTGCTCCTGTGTGTGCAGTGCATTGCACGCGCACGTGTGTGAGCACATCAGCACATGTATGACCACACTTTTCATGGCGCATGGAGTTACAGCCCTGAGTAATGAGTAAGACCCTGTCCAGGAGGTCTGCTCCCAAGGGGAAGGGCAAATGCCCTGAGGGACTAGCCCAGCCCTGCGTCCCCGCCAAGAGTGCCCAGGCCAGCCTAAGCCAACAGAGCGACGAGGGTCATCCCAGTCTGAGGAAGAGCAATGCCAGGTGCACAGTAGGCACTGAGAAAAACATTAGCTCTTTCCTTCCTCCCTTCCTTCCTTCCCTGGCTTACAGCAAGGGGAGTGGGCAGGAAGCCTGGGATTCTGATGCCAAAATCTTCAGGGAAGTGGGAAGTAATGAGAGGTCCAGCCAGCAAGGCCGAGGGAGAGAAAGTGGTAGAACCATATGGCCTGTGGCTGACAAGAGAGGAAGGACCAGGGTCTGAGGGCCAGGCTCATGCAGCCCCAAAGGCCCCCTGGCCAGGAGGGACATGCGAGTGAGTGTGGGTCTGCAGAGCCCTGCCGAGGGGCTGAGGGGACTGCTGCAACCTCAGGCATAGCCAGGCTCTCACCTGGCAGAAGGTGGGGGCAATGTCTGAGAAGGTGCTGGGGACCCAGGATAGTTTGGGATGACGTGGACAGAGCACGTAGTGAGTGCAGATCCAAATGCAAGCTGGGGAGACAAAAGGGGTTAAGGTTACGATGGCAGCACAAGTGTGAGGCTTCACCGAACATTAGATCCTTTTTATCAAGAGCTCCAGGGTGCCTGGCACTGGGCTGCACTGCAGATGTTGGTTACCTAGCAGTGAGCAAGGCAAACAAGGCCACTCGTCTCATGGAACTTGCCTTATGGTGCAGAGACAGGCAAAGACCAAGAAGACAAATGGATAAGCCTGACTCGTTCAGAACAATACAAATGAGGAAGGAGGGGGATGACCCTCAGAAGAGGGGACACCTGAACAAAGCCACGCAAACACCCTGGGGCATGGGAGCAGACCCTGCTTCTGGACTCCTTCCCGAGCCTCCGCACCTCATCCCAGTGCCTGTCTACATGTCTTTGCTCTACCTGTCCACCAGGCTGCTAAGACTCAAGGATCCCTGCTTTATTCATAACAGCCAAAAGGTGAAAACAACCCAAAAGCCCATGGTGGATGGGTAAATGGATACACAAAATGTGGTATATACATACAATGGAATGTTATTCAGACTTAAAAAGGAATGGAGGGACTTCCCTGGTGGCTCGGTGGTTAAGAATCCGCCTGCCAATGCAGGGGACACAGGTTCGAGCCCTGGTCCAGGAAGATCCCACGTGCCGCAGAGCAACTAAGCCTGTGTGCCACAACTACTGAGCCTGTGCTCTAGAGCCTGTGAGCCACAACTACTAAGCCCGCATGCCACAGCTACTGAAGCCCACGTGCCTAGAGCCCATGTTCCGCAATAAGAGAAGCCACCGCAATGAGAAGCCCACGCACCGCAAGGAAGAGTAGCCCCCGCTCACCACAACTAGAGAAAGCCTGCACGCAGCAGCAAAGATCCAACGCAGCCAAAAATAAATAAATAAATTTATAAAAGAAAAAAAGAAGCCAGACACAAAAGGCTACATATTTTATGATTTCATTTGCATGAAATATCTAGAATAAGTAAATCAATAGAGAGGGAAAGCAGACTACTAGTTGCTAGAGGCTGGGGGAGGAAGAAATGGGGAGCAACTGCTTCATGGGTATGGGGTTTTCTTTTGGGGTGAAGAGAATGTTTTAGAACTAGATGGAGATAATGGTTACACACATAAATAAAATAGACACATGCACTTGGAAATTCATCTTGGGACGATTTGTGACAGCAAAGCTCAGGAAACAACCCCAAAGTCCTCAGTAGGAGTTGGCTGAATAACACTGTGGTCCAACAACATAATGGAATTCTCCACAGCTGTGAAAAGGGATGAGGAAGGTCTCTGAGGACTGCTGTAGGATGATCCTCAGGATCATTGTCAGGGACAGAATTGTTAAGCCTAGGATATCTTATTGTGCTACAGTTAAGGAAGCTAGAGCAAACCAGGGAGGCCAGTGTAGGCCCAGTCAGAGGCTAGTGGTCCGAACACCAGCCACAGGGTGTTGCACAGACCCCTCACAGGGTCAAAGCAAACTGGTGCTTGTTGCTGGGAAGGAGAAGCTGCTTCGTGGATGTACCAGGAAAGGGAAGCACCTAACCCAAAATGAAGGGGTTGTTGGGGGTGGGGGCCTCTGCACTCGCTGGGAGCTGGCAAGGTCAGCTGAGCACTTTTTTGGGCTGAGTCAGATCTTGAGTTTCAGCACAGAGTGACAGTATGGCTCACCAAAAACCTGCTAAAAGAATGGCCAACAGAAATCTATCTCCCTGGGCCTTCAGAGCTACTGGTATCACTGTAGCGAATGGCTTCTGGGCTGTCTCCAGCAGTGGAGCGGGGTCCACTCAGCACTCCTCACACAAGGCTCACTCCTGGAAAAGGCTCTGGTTACTTGCTAATTCGGTAATCACGATGCATCCTAGCAGGCCTGTGTTGTCTAGGGTGCCAATCTAGACAGGTAACTCCTGGGACTTCCCTGGTGGTCCAGTGGTGAGGAATCCGTTGTGCAATGCAGGGGACGCTGGTCCGATCCCTGGTCAGGGAATTAAGATCCCACATGCCGCGGGGCAATTAAGCCCATGCGCCACAACTACAGAGCCCACATGCTCTGGAGCCCACGTACCACAACTAGAGAGCCCGTGCACCACAACTACTGAGCCCGCGCGCCACAACTAAAGAAAAGCCTGCACACCGCAATGAAGAGCCTGTGCACCGTGACGAAGAGCCCACACGCCGCAGCAAAACATCCCACGTGTCGCAACTAAGACCCGATCCAGCCAATAAATAAATAAACAAATAAATAAATAAACAAACAGACAGGCAACTCCTGTGATACACCCTGTGCAGTTGGGAAGAAGGAATCAGGCTAAGCTGGTGGCATCTGCTTACAGGACCACACAGACACTACAACTGGCCCCACAGGAGGAGGAATCCACTGAGGTTACACACAAGCCAGGCAGCACACCACCTACAGGCAGAGATGAGGCTGAGTCACAGAGGAAAGGGCACTTCCTGTGACAGCTCAGAACAAGGTCTCCAGGGCTAGAGCAGAAGAAGAGAGCAGTGGAGTAGCACCTGTGCCGCTCAAGAGTTCCCAGGCTGTTGGTTCTGGAGGAGCCAGCAGAGGTGGGGCACGACTCTATGGGCCCAGCCCCTCCAGTGGGTGTGGAAGGCCAGGCCCCAGCTGCCCAGTGAGAGGCAGGTATATGAGCAGCTAAGCAGGGCAGGCCAATCTGCTGATTGAGCACAAAGCTCTGGGAGCAACTTGCCCCACCCACAGAGCAGCTACCCCTCACAGGAGCTGCAGGGGTGTGAGAATCCCATGTGCTGTGCCTCTGACTCACAGGATACCTCTTCTTTCACTCTGCACATGAGAAAGACCTGTCACTAATGAAAGAGCCAGAGGTCCGTGGACAAAGAGCCCTTGGCTCCTGCCCCCAACCCCGTCTCACCCAAACACAGTGACTAATTGCAGAGATCTCAAGTTGAGAAGCTCTCAGGAAACAGGGTCCTCTTTCCCATATCTTTACTTGGTGAGGCTTCTGTCTGACAGTCAGTCATGGTTAGCTCACAGAACACCAAGTTCTCCTGCTTCCCTTATAGCTTAGTCACAGAGAACAGAACTGGAGACCACGCAAAAGCAACAGATGGAGTCCTCTCTGTTTCAGCCAAATGCTGTGACTCATTTAAACAAATCCCACATTTTTCAGAAATCTAATAATTACCTCCTATTGAGAAATAAAAGTATAAATTCTTCAGAAACAAACAATGCTAGTGATTGATATATACAAAAAATTGGAAAACTGTCTGGTATCTTTCTGAGACTGGATATAAACCAGGCTAGACTGAGACTCAGCCTTCACTGTGAGACATCATGGAGCGACTTCAGTGAGGAAAATGACATCCAGGAGACTCTGCCCCAGGGACTACCATCAGAGCCTTGGCCTCTGTTTGCAGCTCTAGACTTACTTCACCTGCATATTTTTTGGGCAAGACACAGAGCCCCAAGATAGCACTGGAACAAGTGTTACACTCAGAAGACCAACCTCCAAGAAACCATGCTCTTACTAAGATCTTTCTAGGCTTCTGGTCACTCACGAGGCCTCAGAAAGGAAAGCAGAGCTGAGCCCATTGGACACTGCCATGACCAGGAGTACAAGTAAGGACCTCCTTAACTTCTGAAGAACCTTCAGGGAGAAGGTCTCATGTGTGATGTTCAGGCAGCTCGGATGGTTGCCACCTGCACTGCAGACCACTTCCTCAGTCCCTCCAATTTTCCTGGCCATACTTCCAGGCTACCCACCCCCACCATGGCTTCCTTTTTCTGGAGCCTAGGAACCTCCCTACTTTCCTTCCTCTTGGAGAACTTACTCTCCTCTCTGCTCTCCCAGAGGAGCTTTTCTGATACAGAGTTGGTTTCTGCCATTGGTCACTGACTACATCACAGGGGTGAGGAAAATGAACTGGGGCTTCTTGTCCTGCCTTGACCTAGACTTAAAGATGGCTCCTCACCTACTCTTTCCTCACTCTCCGTGGGCCATTATTCTGTCTCAAACCCATGTTCAACAATCTCTGTCACTGGCTCCAAGATGGGGCTTTGGGCGGTGACTATAGCCTCCACTCATTACTGGGCTCCAGGCTCGCCTCCTCCACGAATGCCACATACAGTAGCCAGAAGAATTTTCCTAACAAACTCAAGTCCAAATCCTGCCTGCCATTCCAAGCCCTCTGACCTCTGGTCTCACCACCCCACTCAACCTGATGTCTGGACGTCCCTCAGTCCAGCCGTCCCTTCCAGCCACCCCCTCATCACTCTTAGTTAACATAGTACTGAAAGTTCTAGCTGCTGTAATAAGGCAAGTAAAAGGAATAAAAAACATACAGATTGGAAAGGAAGAAATAAAACTGTATGTGTTTGCAGATGACATGATTATCTACATTAAAAACCCCAAGGAATCTACAAAAAAATCATAGAACTATTAAATAAGTTCAGCAAGGTTGCAAGACACTAAAAAATATATATATAAATCAATTCCATTTCTATATACTAACAATAAACATGAAGAAATCAAAAGTAAAAACACAATACCACGTACAATCACTCCAAAGAAAATAACACACTTAGGTATACACTTAAAAACATTTATAGAATCTGTAGCTGAAAATTTCAAAATGCTGAGGAAGGAAATCAAAGACCTAAATAAACGGAAGAGCATACTATGCTCATGAAATAGAATACTCAACATAGAAAAGATGTCAATTCTCCCCAAATTGATCTATAGGTTTAATGCAATTCCTATCAAAATTCCAATAGTTTTTATAGACATAGACAAACTTACTCTAAAATTTATATGGAAAAGCATGGGACCTAGAACACGAAAATAATCTTGTCAAAGGAGAGTAAAGTGGGAGGAATTACTCTATCCAATATTAAGGCTTACTATATAACTATATTAATTAAGACAGTGTGGTATTAGTAGAAGGATAGACACATAAATTAATGGAAAGAATAAAGGATTCAGAAATAGATCTACACAAATATGCTCAACTGACTTTTTACAAAGGTGCAAAACCAACCAATTGAGGAAGGATAGCCTTTTCAACAAATGGTATTGAAGACAGGAAAACAACAACACCACCACCACCTTGGCCTAAGCCTCAGACTTCATATAAAACTAATTCACAATGGGCAATAAACTTAAATGTCAGGAAAATTTTCAAGATCTAGCTAGGCAAAGAGTTCTTAAATTTGATACTTTAAGTATGATCCATTACAGAAAAATTGATAAACTGGACTTCACTAAATTTTAAAAGTTTTGCTTTGTAAAAGCCTACGTAAAGAGAATGAAAAGAAAAGCTACAGAGTAAGAGAAAGTATTTGAAAATACATATCCAATAAAGGACTAGTATCCAGAACATATAAAGAACCCTCAAAACTCAATAGAAAAAAATTAATTAGAAAGTGGGCAAAAGACACGAACAGACCAAATGGCAAATAAGCATATGAAAAGATGTTCAACATCATTAGCCATTAGGGAAATGTAAATTGAAACCACAATGACGATCAGCATAACTAAACTAAAAATGATGACAATACCATAGGCTGGAAAAGATGCAAAGAAACTGGATCACTCACGTACTGCTGGTAGAAATGTAAATGGTATAGCCACTCTGGAAAACAGTTTGGCAGTTTCTGTAAAAACTAAGTATGCAACTGTCAAACGACCCAGCCACTGTATTCCTGGCATTTATCCCTGAGAAATGAAAACTTATGTTCACATAAAAACCTGTGCATGGGGGCTTCCCTGGTGGCGCAGTGGTTAAGAATCCACCTGCCAATACACGGGACACGGGTTCGATCCCTGGTCTGGGAGGATCCCACATGCAGCAGAGCAACTAAGCCTGTGCACCACAACTACTGGGCCTGCGCTCTGGAGCCCATGAGCCACAACTATTGAAGCCCACATGCCTAGAGCTCATGCTCCGCAACAAGAGAAGCCACTGCAATGAGAAGCCTGCGCACCGCAACGAAAAGGAGCCCTCGCTTGCCACAACTATAGAAAAGCCCGTGCATAGCAACGAAGACCCAACACAGCCAAAAATAAACAAATAAGTTAATTAATTTTTTAAAAAAACCTGTGCATGAATGTTCATAAAAGCTTTATTTTAATAGACCAAAACTGGAGTCAGCTCAGATGTCCTTCAACAATGAATGGCTGAACACACTGTGGTACATACATACCATGAAGTACTATGCAGCAATAAAAAGGAATGAGCTATTGGTTGACACATCAACTTGGACAAATCTCTATGGAATTATAGGTGAAAAAAAGTGAAAAAAGCCAACCCCAAAAGGTTATGTATGATTCTACTTGTGCAACATTTTTGAAATGACAAAACATTTAAAATGGAGGACAGATTGGTGTTGCCAGGGATTAGGGATGGAATAGGGGGAAGGGGCAGGAGGGAGGCTGGATGTAGTTACAAAAGGACAACACAAGAGATCCTTGTGGTTGGAACCGATCAGAATCTTGACTGTGGTAGTGGGTACACAAATCTGTTCAAGTGATAAAATTGTATACCTTAATTAATAAGCACACATAAAGTGAGTACAAGTAAAACTAGGGAAATCTGAATAAGATTGGTGGATTGTATCAATGTCAATATCTTGGTTATGATATACTACAGTTTCACCACTGGGAGAAACTGGGCAAAATGTAAGAGGAATGTCTCTGTATTGTTTCTTAAAACCACATGTGAATCTACAATAATTTCAATTTAAAAAATATGTCTTAAATTACCCTACTCCATTGGCTTGCTATTTAAAAAATTTTTTAAACATTTTTAACAGTTTTTAAAAACTGTGAATAAGAAATATGTTGATATTTCATCATTTCATAATATTACTCTGTGCCTTTGGTTCTCAACCTTATCAGAGTCAACAATCTTTAATAACAAATATAAAGTGAGCTTAAAAATCTCTGGAAAAATAGATATTTTTTAAATGAAGGCAAAATAAAGCATTCTCAGATAAACAAAAGCAGAAAAAAACTGTTGATAGCAAATTACCTTACAAGAAATAATAAAGGTCAATTATACCTCTGTAAAACTAAGGGGATAAAGAAAAAACAAATTCCTCAGGCAGATAACAAGTGATACCACACAGTAATTCAAATTCAAACACACAAAAAAACAGAGTGCTGGCGAAGGTAATTATGTAAGTAAGCATAAAAGAAAGTATAATTGCATATTTCTTCTCTTAACTGATAAAAAGGCAATTGCATAAAACTGTATGTGTTGTTGAGCTTATAATGTATAGAAATGTAATATGTCTGACAAAAAGAGCACAAAAGAGGTGGGTGGGAACAAAGCTGTATTGAAGTAGGGAAATGACATCACCTAGTAACTAGAATACAGGAAAAAATGAGGAGAATAAGAAGTAGTAAATAAGAAAGTTAATATAACAAATTCCACAAATATATACTTTCTCCCCTTTTTCTCTCAGCTTCTTTAAAAGGTCTATATAAGATTGTGTATAACATTACATAATATTATATAAAGTAATAATTATAATGACATACTGTTAGGTTTGTAATATATATAGATACAGTATGTATAACACTAATAGCACAAAAAGGGGGAAAAGTAATAGAACTGTATAGGAGTAACGTTTCTATATTTCAATGGAATTAAGTAAGCATAAATCTGAAGCAGATTCTGACAAACAAAGATGTATACTGTGTAAGTCTTACAGCAACTACTAGACAAATAATCTAAACCTATATAATTTAAAAACCATCGGAGGAACTAAAATGTTAAACCAAAAGTGTCCACTTAATACAAAAGAAAGAAGTAAAGGAGGAAAAGAGGAATAAAAAAGCAATGAGACATATAGTAAACAAAAAGCAAATTGGCAGATGTAAATCAAACTATACCAATAACATCATTTAAATAAAAATCAATTAAACAATCGAATCAAAGACAGAGATTATTAGACTTGATTTTTAAAATCCAACTATATGCTATCTATAAGAGACACATTTTAGAGTCAAAGACATAAATAGCTTAAAATTTTTAATGGGAAAATATTATTACACAAACAGCAACCATAAGAGAGCTGGAGTGGCTATACTGATATTAGACAAAATAGACTGTAGAACAGAAAAATGTTACTGAAGATAAAGATTGATTTTAAAAACTCAATTCATTAGAAAGATTTAAATTATATATAATTATTATAATTATATACAATTAATATACAATATCTAATTATATACAATTATAAACATATATACATAAACATAAATACACCTAGAAACAGACTGCCAAAATACATGAAGCAAAAACTAACAGAATTAAAGGGAGAAACAGAAAATTCAACAACAATAATTGGAGACTTCAATACCCTTTTTTTAAAAATTTTTTGGCTCCTCAACAAGAGAAGCCACCGCAATGAGAAGCCAGTGCACCGCAACGAAGAGTAGCCCCCGCTCGCCGCAACTAGAGAAAGCCCGCATGCAGCAACGAAGACCCAACGCAGCCAAAAAAAAAGAGAAATCAATAACAGAAAGACATTTAGGGAATTCACAAATAAGTGTAAATTAAACAACACACTCCTAAATAGCCAATGGGTCAAAGAAGGGAAATTAGAAAATACTTTGAGAGAAATGAAAATGAAAACACAGCATGTCAAAATATATAGGATGCAGCAAAAGCAATGGTCAGAGAGAAGTTTATAGCTGTAAACACCTATATTCAAAAGAAGAAGACCTCAAATCAGTAATCTAAACTTCCACCTTAATAGGCAGAAAAAGAGCAAAGTAAACACAAGTACAATGAAAGAAACAATACAAATTAGAACATAAGTAAATGAACAGAAAATAGAAAAACAATGGAGAAAATCAAGGAAATAAAATTCTCTTTCTTTGAAAAGATCAACAAAACCAAAACAAACATTCTTTTGATAAAGAAAAAAGAGAAGGGCTTCCCTGGTGGCGCAGTGATTGAGAGTCCGCCTGCCAATGCAGGGGACACGAGTTCGTGCCCGGGTCCGGGAAGATCCCACATGCTGCAGAGCGGCTAGGTCCATGAGCCATGGCCGCTGAACCTGCGCGTCCGGAGCCTGTGCTCCGCAACGGGAGAGGCCACAACAGTGAGAGGCCTGCGTACCGCAAAAAAAAAAAAGAAAAAAGAAAAAAGATCAAATGACTAAAACCAGAAATGAAAGAGGGACACCACTACTGATCTTAAATAAATAAACAGAATTACAAGAGAATACTATGAACATCATATGCCCTTGGTAATTTATTTTATTACTTTAAATTTTTTTAATTAATTATTTTTTTAAATTAGTTAATTTATTTTTGGCTGTGTTGTGACTTCATTGCTGCGCACAGGCTCTCTGTAGTTGTAGCTAGCAGGGGCTACTCTTCATTGCAGTGCGCGGGCTTCTCATTGCGATGGCTTCTTTTGTTGCGGAGCACAGGCTCTAGGGGTGCTGCCTTCAGTAGTTGCAGCATGTAGGCTCAGTAGTTGTGGCTCGTGAGCTCTAGAGCACAGGCTCAGTAGTTGTGGTGCACGGCTTTGGTGCTCCGCGGCATGTGGGATCTTCCCGGGCCAGGGCTTGAACCCATGTGCCCTGCATTGGCAGGCGGATTCTTAACCACTACGCCACCAGGGAAGCCCGCCCTTGGTAATTTAGATGTAATGGACAAATTCCAAGAAAGATGCAAACTACCAAAACAGACTCAAGAGGAAACAAATTTGAATAGACCTATAACAAGTAAAGAGACTGAATTGGTAATTTTAAAACTTCCAACAAAGAGGAGTCCGGGTCCAGATGGCTTCACTGGTAAACTCTAACACTGAAAAAGAATTCATATCAACAAATACACTACAAGGAAAAAGAACTACAAGTCAATCTCCTTATGAATATAGTTGCAAAAATCCTCAAGAAAATACCAGCAAACCGAATTCAGCAGCCTATTAGAAGGACTATACATCATGACCAAATGGGATTTATTTCTGGAATACAAGCATGGTTGAACATCTGAAAATCAATCAATGTAATATACCACATTAATAGAATGAAGGAAAAAAACCACATGATCACATCAACTGATACAGAAAAAGCATTTTACAAAATTCAGTATCTTTTCATGATAAAAGCTGATTTAGGAATAGACTAAGCACAGAAGGAATCATCCTCAACATGATAAAAGCCATATATGAAAAAAACACAGCTAACATCATACTCGATGGTGAAAGACTAAAACTTTCCATCTAAGATCAGGAACAAGACAAAGATGTCCACTTTCACCACTTTTATTTAACATAGTACTGGAAGTCCTAACCAGAGCAATTAGGCAAGGAAAATAAATAAAAGGCAGTCATATTATAAAGAAAGAAGTAGGCACTTCCCTGGTGGTCTAGTGGTTAAGATTCCATGCTCCCAATGCAAGGGCACAGGTTCAATCCCTGGTCAGGGAACTAAGATCCCGCATGCTGCACAGCACGGCCAAAAAAAAAAAAAAAAGGAAAGAAGTAAACTATCTCTATTTGCATATGACATGATCTTGAATATAGTAAAGTCCTAAGGAATCCACTAAAAAACTATTTAAACCAATAAATTAGTTTAGCAAGGTTGCAGGATTCTGGATCAACATACAAAAGTCAATTTTATTTTCATACACTAGCAATGAACAATACAAAACTGAAATTAAGAAAACAATTCCATTTACAATACCATCAAAAAGAATAAAATACTTAGGAATAAGCTACACAAACAAAAAAATGTGACTTATACACTGAAAACTGCAAAATGTTGAAATTGATTAAAGATCTAAATAAATAGAAAGACATCCATGTTTATGCATCAAACTTAATATTGTAAAGATGACAATATTCCCCAATTGATCTACAGATTCAATGCCACGTGTCAAAATCCTAGCTGGCTCCTTCGCAGAAATTGACAAGCCTCTCCTTTCCAAAATTCACATGGAATTTCCAAAATTCATATGGAAATGTAAGGGATCCAGAATAGTCAAAAGAGTCTTGAGAAAAAACAAAGTTGGAGGACTCATACTTCCCAATTTCAAAACTTACTACAATACAACAGTAATCAAGACAGTGTGGTAGTGGCATAAGGATAAGCATATAGATTAATGGAATAGAATTGAGAGTCCAGAAATAAACTTATATGTGTATGGTCAATTGATCTTTGATAAGGACGCCAAGAAATTACAATAGAGAAAAAACAGTTTTTTCAACAAATGGTGCTGGGATAGCTATATGCAAAAGAATGGAGTTGGACTCCTACCTCACACCATACATAGAAATTAACTCTGATGGATCATAGACCTAAATGTAAGTGAAACTCAGAAGAAAACATAGGAGAAAATCTTCATGACCTTAGGTTGGGCAATAGTTTCTTAGATACAAAACCAAAAGCACAAGTGACAAAAAAATAGGTAAATAGGACTATATCAAAATTAAAAACTTTTTTTAACTGTAAATGTATCATTAAGAGAGTAAAAAGACAAATCACAAAATGGGAGAAAATACTTGCAAATCAAATCTCTGACAAGAGTCTATTATCCAGAACATACAAATAACTTCTACAACTCAACAATAAAAAGACAATCCAATTTAAAAATGGGCAAAGGATTTGAATAGATATTTCTCTAAATAAGATATAGACAACAGTAACATGAAATATGTTTAAATCATTAGTCATTAGGCAAATGCAAATCAAAACCACAATGTATACCACTTCACACCCGTTAGAATGGCTAAAATCAAAAAGAAAGATAATGACAAATGTTCACAAGGATGTGGAAAAAAAAGGAACCATCATTCACTGCTGTTTGGAATGTAAAATGGTACAGTCACTTTAGAAAAAAGTCCAATAGTTCTCCAAATGTTAAATGTAGAGTTACCAAATGACGCAGCAATTTTACTCCTAGGAATACATCCAAAAGAATTTAAAACATATGTCTACAGAAAAACTTGTACTCAAATGTTCATAACAGAATTACTCATAATAGTCAAAGCCAAAAAGTGGAAACAACCCAAATGTTCATGAGCCTATGAGGGAATAAAATTTGGTATATCCATACAATGGAATATTATTGGGCAATAAAAAGGAATGAAGTACTGACACATGCTACATCATGGATGAGCCTTGAACACATGCTAAGTGAAAGAAGTCAGACACAAAAAACCACATACTGCATGATTCTATTTAATCATGAAATGTCCAGAATAGGCAAATCTAAGAGACAGATAGATTAGTGGCTGCCTAAGCCTGGGGGTGGGGAAGAATAAGAAGCGACTGTTAATGGATATAAGGTTTCTTTTGGGGGTGATAAAAATGTTTTAAATTTAGATTGTAGTTTTTGTTGTACAATTCTGTTCTAAAAAACATTGAATGGTACACTTAAAATTGGGTGAATTTTATGTTATGTGAATTATATCTCAAAAAAGAATTTCAAAATACTACCTGAGGGACTTCCCTGGTGGTCCAGTGGGTAAGACTCCACGCTTCTAATGCAGGCAGCCCGCATTCGATCCCTGGTCAGGGAGCCCTCCCACATGCATGCTGCAATTAAGAGCTCGCATGCCGCAAATAAGACCAGGCACAGCCAAAATAAATAATTTTTTTAAAAAATGCTACCTGAGCCTATACCCCCAAATATGCAATATTCATTTCTAAACTGTAAGCATGTGCTATGGTGCTAATGTATTAAGCATTCACAAAGTTATAAAATAAAAAGTGATATTTAAAAAAAAAATCTTGACTGATGAAATACATAATGGTTTCAATGTCTTTCGTTCGTGGGAGTCAGACCACTAACACCATCACCCCTAGCACCATCAGGCTCTCAGCTCACTCCATGTGCCAGACTCACCCTTTACATAATCAACCTCCTAACAACCACGCAGGGTGTGTACTCTTATCATTTCCATTTTTTTCCAATGAGAAGACTAAAGATTAAAGAAACTAAGCAGCGTAAGGGCACCAGAAAAACAGGCAGTGTGAGGCTGGGACCTGGCCTGGGAACTTAGGTCCCCCCGACCCTACTCTAACACTCCCAACTCCTTAAAACTAAGTGCCTCATCAGAAACACACCAAGGCCAGTTTCAGGGAAACACACCTCCTGTTCCTTCGGCATTTCATAGGAGAATAAAATGCTCCTGGTAGGATAGAATTTGAGTAAAAACTCAGGGAAAAATTCTTGTGATTTATTTGGTTGGAAATTTGAAATTCATGTTCCTGAGGCAAAAGCTTCCCACAAGCAGCGAGGAAACCAGCAAAACAAAGAAATCTGGGAGGAGGACATGATTAATAGGCAACAGTAAGGACTGCCTAGAACAGTGCTTAGCATGTAGTATGTGCTCAATAAATATTTATTAAATGAATAAATGATCCCAAGCACTATTCTGCCCTGGAGTAGAGGTCTGGTCCAACATGGAGCTGGGCTGCACTAAAAAAAATCTTCAAATTTCAAACACCAAAACCTTTAGCGGGAAGAGGTTAGAAAGTTGGGGTCCACCCTCCTTCAGATTCAGGGTTGGGTCTCTGAAGGGGCATAGACAGTGTGTACTAATACAGGTCACCATGGGGACCAAAAAGAAAGGCAAGATGCCAGCACAGATGATTCCTTATGCTGTAAGTGGCCCTGCCCTGCGAGCAGTCTTCTACTCAGATGATTGTGAATCTGAGCAATGCAACCTGCAGAAGGTATGAATAGAGAAAGGGAATTCACACCACATGTCAGGGAAGAAAAAGGAATTTTGCAGGGAACCCTGCATCCAGGAGACAACCCTAGCTGGAAAAACAGATTAGAACCTGGAAACCCTCTGAAGTTCACAGGCAGAACTCAGGAACAAGTCCTCAGGAACAAGGGCACTGTCTTACCCCTGCACAGAGCTGCTCAAGCTCATGCTACCCTCAAAGGCTGAGCAAGTAGGTGTCCAGCTACACAAAGGTCTGGTAGCTTGCTTGGAGATATGCCTGGGACACAGGACTGGCCAAGAGACTCCAAAAGGCACAAGGATTGCTCCAATTCAGGAAGGGACAAGGTGACAAAAAGTTATCTAGGGCCCAAACTGCTGATTCTTTGAGAAGTGAGGGGGATAGGGAGAAATGTCTCCCCATACTTTTCTGTGAAAAAAAGCTGGCTGCAAAGCAACATATTCAGTGTGATCCCATTTCTTTAAGAAAGTATGTGTTGATCTTTTAGCGGCCAGTGGAGAGGGTGGGCGGATTCAAGATGTCAGATGGTGAAGGAGCCACAAGCACAGTGGAGGAAGGTGCAGAAGCCATGGCCAGTGCAGTGGGTGCAGCAGGTAGCACTGACAGCCAAGGCAGGCCAGGTAGTCCTGGAAGTCCTGGTGGCTCAGGTGGCCCTGGGGAGCCGAGGCAATCCTAAGGCCCTGGCATCACAGGAGAGGAAGATGCCACAGCCGGTGGCATTTCCCATACACAGTGGGCACCCCATACACCAGGGCCTGGTGACTAGAGGTCCAGGTAACCCACTGCTCCAGTTCACCTTCCCTTGCCTTTGCTGTTACCTATGGAGGTGGAGATCGCCCACCAAGTCCTGATCCCAAATGCTGAACTCTCAGGGACAGTTCAGAAGTAGCTCAATGTGAATGGCTGAAGACCCTGGCCAACTCCAAATTTCCATCCCCTCCTGTCTCGACCAGCTTTCTCTGGTGGTGCAGACCTTGCAGAGCTTTGTGCCCCATTTTTTGTTAACCCTTAGCAGGGAAAAGGGGGCTAAGTCTAACTCTGTGCCCCTCCTAGGCAGTGCATCCTTCCGTAGGGCATTGATTTCTGGATTAGGTGCTACTTTATTATTGCAGCCTAACATTTTGCCTGTGATGGCCCTTGGGTGCTCAAGGTCCACAAGTTTTGTTTGGTGATTAAATGTTTGCTACTACAGAAAACGAAACTGATCTATTTTTAAAAAGTGTGTGTATATGTACACAAAAGAGTCATGAATATAAATGCTTGGAGAAAGATCTTAGAAATATACACAGAAAAGTAATAATGCTAGAAAAGGAAAGGAAAATAGAAGTTTTACTCAATATATGATTGAATTGTTTGAATATTTACATCAAGAATATATTCATGTCTTACTTATATAATTTTTATTAATTCCAGAACAGTCTCATCAGCAAAGTTAAAACTCAAAATTACCTGGATATATCAGGAGTCGGGAGAGTAACATAAAAAAAAAGGGAAGCCAAGAAAAGAGCATGGGAACAAATACAAAGAACAAGCCTCACTGGCAACAAGACTGCTGCTCAGGCAAGATCTCTGAGAAGCATGGGGGTAGCAGGACCCAAAGAGGGCTGAGAGCTACCTCTCAGCAAGATCCCTTCCTGAAATCCCTACTGAGTGTCCATCCTATTCTTGGAGCCCCCACTATGCCCCAACCTACTGAGTACTCACAAGCCCAGGGCCCACCTGTGCACTAGTCAGGGATGAAAATATAGTAAACTTGCTCCCCCTGTCCCAGTCATGCTAAGCAACCACACAGTTAGCACCTTGATCAGTGGTATCACGGTCACCGGAGGGAAGCCACCCCATGCAGGCTTTCCTGCCCCCGCCCACTCCTCTCCATGTCTCTCCTCCCTTAGGGAACATAGCCAGATCAGCGGGACAATGGGGTCAGTCCTGGGGAGGGGTGGGGGGCAAGGGGGAAGCAGAGTCTCTGTTACATCTGTCTGGAGGCCTGACCTTGGCTTCCAAAGGTGTGGCTTGTGCTGCTAGGGTTTTAAGAGGCTCACCTTGAAGCCAAAGTTGCAAGGAAGAACTCCCTACGAGCCCTGTCACAAGCTGATACGCTGATGAGAGCTAATGGTCTTGCTCCAGGGTGCCCTTGCTGTATACCTGCTTAGAAAAGGGAAATTGGCTGCATCCTTACAGGAGATCCCAATAGGATAGACCAAACTTCCAACTCCAGGAGAAACACCTGGGCCCACCAACCTGGGCCCACCCAGAAGCAAGGCTTCTCCACAGGGAGGCCGCAATTCACCATGGCTGACCCTGAGCCCCATCCGTCCCTAATGTTTCTCATAGGGTTAGACAGAGTTCCTGCCCTTGGGAAGCCTGGTGGGTGAGCCCCAGTAGCTGTTCACAGCTGCTCAGCACTGTTATACCATGAGAAAAGGAGGGAGCAAGCCCCTTTCTGCTCCTACCCCCAGTACCAAGCCTTTAGACTAAGGCAACAGTCACAGGAAAGGCTCCAATGCCACGGTGATGGTACGCTCATGGAAGAGAGAATGGGACCAGAGGCCAGGACCTGGCTGGAGAGCAGAAGCAGTTGGGTAGAAAAGAAGAAAAACACTTACGGTCCCAAAGCAAAAAATGGGACCCCAGAAGCAGGCTTCTGGGAGGAAAGCCTGCTGCTGTGAAAGGCAGCTGCCCATTGGAGTCTGAGGGGATGGGGTGGAGTCAGCCCAAGGTTGCTGGAATATGTTCTCCTCTTCCTGGACAAGCAAAGAATCAGGTCCAGGAGTCAACCACCACTCTCTGGGGAACATGCCCTGGCAATCACTCTGGTCCACCTGGCCTTCTGTCTCACCTGGATACCAGGTTCTCCAGGGTGTAAGATAGAGTCAAAAGGGCTGCACATGGAAGAGGTTTTAAATGGGCACTCTGACACGCTGGCCAGCAGCAGGGATCCTACAGATTATCCTTGTGGGTGGACCATAAGCTTTCCACTTAGTGGGGGAATCTGGTGGAATGACCCTACAGAAGAGTCCTGTGCAGACTGTACAATGTGGCTCCACCTGCACTGTGGATCAGAGCTGATGCTGGCCCCTGGCCCACACTGAGCCTCTCAGAGTCTCTCCCAGGAGAACTGAAATGGGGGAGGGAAAGGAAAACAGGGAGAGGGATGGGTGAGCTGTGAGTTGCCAAGATTCCCACCAGCCCGTCTGGTGAGAAGCCAGACTCACCAGGCTGCAGAAAGAAGCAGCAGGGAGGAGAAGAAGAGAAGCAGATTTGGGAGGAGAAGATGATCTCCCAGGTCCTCATCCCTATCTGAGAGCTGACTATAAACTACTTTTGAGTTCTGAAAGACACAACTCTGATCTTATAATATGGCCCCCTCATTTTGACTTAAGGCTGTCCAAGTTGGATTATGATATTTCCCACCAGAAGTGTTCTTTGACCATCCGCACTCTGCTCACCTGCTCCTACTGACCTGGGGAGCCCAGGCCTGGGCCTGAGAAGAGGTTCCATTCCCAAACAAAAGACTGTTTAAGGGACTTCCCTGGTGGTCCAGTGGCTAAGACTCCACGCTCACAATGCAGGGGGCCCGGGTTTGATCCCTGGTCAGGGAACTAGATCTCACAAGCCACAACTAAGAGTTCGCATGCTGCAACTAAAAAAAGATCCCACATGCCACAACTAAAGTTCCCGCAGGCCACATCTAAGACCGGCGCAGCCAAATAAATAAATATTAAAAAAAAAAGACTGTTTAAGATCTCTTATGGATACCAAACAAAATCATCGACATTCCTGTCCTCAAAAAAGTCTTATGTCAGATTAAGTTCATTGTGGTACAGACTCAAGTTTTCCAAGAAAAGGGGTCCTGCTAACCCAACATTAAACACTATTTCAGCCAAAGGGGAGAGGTGAGAGGGCAACTAATGGCATAGTGATGGTCCATATGGAGCTGTCCACTGGGAGTGGGAGGACCAGAGCTGGAGAGTTTGGGGAGCCGTCAGCATGCAGCACCTTTTGCGTAGAAGCCTTGGGCAGGCCTAGTGAGAAGAAGAGATTTGGCTGAGGGCTGAGTCCTGGGAACCTCATCAGACAGGGCAAGCAGTGCCACAAAGGAGACCGACAAGTAAACAAGGACATGCTACAAAACCAAGAAGGAAGCATGGTCAGGAGGGTCTGAGCCCACAGGGAGGTCTAAGCAGATAAGGACAGGAACCTGGCCATTAGGCTGTCCCTGGAGCACCGGGAGGTAACAGGGTCAGGGTGTGTGTGTGTGTGTGTGTGTGTGTGTGTGTGTGTGAGAGAGAAGAAGTTTTGCTGCTCCTTTCTCTGAACTGTGTGGCTTTGGCTGAGTCCCTCATGCTGACCCAGACTGTGGGATCCAAGTAGGCTGACTATTGCATTTCCTCTGTGAACTCAGAGCCTGCACAGACCCAGATACACAGCAGGATTAATAAATGCTTGTTGAATGAACAAACACTGAACACAAATAAATAATGAACAAAAATGTTGGACAAAGAAACAGCATTCTCAGAATGAGAACCGTTTGGGAGCAAAGCCTTTCCTGGGGATAAAGCAGGGCCTCTGGAGAAATTAATTTTTCGGGGGAGGGTGTCAGTGGTGCTGTATAGATCCTAGGTATCTAAACCCACCCCCCAAGGCAGGTCATGGAATAACAACCAGCACCCTTTATCAGAATCGCTTATACCGATTCTGATAAAGTGGCCATGGGTCTTATTCCTGAAGGCTGTATACTCCACAAGGTCCTGGAGCTTGCGTGCTTGTTCAGAAGGTACTCCCTGCATCCATGCCAGCACATAAAAAAAGACTGAATGATTTCTGTCCTCATTCCCAACTGAACCCTGAGGCCTCTGGGGCCTGACACAGAGTGAGTGCTCTACAAGAGTGAGTTGTTTGGAAGAGACTGCAGCAGAGGCCTTGCTCCTAAACTCCACCTAGTGGGGACTGGGCTCTTCTCTTCTGGCCCTGGAGCCTTATATCCCCAAGGCCACCCTGAGATTGTCACCTGCTCCCCACCCCTAGCCCACTCTACCCAGGGGCAGAGAGTATACCAAGCAGGCCAGTCCTGCACACCGATGTCTGATCCCTTTACTGGACACATGGAAGTTTCCTCATCCCAAAGTAGCGAGGGAGATTCACTGAACAGAGGCCAGGGTGGGCAGTCCAGGCTCCTCCTCCTGGTCCTGCCCCACCTTGCTATGGGTTCTTCGAAACGCCCATTACCTCTCTGGCTTCAGTCTTTCCACCCTTCAACAGTGATTCTGACCCTCTATTGGCCAGAGCTACACAGAGGAAAAAATACTGTATAAGCAAAATCACTCAATTATTACTAAGTATTGTTACTATCTTTTCAAAAGCTATGTACATCTTTATCTGAATGTCTTGTTTCTCCTGAGCCACCAGCAGGGACTAAGGAAAAGGAAGCTGAGGGAGCCTGACCAAGGCCCATGTTCCCTGAAAACCTTGCCAGGAGACTCAGCCTTTACTCCTGGGGTCACTGCCCCTGCATCACACCAGCCTGAGAATCCCAGAATAAGGGCTCATATGGGAGTACAGGGAACACAGGATGGTTTCCAAAAAGGCAAAACTTCTCGTTTCCTCTTTTTTCATGCCACTTAAAACAGGTTTTCAGTACCGCCAGGAGTGGTACTCCTCGAGCAGGAGTCAAGGTCTTGGCAACTGAAAGGGGCAGTGTTGCCCCCAGGGCTCCCCACCAGGCTCTATGAATTGAGGACAGGGAGGACATTTTTCTTTCTCACACCACACTCAGGGGTGTGGAGGTTCTTACCATTTAGAAAAGGACCTGGTCAAGGGGGAAGGAGGGTAAGGGAGGGAAGGATTGGGAGTTTGGGATTAGCAGAGGCAAATTATTATATATAGGATGGATAAACAACAAGGTCCTACTGTATAGCCCAGGGAACTATATTCAATATTCTGTGACAAACCATAATGGAAAAGAATATGAAAAAGAATATATTTTAAAAATATTTTTTAAAAATAAAAGGAGCTGGTAGTGTGACAACTGTCTCTGGAGCCCTGGATGTGTTCCCCAGGGTTCCTCATACCTGACTGGATACCTGGGTAGGGACAGCACAGAGGCCATGTACCTGCTGCCCCTCAGTCTGTGTTTCAGCTCAGGCAATCTAAGGGGTACACCATGCTGGCCAGGGAGGTGCCAAGTACCAGTGAGAGCAGGGATCCTTGGAGGGGCTCCACCATACACCCTGACAAAGCTGGGGAGTAAAGGGTAGGGTGGGGGCAGACCTGGTCTGTTGGGAGAATCTAGAGCAAGCTTCCCTGTTCTGTCTCTTCCCTTCCTTCCTTTCTTCCACAGGTTCAGCCTGCATCACAGCTCCCTGAAAGCACCCTGGCAGGAAGCCTCTCTCACCCTGGCAGTTAGCACTAAGCACTATCATTTGCAAAAGTGCTTCAGTACAGGAGGGGAGCAGAGAAGAATGCTTGGCCACTGGGAAAGACCTACTCCAGTCCACCGGCTTTGGAGCCAGCTCCGTGTGCCACAGCCTGCACCCAGGCCCCAGGGCCCAGAGAAATGTACATCACAGAGTCAAATTATGTTATCTCTACCCCAGATGCCCATGAGCAGATCACTACCCCAGAGCAGCAACCACAGACTTGGAGCTCCCTCCCTCCTGCCCTCTTCCTAATCCCCAAAATCTGCCAAGGGAACCCTCTCCCACACCACAGTCCAGCCTTCCTGGAGTTTCATGAATATAAGTGAGGGTTAAGAAGAAACAGTGATACTCTTCCTACAGTGAGAGGGTGTTCTCTGTGGCTCTGGTGGTCTGGGCTTCAGATCCAACCAGCAATGAATTCTGAGAGCCTGTGGGATGGGCCGGAACTTTCAAGTAAACTCTCTGGTCTGAGGCTCAAATTCTGTATCTATTTTAGCAGCTGTGTGTGAAGATGAGAAGGATGGACCACAGTGGGCTTTCTGAGCATCTCCCAATGAGTGAGTCAGAGTTCCCAGAGGGCAGAGTCCATACCTTCAATCAAGTTTAACTCAAAGGTTCTCTGTAGTAGGAAACAGGGATGCTAATCTACCTGTTCACCATATCCTCAGCCCTGGGCAGGAACCAGGCACCAGTTGGCATTTAATGCCAGGCCTCTTGTGAATGCTTTCATTTCTAGCACTTCATTTGATAAAATAAATGCTTGTTGAGTTGAGCATACTTGACTTGCCCTCTTGGAACTCCAGTATGGCCTCAATTTATTCCTCTTCCTTATTTCTTTCTCAGAGTGCTTGTAGGAACCAGGTGGCATCAATATTAAAGCATTTGCAGGTGAAGTGCTACTTTATGTTTTTAGCCGGGACTAGAATACCCAGCCGCCTACCTAACATCTCACTTGGATGCCTCTAAAACACAAGTTGTCCAGGAAAAAACTCCTGATCTTAGACCCCATCCTTGTTGCCCTCAGTGTGCACCAGATGTTCAGGTCAAAACTCAGGAGTCCTCCTGACTCCTTTCTTTTTCTAACCCTTCACAGCCAACCCTTTAGCCATCCTGCTGACTCTACATCCACAATATATTCAGAAGTTGAGCACTTTTCAGCACTCTCACCCTCTCCCCACTCCCCATCACCCCCTCCTCATTCTCGTCCAGTGACCATCCTCTCACACCTGAATACCTTTCAAGCCCCTCACTAGCTCCCAGCTTCTGCCCTTGCCCCTCAGGCTGGGCAACACATAGCAAAATGTGCATTCACCATTTTGTTTCCGCATCCAACAGGAAACTATCCTACAGATACAGTGGAAAAAACACAAAATATCCCATAGATACACTGGTAAAAATACAAAATGACACAGATACCAGGTTCCTCACTGTGGTGCTATTTGTAAGAGCAAAAGACTGGACACAGGTTGATGCCAAGGGAAAACCATAGCATGTGCATATGATAGAGCAGTGCCCAGATACAAAAAGAAATCAGGAGAATTTCTATATTCTGCTATGAAGAGATCTTCAGGATATATTAAGTGAAAAAAAGGCAAAGTATAGAATAGTGTTTAGAATCTGTTACCTTTTATATACAAAAGAAAGGTAAATAAATGTATATTTTTCCTCATATTTTCAAAAAGAAACAATGGAAAAATCTGATAAAAATGGTTTCTTATCAGGGAAGGCAGAGAACAAAGTGGAAGGCAACAAGATGGAACTAGACTTCTCTCAATACACCTTGTTTTATTTGGAATCACATGAAAGTTTTAAATAATTTTAAGAAAATTAAATGGTAAAGAAAAAATATGGTAGATGGCATTGTTCTCCATTCTTTACCTTCTGTGGATTTCTGCCCTTTACCATGTGACTTTGCAATTCCTCCCACTAGAGGTGCAGTATATTTTTCCAGCTGCAGCAGACTCTATTTTTGAAAATAACCTCAGCGAAATTTCCAGTCTCATATGCTCTTTTTTTTTTTTTGGCCAAGCTACACGGAATGCAGGATCTTAGTTCCCCAACCAGGGATTGAACCCGCGCCCCCTGCAGTTCTAACCACTGGACCACCAGCAAATTCCCTCGTATGAACTTTTTTTAAAAATTTATTTATTTTTATTTTTTGGCTGTGTTGGGTTTTCATTGCTGTGCACGGGTTTCCTCTAGTTGCAGCAAGGGGGAGCTACTCTTCGTTGCAGTGCGCAGACTTCTCATTGCAGTGGTTTCTCTTGTTGTGGAGCACGGGCTCTAGGCACGTGGGCTTCAGTAGTTGCGGCATGTGGGCTCAGTAGTTGTGGCTTGTGGGCTATAGAGTGCAGGCTCAGTAGTTGTGGCACACAGGCTTAGTTGCGCCGCAGCATGTGGAATCTTCCCAGACCAGGGCTCAAACCCACGTCCCCTGCATTGGCAGGCGGATTCTTAACTACTGCGCCACCAGGGAAGCCCTCATATGCTCTTATAGAACCTGGACACTCGCAATCAAGAGATGGAGTCTGCCTCCTCCTCTCAAACCTGGGCAGGACTTTGTGACTGCCCCAATGAATGGAGTGTGGCAGAAGTAACAATGCACATCTTTTGAGATTAGGTAATAAAGGCAGCACAGTCTCCACCTGACTTCCTTTCTCAGGACACCCTTGGAACCCAGTAGCCATGTTGTGAGGAAGCTCAATCTAGTCCACATGGAGAAGCACTGAGGCCCTCCCAGCTAATAGCCAGCATCAGCTGTAAGACATGTAAATGATGAAGACATGTCAAATGATTCCAGTCCCCAGCTTTCAACTCTTCCAGCTGAAGCTCCAGACATTGTGAAGCAGAAATAAGCCATCCCACTGTGCCCTGCCTGAATTCCTGAACTACAGAATCTAATAAGCAAAGTAATGGATGTTTTATACCACTGAGTTTTGGGGTAATTTGTTAGGTAGCCATAATAACTACAGTACCACACCTTGATTTTGGGCTTAACTAAAAATTGCTTTGACTAAAGAAATGTTAGCAGATGTGTCATTTCAAGCAGAGGCTTGAAATTGTGTGTGGTTAGGTATGCCCTCTTGTGCATCTGTCATCACCATCGGAAGAACATGCCCTGGCTAGCCTGCTGTCTGAGGAGGATGAGAGACACGTGGAGCAGACCTGGACTCACCTACAGCCTGGAGCCCAGCCTAGATCAATGAATTCTAGCCAGCATGCAGATGCATGAGTGAGAATTAAAAATTGCTATTTGAAGCCACTGAGTTTTGGTTGACTTACTGTGCAGTATGACAGTGGCAACAGGTAAGAGATCAAAAGGCAATCCTTACAAACTGAACACAAACTGGAAAAAAAAAAAACCAAACCTTAATTGTATAGCCTCTTAGTAGCATAACCACACAGAGAAGAATCATTTCTAATAGCTCTAAAACACAGAACTTTGGGACTTCCCTGGTGGTCCAGTGATTGAGACTCCACGCTCCCAATGCAGGGAGTCCGGGTTCAATCCCTGGTCAGGGAACTAGATCCCGCATGCTGCAACTAAAAGATCCCGCACTCAGAAACGAAGATCCTGCGTGCTGCAACTAAAACCTGGTGCAGCCAAATAAATAAATAAATAAATATTTTAAAATAAATAAATAAAACACAGAACTTTGACTACATATTCCTGAAAATATATAAACTAAGGACAAAAGAAACTACAAGCGAATTTTAAACTACATTCAGTAGTATTGTTAGTAAAAATATCTATCATTATTTTGAAATAAGCACACATATATACATTACATATATATAATAGTCTATATATATGCAAGGTTTGTTTGGATTCTGATTTGAACAAACAAACTCTCAAAAGTCATTTTTGGAAATCACATTTTTCTCTGAACTCCCCCATACATACATAAATAAAAATCTGTGTTTTCTCTTGCTAAAAAAAATTTTTTTTAATAGAAAAATCTTTTAAATAAAAAGTCATTTTTGAGATAATCAAGGAAAATTGAACATGGACTAGGTATTAGGTTATATTAAGAAATTAGAGGGAAGATCCCACATGCTGTGGAGCAACTAAGCCCGTGCACCACAGCTACTGAGCCTGCGCTCTAGAGCTCGCGAGTCACAACTACTGAAGCCCGCACACCCAGAGCCTGTGCTCCACAACAAGAGAAGCCACTGCAATGAGAAGCCCACGCACCGCAACAAGTAGCCCCCACTCACCGCAACTAGAGAAAGCCCGCGCGCAGCAACAAAGACCCAACGCAGCCATAAATAAATACGTAAATAAATAAAGTTGAAAAAAAATTACAGTTAACTTTTGTTGGCTGTGATAATGTCATTGGATTAAAATTAAAATATCTTTTAACTATGAGAGGTACATCCTAAAGTATTTATGAGTGAAATGATATGTTAGGATTTTGACTGAAAATAATCCAGCCAAAAAAAAAAAAAAAAATTGGAGGAATATAGATGAAACAAGTTGGCAAAACACTGATCGTTGTTGAAGCTGGGTGATGGGGTCACAGGAGGGAGTTCACCATACCATCTTCTCTCCTTTTATGTGTGTTTGAAACTTTCATCTGCAGAGTACGTGCTGCCCCTGGGGACATCTAACCTACAGAGCCAAAGGCCAACGCACCCCAAAGAGAGGCCAGCATGACCTGGCCAACCTGGGAAGGACAAGCCTGCACCGGGGCTGCCATGGCTAAGATGCAAGCAGTGGCTGCCTCTCCAATCCAGCCCTGTCTCTGCCACTGTCCTCAGCTGGCACCACTCCAAACCCAAGCTAGCAAGGCTGTGGCCTCTATAACCCAACACTGGCCACTCAAGATCAGATAAAGGGGTTTGGAAAGTGGGCTCACAAGGCCATAGGAAAGGGAGAAGTTCACATAGCATGATTACTGAAACAATCACACTGCCTTAGTTATTACCCCAGTTCAGAGGACAGAGTCAGGATCCAAAAGGGTCTCACTAGGTTGGAAGGGATCTCTAAGTACAACCAGAGATGTCATGGCAGGGACCCATGCAGAACCCCCAAAGATTCACACTCAGGTCACACAAGCCCAGGATGGAGGGAATCCAGCCTTCATGCTGAGATGCCCAGCATGAGGCTGGACAACTGTGTGGTGCAGTGACAGAGAGTGCTCAGAAAGGTGTAGGATGGTGTTCTCAGGCTACATAAGCCAAAGCCCCTCATCCTTCAGACTGTCACTCACAGTCCATGTGACATGCTGAGCCCTGAGCCCTGTTCTTTGAGCCTTCCTGTCCTCAGGATCTGACAGTCTTGGGCAGGACAGCCCAGGTCAGCAAGGGTCCCAGAGTCACATTCCAGCCACAGGAGTTGGAGAAGCCTAGAGAGAAGACCAGGGTTGAGGAGGTGAGAGCACAGTGAGCTCCTGCCAAACCTGTGAGCGGATAAGTCAGCTGGCCCAGAGGGCAGAGCCAGCACCCAGAGACAGGAGGTATAAGGAGACACACAAAGGGAAAGAAGAACTTTCCAACAGTGGAATCATCTGCCTGGGAGGGACCAGAGGCCACGGACCACTGGGGTATTCGCACCAAGGCAGAGCTCCTGCCTTCAGGGAATATGGAAGCAGCCATTCCGGTATCCATTAGGTGTTGGATTAGATGCTCAAAATAAAAGGAGGACAGAGCAAACATATCACGTGCTGAAGCTAAACCATGCTCCTGAAGGATGTGGCCTCACATGCCAGACCTTGACATTGGAGGAGACCTGGCCTGAGCCCACAAAACCCACGGAGCTACAGGAGAAACTGCAGTGAGTACCACATCCATCTCCTCACTCTACAAGGGAAGGAAGCTGTACAACTGCCAACTGGAGGGGGCAGAACTAAAGTCTCTTTCAGGCCAGCCCTATCCATGCCCCACCTCCCCCACCACAAAGTGTTTGCTAACTCTGGCTCCCCTGGAAAACGTGAGCACACTGGCTGCTGCCAGAGCACCTGTGGGATATGGATGGGACAACACTCAGGAGATAAGCAGTCGAGCACGGCTGGGAAAAGGGATCCTGCAGCAGGCTCTGCAGGTCCAGGTGGGAGCCTTGCTGGCTGGCCAGCCAAGCCAGTAGAAGGATGCCAAGAGCTTTTCAAAAGCCCGTGTTTACCAGGAGCAACCAACTGGCAAGGCAGCAGCCAGTCCCTCTCCTGGCTCCAGGCTTGATTGTGAGGTCATTTTGTCCACTCCGGAAGATCTCTGGGGCACAATGGAAGAGCAATCCTCTTCATTTAAAGCTCTTCTAATTAACCTAAAGGCTGCACATTGTACTTGTTTTCTCTCCTCTGTGAAGCTGAACAGTGGGAAGCATCCCCCTTCCTTTTCAATCATCTCACAGAAATAAGCTGTCAGAGGTGGAGGAGACTTCGGGGATTATTTAGTTAAATTTCTCATTTTACAGATGGAAAAAAACTGAGGACCTACCCAACACGTACAGCCAGTTTCAGGCAACATCAGGACTGATTAAAACCTGAGTTTCTGACCCCCACCCAGGATGCTTCCACCATTCTTCATCCCCCACCCCACCCTACCCCATCCTTTGCTCAAATGTCCTACTTCCAGATCCTTTTCCTGTCCTCAAGGCCCTCCCATCCTCTTGCTAAATTTTCCATCTTCTGAGAACAGGAGGCAGGGAAGTGACGTGGTTCTCCAGCTGTGCTCAGTGTATGGCATTTGGGTTTGCTAAAGTCAGCTAGCTGGCTGTTCTTCTGAATCTCTCATGTTAGACCTTTGGAGCTCCCAACAGAGTAAGTTAGTGCTGTGAATGTGTTTTGTAAGCTGTTGAACACCATACAAATATGTGCTCTACTATTTTAGAAGATGAAATAATACAAACCCTTTTAATCGTGTGCTCATTTCTCTTACCTCTGTGAGACAAAGAGAAGGCAGGAGCAAACTCTAATTTAAGGAAGTTGAGGGTAAAGATTTGAACTTGTCTCTCTTTCTCTCCCATCACGCTGTGAGCCCTTTTGAGGGCAGAGCCCATATCCTGCGCCTTCCTTTGTTCCTCACATTTCACCCAGGGATAGGCATCCAGTAGGTGCTCAGCAAAGGGTTTCCTGAATACGTGGCTGAACATCACTTTAAAGTCCTCCTACTTCTAAGTAGAATTTAACTGTAGAAATCCCTCATAACTGCTCCCGTATACAAAAAGTGCAGACGATCCTTATTACCTACCAGCACACGTGAACGTATCCAATGTATGGATGTGACTACCAGGAAATTTCCTTACCTCTCCTTTCCTCCTAAGCACCCAAGTGTCTTACTGGTTCTTCCAGCATCCCTGGCGGGGGGGCAGGCACATCCCCCTCCCTGAGCCTGGGGCACTGGAGAGCTTGGGCTCCTCTGGGTATAGGGGCAGTCCCAGATAGGACCAGGTTGGGTGATCCTTGTGTGAGCTCCTAGACAAGCTGCTGAGGCTCTTTGATCTCCTCAGTGGTTGGGACCAAGTCCTTCCACTACTCCTTAGGGAAAATCTCTTCCTCACCTTTGGCCCTGACAGCAGTCCCACCACTTCAGAAGCAGCCAGGCCTCTCCAAAGAAATCTGGATTTGATCTCAAGGGTGACCTAAAGTTCTCTGGAGCCTCCCAATATGCCTCCGTGTGACCCTCCTGTTAGAAAGAAGTGGAGATACCACGTAAGAGGGCTCTGCTAGAGCAAGGCTCTCTTAACCCTAGATGCCCCTAAGAGCAAAGTACGGGAAGGAGAGATCAAAGCAGCCCTGAGGCCAGCCTGGGCACCCAAGGTTTAGCACAGATCAATCAGGGAGCATGCTCCTCTTCTCCATCCTACAGGCACAGCTGGCCAGAACCTAAAGTATAAGACACATGCACTGAGAGAATCCCAGAAAGGGACAGGTCCCCACCAGAGGCCCAATCCACGGTGGGGGTGGGACACCAGAATTCATCTCCCTTGTCAGGCCAGGGTCCTAATTCATTCCCCAGCTACAATCAGCTTCCACCACTACAATGGTGAAAGGAGATGGCAGAAGGCCCTACAGGAAAGGAACCTGCGCAAGTCCTACGAATGCAGTACCAAACCAGCATGACATGCCCCTGGCACCAACTGAGATAGGAGTCCCCAGAGCTGGATTGTCCACCAAGTCCCAGCTTACTAGGAGGGCCTCAAGTCCTAAAGTGACACTTGGCCCTTGCTGCTGGCAGGTAGGTCTCAGCCACCATTT
Source organism: Tursiops truncatus (assembly GCF_011762595.2). Lineage (NCBI taxonomy): Eukaryota > Metazoa > Chordata > Mammalia > Artiodactyla > Delphinidae > Tursiops > Tursiops truncatus. The sequence continues at coordinate 64,389,857 of NC_047043.1, read as the reverse complement.
CACCATTTTAAAAAGTGAGTCCCTGGGAAGGAAGGACGAATAAGGCCAGGACAGATGGAGCCTGCAGGAGCTGTATGGCCAGGCAGGTAGAGTGAGGAATAAGTGTGTGTAAAACACCTAGAGGAATGACTATGGTGGAACAGGCACCCAGCAATGGTAGTTATAACTATTACGACAGCTTTGCCAACCTGTCTCCACAGTCAGCACCAACTGATTGCGTATGGGCCACAGGCTCCAGGTACAGATTCTCCCCAAGTAGCCCACACATAGCAAGGTCTGCCCCTCCCCACATCCATCACAGATTAGGGGAAAGGGCCCCATTCAAATGTGCAGGACCTATGAAAAGGGGGAGGATTTACTGAAGCCCCAAATCCTCTCTCCTAGCAGCTTGCTACTTACATATACAGGGAAGGCTCCCCCTGTTATGCTGGAGTGAAAAGGTGTGATCCAGGGGCTCTGAAAGCTTTGACTTCTTAAACTCAGAACCAAACCTACTCAGTGGAAGGAGAAATTTAGAAAAAGAACAGAAAAGTGGCCCACTGTATTGTTCTTTGGTTCCCAAACTAGTCCAAAGTCTAGATCTACTTTCAACAAACTCTCAGTCCCTTCACATCTGAAGCCCTCAACGAACTCTTTCTTAAAAAGCTAGAATTTATTGGCCAAAAAGAGAAATGTGATTCTGAGTGGCTTCTAGATGTAATTCCCAGTTTTCAGGAAAAATACGGGACAGAAGAACATCTTAAATAACACCACAAGGATACAATCAGCATAATCCAGAATATGAGAAACCACAGGACAAATAACACAGCCAATCATAAATCGCAACGGGGAAAAAAGGAGAAGGAACATACAGATTTAAAGAAACTGAAGAGATGTATCAGACAAATGCAAAGTGTAGATCCTGTTTAGTTCACAGTTCCAACAAACCAATTGTAAAAATAAATTAATAAGATAATCAAAAAAACTGAACCCTGACAGGATATTTGCTGAGATTAAGAAGAGAATGTTAGCTGTTTAGATGTGATCATGGTGCTATGGTAATGTTTTTACAAATCCCTTATTTCTTAGAAATAGACACTAAAATATTGATGATGAAATGTTGGGATATCTTGAAGATGGGGGTGGAAGTGAGGGAGATAGATAAACTTAATCAGCCATGAGCTGATGATGGTGGTGGCTGGGCAATGGGAACATGGGAGCTTATTAACTTATTCTCTCTACTTTTATGTATGTATGTTTGAAATTTTCCATAATAAAAAGTTTTTTTAAAATAAAATAGACTTCCTCCCCTTAATGCATCCATAACTTTTTTTTTTTGTATCTGCAGCATCTTATCAGTCTTACTAATGCTAGGAACAGCTATATTATCAAAACTGTCCCTCTCTCCCTGGCAAGAAATGCAAAAATGGTTGCCCCCTTTGGGTGAGCTTTTGACATCATCACCATTCAGATGTTAGGTCACTTAAGCGCAAACTCCATGACATGCCCTCCATGAGAATCCAATGGCCTCACAGGATCTCTAAATAATAAAGGATCATTATTTCCAAACCTAACAATTGTATCCTTTCATTTTAGCCTTACAAATTAATCCCAGATTTTTCTAGAGCCTGACTGATAGCTGACATAGTATAACAAGTCTGGCTAATCCCAAACCAGAGATACTATGCCTGACAAATCCATTCATTCATTCATTCATTCATTTTTGAGATATAATTATGGCAAACCCATCTTGAGAAAGGAACTCTGGGTATGGTTCTCAGAGCAGCTTCAACCACCTTCCAGCAAATGCCCAGGCTCTCTGTGCCCAGCTGCCTTTGGCTCAAGATGTCTCCCTGGACTGGAAGTGAGTGAGAGCTCAGCACTGATCGCCAATTTCAATGGGGTAACGAGCGGGAGGCGCCTTACCTGGTTTGCCCCAGCTTTCCACACCCCTGCACTCAGCCCCAGTCTCTGCTCACTGTCCCTGCCTGTGTAAACCACGCTCCTCATGTCATTTCTATCTCTCTCCACCTCTTAGACCCCCATCACTCTCCCAAGAGTCTTGGGATTCTCCTTCTTTTGAAGCCTGGCTCTGCCTCTCCACTCTTCTCACTTGACAACCCTTCTATAAGCACTACCTATTTGACACTTCTCAGACACTGAGCTGCCTACAGTGTCACTCCTAGGAACCTTCCATGACTTTGTTCTCTGAGAGCTCTTCAAGAGCTATCTGACCAACCAGACTGTGAGGTGCTATAGGACAGGGGAGCATCATATATTCTTCCAGACCCTCCACAAAGCCCAGCACAGTGCTTGCTCTTGATACCAGTAAATATACCTTGGTTGATTGACTAAAGATCAATTTGCAAATGTCAAAGTTCTGCAAGTCCGCAGAGCTGGTGTAGATTAAACAGGCCGCCACTGGTCTACGTGGCTTCTTTGTGCAATTTTTTTAAAAGGTGCTTTCTGGGGTACTCATAAAATTTCTCTTGAACTGGTGATGTGTGTACAAGTAAAATCCCATCAACTTGGGACCTTCACTGTACATCAGGCATTCCACCATAAAAAGAAGTGAATGAATGAATAAGTGAAAGGTGCCCCTTCCTGTAGGAAGATGCAGCCCATACCAAGGCATATAGCTTGGAGCCTGAGATAGAGTTCAGCCTTCCCTGACCTGGCAGTCCTTGGGAAAGGCACAACGTATACAACTGCACATGTGACCCTGAGACCAGAAGCAGAGAGCCCTGCCTTGAGAGACTCTCTGATGCCCAAAGTGCCATATCATCCAAACAGGTTAAGAGGCGGCACTATGGGTGTGGTGGCACTGCTACTCACAGGATTCTAGTCAAGCTCTTCAGCCACAGATGCTGGAGCTGCCCCCTCACAGAACCCAAGTCAGCTCAGTATGACGATGAAAAGACTAATTCAACCTGGGGTGACAAGGGGTAATACAGCAACAGGAAAGAGACAGGAATCAACTCCCCCAGGACCTCAGTTCCATTCCCCTTTGGGGTCAGTAAAATTACCTCCCCCTTACCTGGCCCTCCACCTACCTCTATTCACAATATAATTCCCCCAAATTCACAAGCTGGCTTGAAACTATGCCAATGCCTTTCCCGAATGCCCAGAAGCACATGCCACAGGGCTTTTTCTCCATCAATGGGCCAATCTGTTCAGCAGCATCTCGGAACAGAACATGCTAAATTTGGCATCAGGTACCTGAGACGCTCTGGTGAGAGGAAGTAGAAACCATTCTGATGCTGAAGGAGAGACGTATCATGGAGATGCAGCTCAGCTGAGATGCTCTGACAAGCAAATATCAGCTGGAAGGGTAAATCCCATCTCCTAAGGGCCCCCAATTCAGAGCTTTGGTGACAAATAGCCAGCTCACCCCCTGAGCCTGACAGCTGTAGGACCTTAGCTCCACAGGTCCACTCCTGCCCACAGCCAGGAGTGAGATTATGTGACTGCTAAATCCAGCAGGAGCCCATGGTTCCCTAACCCACAGTAGTTCATGGGTCTGCCCTGTAGCAGAACACATAGACACGGTAGAAATGAAATACTGAAAAGGAATATGAATAGACACTAGCCTCTTCCTGTGTCTTTGGGCTGCCCTAGTCTTTCCAAATTTTCATATGCTTGGCTCTGCAACATTAGATAAACTACAAGCAGACTAGCCTGTTTGGTTATCAGAAGAGAAATGACAAATTTCCCATATAGAGAACTCCTAACAACAATGTGTTTTTCCACTCAGCCGTAGATGCTTTCCTTTGGAAGGAGAGCTCTAAAGCCTGAGTGAGCCTCCCCCAAGCTAAAACTCAAACAGCAGCTCAACACGCAGCAAAATGGACAGTATTTGCAGTGCTAAGAACTGTGTGCTATCCAACTGCATTACCATAATAGCTAATGTAAAACGGGCAAATCCCTACTCTAAAAGGGATGGTCACAGGCTGGCCTGTCTGTGGCAGGTTTCAGGCTACTAAGAGCCTTTCATTACTGTTAACTGTCTAAGAAACAACTTCTGAGAAAATAACCACATGAGAGGCACAGTTGGGCAGCTAAATAATCAAAAATTATGCTCCCTCACAGTTTATGTGCTCCCACACAGAGAAGCCAAGGCAACATTATCAGCAGACTCACATGGATCCAGAAGCACTCCCCAGTTTTGCTACTCCCCAGGTCTGTTTGGTGTAAAGATAATGCCTTCCATTTTATCTTGTTGTCTCTTGGTAGCTTTCCTGAGTTTTCAGTCTACTGGTTTATTATATATTGGCATTTCCTTCCACTGCATTTACTGCCACTTGATTGTTTATAGGACCTCGGGATGCATTTTAAACAAGCTGGTTTCACAGTATTTGATCAGATATGTTCTGTTTAAAACATTCCACTGATCTGAGGTGGTAATCTAAATCATAAGAGAACATATTTGGTTCTAGATGATTCAACTGCATTTTTGCTTCACCCCAAAGTGTTTTTCACTAAACCATTGTGAAAGCACATGACCCTGTTAGTATTTATGAGCCTAAATAAGTACCTTTTGGTGTCCAGTGGCATTTTCCCTTCCTCCAAAGATGATTTTAGCCACTAAATGCCTGAGGAAAGCACATGACCAAGTTCATGGTTCAACTATTTCCACATCTTTCTGTTCCTCGCAGTGACACTTGTCTTCCCTGACAGCCACTCCCATTGTGCTCTTTCCTTGGCCCAACACAATGGACACATGCAGACTCCAGCAGACAGGGAGGACGCTTTCCGTCCCATTGCTCCCCAGTGCAGAGGGACCCAGCAGAGGTTACATAAGCCCCTCCTTAGCCCGGCATTGGGGAGGAAGCGAATTTGGGGTTCGTGACGGAGTCACGGTCTGCAGGCCCGGACTGACCCTGCGCTCACCATTCTGCTTTACTAAGGCAGGGCGGCTGTAAAGGGAGGGCCGCTTCCCGCGACCACCCGCTCATGCCAAACCAGCTGGGTTCTAAGTGTGGCCAGACGTCCGACCTCGCTGTCCAGACTAGACCGCAGGGTCGTGGGCCCCGGCCCCGGCCTCGGCCTCAAGCTACAGATCCCCGCCCCCCGGGCGCCGCCGTGTCCCGCACTTACGTGCCCGGGCCGGCACCGGGCCCGGGGCCTGGACCCGGTGGTCCGGCGGTTGCCCGCGCCCCGCCTGACGCCGGGAGCTGTCCTCCACCAGCCGGTGCTGAAGGCGGCTTCCCTGCGCCGGGGCCGGGGCCGGAGCCGCCGGGAGGCAGCGGCCCGTCGCCAGCGCCGCCCTCCAGGCTGGCCTCGTTGCCCATGGCGGGCGGGCGGGCGGGGTCGGGGTCGCACTGGGCCCGGGCCGGCGGTTCCCGGGCTGCTGCTCACACACTCCGTGCCGCCGCCGCAGCCGCCGCCGCCGCCATCATCTCCCAGCTCTGCTCGCGCCGCCGCCTGCCGCTGCGCATGCGCGGCTCGGGTGCCCCTTCCCTGCTCACGACGCCCCCCACGCGTGCGCGCGCTCCCGCCAGCCCGTGAGGACTCTAGTACACGAGCCAGAAGCGGGGTCGCAGGGAAACAGCCACCGGCGGCAGCGCATGCGCCGTTTGAGGCCGACGCGAACGGCGAGTGCTACCAGGAGCCCAGCGGCGGTTGGTGGGAGCTTCCCACCCAACCAGGATTGGAGGGACACGGATCACGAGAAGGGGCCGTGGGGGCGTCGCGCCGTGCCCTGCCCTGGAGTCAGTGGCGCTTTCTGACTCGGAGAACTTGGGAGTGGGAGCTCTCATTTGGGTAACTTCAGTGTCCCACCTGGCAGACTTTGTGGGAACAGGCCTCAGAGAGGGGACACCGAGTGTGGCATTAAAGGATGTTTAGGAGTTGGAAACGCAAATAAACAAGAGTGTTAAGAGGCACGATGTCATGGGAGGACGGAGATAAAGGATGCTGGGTGATGGGGCTGGTTATGAGGGTCTCAAAGGCTAGCTGGGGGGTGAAGATTTTATTCAGATGGTGCAATGGGAACGAACCATCTGGGATTCACTCTGAGGCCTGGTCCCGCAGGACAGGAGTCTCAGGAAGTGTCCCTGGGAAAGGTAAAGGGTGTGTCAGGGCTGGCCTGAAGCCAGATGGAAGGATGCCTCAGCAGGCCCTGGGACAGTGACCTTGGAGATTGGGAAGAGGAATTGATATTTCTTAGAGGCTTTGAGCTGCGGTTCCCAGGGACTGTTCCCAGATGAGGGGCTGCAGGCTGCCTCTGCATTAACCATTACCTCACTTTTACAGACTTCAGTGTTTGCATACTACTCTGCCTCCTGGCTTCTCACACAAACCTGTGCTTTCCTGAGGGAGAATATTTCTTAGAAGATCCAGACTATATTCCAAACTATTCCTGGCTTCATAAATCATGGCTGTGTAGAAGAACTTGAGTAAATTTGGACCCATTTTACAAACCCATTTAATTCTCCTGATGATGAATATATCAAAAGGGGTGTCAGCAGTTCTAACGTGACCTGGACAATTCCAGGGATCCCAATGAACACTGATAACCAGGCTGATGGACAGACCTTGGCTGGGCCTTCCCATACACTCTGATCTGCTGCCCCCCAACCTCTGGGATGGAGTTTCCATGAAGCCTGGATCGCTGACTTGACTACCTGACTCTGACTGACCGGGATGATGAGAGCCTCTCTGCCTATGTTATGATGGTCTTCACTGTGTTTCCTCCTGTGTTTCAATCATCTTTGTGTCTGGTGACTAGGTGTGCACATATAGGCTCCACAAGGATCCACACCTCAGTCTTGCCACTTTCCAAATGGGGCCTTGGCAACTGACTTAGGCTCACCAAGCCTCCATTTCCTAGCCTGCAAAGTTATAATAATACTAGCCCTTCTAACATGGGGGATTATGAGAGTGGAGTGGCTGATACAAATAAAACAACAAGTGCCCAGCATACACATAACTAACTTTATTATTAGTTGTCCCTCTGGTGGGTGGTCTGGGATTTGGGGGTTTTGTGCCACACCTTTTCTCCTGCGGAAGAACGTGTACAAAGGCACTATGGGCAGGCCAATGACCTGACCTTGGCCCGACCCAGGCCCTTCTGGCTTCACAGACACCAGTCAGTGTGGGCTGGGCCACTTGATAGTGGGGGAGAGAAGGATGTTTGTTTTCTGTTTTTGTAGAAGTCATAGGAGCTGTGGCTTTCCACAGATTTAAATCAACATGTCCCTGGTACCAATGGGGGTAATTAGCCCTACCCAGGCAGCAGGCCTGGGGAGTTGCCTGCCTCAGAGTGGATTGCTGGCTGTTAGCAGAACTCCAAGGTCTTTGCTGCCTTGGTGACAAAGGACACAGTACAGTAGAGACCTGGAAGTGTGGGTTAGCGGTTCCCCTACCTTCCTTTCAAACTCTCAGTCCCACTTCCTCTGAGAAACATTGCCAGGAACATGCCTGCCCTGTCCACATCCACCCCTGGCATTCAGCCTAGGGACTCCTGCCAACCATGGGATGGTGCTGGCCTCTGGTTGTCTGGGGCTCTGATTCAGTTTTTATTCATTGTTCCAGGGGTTGTTTCCTTCCTCTTGACCTACAGTGGGCATTCCTCAAGAACAGGACATTGTCTGGCTTGTCCTATCCCCTGGGCTGCTTTCAGCAGGACCTCAGGGGCTAATGATTGGGCTGAGTTCTCTTTGCAGCTCTGAGCATTTCCCTTACTTGCACTTCCAAGGGCTTCACCAACCACCAGGCTAAAAGCACACCAGAGGGACCTTTGGCTGTAGCTCCTGCAACACTGCATTTGGGTTGTTGACTTAATGAGTAAAAGGAGGGTGCTGAGGTTGTGTCCAGAGTGTCTCCTGGTGGAGGGGTCATAGACAAGCTGCCTATACTGACCTAGGAGAATTCACTAGGCTTGACTTCATGACAAGTGAATGCACAAATCTCTCGGTTTGTGCAAACCAGCTGTGTGGTATGTCTGGTACCACTCCCTCCTTCGTCCAGCTGCTGCCTGGCCAGGGACGGGATGGACCTGGAGACCCTACAGAAGCTCCCCAGCCCCCTAAACTTCACTTGCCAAACGCATTTTCTTCCCACTTCAGTGTGACATATGACACATAGCAGTCATTTTGCAGAAAGACCAGATGGGAGGAGAATCAGTCCACATGCCAAAATAGAACTGATGGATGGACACATGTCCACTTACTTCTCCAGTCTGTGCTCTCAAACACTTATAAAAGACCAGAGGGAAAATGAAATCAGGGGGAAAAAAATCTATCCAGGTAGGAAAAGGCCTAGTCAGAGCCAGCTTGCTGCTGGGATTTGTAGAAATTATTAGTCATTGGAAGGCAAATCTTGGAAGAATGAAGAGATGCAGGGCCTCAGGAGCTGCACTTGGATGCCAGCTGGGCCATGGGCAAGGCAACAGGCATGCAAGCCCATGCACAGGGGTCAGGGTGCAGACTCTGAGGCTGTCCTGCTTCCCCACACAATCCAGTTTACCCTGGGCTGCTACTTTCAGCATGGTGACCTCCACAGGGAGGCTCAGGAGCCAAAGATGAAGATGCCGACGGTGGTGAAGAGGAATGACAAATTTTGCAGGCAAGAAGAGGAGGTAGAGAGTGTGGAGATGGGAGAGAATGACGAAGGATGACTGAGGACAGTTCTGGATGACGTGTTGCTACGGGCTTTGGACTATTCCAGAGAGGCTGGGAGAGCTGGCTCCCATCTACAGGGCCCCCTGACTTCTGCACTCTTCTTTTTTTTGTAGTGATGCTGAGGCGTATCTCACCTCCCAGTGAGAAGCAACTCGGGAAATTGGATCCCTGTGTGCATTCCTCCTCTGGGATGGAAAAACAGGACTGAAGAGGAAGGAAGGAAGCCCAAAGAAACAGAAGGTTTCCCTCCTGGCTGAGGTTTGTCAGCACTACCCACTAACATGGGGAATAAGGCAGCTCTCAAGCAAGCCTAAGGCTGGTATGAGGCTACAAACAAGAAACCTGATTGATCTTTGTCCTGCTCAGCAGCTCATCTGGGCTGGCTAGGACAATTTTGCTTGTGTACTAGGATCTTCAGATGACCCATGCCCTTTGTAGAGTAGGAAAAGGGAGCAAAACTGAAAAGTATAGAATTTGCTTGATGCCTTGTCTGCATACTTCCTTTACTGTTGCAATGTGCAAATCTTTACTTGAATTATGTGAAAAAAGCCAGTAAAAAAATTATCGGAAATGTTTATCACTAGCCTAGCCCCACCGCCCATGCATTGCTCCCAAGAAAGCTAATTAAGCCCCATTGCTATTAGAGTTATGTGCTTCCAAAGGCTTGTTGTGACATAATGAAGACATGGCTTCTCCAAGTTGTAATTGTCCAAGTCAAAACATGCTGCTTTCCTTGCCCCTCTGCCTTCCCCCAAACAGGCCTCCAGGCTGGCTTTGCAGATCTCATTCGTGCGTGCACGCACACTCATCCTCCTTCAGCCAGTGCATACCTAACTCTTACTCGGCGCCAGGCCCAGTGAAGACTGTGGGAACTTCACTCAAGAAGTTCAGTTTGCAGAAGGGGAGAGACAAGCACACAAATGGTTTCCTGTAAACTATAGAAAATGCTACCTCGGGACTTCCCTGGTGGTCCAGTGGTAAAGAATCTGCCTTCCAATGCAGGGGAAGCAGGTTGGATCCCTGGTCAGGGAACTAAGATCCCACATGCCGCGGGGCAACTAAGCCCCCACGCCACAAATACTAGGCCCGCACGCCACAAATAGAGAGAGAAAACCTGCCTGCCGCAATGAAAAGCCTGCACACCAAAACAAAAATCCCACGTGTTGCAACGAAGACCCAACACAGCCAAAAATAAAATAAATAAATAATGAGGAAAAAAAAAAAAGAAAATGCTACCTCAGTTACTATTGCAGTCCTTCCCACTAGGATCCCAGTTTCCATGGAGTTGCTTCCACCTACCTCTGTTCCATGGATGGGGAGCGGGGGGAACAGGTCAGGTGGCAAGTCATGCCCCTATGCCCTCTCTTAACCAGCCCATGTATCCTACTCCAGGCAACAGAGGATCATACATGACTTGGACAGTTCACGGGAAGGGAAAGCTAGTTCAACCCCTTCATCAGACTCAGTTCCACATGTCTTCAGGGAAGTCTATTAAAGGGAACCCTACCTCCTGACCCTCTGTGGCTCCACTACTGCAAACCCAAGCCCATTACTGGGAATTAACCTTTACCACCAGGTATTTCAGGCCATGGGACATAGCTACTCTCTGCACTGAGCTTTATCTTTGTCCTGATCAGAGTGGATTATGATAAGGTTTTTTTTTGTCCAGGGAGCTTCCAGGAGCCACTGGAAGAATTCCTGCCTTCCAGGAAAGATGGACAGAATAGGGCAGGTCGGTGAAACAAAACCCTTATGGCAAGTAGAAAGGTCCACAGTCCCTTAGGCCTCTTCTAGGATGGATGATTTCAGTTCAGTTAAATTCAATTTAGTTAAATAATTTCAGTTCAATTTGGCACTTTTGAGCCCTAGAATAAAGACAGCATCATGCTAGGGCCCAAGGATGCAACAGAAATCAAGGCTGTTGAGCTTACTCCACCCTCACTGAACTTGCAATCTCCAAGTCTGGCCTTTGTCTGCCTGCTGCGCAAACCAGGCCCTGAATCTGTAGGGCTTGACTGCTGGCCCTCCATGCAGGACCACTACCATCCCCTGCATCCGTGGGTGTGGCCAAAGCACCACCAGGCCAGGCCAGGCTGTAAGGGCTGAAGTCACACTCAGGTTTCCCTGGGGTTCTGGGGTGGGTAGCAGCAGGTATCAGTTGCACAGCAGCAGCTGGGTTAGCACTGCTAGTTATGTATTAATAACTCCCCCAGCTGGCAGGCCTGGCATGGGCATCAGCTTTCTGAGAAGGTGGCCTTTCTGACCATAAGCTAACAGTACAGACTGAGGAATTCCTAATAAGGCTGAACAAAGTACATCTTCCTCTTGCCTTCAGAGAACAGAAAGGTCATGTGTTCCCCTGAGCCCTCCCTCCCCCAGTCTGCTCATTTCAACCAAGCCCTCCCTCATCCCCGGATCTGCTCCAGGGATCTTCTTGGGGCTCAGAGGGTGGCTGTGTCCCTCTCCTAGCCCTGCCTGGCCTAGGGTGTCTCTGAGGAGAGGAGTAAGCTGATTGTACTGCCTGGGACACAGGGTGAGCCTTGGGAGGCACAGTGGCTGCTGAGTCAGAGCCATTGGGGTCACACTGGATGCCTCCTTAGCCTCTCATTTGCCCTCTAATCACGGTACTGGACACAGAAACGCTGGCCTCCCCCCTACACACATATGCACCATGTGCTCCTCAAACAAGAGGAGGACTCCATCCCCTTCAGCGGATCCCCCAGGCCCTGCTTCTTGTCCAGCCCAACTAGGCACATGTTCCCTGAGGGTGAGTTCACCCAGGAAAAGCTGGTCCTCTCCCACAGGCACACCCAGAGGAAAGCTGCTGCCACCTCCCATCAGGACCTCCCCATCCCCTACCATCGTGGGCTGGAGCCAGCCCCATTCTTCACCTTTCTCTCCCAAGACCTTTTGCAACAGAGATGCTGAGGGAAATGGGGCATGATCCCTGGAAAAGGAGCTGGCCTAACCTGAACTCCCAGCCATTTTAGCAAGTCCCAAACCTGGGCTTTGCCCTCTACAGCCTGAGGCTGCAACACCATGAGGACACAAGGCAAGAATACACTCAGCCCTGCCTTTGGGAGCTCTAGCCAGCTGCCAAATGGATGTTCCCTGCTGTCCTAGTGAGTGCCCAGGGCTGTGGAGAGAGCTTTGGGCAGGGTGTTCCCTGGGGCTTCAGGGTGCCCCCACTCCAGGGTCGACTCAGAGAAAGTGTCATCTGCTACCCCATCCCTGTCTTTCTACTGCCAAGTGTCTTCTCCTAGGGGCACAGCAACTGGAGCCGCCTGGCTTCCATCCAGGACCCTCCCAGATCCGCAGCACTTTAGGCCGTGTTCTCAGCTCTCAGGCTGGAGGAAGAGGAGACTCAGGGAGCATCTAACAAGCGCTGAGCCCTACTGTGTGCAGGCCCCATGCTGGCCTCCACCGCAGGAATCCTGGAGGTTTACAAAAGCTAAGGTGCAAAGGAAAGGTCCTTATTCCTTCCTGCCTAAGTACGTCCGAATTCAAGGTTTGCCAGCAGGGCCCCAGTAACAGAAGGCATCTGGAAGCCTGGGCCCCAGACTCGCCCCTCCCATTTATTTTCTGCTAGCTTCCCTTTCTGAAGGAGAACGGCCGCGGCGAAAGGCAGGCTCCAAACCCCAGCAACTCGCACCCTAACGCCCTCAGGGTCTCTGCCTAGATGTCTGAGCGAGAAAAGACCCGCCCAGTTAAAGCGCCAGTCCGCGGCCTAACTCGGAGCGGCTCTCGGCAGCAGGCCCTACCGCCTTAGCCCTGCCTACAGCCCCGCTCGGCCCCGCCCCCCTCCAGGGTTGGTCCAGTGCCCGGCCGTCTCTGCTCTGCTCTAGGCCGGGTTCCACCCTCCTACAGCCAGCCTCCGCTGTTACTTAACCCCGCCCACAGCCTGACTTGCCCATTGCTGTCAGGCTTACTCCAGCCTGAGGCGCCACCTCCTGGGAGTCCATGGACACTGTCCCCCCTCTTTGGCCCAGAGCCCCTGGCAATTGGCTCTCCGCCGGGCTGACATGGGGCGCCCCTGAACCACTACCAAGGCTGAGAGCTGCCCCTGCTACCGCCCGGAAACCACCCAGGGGCACCTCCTGGACACAAGGAGCCTTCACAGGGACACAAACAGACCAACTTAGCCCCACCCCAGCTGAGACTCTAGGGTCACCTCCATCAGTGGCTTCAGGTTAAACATTAAGCAGAACTTCCTGAGGCCAAGAGAGCAAAGGCAGGGTCATTTCCTGGGCTCCTGCTGCTAGGTCTTGGGGTGAGGTATGTGTCCCTGAACTCTGCACTGGGGACACCTTTCCTGGTATTTATCAGTGTGGTATCCTACAAGTAATTCACCCCCAACTCCCCACTCTGGGACTCAGTTCTATCTGCAATACAGGACCAGTCTCAGCTCTGGGTCTTGAAAGCTGTGAGCAGAGCTGCAGCCTGGGTGCTGTAGGTGGAGATGGTGAGGACCCTGTGGTGGTGGGAGTGAGCCCAAAAGAGGCACCAGTTGTTCTGTGACCAATGGCCCTGATCCTGCCTCTGAAGACACAGCTGCTGCATGCCCTGCCTCCCACGCCCTGGCAGTGTCCCAGGACAACCTGCCCCTTCCTGGGCACTAAGTCATGCTAAGGCTACCCAGCTGGCCTGTCCATCCCAGGCAGGGCACTTAGGGGCAGGCCCCCAGAAACTACAGGCCCAATGAAGGCAGAACATCCTGGCCAGAAACCATTCTCCCCTTCTCCCCACCCAAAGGCCAAGGCCAAGGCCAAGGCCAAACCTGCCTGAGACTACCTGGGAGACTGGCCAGCCTCAACCCCACAAGGTAGTAGGCAGGGGGCCCAGCCTGAGGGACCCCTGTCTGGAACCTGCAGAAGCTGACCCACTCTGGGGCAGACAGCTTGTAGCAAGACCTCTCCCACCATCCTCCTCTCCCGCCCAGTCTCACTGGGTTTTCTGCCCGTTCCTCTCCCCACCCCGCACTACAGATGAGGAAATTGAGGCTCAAGGAGATTTATCTCAGCTGGCTCAGGCAGAAGAGGTGCTAAGGAGGGCTCATTGGTTGACAGAGCTTCTGGTGCACACACCCACCCCTCCCAGAGGAACAGAAATGGTAAGGATGTGAAGGCTATTTGGTCAGCTGCTCAAAGGCCACCTCCGAGTGGGCCTAGCTGGGTCCCCTCTTCCCTCTGTTACTTGGACTCTAGTTCCACCCTACACTCATGTTGTGTAGGGGCTAGGGAAAAAGATGCTTGGAGGCAATGGTATTGTAATAAAGACACTTTTATTTAGTTCGATATGTTTCTATACAGAATGCAGAAAACACATCTTAAAATCATATAGAAGGAAATAAAAACACGTCAGTGGTTGGTGAACACTTGAATGTGAGATTGGCTCTCTGTCTCACAGAGTCCAAAGACCACTGCCAGCCGGGCACTCAGGGGAGGAGGCGGCCCGCAAGGGCATTGTTGCTGTTGTTATTCTGTTCACTGCCCCATCGCCTCCTGTTGCTATGGTAACAGGCCATTCTGGGCCAGCCACGTCTCTGCGTGGCAATGCCCGATGGTGGGGTTGCTAGGGGCAACGGAGCTATTTGGAAGGCCTTTCAAAGCCCTCACCTGGAACACTGGAAATTGTTTATCTTTTGGCAAGGTCATCAAAAATAATCTCACCAGGTCAGACTCAGCTTGCGCTCCTGACTCCGGGGCACTGGGGAAACTCCGGCTTGGATCAGGGCTTGGAGGCACAAGGCCCAGTCATCACAGGTCCACTGAGCCCTCATCTACAGGCTTCCCCCACAGTGGCACTGCTCACCCCACCAGGGGACCAGGCAGGAGAGAGAGGCTAGGCCCTGGGGGAGAAGGCGCAAGCGGGAATACCCTCCAGAGAAGGGCAGGGTGGAGACCCCTCCACTCTGACCGTTCCTCCCCTCCTGAGGCAGCACACATGAATCCTCTGCAAAATGGTCAGTATGGCTTAGAAGTGGCTGCTTGGTGTGCAAAGGGAGCCTGGGTCCACCCACCCACCCGCCCTCGATCACGGAAGGGATACGTTATTGCAAAAGGCATTCCTCCCTAAAAGGTACCCAAAATAACTCTCAGACATCAAGAAGTCATGCTCAAAATGGTTTCTTCCAAAGGAGGAGAATCAAAGCTGAGTGGGTGCCCCTGAGTCACGGGACAGAGATGCAGATGGATGGACGGATGTTCTGCTAAAAAAGGCAAAAGAAGCCCCAGTGTAATTCCAGAATTTAAACCATTAGGAAAAGAAGGGGGGAAAAAAATCAAAATGAGCAAAGCCGTCAGTCCCATGGAATCAACACTAGGAGCTTGTACAAACTGCTGTAAGCATCACCATTTTTAATCGTTTTTTTTAATAAAACAATTTGAGGCTGTATAAAAACTTTAGTAAAAAATTAGCTTTGAGAGCCCCCCTATTTTTACTATGAACTATTGCTGGCACTCCTCCCCAGCCACCAGACCTTTCCCAGCTGTTCAAGCCCAAGGCCTGGGGCTGGAGCGCCAGAGAAAAGGGGTGGGGTGGGTCAGGGTTGGGCTGTGGACTGTTGGGACAAAGTGGCCAAGGTCAAGTGAGGAAAGAGCATCACATGACATAAAAATATTGCATCTTCACCAAAATGTCCCCCACTGAGTGTTTCAAAACTCCGTGATATTCCTTTTAGGAGGGGGAAAAAAAAAACACACAGAAAAAGGGTAAAAGAAAACAGGCTGATGTGGTCGAGTCTCTCGACCTCCCCAGGCATCCCCACGAGCAGCTGGCCCACCTGGAGCACCTAGGTTGGGGGCCACGGCCACCACTGCCTCTTGGAGTCCCTTTTCTATGGAAATGAAGACCCCTTGGTTGTGGGCCGCTAGCGTGCATGGGGTGGGGGTGTGGATGTCCATGGCCTAAGAGGCCCCTCCAGCTTCCAGCCCCTGGCAACAGTGGGACAGCAAACCCAGCACCAGGGCCCTGGCCCCTGAGCCAGGGCCAGGAGGCCCCCAGTCAGGCTCTCTGGGGTATCAGAGCAACAAAGTTTACGTAGTGTGAAAAAATAGGATTCCTTTGATAAAAAATACTGTCCCTTGGTCTTCTCTAAGTTTGAAACACCCTGGGAGCTTATTTTTAGCAAAGCAATTTCCCATACCCACCCAAAAATTACACATACAAGTTTAGGTAAACAGCAGATTAAATGTAAAAACTTAACCTTAACTTCTGAAAGTCCTTTGAATTTAATCTTTAGCTACTGTTTTCCATGTTACATCCTGCAGCTAGACACACGTGAATAGAAAAAACAGTACAGTTAGTGTTAAAGGCAAAACGCAGAGAGCCGGGAGGCCGCCCAGCACTGCCTGCGAGTTCATTCACGGTTCCTCGCTCCCTCCATCTACCTCTACTCCAAACGGTGCTTTCAGAGCCAGCCTTCAAAAACGCAGCGAAGAATTTTCTATGAACAAACAAAAAGCTGTTAGGCAAAAATTAAAAGTAAAAATGTCCCCAAAGTCTCTCCAGCTGCTTTGGGGTTTAGGAGGACCAAGTGGGCGGGCTTGTCCAGGCCCCGTGTGTGTCAGCGTGTGCTAGGTCAGGTGTCGGCTCCCAGTGGGCGATGGTCTGCAGGCCACTGGTCTCCACAGACAACACCGTGTTGTCTCCAGGGCCCTGCCCTACCCCTGCCTCCACCCAGGCGCTTGTGGGTTAAGGGGGGACATAGGGAGGGGGCGACCGGTATGGGGTCATGTTCTTGGGACGGGAGCCCTTGCCCTCCATGGGGGCTGTGAAGGGCGGCGGGGGCTGGTAGGGAGGCGCATTGGGATCCTCATCCCGCAGGGGTGTGTACTCTCCCACGGTGTCCTGGTTCAGAGGAGTGGTCTCGGGCACATTCTGGTTGGGGTACTCAGGAGGGGGGAGGGGGGCTTTTTCCTCCTGCAGGATAAGTGGCATGCTGGAGGAGGGTGGGGGCTTGGAGTCGTCCAGTTCGTCTGCAAAGATGATAGGCACCCCCTTCTTGATGAAGGTGGCCTGGTCCTCGAGGGTGAGTTTGCCCTTCCTCTTCTTGCGATAGCAGATCATGGCAATGATGCCAGCGATAAGCAGGATGGCTGCAACCACCACGGCCGGAATGACCGTGTGCAGGTAGACATCATCCTCGCTGCTCTTCTCAGGGTCCCGATCTGGTACCTCCGTAGGTGGTGCCTCTGAGGGCACCCTCCTGGGTGGCGCCACTGGGACAAACTGTAGATGCCGACAGCTGCCAGAGCCTGTCACAGAAATGCTCATGGCCTTGAAGTCGGGCTCCAAGGCGTTGGTGAAGGCAGCTCGAGGTCTGCCATCATCCTCAGCGATCCTCCGGCTCAGCCCCGTGATCTGCTCCTTGGGGCAGGGCTCCAGGGGCAGTGTATTGTTGGTCCATTCCACCACAATGGAGCCCCGGGTGATATTCTGCAGAGTGATGGTGCTGCAGTTGCGGTCCCCAAAGGCGAAGGCCAGCTTCTTCACCAGGGCAATCTTCTTGTGAATGTCATTCACCACAGCTGCTGGGTCACCCACAAACTTGGCCTCGAACCTAGCAGGAGCCCTATCCCCTTGAGGGCGCCTGTGGACATGGATCTCGAAGGCATCCACAGCTGATAGGCCCCCTTTGTCTGTGGCGTGCATGAAATATTCGTGCTTGCCCACGTGGCTGCTGTCAGGCAGGCCATACATGAGCTGGCTGTTGCTGTTGAACTGCACCCAAGACTTCTCGCCTACCAACTGCTGCTCCCGAAGCTTCAGGGTCAGCTTCAGCTTATCAGTGGTGGTGTCCTCGTTGTCATAGAAGGTGTCTGACGGGATCTTCACCTCAAAATAGGTGCCAACCCAGGCATCCACCCTGTCGATATGGTTCTTGAGCTCTGGGCGCTGGTTGGGTTCTCCTCCGCGGGGCATCCCACTGGTGGTGGTGCGGATGCGAGTAGGCGGGGAGGCGGTTTCCAATCTGGTGACGGGAGCTTTGGTGGTGACCCGGGGCACTGGTCGGGGTGTCCGTGGCTTCTTGGTCGGCCTTCTAGTTGTGGTGGTTGAGGAATCAGTAGAAGGTGTGGCTGGTTTTGGCGTGGATACTCGTGGCTTCTTGGTGGTAATTGTGGGAGGGGTAGCAACTGCCGTGGGCTCCACATAGCCAGGAATGGTCATTGTTGGGCGGATCTGGCCAGGAACTGTGGTGCCAGCTTCTGACACCCGAGTGGGCTGGATGGGGCCGAGGGTTGGGGTCTGAATAATGGCACCTCGAGTCCGAATGGTGACTGTGGGCTTCCCAGGAACAGGATCCCTGACTGGAGGAGTCATGGTCTCGGTTGGAGGAGCAATGGCTGGAGATGTGGGGGTGGGCACAATTCTGGATGGTGGCTCCTGGATGGCTGTGGTTGGGGGCCCAATGGCAGTGACAGGTGTGGGTGTGGCATGGATCTGCCTCCGGATACGTTTGGGGAGAGGGGGTTTCTTGTTGGCGATGTGCCAACCCACCACAGGGTAGCCAAGCTGGGCAGACATAGCACCTTCCCTGGCAGGGACCTCCACACCACGAATGTCAGGCACACTGTTCTGGTTCAGGGAGCAGCCCAGCTTCCAGGAGAGCAGGGCCCCATTCTCTACCACCTTTTTTGCATTTCCTGGGCCAGCCATGAAAGCCGACATGTCAAACAGTCTGTTATTCACCACTGGCACCAACTTCATGTTGTGAAGCTCCACTTCTGAGAAGCTCCGCATCCTGTGCAGAAGGTCAATCCTTTGCTTTGGGGTCATCTTGGTGAGGTCAGCATCCAGAATTACCGTCAGGACAGTCACAGGCTCATCGGCAGCACAGACAGATGATACCACCTCACCAGGGTCTGGTGACGCCGCCCGCACAGACTGTGGCTCACTGTGGTCTTCAGGGTAGACCTCAACAGAGAACACACTGGAAGTCTGCGGGACGTGGCTTCCATTGGCCCCCAGCCGTGCAGTGCTCACTGAAATGTAATGCACGCCCTTATCAGTGTCAAGGGGGAGACCCTCCAGGGTGTGGCTCTGTGGGTCCCACTGCAGCCAGGATGGTAAGGTCTCCTTCCCTGCTGCTGATACCTAGAAGAGATGTCAGCATGAGTTAATTGCCACCATCACTGCATAACCCGAAAATGATCACAACAGTGAACCAATGGCCTAGCCTGTGTGACAGGCCTGAGGTACAATTCAGAATTCCTGGTGGAGGAACCAACGCCTCTCTCCTGGAGCTCATTTACCTATCACGAAAGACTGGGGCTGCCAGATGGGCTAGCATGGAAGGCAAATGGTTCGCCCAAGGCCACACGGTGGGGAGACAGCAGTTCTGGCACTCAAAACACATGTCTCATCCCAGAGAACTGATGCCATGGAGCTCAAGAATGTTGCAGGTTTTTATACCAACGAAGTGCCCTGCCACCTACTCGTCCACTCTGCCTGCAGAATCAAGCCTGGGTGTCTCACCCCTCAGCACTACTTTCCAACCTTACCTCAGACTTCTACCCTACCCTCCACAGACACCACAACTTTGCTCAAGGTATATGCCTGGCCTAGAGTGCCTCTCCTGCCCAGAAGTGGAAATGCACACAGGTCTGGGTGCAGGGACAACTCAATACCCCCAAATGCCTCATTTTACAACCACCATGTTACATTCAAGTGTAGTGGGGCACATTTGGTTAGCTGTATCTAATGTCTTAACAGTGCTTTTCAAAACTCAAGAAAAACTGCAATGTCCAGGGTAGGGGAATGTAAACAATTATCCTAAGAAGAGCGTTTATGAAAGGCATTCCAAGGACCTCCAGTCTCTCTAAAAGAGAATTCTATAGTCAACTAAGTTTGGGAAATGGACAGAGCTCACCTCTGTCCTTGGAAAGCCGAAGCACAGAGCAGGCCTCAGGAGCTCATCCCCTTTTCCACCCAACAGCACCTCCCAGACTTATTTCAGGGTGGAAGTCCTTCTCCACAGCAACATGACTGGTAATACATAAAGCCCCCAAGGGAATGCCACCATAAAAACTTCCACCATCAGCTGACAAGAGGGAAACAAGACTCGCCTCTTGCCCAGGCCCCATCTATGACTTCTCTCACCTTCGGGAAACACCTACTCCTGCCCCCAATGCAAGAAAGGTGGGACCCACTCTCTGGTCTGCCTAAAGGCACTCTCAGTCAGCTCCACTGCCCTGTCCGTCAAGTCAGAAACACAATGGCCAACAGATGGCATGTCTTACTGCCAGCCTCGGCCCAGGGATTGCCCTTCATGGTCACTGCTTGTCAGGAGAGGGAAACTAAAACGCTTCCCTCCCTGTGGCAGGAAGGCCACAGCTATAGCTTCTGGGTTCCCCAGGGGCTCTGGTTCGTCAGGCTTCCTCCTTCCAAGAGCCGGGTGCCTGAGTGATTGGGGAAGAGACCCTGAACTCATACCTGCTCTTCCCAGCTAGGACCCGGGTGTCAATGAGCATGCCATTCCATCAACCTTATCAGAGACCAGATATTTACCCTGCCTGTAAAGAGATTTCTTACCTCCAGCAAAAAGCCATGAGAAGACATATGACATTATTAGGAGTTGTCCTTTATTGACTGCTCTCTGAACTACTGAGTTCACAGAGTTTCTTTTGTGACCACATTCCATCAACACTAGGGTGCACAGTCATCTAATTAATGAACCACTAAGAATCTCCCATCCCATCACTCACCATCCACTGCAAACAGAACCAACATCAGAAATGGTAAAATAACTGTAAACATGGGTGTCTTCAAATCCATGAAAAACACTAAATATATTCTTCCTTTACAATCTTTTTTAGCTACAAAAATACTTATCACAACTGCTTTGACTGAAAAACCTATGCTTTAAATTTTTTCAGTTCAATTATGTTAAATACAAAAACTGCCACATCCACATACAAACATATAAAGCAAAGGCTGAATGATCTAGTTTTGCAAAAAATGTGAAGTAAAGATGTTAAGGCCAAATGGAGTAGTCAAGGGAACCATGAGATCTTTTACAGGGGTGGGGTAAGAACTTCCTGAGAGGAAGAGAGTAGGTGAGCCAGGGCGCGGACCCAGGTTTCCGGCCACCCAAGGGTATTTCTCCTAAGCCCACTCCATCCCAATGACTACCACTGGAATAAGAACACATCTGCAAGAGATCAGGCAGAGAAAGGAGAAAGGGAGGGCCAAAAATGGAGCTCTGGATGAAGTCAGCCAAGGAGAAGCCACTTGTAGAGAAGACTGAACAGGGCCAAGAGAGACCAGGAGAGGCTCCAGATGGGTGCCAAGTGGCTGGCCAGGCCCATGGGATATGCCTCAGTGGCCAGGCAGTTAGGCCTGTGCCCAGCGCCGTGTGTTCCATCAGCACAGATGAGTAAGCAGCGCCAGTGCTTTTTCAAGTCTGTCTCAATTACGTAAGGGCACTTTATAACAGAGAGAATAGAGAAGGGCCCTCATCTCCTCAAGCTCCCCTGGCTGGCTCAGCTTCCCATTCTGCTGACCCCCAACAGCCACAGTTCTGTTGTCAGACATGCCCTAAGGCATAAACCCAGGTTGGTCAAGGCTCCCACACAGCCAGACTTAGAAAATATACACTTATTTGAACTATGCCAAGTAACATTTTAACATGTTAATAACGTGTAATATAAATAACAAACATTAAAGAAAACCCCAGGTTTCACCAAAGTAGGTTATAATGCTCAATCTCAAACTGGGCGATGGAAGAGCAGAACTGTGTACCTTCATTTTGGTTACAGAAACAAATTCTTTCACTATGGTCTACCCACAGCTTTAGAGACAACATTTGGGATAAGCCATGTCAGAAAAACAGAGCCAAGACACTCCACCCTGCACCTGCCCTCCCTTCTGCAAATTCTGGCTCCTCAAGGTACTAGAGCCCTGGCCACAGGATAGGTGTTCAACCTGGATCTAAACCCGGAAGCAAACAGTCCCCGGTGTCTTGGGTACTCCTCAGACAAGGAGAGATTCTAACCTGAACGTTCTAAAATCCATGCATCTCTGAACATCTTGGTACTGCAAACATCAGATCCAGGCAGCACTTTGGTTGGCAATGATTCATTTTAATATAAAGGCCACAGGAAGCAAAACAAATCTGAGTTCCACAAGGAACCTACCCAAGTCACAGGGAAGCTGACATCTCTGCATTTTCAAGGCCATTTAGGGAAAGCCCCTGAACTGGGAAGTTTGAACATGGCTGAAGGTCTGGCAGTGTCCACAGTCCCCAAAGGATTCCACTAGCAGCCCCCCTCCCTCTCAAGGGCACTCAGTTGAGGGAACGCTCTGGGATGCAACACCTGCTCTACTGTGACAAAGCAGGAGCCCCTCAGTCCATGGGAACTCTGGACATCCTCCCCAGCTTGCAAAACTTCCAGGATCTAGACCACTTTTCCTCTCAGGGCCTACGGGTGAAGTGGGATATGAAAGTTCCTTCTCAGAGACACAGCCCCCATGACAAACCAGGACTCATCTCTATAAAAACACCGTATCCGAAGGGAAGCCCCATCTCCAGGCAGTCTGAGGCTTCATCTAACCTCAGCCTGTTTTCTCACATGTAAGAAGGGGGAAAAGATGCCAGCCTTGTATGATCACAGGGCCAGGCACACGCTGGACTCTGTCAGTGCTGGTTCCTCACCCGCCCCTATGGGCTGAGAGAGGACACAGTACACATTGTGAGGCTGCTGCAGGAATGGATCCAGGGCGTGTCCAGGCTCCACTCCCTCATCCTCTTTCCCAAATGGCCTTGGACCCAGCACACACTGAGGCTTTGTCTCCCTGTTCATACCCCAAAGCAGAAACTCAAAGCATCAAAGGGAAGTGGAGAGGCCACAGGAAGAGGAAGCCAGGACCCTAGAGGGGAACACGGCCAAGGCTGGGGACCCTCAGGGACTTGCTTACCTGTTAAGACCTGTTTGCTAAGAGTGGATGAAAACGTTGAGGGGCAGAGAGGGCAGGGAGAACTTGCTGCAGGTGACAGCCCAAAGCCAGCACTCACATCCTCTAAGTCTAAAAGAGATGTGCTTGATCCTGGCATATTTGCACATGAGATTCCGACTATCCTTGGAATCCTTAGTTTACTCATATAGAAATTTCTGTCCTAGCTGTACTGTAACCACCCACAACTGACCCTCTAAGGGTTGCCAGGCTAGGAATGGCATGCAAGAAGCAGGAATCAGAACTCTGTGTGAAGTGCTCATAACACCAGCACATGTATTTGGGGTGACAGGCTGTCCCCGGCCATGGAACTCCCCCAGGGTTTCAAGTCACCCCCAGGTTTTCAAGTCACCCTCCATCATTAAATACCAATACTCCCTTGCTGACCTTATAAAGCAGCCATCTTGGAAAGAAGACTTCAGGCAATGGGAACACCTGCAGGAGGCAGAAACTGCAGGAGGAAGCCTATTTGAGATCATGGGCTCTAGATCACAGGCCACTCACAAAGAGCCAGAAATCTTTCCAGTTTCAGCAACCCTCAGAGAGAACATGCTTCTGAGATAGAAGGCAAGCCCAGCACTGAGGAAAATAAGATCTTGAACAGCCACACACCCAATTTTAGAAATCCTGATCCATAAAGTACATCCAAAAACATTAAGAATCAAAACCACAAAACCTTGGAAGACACATAAGGAGTTCTGAAGACTACCTGCCCAGCATTGCCCACAAAATATCACCATGACCAATGATTGGGGAACTGCCAAACGTGAAGGTTTTGGTCACTCCTCAGTCTATACTAGCAGATGACTAGTAACTGGCTATTCAGTTCTCAGACATTCTCTTCAACTTCTCTGCTGGAGCCTTCTCTGGCACAGTAGACTGTCAAACACTTGGTCTGATAAAGATACAGCACCTGTGCTAAACACCATGCAACATAAGTAGAGTCTCTCACCCCAAATCAGCATAATATACCTGGAGAAAGAACAAATCGGCAGAGGAGCTTGTATTACTTAGTCCCTCATCAAAGAGCAGATTTCTGCCCATCAAAACTGAGGAGCTGGACTCTCACTAGGGCTTAATTAACTATATGACCACTGGTTTCTAAAACCAAGAAAACCTAAGCTTTATCATTCAGAACCCACAAGGTGGTATCTTACCCATGCAGGAGTTATGGGACTTAGAAATGGCAAGCAAAAGTTCCAGAAAGATGGATGAGCACTTTCATATCCTTGTCACTTGGGTGAGCTGATGCTGGCCAGCAAAGAGGGATCTTAGGAATAAAGTATAATCAAGAAACTGCATTTGGGGCTTCCCTGGTGGTGCAGTGGTTGGGAGTTCGCCTGCCGATGCAGGCGACATGGGTTCGTGCCCCGGTCCAGGGGGATCCCACGTGCCGTGGAGCGGCTGGGCCCATGAGCCATGGCCGCTGAGCCTGCGCGTCCGGAGCCTGTGCTCCGCGGTGGGAGAGGCCACAGCGGTGAGAGGCCCACGTACCACAAAGAAAAAAGAAAAAAGAAACTGCATTTGGTGAGAATTCCCCCACACTACAAACCTTTTGGAGGGTCCTTTGAGCCTCAGTGGTGGCACCTTCCAACCAACACCTCAAGACAGGACAGCCCCAGGGGTTCAGGCTGGGCCCTTCCCTGAATCCCTAACAGATGTGTCAGAGGGTCTTCTCACTGGTCCATTTCACAGTGGCACAAACTGCTGCCCTGTGACACCCCACTGCTTAGGCCTCTTAGCAGCCTGCCCTGGCAAAGTCCCTGCCTTCCCTCAGACCTGGTCACTGGCTCCTGGACCCTTCAGCCCCTCACCCCTCACCCAAGCTGCGGAGCTGAGACAACCCACAGCCGTCTATGGCTGGATATCATAGGCAACACCCTGGAGGCACTCACACATGAGGTGATCAAGGCCTCCTTGGGGCAGGCCAACTGTGTGGTGGGCTCCTTTGCTCAGGG
The DNA here is from genome assembly GCF_011762595.2 of Tursiops truncatus. Classification (NCBI taxonomy): domain Eukaryota; kingdom Metazoa; phylum Chordata; class Mammalia; order Artiodactyla; family Delphinidae; genus Tursiops; species Tursiops truncatus. Next base: position 64,365,343 of record NC_047043.1, on the reverse strand, counting down.
GGGCAGGAAATAGTCCCTCTGATGGAGTCAGCTTCCAGTCACGTTTCAGAGGCCCCCACGGTGCTGACTCACATTCAGGGTGATCCTGTGTCTGTGCCATGGACTATGACAATGAGACTAATCTGTGGCCAAGCTCAACTTCCACAAATGATGCACATGGGCAGTCACATGGCTGGGCTGTGGGGAGATGGCACATGTCAACACAAAGAGCCTCTGGCTTGAGGTCAAAGGCCAAGCCTTTGCCCCCACAGAAGGTGAGGAACCAGGGTAGAACCAGGGTAGACATACTTTGCTTTACCGAGTAGAGGAGAGCCACACCCATGAGAGACAATAATTGGTTCTGCTGCTTGACATTCAAACCTCAAGCCAGAATATGGCTGTTGCCACAAAGGCCAAGGCCACAGGATCACATGTTGTTGAATACAACTTGTCCAGCCCAATCAGTGCCCCTCTGGTCTGAATTATGAAGCATTTTATCTGCTGTTAACTGTTCTCATCTGAAAACAAAAATTAATCATTTTCCCCCCAAAGTAAGGGACAGCTTAGGATGGTTATAGCCACTAATAAAATTCTCAGAATCAGTCCCTCAATCCCAAGCCCTGACATCAACTATTTTTACTTCATCATGTTTTCAGTCCTTGTCAGTAATTTTTTTTCTAAAACATAGAAGCCTATATATTCAATAATAAGTATTTGAGCTGATATGTCTGGGCAAATGCCATTCTGACAACCCACCCCCAAGGATGCCTTCCTTCGCCAACCCACATTTCCCAGTGTGCTCTGTTCACAAGGGATCAATTCAGAGCCAGGGAACACCCACTTGAGGCAGGAAGAAACTGCAGTTCATCTCACGCAGGCGGGGTTGCCACAAAGCTTGCAAGCATCCAAAGAAATACTCCTTTCATGAGCTCCCCTTCCTGGCCAAAAAGAGTACCCATTGTTCTCATGGGAACAATTGGGGGCCTATGCCAGCAGATGAGAGCACAGTCCCAGGAAGGGCTGCTCCCAGTCTGCCAACATCTTGGGCTGAGAGAAATTCCACATTGTCTCCAGACAAGGAGGCTAAAGGGAAGCAGGGATGAAAAGCCATCCTCATGGGCACTACCAAAATGAGACATCTGAGGGGGATCTAGAGGGGCAGCCCAATCATTTCATGAGATGCAAAGACTTCTCTCCTGACCAACCCAGAGAGGAGGAGTTAGAACATCTCCAGCCATATCATCACCTTCCTCAGCCAGTCCTACACTCAACTCAAGTCAGAGGAGAGGCACCCTTAGGGAGCCAGCGCCAATCCTGAGGGAAGTCAGGGGGGTAACTTATACTATGGCCAACTTGGGACAGCTTAGGATCTGCCCAGCAGAGGCAAAGCTGGCTTCTGTGGGACCTATACCTACAGACCCTGATGAAGAGAGAGGGTGTTCTAAGACCTAAGACTGCTGTGAGAGCAAAGAACAGTCGAGACCTGGGATGAGCTTTGCATACAGGCATCTAGTCTGGTCCAAGGGAGCACACACCAGGACCATCTCCTTTAGAGTGCCCTGAGGCCACAGGAGGAAAGAAGAGAGACCCAAGGCACAGGTCTTTCAGGAAGGTCATGCTGGCCACAAAGGTCTGGAGGTAGCCCATAGACCCTTCTTACATCAGATCAATGGAGTCCATTTGGGAGTTAAAATGGGGTCAGTAATAGCAAACTGATTCTTGAGGTAGAGCTAGAGAACAGCAGGGAAGTAATAGGTGCTGGCTGGGATGAGACTGGATAAGGGCTGTTTGGACATGAAAGAGTCTCAGATGTGGGGCAGAGCAAAGGATCCAGGACCTCAGGGTTAATCCTCCAGGCAGGCATGTCCCCTTCTTCTTTCTCCTGACCTGTTTCCTTGAAGTCTGGTGTATAAAATATAGGGAAGTGCTTGTTTTAGGAGTTGATATTACCCGATGGGCATACCTGGCTGATGCCAAGCAGCACTTCCTCTGTCACTGTGATTCCCAAAGTTGCCACAATCTCCTGAAATACCACAACCATCAGCCCACACAGGTCCAACAAGGCTTGGCAGGTAGCCAGTGCAGCTCACTTAGCATAAGACTTGATTTTCTACCCCTTCTATAGATTGTTACATGGTCTGTTACAAACACTGAATTATTCTATCACCAACCCCCATGCACATCTCCTGACCAGTCAGCAAGTATGACAACCACACCATCTAATCTCATCAGGTCTCAGGACAGACCATGTTCTGCCTATGAGTCCTCATTAGGCAATTCGGCTAATTGACTGGAAGGCCAACCCTTACCTGGGAACCCCACATGAGGCTTAGGCAAGCTTAGTCTCTTACAGCCCTGACATAGGCTGGCATTTCTTCCTACAAACAGGCAGGTAGGCTTTTTTTCTTTTTTTAATAAGTTTATTTTATTTATCTATTTTTGGCTGTGTTGGGTCTTCGTTGCTGTGTGTGGGCTTTCTGTAGTGGTGGGGAGTGGGGGCTACTCTTCGTTGCGGCGCACGGGCTTCTCATTGAGGTGGCTTCTCTTGTTGCAGAGCACAGGCTCTAGGCGCACAGGCTTCAGTAGTTGTGGCATGAGGGCTCAGTAGTTGTGGCTCGTGGGCTCTAGAGCACAGGCGTAGTAGTTGCAGCACATGGGCTTAGTTACTCCACGGCATGTGGGATCTTCCCAGACCAGGGATCGAACCCGTGTCCCCTGCATTGGCACGTGGATTCTTAACCACTGCACCACCAGGGAAGTCCCTGGCAGGTAGGCTTTGACAATCCAAAGCAGGTTTGCAGGTACTGAGGGGGTTCTCCTTCCCTCTGCCAGCCCAAAAACATTTGAAGGCCTACTATGGGACTGGAATCAAACATGCAGACTAAAAAGAATTTCAAGTACAAAAATTTGCTAAGAAGATAACACAGGGTTTTGTGAGAAATCTGCCTTCATCAGGGTGGAGGGAAAGGGCTCCAATGCTGAAACTAAGCCTGAAAGAGGTGGCTGTACCCATGCTGACAGAAGAAAAAAAGAGCCAGCAGCCTGGGGTGGGCCCTAAGCTTGGCATATCTGTGGGGCAGAAAGAGGCTGGTGTGGCTGGGACAAGGTATGCAAAGGGAAAGGGGAGAGAGAAGAGGCCAGAGGCCAGATCAAACAGGGCTTAATCTTAAGGGCAGGGTGGTAGGGGAGGCCTGTTTTTAGCAGATGTAAGCTTTACAAAGATAAAGATGTCTCTTGACTCAGTATGGAGAACAGACTAAGGGGTTAAGAACAGAGGCAGGGCGCCTGGGAAGAGGTGAGCGAGTGGTAGTTTGGATGACAGTAATAGTGATAGATATGATTTGGAGGTCACCCCAACAAGGCTCCTTGGGACCAAGATCTGAAATATTCCTCACATACACAAGAATACTGGGCAGCCTTTAAAAGTTACATTCCCAAAGAATACTTAATAACCAAGGAAAAAAACCTCAAACTACAGTGAATGAAAAAAAGGTTAAAATATAGATTCAGCATGATTTCAGGTCTGTCTAAAATGTCTGTGTGTGTATGTGACACAGACACCTCTTGATGAACGCAGAAAATGATAGAGGAGTATGCTAGTGGTAGGAACCACAGGAGATTTTCTTTCTCCCTTTTTCTACAATGTACATTTATACATCATTATTATAATAGGGGGGAAAAAAACAACTCCTTTAGTGTAAAGACTTTTCAATCCTGTTTTACACACAGGGAAAACAAAGCTCCAGGAAGGAAGTCAGGCTTTCTGATCTGATTCCCACCCCACACAACCCTGATGTCAAGACGGTTCAGGATGAAGAGTCACACATTTTCACCTGTTTTTCTACAGGCTAATCATCTACTAAATGGTGTGCTTTCCACAGATAGATATGCTCAGATAAAATCCTGTTTTCCTAGTAAAATCTCTTTGCTCCCCCAGTGAATAAGCCTGTTAAATGTCCCTCTGCCAGATACAGCAAATACTCAGCTCACAGTATCGACTCAAGGCACCTTTGGTCAAGACTAATCCATGTACAACATTCCAGTGGCCACTGGAACAAGGGTCATCGCTACAGGGTTTGGATATTCAGAAGATGAAATTTGATGCTGGGTAAGAAATGTACCTCCAAAAACGCCATTTTTCATCTAATAAACTAGAAACTGGCTTACTGGGGTGTTTTGAAGATTACACGGAAATCTTTCTCAAAGACTCTACAAACTAGAAAGAGCTCCATGGAACTGAGACAGGATCTTCGGAAGTATGACCACCTCTGAGAACACAAGGCCACCCTAAGAACAAGCCAAGAGCTAAAGAGAGGGGGTCAAAAAGGAAAAGGAAGAGAACACAAGGAGGGTCAGGTGAGGAGTGGGTCTGCCCAGATTCAAGGGAAAGGGGCATAGACACACCTCTCAATGAGAAGAGTGGCATGGAATGGAAGTGGCATGGAAGAGTGACCATTTCTAATCTAGATGCCTGGGGCTTGTGGGTCAGAGAGAGGCAAGTTGGTAAAGACTCACTGGAGCCTGGGTGTGCTTTGACCAATGGAGTACAAAGGAAGTGTCACTGTGCAAGTTTCCAAGCCCAGGCCTTAAGAGACTGGCAGCTTCCACTTCCTGTATCTTGGAATACTCAATCTTGGAACCCAGCTACTGTACTGTGAGGAAATCCAGGTATCTGTGGAAAGGTCTACATGGAGAGAAACCAAGGACCTTGATCAGCAGTCCCAGGTAAGCTCCCTGCCAACAGGCAGAACCAACTTGCCAGCCATGAATGAGCCACCTTGGAAGTAGATCCTCCAGGCCCAGGTGAGCCACTCTAACTAGTACCATGTGCAGCAGAGATGAGATTCCCAGATGAGCTCTAAATCCCTGAATTCTTGGCCACAAAATTGTGAGCAAAACCAACTGGCCGTTTCAAACCACTATGTTCTTATGCTTTAAACATACCAATAAACAGCCAGAACACTATGTGTATGTAGAAATCTAAGTGCAAAACAGATATTAAAAACTACCATAACAGGGCTTCCCTGGTGGCGCAGTGGTTGACAGTCCGCCTGCCGATGCAGGGGACACAGGTTTGTGCCCCGGTCCGGGAAGATCCCACATGTCACAGAGCGGCTAGGCCCGTGAGCCATGGCCGTTGAGCCTGTGCTCAACGTTGAGCCTGTGCTCCGCAACGGGAGAGGCCACAGCAGTGAGAGGCCCACATACCACACACACACACACAAAAAATCTAGAAACAATAAATGCTGGAGAGGGTGTGGAGAAAAGGGAACCCTCTTGCACTGTTGGTGGGAATGTAAATTGATACAGCCACTGTGGAGAACAGTATGGAGGTTCCTTAAAAAACTACAAACAGAACTACCATATGACACAGCAATCCCACTACTGGGCATATACCCTGAGAAAACCATAATTCAAAAAGAGTCATGTACCAAAATGTTCATTGCAGCTCTATTTACAATAGCCCGGAGATGGAAACAACCTAAGTGTCCATCATCGGATGAATGGATAAAGAAGATGTGGCACATATATACAATGGAATATTACTTAGCCATAAAAAGAAACGAAATTGAGCTATTTGTAATGAGGTGGATGGACCTAGAGTCTGTCATACAGAGTGAAGTAAGTCAGAAAGAGAGAGACAAATACCGTATGCCATCACATATATATGGAATTTAAGAAAAAAAAAATGTCATGAAGAACCTAGGGGTAAGACAGGAATAAAGACACAGAGCTACTAGAGAATGGACTTGAGGATATGGGGAGGGGGAAGGGTAAGCTGTGACAAAGCGAGAGAGAGGCATGGACATATATACACTACCAAACGTAAGGTAGATAGCTAGTGGGAAGCAGCCACATAGCACAGGGAGATCAGCTCAGTGCTTTGTGATCGCTGGGAGGGTTGGGATAGGGAGGGTGGGAGGGAGGGAGACGCAAGAGGGAAGAGATATGGGAACATATGTATATATATAACTGATTCATTTTGTTGTAAAGCAGAAACTAACACACCATTGTAAAGCAATTATACTCCAATAAAGATGTCAAAAAAAAGAAAAAAACTACCATAACAAAGTATAGACCTTGGAATATTTTTAATTCATATTCAAGCCACATCTCTGGGGAAAGAATGCTGTAGGCCAAGGGTTAGAAAACTATGGCCATGAGGACTTCCCTGGTGGCACAGTGGTTGAGAATCCGCCTGCCAATGCAGGGGACACGGGTTCGAGCCCTGGTCCGGGAAGATCCCACATGCTGTAGAGCAACTAAGCCTGTGCACCACAACTACTGAGCCTGTGCTCTACAGCCCACGCACCACAACTACTGAAGCCCGAGCGCCTAGAGCCCGTGCTCCGCAACAAGAAGCCCACGCACCACAACGACGAGTAGCCCCCGCTCGCCGCAACTAGAGAAAGCCTGCGCTCAGCAACGAAGACCCAATGCAGCCAAAAATAAATAAATAAAATAAAATAAATAAATTTACTAAAAAAAAAAAAAAAAAGAAAACTGTGGCCATGGGACTTCCCCAGTGGTCCAGTGGTAAAGAATCTGTCTTCCAATGCAGGGGACGCAGGTTCGATCCGGGCTGCCACCTGTCTTTGTACAGCCCATGAGCTAAACATGTTTTTTGAGATTTTTAAATGAGGGGAAAAAAAATCAAAAGAAGATATAGTATTTCTTGACACGTGAAAATCACATGAAATTAAAATTTCAGTTTCAGTAAAGTTTTTAAAAGTAAAGTTTTATTGGGGGCTTCCCTGGCGGCACAGTAGTTAAGAATCCGCCTGCCAATGCAGGAGACACAGGTTCCAGCCCTGGCCCGGGAAGATACCACATGCTATGGAACAACTAAGCCCGTGCTACTGCGCTCTAGAGCCCATAAGCCACAACTACTGAGCCCGCGTGCCACAACTACCAAAGCCCATGCACCTAAACAAGAGAAGCCACAGCAATAAGCCCACGCACCACAATGACGAGTAGCCCTGCTCGCCGCAAATAGAGAAAAGCCCGTGTGCAGCAACAAAGACCCAATGCAGCCAAAAATAAATTAAATAAATAAATAAATTTATTAAAAAAAAAGTTTTATTGGAACAGAGCCATGTCCATTCGCTTGCATATTGTCTATGGCTACTTTCATACTACACTGGCAAAGTTGAGGAGTTGCAACAGAAACCATATGGCCAGCAAAGCCAATATCTGGCTTTTTTAAGAAAAAGTGTGCTGACATCTGCTCTAGGAGATGTTCATAGCTTGAGGAGTACACCCCACCCACCCACATGTCTCCCATGCAAACTCAATCAGGAAGTAGGGGAAATTCCAAGGTCCCACAACCCCAGACAAATGGATGGTACTTCTTCACACAAAAGCTTCCTGTTTCAACTAATTTCCACCCTGGGTTGGACAAGACACTCTTCAGTTACAAAAATCTCAGATCTCCTTGTTTTCTGGGTTGCCTCCCCAAAAGGAGATGAGGCGAGGCTGAAATTTAAGTACTAATTTTGGTTCTTAAGTGACCAAATACGTTAGTAAACATAAAACACCAAAGCAAAGCAAAACTCCAATATTTACTTATACCTTATTTTTTAAAAATAGGTTCAAAGCATTTAAAAGTTCCATATTTCTTGGGTTTAATCCCATGGTTAATGAAAGCAGACCATTTCCTATACACAGGCCCTTCCATCAAATCCCTAACTTGATGACCAAAAGATCTTCCAGAGTACATATGTAAAAGCTTTTTAATGGTGACACCCTCAAAATGGGAGCAAGAATAAAGGTTTAGGATGCTATTCTGAGATATATGGGGACCCTCTAGTGAACGTCAGTGGCTGTCCCTCTCTTAAGGAACATTTAGCAGGTCCTGGAAGAACTGAGCTCAGAATTCCTGGAAAACTGACAAACTAAACCTAAACTAAAAAACTAAAAAAACCTAAAATTAACACTAAAATCAAAACTAAAATGGAAGATGAGAATTATTCCTCATTTACAGTTTATATCCAGTCTCACCTTGATGACTTCTCCATTGGAGGCAATTAAATCTGTTGGAATGGTCACTCGAAATGAGCGTCCGACGACAGCGGTGCCATCAGGAATGCCAACCACCGTGGGAACAGCCTCATGGAGGTCTGAGAGTACTGAGTGCATGGACGCCTCGAGCTGGTTCTCCCAGTCCCTGACGGCCTCCGAAGGCTCACTGGGCCAGCGGGACTGAGTCACAGCCACAGATAGCAGAAGGAGAAAGGTCCTCCCCCAGAGGGGGAGCAGCAGCGAGAGGGCCACAGACATCCTCATCCCGGGCTCAAGTCTGCTCAAGCAGATAGTCTAAGAAAGGAAGCAAGTGACGTGGTCCCAGAACTGGGTCCTCAGCCTCTCCACACCTGCTCCATCCCAGAGCACCCAAAGCCTGAAAAAGAAGAAGAGTAGACTCAGACTTCAGCAACTTCCATGGTTTCAAAGTTGAGCACAGGCAGTTACTACCCCCTAAGTGTTCCTGCCAAAAATATCTACTCTGAGTTGGATCAAGTCTCACCCTGCACTGTCCAGTACAGAGCCACCAGCTACATGTGGCTACTGAACACTGGAAATGTGGCTGGTCCATTAAGTATAAAGCACACCGTGGATTCTGAAAACTAAGTATAAAAAAGGAATGTTGGGGACTTCCCTAGTGGTCCAGTGGGTAAGACTCTGTGCTCCCAATGCAGGGGGCCAGGGTTCGATCCCTGGCTGGGGAACTAGATCCTGCATGCATGCCATAACTAAGAGTCCGCATGCCGCAACTAAGAAGTCTGTAGGCTGCAACTAAGACCTGGCACAGCCTAAATAAATAAATTAATTTTTAAAAAAAGAATGTAAAATATCTCATTAATACTTTAAAAATATTGATTACATATTGAAATAATATTTTGGATATGAAAATATTAAGTATAGTTAAGTAAATAAATATTAATAAATAGTACATAATAAAAATATTAAATATATTATTAAAATTAATTCCACCTGCTTATTTTTATTTCATGTGACTACTGGAAAATATTAAATGACATATGTGGATCACATTATATTTCTGTTGGGTAGTGCTGCTCTAGAACTAACTTCCAGTTCATAGGAAACACAGGGCCATGAAGACACGATCAGACAAATCTAGAATGTGGGACCTTCTACAAGATAACTGGTCTGGTCTTTCCTAATCTGACGCCTCTAAATACAAGGGGACTATTCTAGATTTAAAGACTGCAACCAGATGCAGTGTGTACATCTTGATTGGACCCTGGATTTACTTTTTTTTTTAATTTATTTTTTATTGAAGTATAGTTGAACTACAATGTTGTGCTAATTACTGTTGTACAGCAAAGTAACTCAGTTATACATATAGGTACATTCTTTTTCATATTCTTTTCCATTATGGTTTATCACAGGATACTGAATATAGTTACCTGTGCTATACAGTAGGGCCTTGTTTATCCATTCTATATGTACCAGTTTGCATCTGCTAATTCCAAACTCCTAATCCAACCCTCTCTTACCCCCCACCCCCTTGGTAACCAGTCTATTCTCTATGTCCCTGATTCTATTTCTGTTTCATATATAGGTTCATTTGTGTCGGATTTACTTAAAAAAAAAAAAAACCAAAAAACACACAAGACCAGCTCTCAAAGGGATAGCTGAGGAATTGTGCATGTGGGCTGGAGATTATATTTATTGTTAATTTTCTTAGGTGAGATGATGGTGGTGTGGCTCGATAACAGATTGTCCTCAATTTTGAAGTATTTAGGGATGAAGTATCAAAAATCTCTGCAACTCACTTTGAAATGGTCCAAGGGGGAAAAAAAACCATGTGCATGCATATATAGAGATAAAACAATGTGCCAAATATTACAATTAGTAAGTCTTAAAAAAATACTTTTGAAAAAAATTGAAAAGCCAAGTATTTGCACAGAGAAGTGTGGCAACCACCCACTTCTCACACCCCACATATTGCATATATTTGCAAACTCAGTGCTAGTGAACAAAACTTATTTGAACTCTCTTGCCCCCCAACCCCCAACAGTGACTAAAACCCTGCACATTGTCCCCTCTCCCCCACACCAGCTTCAAGCAGCTCATGACCCTGCTCTAAGGCTGGCAGCCACACAGATGCACTGTGGGACTTTCTGGGTGCCCACAGGTGGCCACAGCCATCACAAGCAATTTCCCATTCTGGAAAATGATGAAGCCCTGCCCTGAGCCAAGCTGTTGAGGAGCCACGTGGTATTTTTTGACCTGGGTAATACAAAGTAAATAAAATTGCTGAAGAAAACAAGGCCACTGAAACAGACAGCGTACTCTGAAGTCAATGCAAATCCAAGCCAATGTCAAAAGGTTTTTTTTTGCTATTGACTTCGTTATTCCTGTTCTTATTTTGTTTTTGAACTAAAAGTCATGAGACAGAGACAAAACCCAAGAAAGTAAAACAATTTTGAGGGCTGGAAGTCCTATCCTACCAAACCAAGACTTATCACAAAGCTACTGTATTTAAGGCAGTGTCACATGGGGCAGAGTAGACACTGGACTGTGGAACAAGAGGGAGAGCCCAAAACCTGCTTGCAAAGAAGCTGTTCAAAGATACCAGGACAAGTGGCTATCTATGTAGAAAAAGACAATTAGGTTCTTCTGTCACTTCTCCATCAAAAACAAGATAAATCCCAAGTGGATTAGATACATAAATGTAAAAAGCAGAACTTTAAAATGTTTAGAATATAGCAGAATGTCAGAATAAGGACGGATTTCATTTTTAAAAGATATCAAAAAACATAAAAGAAAAAGACCATTGGACTTTCACTTCTAGGAAGATGAAACAGATGTACTTCTCCTTAGTTTCCCACTAAATACAAGGGAAAATCCTAGATATTATATATATATAATAAACATGAGACTCTTAAACAGTCAAGAGAAGAAGGCAGAGCAGCTAGGGACCCCAGGATTCAAGGAATGACACAGCAGTGAGTTCCCTGGGTTTTCTTTTGCCTCATGTATATCAGAAGTGGGAGCTGAAGAAGCTGGCAACCCAGTAATGCCAACAGATGAAACAAAAAACGTCCTAACAAAAGTCTGCTCTCTTTATCCAAAGGAGCAAGAAGGGGGTAACCTAGCAAGACATAAAACATTTAGACAGTAACAGCTCTATTCTAGCAAAACACCACAGAAAAAACTGTGGCCCCACTCCCACCCATGCCGACAAAGGCCAAGTGGGGAGCCAAGACTTCCACCCTCATGAGGCTGTAACAAGGCACCCTAATATCGCCACTGGGGAGGGAGCTGGGACTTTCATCCTCACTGGCTAGTAACAATGCACCACCCTCTACCTCCAGCCCCTTGGTGTCAGTGGAAACCACATGGGGAACCTGGATTTCTATATTCCCACCCAAGCAATAAGAAGGAGTCTCTCCCCATCCCTGCTGGGATGGTGTCAGAAGAAGACTGATGGAGAGTCAGAACTTTAACCATTGCTCAGCAGTCGAGAGGCCTAGGGAACTAGAATTCCCACCCTCAACCAGCAGTAACAAGGACTTCACCTGCCTTCAGGTGTCAACAAAGGCTGAGTGGGGAACCTGGGCTTCTACCTAAACTTCCCAGTAATCAGGCAGTGCCTCCTCTACCCTTCCTCTGCCAGACAAGTGTCAAACAAAAGCCAGCTAAAACAGAATCTAGAGTTTCAGAAGAAAATACAAAATTGTTCAAGTTTCAATCAAAAATCACTCATCATGGGAATTCCCTGGCAGTCCAGTGGTTAGGACTTGGTGCTTTCACTGCCATAGGCCCGGGTTCAATCCCTGGGTCAGGGAATTAAGATCCTGCAAGCCATGTGGTACAGCTCCCCCCCCCCCCGCAAAAAAAAATGCTGAAAAATCACTCATCATGCCAAGAACCAAGAAGATCCCAAACTGAATGAAAAAGAATGAAAAAAAAGACAATCAACAGATGACAACTCCAAGATGAAAGAGACAGGTAGAAAGGAAAAGGTTGGGAAAAGATATATCATGCAAACAATAATTAAAAGAAAGCAAGAGGAGCTGTATTTATATCAGATAAAGTAGACTGAAGAACAAAGAAAATTATCAAAGAGCGGTACATTATATAATGATAAAAGGGTCAATCCATCAAGAAGAATACTAATCCTAAATGTATATGCACCAAACAACAGAGTTGCAGAACCATGAGAAGCAAAAACTGATAGAACTGAAAGGAAAAATAAACAAATCAACAATTCTAGTTGGAAATGTCAACATCACTCTCTCAACAAATGATAGAACAACTAGAAAGAAAATCACCAAGGGTACAAAAGAACTAAAACATGCTATCAGTCAATATGATTTAATCAACATTTATGGAGCACTCCACCTGACAACAGAACATATATTCTTTTCAAATGTCCACAGAACATATACCCTGAGAGATCACATCTAGGGCCATGAAAAAAATCTCAACAAATTTAAAGGAACTGAAATAATACTGAAATGTTCTCCATCCCCAATGGAATCAAATTAGAAATCAGTAATACAAGCATAGTAAGAAAATCTCCAAAGGCTTGAAAACTATACAATGTACTTCTAAATAATTCCTGTGTCAGAGAGGAAGCCTCAAGGGAAATAAAATGTTACACTGAACTAAATATACATTTGTGGGGTTATAGTAAAATTTGTGGAACACAGCTAAAGCAGCTCTTAGGAGTGAATTTACAGCACTGAAACCACTAGAAAAAGAAGGAAAAGTCTCAAACCAATAATCTATGCTCCCACATCAAGAATCTCAAAAAAAAAAGAGCAAAATAAACCAAAAGCAAGCAGAAGGAAGGAAATAGTAAAGCGCAGAAATCAATAAAACTGAAAACAACAGAAAAAACTCAATAAAACAAAAAACTGGTTCTTTGAAAAGATTAATAAAATTGACAAATCTCTATAAACAAATTACCAATATCAGGACTGAGACGGGATATCACTACAGATCCTGCAGACGTCAAAAAGGATAGTAAGGAAATACTACCAAATAACTCACAGATTTTGATAATTCAAATGAAACAGACCAATTCCTCAAAATTTGTAATTTAAAAAATTTATAATTTAAAAACTCCCACAAAAAGAAATCTCTAGGCCCAGACAGCTTCACTAATAAATTCTACCAAATATTTAAAGAATTAACACCAATTCTACAGTCTTTTCCAGAAAGCAGAAGGAAGAAACACTTGTCTATTCATTTTATGAAGCTAACATTACCCTGACACCAACATCAAAGACAATACCAAAAAAAAAACAGAAAAGAAAATGCAGATGAACAGACACAAAAATTTTAACAAAACATTAAGAAACAGAATTTAGCAATATATAAAAAGAATTATATACCATAACCACGTAGCACTTATTTCAGGGTGCAAGGCCAGTTCAATATTTTAAAATCAATCAATGTAATCCACCATATTAACAGACTAAAGAACAAAAATCACATGATCATATTAATTAATGCAGAAAAAGTACCTAACAAAATTCAACACCCAGTCACGATAAACACTCTCAGAAACACAGGAACAGAGGACAACTTTCTCAATTTGATAAAGAGCATCTAATGGTGATAGACTGAATGCTTTCTCCTTAAGATCAGAAACAAGGCAAGGATGTCTGCTCTCACCACTGGTTGTTTTTGGTTTTTTTTTTTTTTGGCTGCGTTGGGTCTTTGTGGCTGTCCATGGGCTTTCTCTAGTTGCGGTGGGGGGGGGGGGGCTGCTCTTTGTTGCAGTGCACAGGCTTCTCATTGCGGTGGCTTCTCTTGCTGTGGAGCGCTGGCTATAGGCTTCAGTAATTGCAGCATGCAAGCTCAGTAACTGCAGCACAGTTGTGGCTTGCGGGCTCTAGAGAGCGGGCTCAGTAGTTGTGACACACGGGCTTAGCTGCTCTGCAGTATGTGGGATCTTCCTGGACCAGGGATCTAACTCGTGTCCCCTGCATTGGCTGGTGGATTCTCAACCAGTGCACCACCAGGGAAGTCCCCTACCACTCTTATTTGACATAGTGCTGGAAGTTCTAGCCAGTGTAATAAGGCAAGAAAAGGAAACAAAAGGCATGTAGATGGTAAAGGAAAAAATAAAACTGTAGGGACTTAAAAATAAAACCGTGTGTCACAACTACTAAGCCTACGCTCCAAAGCCCACGAGCCGCAACTACTGGGCCCACATGCTGCAACTACTGAAGCCCATGTGCTCTGGGGCCCTCATGACACAACTATTGAGCCTGTGTGCTGCAACTACTAAAGCCCACGCACCTAAAAGCCCATGCTCCGCGACAAGAGAAGCCACCGCAATAAGAAGCCCGTGTACCGCAACAAAGAGTAGCCCCTGCTCTCCACAACTAGAAAAAGCCTGCACACAGCAACAAAGACCCAACACAGCCAAAAATAAATAAAGTTAAAAAAATAAAACTCTCCCTACTTGCAGATAACATAATTGTCTATGTAGAAAATCCCAAGGAATCCACAAAACAAACTCCTAGAACTAATAAGTTTGGCAAGGCCACAGGATATAAAACAAACATACAAAAATCAGTTGTAGGGCTTCCCTGGTGGTGCAGTGGTTAAGAATCCACCTGCCAATGCAGGGGACACGGGTTCAAGCCCTGGTCCAGGAAGATCCCACATGCCGCGGAACAACTAAGCCCGTGCGCCACAACTACTGAGCCTGCGCTCTAGAGCCCACAAGCCACAACTGCTAAAGCCCGCACGCCTAGAGCCCGTGCTCAGCAACAAGAGAAGCCACCACAATGAGAAGTCCACGCACCGCAACAAAGAGTAGCCCCCACTCGCCACAACTAGAGAAAGCCCACGTGCAGCAAGAAGGACCAAACTCAGCCAATAAATAAATAATAAATAAATTTATTTATTTTTTAAATCAACTGTATTTCTTTCTTTCTTTTTTTTTTTTTGCGGTACGCGGGCCTCTCACTGCTGTGGCCTCTCCCGTTGCGGAGCACAGGTTCCAGACGCGCAGGCTCAGCGGCCATGGCTCACAGGCCTAGCCGCTCCGCGGCATGTGGGATCTTCCCGGACCGGGACACGAACCCGTGTCCCCTGCATCGGCAGGCAGACTCTCAACCACTGCGCCACCAGGGAAGCCCCTCAACTGTATTTCTGTATGCTAGAAATGAACATGCAGACACCAAATTTAAAAGATAATACCATTTAAATTGCTTTAAAAATGAAATATCTAGGTGTAGATCTAACAAAACATGTACAGAATTTGTATGCTGAAAACCATACAACACTGGTGAAAGAAATCAAAGATCTAAACAAATGGAAAGACATACTGTGTTAATGGATTGGAAAGCTCAACACAGTAAAGATGTCAATTCTCCCCAAATTGATATACAGGTTTGTAATAGGCTAAATAATGGCCGCCCAAAGATATCAGGTCATAATCCCTAAAATGTGCAAATGTACTTTACAAGGAAAGTCTTTGCAGGTGTGATTAAATTAAGAATCTTGACCTGGGGAGATGATTATAAATCCAATCACAATTCTCATTGTAAGAGAGATGCAGAGAGAGATTATACACACACACAGATGGAGAAGGGGATGTGAAGCCTGAGGCACAGATTGGAGTGATGTGGCCATAAGCCAAGGAATGCCAAAGAATAGTGGCAGCCACCAGAGCTAGAGCAGACAAGGAATAGATTCTTCTCCAGAGTCCACAAAAGGAGCACAGCTCTTGCCAACACCTTAATTTTAGACTTCTGATCTCCAGAACTATGAGAGAATAATTGTGTGTGTTATTCTAAGCCACTAAAGTTGTAGTAATTTTTTACAGCAGCCCTAGAAAACTAATTCAAGGTTTAACGTAATTCCTATCAAAATCCCAGTAAGGGGCTTCCCTGGTGGCGCAGTGGTTGGGAGTCCGCCTGCCGATGCAGGGGACACGGGTTCGTGCCCCGAACCGGGAAGATCCCACATGCCGCGGAGCAGCTGGGCCCATGAGCCATGGCCACGGGGCCTGCGCGTCCGGAGCCTGTGCTCCGCAACAGGAGAGGCCACAACAGTGAGAGGCCCGCGTACAGCAAAAAAAAAAAAAAAAAAAAATCCCAGTAAGAATTTTTGTATATATAGACAAGATTATTCTAAAATTTATATTAGGACTTCCCTGGTGGCACAGTGGTTAAGAATCTGCCTGCCAGTGCAGGGGACACAGGTTTGATCCCTGTCCAGGAAGACCCCACATGCCGCGGAGCAGCTAAGCCCGTGAGCCACAACTACTGAGCCCACATGCCACAACTGCTGAAGCCCGCGCACCTAGAGCCCGTGCTCTGCAACAAGAGAAGCCACCACAATGAGAAGCCGGCACACCACAACGAAGAGTAGCCCCCACTTGCCGCAACTAAAGAAAGTCCGCGTGCAGCAATGAAGACCCAATGTAACCAAAATAATTAACTAATTAATTTAGAAAAATTTATATGGAAAGGCAAAGGAACTAAAATAGTTGTAATGACTACCAAATGTAAAATAGCTAGTGGGAAGCAGCTGCATAGCACAGGGAGATCACCTCAGTACTTTGTGACCACCTAGAGGGGTGGGATAGGGAGGGTGGGAGGGGATATGGGGATGTGTGTATGCATGTAGCTGATTCACTTTGTTGTGCTGCAGAGGCTAATGCAGCATTGTGAAGCAATTATGCTCCAATAAAGATGTTAAAAATAAAATAAAATAAAATAGCTGTGATGAGAAAACAACTATTTTAATTTGCTGCCTAGGCATTTCCCAGAGTCTGGACATTGCAATAAGGATCTGAGCTTAAGATTCCCACCATAAATTCCCACTTTGCTTTTCCTGGGGCATCTTTTAAAATATCCACTTAGAGTTGAGCCCCTGAAAAATAAGGGACCTCTGCCCCGACCACCATGTAAGTAATAGGTGCTCTCTATCTCCTGCTCGCTTGTGACCTGAGACAGATGACTGCCCTTCCCCTGGCTCACTGCCCACCCCCCTATTTCTGGGATCTGTAAGTAATAGACCTTGTGAGTTTAGTTCCTTTGTGTGGGTGCATTGGAACTGCACCTTCAATCAAAACGACCCTATGGTCTTCACTTCCCCAAACTGGGAACTCAGATGCTGAGGGAGCTACCTGCTGATCTCATGTGGATGGCTTGTGCCCCCTCATTCAGCAGGTCATAATCTGCATATTCTTAGATTTAATACACCAGCTCCAGCTTCTCAACACAATAACAATTTTGAACAAGAAGAATAAAGAGGAATTAGGGACTTCCCTGGTAGCACAGTGGTTAAGACTCCATGCTCCCAGTGCAGGGGGCCTGGGTTCAAGCCCTGGTCAGGGAACTAGATCCCACGCATGCTGCAACTAAGAGTTTGCATGCCACAACTAAGGAGCCGGCAAGCCGCAACTAAGGAGCCCATAAGCCGCAACTAAGGAGCCCGCCTGCCACAACTAAGACCTGGCACAACCAAATAAATAAATTTTAAAAAATAAAAGAAGAATAAAGAGGAATTATTCTACCTAATATCGACTTAGAGAGCTAAGTAATCAAGACTGTATTGGTGGGGACTTCCCTGGTGGGTCCAGTGCTAAAGAATCCACCTTCCAATGTGGGGGATATTCGTTCAATCCCTGGTTTGGGAACTAAGATCCCACATGCCGTGGGGCAACTAAGCCCACGTGCCACAACTATTGAGCTCTTACGCCTCAACGGGAGAGCCCACATGCCGCAAACTACAGATCCCACGCGCTCTGCAGCCCATGTGCCCTGGAGCCCCCATGCCACAACTAGAGAGAAGGCCAAGTGCCACAACTAGAGAAACCTGAGACCACGTGCTGTAACAAAAAGATCCTGCATGCCTCAACAAAGATCCCGTGTGCTGCAACTAAGACCCGACGCAGCCAAAAAAAAAAATAAGGAAAATAAATATTTTAAAAAAAGAGACTGTATTGGTGGAGGGACAAACACATAAATCAATGGCACAGAATACAGAATCCAGAAATAGACCTAAACAAGAATGCTCAACTGATTTTTGATAAAGGTACAAAGCAATTAAATGGGGGAGAAACAAATGGTACAACAAATGGTACAACCATTTTCAACAAATGGTACAAACCAGATGTCCCTTCAACAGATGAATGGTTAAACTATGGTACATCCATACCATGGAATACTAGTGAGCAATAAAAAGGAATGAACTTTTGAATTGACACACTCAACAATTTGGACGAACCTCAAGGGAATTATGTTGTGTGAAAAATGTTAATCCCAAATGGTTACACAGTATATGATTTCATTTATGTAACATTAATTTTTAAATTAATTAATTATTTTAAAATTTTTGCCACAGGGCTTCCCTGCTGGCACAGTGGTTAAGAATCCGCCTGCCGGGCTTCCCTGGTGGCACAGTGGTTGAGAGTCTGCCTGCCGATGCAGGGGACATGGGTTCGTGCCCTGGTCCAGGAAGGTCCCACATACCGTGGAGCGGCTGGGCCCGTGAGCCATGGCCGCTGAGGCTGCGTGTCCAGAGCCTGTGCTCCGCAATGGGAGAGGCCACAACAGTGAGAGGCCCACGTACCGCAAAAAAAAAAAAAAAAAAAAAAAAAAAAGAATCCGCCTGCCTATGCAGGGGTCTCGGGTTCAAGCCCTGGTCCAGGAAGATCCCACATGCCGCAGAGCAACTAAGCCTGTGTGCCACAACTACTGAGCCTGCGCTCTAGAGCCTGCAAGCCAAAACTGCTGAGCCCATGCACCACAACTACTGAAGCCCACATGCCTAGAGCCCGCGCTCCGCAACGAGAAGCCCGCGCACCACAACGAAGAGTAGCCCCTGCTCGCCTCAACTAGAGAAAGCCCGCGCACAGCAACAAAGACCCAACGCGGCCAAAAATAAATAAATTTATTTAAAAAAATTTTTTTTTGGCCACACTGCACAGCATGCAGGATCTTACTTCCCTGACCAGGGATTGAACTCGTGTCCCCTGCAGTGGAAGCTCGGATCCTTAACCACTGGAACACCAGGGAAGTCCCCATTTATATAACACTCTTGAAGTGACAAAATTATAGAAACAGAGAACAGATTAGTGGTTGCCAGGAATTAAAGAGGAAGTTAGGACATGAGGGGAAGATGTGGCTATGAAAGGGCAACGTGACAGATCCTTGTGGTGATGAAGATGTTCTGTATTTTGATAGTATCAATGTCAATATCCTGGTTGTGATATTGTACTATTATTTAAGATGTTATCACGGGGGGAAACTGGGTAAAGGGCATACAGGATCTCTCAGTATTATTTTTAACAACTGCATGTGAATCCACAATTATTTCCAAAAAAATGTTTTAACCTAAAAAGAAAGATAAATTTGAATTAGAATTTTAAATTTCTGTACAATAAAGGATACCATAAAGAAAATAAAAAGGACCAACCACAGCCTGGGAGAGAGCTTTTTCAGTGCATATGATAGCTAAAGGATCCCTATCAAAATATATCAAGTGCCCTAAAACAGTAAAAATGGGTTGAAGAGATAACAAACAAGTAATTCACAGAAAAGAAAACCTGAAAGCAATAAACATACAAAAAGATGCTCAACCTCCCTAGTAATCAAGGAAAGAAAATTAAAGCAACATGAAAAACACTTTTTCCCACCAGACTTGCCAGCAGTGTTAAGTGCCACACTTCTCAAGCGGGACACCAAATGATCACGGACTTAGAAGCTGAGGTCCTGCAGGCAACAGTTCCACTTAACTCCCAGTGACCTTTGTGAGGTCCTCTACCAGGAAAGGCAAGGAAGGAAACACCCAGCTCTTCAACACCTGGTGTTCTCTGTATCCTGGGTGGAGGTCTTCTCCTCAGATCCTTATAAACTGCCCCCAAATTTAAGTTTTTTCTTCAAGCCCTTTTCTGTTTTGTTTTTTTTTAATATCTCCCATTTTTTTAATTGTCTGTGCTTTTGTACCCCTTTTATAGTTTATCACTTAATTTTTTAAATATTCTAGGTCTTTTGTTTTATACTATCTTAAATTGTAACTTTATTGTTTTCTTTACTGTTGCAATAGTACTTTCTATAACTTTTCCTTTCTTATACATATTGACTATTATTTAGTGAATGGCTCAGCTCAACCAACACTCCACAAGACTGTAAGTTGTAGAAGGGAAGGGCAGGAAAGCACCTGTTGCAATCACTGATGTATGCCAAGCACACACGTAATAAATGAATGGAGAGGATACAGGACATTTTTTTTTTTGCAGTACGCAGGCCTCTCATTGCTGTGGCCTCTCCCGCCGCAGAGCACAGGCTCCGGACACGCAAGCCCAGCGGCCATGGCTCACAGGCCCAGCCGCTCTGCGGCACGCAGGATCCTCCCGGACCGGGGCACGAACCCGTGTACCCTGCATCGGCAGGCGGACTCTCAACCACTGCGCCACCAGGGAAGCCCCATTTTTTTTTTTTTAATCTTCTTCTGATACCCTTACTCTTCTGTGTACTTACTTTTCTACTTATTAGATCCAGTTGATCTTTTGCTTTTCTAATCTGATTCTCCATTTAAAAATTCTCAGCTTATTTGAAAACAGCAACAGTATGAGACACACCCTGTCCTACCAGGAACATAAGCTCAGTGTGCTATCTGTGGACATATGACGACACGGGGTATCTGTTTCATGGGCATGACTAAGTGCTCTGCATTTAGCAAGCAGGCATTGTCCAGGGCACAACTCCAACTGCTGCTATGTGTTGGTTTTCCATGTTCTGGGAAGAAAAGATCTTTTTGCAAACTGGCAAAAAGCAGCCTTGTGTCTTTCTAATACTGGCTTCCTATAAACAACGGTCACATCTCCCTATGCTAGGAACTTGTCAGGCTGCATCCAAACACCACTATTAGGACGTCCCTTTGGAAGGCTTTCCACATAGTCTCATACTCACACACTTGGTCATCCAGAGATGGAGGCACTACAGAGATCCTCCTCCTCAGTTTTCAGAACCAAGGCCTAAAGAGAGGTAACACTCAAGCATGGTCACACAGAGCCTGTGGCCAGAAGATGGTGGGAGGAGAAGGTGCTGAGGAACCAGAGAAAAGACTATGTCAAAAGTCTTCCTGACACAGCCATTCATTTCAACACTGCACATGCACACTCACATTATACCCTCTGGAATACCAGCAAGTGCTAAGGGTAGCCCAAGAATATGTCTCAGCTGAACTCACCACTGTTTGGCTGATTGACACTGCTGAAGCTCTCCTGCTGAGAAATGGGTAGTGGGAATGGGTAACTCATTCCTCTGTGCCAGTCCCCAGGGCAATGTCCGCCACTAAGTCTGAGCTCGGCACTGCTCCAGACCCCAGCAAAAGCCAACTCTGTGAAGAGGGACCTTCCCAGAGCCTTGGTGAAGCCCCTGGCGTTCTGAACACCTGCTCAACAAGCCATGGCATACAATGTGAAAAATGGGCATACTTCCTTTCTCCAACCGTGATACTGGGGACTCTTCAGTGATGGGCAGAAATAAAAAGCCAAGTTTTCAGCAGTGCCTAAAAGGTGGTGCTCTTTGTAAAACAAAATACATAAAATCTGCCCTGGAGGCAGGTGTATTTAAAGTTTACCAGATCAGGGCTTCCCTGGTGGCGCAGTGGTTGAGAAGCCGCCTGCCAATGCAAGGGACTTGGGTTTGAGCCCTGGTCCGGGAAGATCCCACATGCCGCAGAGCACCTAAGCCCATGCGCCACAACTACTGAGCCTGCATTCCAGAGCCCCCGAGCCACAACTACTGAAGCCCAAGCGCCTGCAGTCCGTGCTCTGCAACAAAAGAAGCCACCACAATGAGAAGCCCGTGCACTGCAACAAAGAGTAGCCCCCGCTTGAACGAAGACCCAACGCAGCCAAAAATAAACAAATAAAATAAATAAGTTTATAAAAAATAAATAAATAAAGTTTACCAGATCAATCGGCAGGGACACAACCAGAGACTCAAAAGCATTATACAGTGGTAGGTGAGGACCCCAGACATCTGAGGAAAGAATCCTTCCGGGCTCCTTCCTGTCACTAATCCCTATCTATATGCAAATGAAGCACGTTTGGGGTTGGGGCGGGGAGAGGAGAGGCAGGCGAGCGCCTTGTGACTCTACCCTGTCCAGACAGACTTGGATCCCTGGGAACTAGAAGATTCCCTCTGGAATTCCAGCCCCAGGAGAGAAGTAGCTCTGTTCCAGCACTGGCTACCTCCCAGAGCTAATGAGTGCCGCATGCATGGAGGAGGCTCAGTCAATAAAACTTTCCACTCAAAAAACACGTGGAACAAATGCATACATGACACTAACTCAATTTATAGTAAACTTAACACTTCCTCAGGTGCAGAAAAACCTACAGAGACTGAAACTTTAAAGTATCTTAACTAAAAACTCTGAAAGAATGGCTCCCTACTAGTTTTTATTCTCCAAGAATGAAGGAAAAGTTGTGGGATTCAACCCATTATTAACCATACAAAACGAAGGAGAGGCAGCCCAGCCCACCACTCACAGGAACCCCTAAATCTCTAATAGATATATTACCTAAAAATAGTATTTAAACTGTCAAACTGCTACAATTCACGATGTAATTAAAACACTTAAGGAAAATGGGATTTTCTTCTTAAAACAAAACTAATAAAATTCCATGACCTTGTTTTAAATGGTCAAAAGGAATAATCTTAACTGAAACAATCACTTTAGGTTCCATCTAGCAAAAAGGCTTTTGTCCAGACACTCAGAAGTTAAAAGTAAATGTTAAATGTCAGTCTAATATTAATCTAAAAATTCTAGAGGGTTAACCGGTTTAAAACTGCTCAATCTGATGGCCAACAGGATGTACTCAACACAATGGAAAACAATAGTGTGAAGTCATTGTTTACTTGGGCTTCAAACACCAAAAAGACAGGCAGATTGCTCTGCTTTGAGTTTAAAACAGGACTTTTTCACACCTTGGGGTCAGATGAGGAAGGTGTTGAGCCAAGTCACTGGTGAAGATGCAAGGTGTCACCCTAAATTCGTTCACTGCTCAGGAGGCAAATGAGGTTTCCCTGACACAAAGCAAGTTCCTCTCTGGCCTGTGTTCTGTGGGAGTATCATCAGAGGTGTGGGGGCAGCCTGGCGAAGACACCATCAGGGAGCTTGGGAACCCACCAAGAGACCACGGCCACATACACAGCAAGATATTTAAAAGTAAAAATATGTGGAAGAAAAAAATTACCACCTGTGAGAAACAAGCACTACTCAACAGTCTATCAAACACAAAAGCTATTTGAATGCTTTTCTCACTTGGAAAACTCTTGGAAACTCTCAGTTATCACAGATACGAAAAGCAGAGGTCCCAGAAGAGCAATGATTTCTGCTGACGGTGGTTTGGTTTTCTCAACAAAGGCAGGAAGGAAGTTAAGGCTTTACCTGGGTACAAACTCACTCAGGTGCAAACACATCCTAGAGGAAGGGAAGAAAGACAAGGTTCAGAAGCCAGGGCTGAAAGGCCATTTCTCCACTGGACCGTAGTTTTTAGCCTGAGTAGATTTTTAACATCTTATGTGATAAAGCTCACTGAAAAACAGTTCCTTCTACACTCCACCGAACTCCATATGCTGCTGTTAAACATTACTCAGTACTCAACTGCACACTTAAAACAGTTAAGATGGTTATGTTTTATGTTGTTTTGTTTACCACAATTTTTTAAAACTGTAATGGTTAAGGAGGCATATTTTACGTTATGTATATTTTACTACAATTATAAATATTTTTTTAAAACCCACATTACTCAAGTGTCACACCAATTAGACTTCGGAAAAAACTTATAAGGCTTAAGTCCAGTCTTCTAATCATCGATGCCCAGGTAGGGCACTGAGGCTGGAAAAGGATAAACTGAGCCCAAAGACAAGGACCAGGCCTAACTGTCCATTTGGCTGCAGCAGCTGGACTTGGAGGTGGGGTGGAAGTAGGGGAGTAAGTGTGAGAGGTGGGTGGCCAGACTCAGCAGAATACAAGTGGGAATGAGTTACTACATTTGCATACCCTTGTGGCATCCAAGAACCCAATTAAAGTAAATTACAATTATCTCAAGAGAGCCCAACAACAGTTAACACTTCAGTGTATATTTACCGACTACCTACCCTGTACTAGGTGTGAAGCTTCATTTGCTATGCATGTAGTCTTCCCAAATTTCATACAAAAATAGTCAATTAAGATTTACATACATTACTAAATCATAAAACACAAGAGGTAATAAACTAAATACTTATGTAAGTGTTTTCCAAGTACGTGCTTACTAGAAAATAAAAGTTGCGTTCTGACTCCCCAAACTTCCTCTGGCTCTCCAACCCCTTCTTCATCTCAGTATGAAGGTAGAGTTGGGACTACACTGTGAGGGCAGAATGGTCAATTATCTGTCGGGTCAAGGCTGGACGCCAAGGGTTGCCCAGAGAGGAAAGGAGAGAGAAAAGGTCCACTGCAGGGGTCTGACGCCACATATGCTCTGCTGCCCTCTTCCCCAACTGATGCCTAGCACCAAGCAGGCACTCAGATATCAGGGAATAGCAACAGGGTTTCCCCTAAATCCCCAAAATGATTCACCAAGCACAAAGCAAATAATCATCTGATTTCACACTTTGAAGTTAAAAGCTGAGCTTTCTGATATTTTTTCCATTATACTACAAAAGACTAAAAATAAGTACCACAGCTCAAAACTAATATGCTAATCTGACTTGAATGAATTAAGGTTAGAAAAAGATTGTTGACTGCTGGCCTTCCTGACCTAACTGGCTAATCAGACTCCAGAAAAGAGGAATGAGATGAAATACTGGGGTGGCCACAGCCACTCCCAGCTCCCTACTCAGGCCCCCCATTACTGCAGCCCTTGATCCTGCCAGCAACCTCACAATACAGGCCTCAGGAGCCAGACAGGGGTATCCTGTCTCACGGTGACTGGGAGCTCTTGCACTTTCACTGTAAGGTGCCATTGTTCTGAGTGTTTATCTAGGCAAATACTAGCCTTCAGTGTTTAAAGCTGTGACCTGCTTTTGGCCACATTCTTTTTGGGGCCACATTCTTAAGGCCCGACCATCAAGAACATTTCAACCATGCCAGAAATTGCCAGATCAACAAACCTTGTTTATAGAAGGACAAGACACAACTAGCATCCACTCCCTTTGCTCAGACTTTCTTGCTAGCAGAATTCCTTCCCTCCCACATATGGCTCTGATTCGCCCTTCTACCTACCTCAGCCTTGCTACAGCTGCAAAATCTAAATAATCGTAAACTTCTCTGGTAGGTTTTAGGGTTGTGTTTCCAAAGGCTGGAGCAGAAGGGCCAAAAGATGGCCTTGCAGACTCTTGGAACCCCTGCTCTGCAAAGCCACAGCCACTCTATGACCAGGCAGTGAAGCAGTGAACAAGGCCAATGCTGAGCAGAAGAAGGTCATGCCATGCGTGACCTCGGAATCAGGCCTAGAGTGGCACCTGAAAGTACCAGCTCCCAGTGAACTGGTGAAGGCAAAGCTCCTGGGCCAATCCCAGCAACTTCTGCATTGCTGGCCTTCCCCAGTAGAGGATATGGGGCTGCTCTTCAAGGATCACAGCACTGATTCAGAGAAATACAATATATCCAGTTCAGGTACCTCTACACCAAGTAAGATGGAGGAAATGTATTACTCCCAAGTGCTTTCCCCCTCCTCAAAGCTCCAGGAGATCCCCAGTCACTGTCTGCCACAACAGATTTAAATCCAGGTATAACACAACTGAAGAAATCCTTGAAGATGCCCTTGTCCTCACCTCCCACTGCTTCTACCTTCTCTTCCTGCAGGCTTTGATCACTCCCTTAGCACAAAGGAAAAAGTGTGTTTCCACTCAGGAGTAATTATTTGGAAATTAGTTCCTGACTTTTAGAACCCAAGGATTAAAAATTAAAAGCAAATACAGATAAGGGAAGGACAAATGCAGAGGATCGTCTGTCTTATCAAATGGGTACAGCTACAATTTACATACTCCCAAGTACTGGGGAGAAAGTAGCAGCTACCAAGTACTTTTCAGTAGTGGCCAGCATCTCCTGATGCTCGAAGGTGTTGTTTTCTTCTTCCTAACAGAGCCAAGATCGTCTGAATTTCCAAGCTGGGCCCGTCAGGCACAAATAGACTCCCATAGCCCAAATGAACAAAGATTCCCACCAGCCCACAGCTTAATTCTTCAGATACTCTATCTTCTTTTCACAGGAATCTTCAACTGGCTTCTAATGAGAGCACAGAGGCACCCTGCCCTTCCCAGGCTCTACGTAAATCATTTGTGCTGGGAGCTAACTACTTAAAAGACCTCTTTTGCAAATGACAAGTTTATGTTATGTCTTCTCATTGTATACCAATCCAATGAATCTTGTTAAGTTCTGTGGTCTTAATAACAGATCTAATCAAGAGTCAGGAACCTCTGCATTTATCTCACACAGGGATAAAGATGACACTGTGAGGGATTCATGGCAACAGTCCTCCTAACAGGCTGGCCCCTCACAGAACCATAGGGATAGCTGCTGCTTACCCCTCAGAGCTTCCTTGGTCAGTAAAGGGATAGGAAGGCAGAAAGGTCAGACCAAGCCGCCCTGTAAAGCCTGACTGATAAAACAGGATTTGGTCTCTGTCCCTACATAGATTTCTGTATGGGGGAGTGGGAGATGCAGAGACAAGACAGGGCAACAACCAACAGGGACTGGAGAGAGTGCCCTCCACACTCCTGTCAAGCTGTTCATCCTAAGGCAGCAAGACATGCTAGGCTGGAGATATTTCTTACTGGATTAAGGAAATGGCCACAAAAACAGCAGTCAGATCCTTTTCGGGATTTCGCTATTACCACCCAAGTAGATGTCTCACCCAACAACCTGACTCAGAACTGGAGGGGGAGCAAATGGAGCCATGAGCTCCTCAGAGATGCTTCTCATCCCAAGGGAGAGAGCAGCCCTCCAGTCCTTTGCCAGCCTTAGATCATTACCTGCTATATTCAGCAAATGATTAGAAGAAAATCCAGAATTCTCTGTGACAAAGAACTAAAAATAAGTAAATTATCAGTAGCATTTATCTAGAGAGCTGGAGTTTTTTGTTTTGTTTTCAAGTCAAGCTCTCTTTATAAACTCATAATCTACAGACGCCCCCAAAAGTTACTCCAGCTCTCTACTTGCAGAAAGGCTAAGAAGCAGGAAGTCACCCAGCAGGCTCTTGACACCAGAGTTTCCACCTCTCGTACCCCAAGCATTAGTGCAGCTGCAAACTTGAGCAGCAGTTTCTGAAAGAGTCCACCCTGTAAACAACTGCAGTTAGTTCAAAGAAGACTAACTTAAAGCTTGCATATGTTTTTTGGATTACTTGCAATGCATCCAGGGATCTCAGCTATCTTTTGCTTTCACAGACTAACTATTAAGTACTTGAATTTGACACTGACCACGGAGCAAGAAAGTGACAAGGCCTCAACCTCAACAGGAATCTAAGCTTCAGTGAGCACCTCAAACAGGACTGGTGTGCACCTGTCTGGTACTGGTTACTTCTTTGTAGCTCATATCCTGCTGGATGACCCACAGCAACGAGTGTAGCACCTGGGCACCAAGGCCTGTACATGGTTAGTGCACAGCACTTATTATGGGCCGTGACACAAAAGGCTTTAAAGGAATCATGTCCAAAACATTCTCTCTCTTTTTTAAAAAATATTTATTTATTTATTTACTTATTTATTTGGCTGCGCCGGGTCTTAGTTGTGGCACACGGGATCTTCATTGCGGCATGCAGGACCTTTAGTTGTGGCACGTGGGTTCTTTTAGTTGAGGCATGCAGGCTCTTAGTTGCACCATGCAGGAACTAGTTCCCTGACCAGGGATCGAACCGCAGGCCCCCCACATTGGGAAAGCAGATTCTTAACCATTGGACCACCAGAGAAGTCCCACGTCCAAATCATTCTCAAGGAGAATGAACATATTCTAACTTCATCTACACCTCAACAGGAAAGCAGTGGTCCTGCCCAACAGAACTTCAGGTGTGGCTGTCCTCTGGGGATGGAACAGGAAAGAGGTCAGTGACTATCAGAGGTCGCAGCACTCGAGAGAGCAGAGCAACACCAGGTGCAATGGACCAACAGCAATTTTTTGGCCGACAGAATTTTTAAAAAATAATTTTATAAATCTATGTTCTTAGAAGCCTTGTTTTCTAGGCAAATACGGAATGAAATAACACCAGCTATAATTATAATCAACAGCATGAACAGAGATAATTTAGGCAAATGGCAAATTAAATAATACTTCTGCAATTATTCCTTTTCTTTTTCCATAAGCACCTTGCTCTAACAAAGAAACACACAATAGGAATTATATTTCCTTGATGATTTGTATTCAAAAAATTTTGACCATCCAGGGCTTCCCTGGTGGCGCAGTGATTAAAAATCTGCCTGCCATCGCAGGGGATGCGGGTTCGAGCCCTGGGCTGGGAAGATCCCACATGCAATGGAGCAACTAAGCCCATGCACCACAACTACTGAGCCTGCGCTCTACAGCTCACGAGCCACAACTACTGAAGCCCATGTGCCTAGAGCCCGTGCTCCACAACAAGTGAAGCCACTGCAATGAGAAGTTTGCACACCACAACAAAGAGTAGCCCCCGCTCGCCGCAACTAGAGAAAGCCCGCGCGACAACGAAGACCCAATGCAGCCAAAAATAAATAAATAATAATTAAAAAAAATTTTTTTGGCCATCTACTCAATATCACATATCATCCTACCTTCCACCATCTGCTCTTTAACTCCAACTCCATTCCATTTGTGTTTCAATCTCTTCACAAATGAAGAACACCATAAAAATGAAAATGCTTCCTCTTATTTAGAGCACTAGTCTCAAGAAAAATGATATGTGGGAATTCCCTAGTAGTCCAGTGGTTAGGAATTAGGCACTTTCACTGCTGTGGCCCAGGTTCAATCCCTGGTCGGGGAACTAAGATCCCACATGCCTCGCAGCATAGCCAAAAATAATAATAATAGGACCTTCTCTTGTTTCTCAGTAAAAACTTTCCCCACTAGACTGGGTGTCTCCTGAGAGCTGGAATAGGGTCTAATTCACCTAGGTCCTGAGCTCAGGCTGATGCAGTGGGGACTAGACAGCAGGGCCTGGCCAGGGTGGAGAAGAGTGAAACACCATCAGGGAAAGCTGAGTCCTCAGAGTGTGACCTCTACTTTCCAGACCGGTCTGTTCATCCAAGACCACTGGGATAGGAAGGGATAGGAGGGCTCTACTCCTCCATAAGTTAGGACATTGCATCACTGCCCAGAGCAGAGATGTCTACTGAACCCTCAGGTTCTCTGCTTATCTTCAGAACTAGGCTCCAAGTCCTCCTCTCCTCCTCTCCTGAGAGACTGCCCTTCCTTTACCACTCCAAGAGTGCTTTCCCTTCTATCCAAGCATGCCCAATCCCTGCCACTCATTTAACGGGTTATGCGCACAGCACGTTCTCCTCCACACAGAGCCACAGAGCCGCAGGTGTTGCTACAGCGCGATCATGCTCCAATTAACTTGGAATGCTTACTCCCACATCCGGCCCAGCCCCTCAATGGAACAGGTGCTCAACAAACATTTAGTTGGAGAGTTAAACACAAATCACTGTTTTTCCGCAATATGGCACTATACCAAAGTCCATTCCTTTCCACTTCAAAAACAGCTAGACATTTACAGCATCAGGCATGAGAATTCCCAGGAAGAGGGAAACAGAAGGCACCCCCTTTCTGATGCACTGGCCATCAAGGCCACCTAAAGCTTGTTTCCTGGTTGACCATCTTCCTCAGATGAGCTTTGATCTAATGGGCAGGTTCATCAGCACCTTTTGTTGTTTTTTTTTTAACATCTTTATTGGAGTATAATTGCTTTACAATGGTGTGTTAGTTTCTGCTTTATAACAAAGTAAATCAGCTATACATATACATATATCCCCATATCTCTTCCCTCTTGCGTCTCCCTCCCATCCTCCCTACCCCAACCCTCTAGGTAGTCACAAAGCACCTAGCTGATTTCCCTGTGCTATGTGGCTGCTTCCCACTAGCTGTCTATTTTACATTTGGTAGTGTATATATGTCCATGCCACTCTCTCACTTCGTCCCAGCTTACCCTTCCCCCTCCCCGTATCCTCAAGTCCATTCTCTAGTAGGTCTGCGTCTTTATTCCTGTTCTGCCCCTAGGGTCTTCAGAACCATTTTTTTTTTAGATTCCATATATATGTGTTAGTATATGGTATTTTTCTCTTTCTGACTTACTTCACTCTGTATGACAGTCTCTAGGTCCATCCACCTCACTATAAATAACTCAATTTCGTTTCTTTTTATGGCTGAGTAATATTCCATTTTATATATGTGCCATTCATCTGTTGATGGACACTTAGGTTGCTTCCGAGTCCTGGCTATTGTAAATAGAGCTGCAATGAACACTGTGGTACATGACTCTTTTTGACATCAGCACCTTTTGAATACCCAGTTCTGCCTTCGTGAGCAGGCTAAGTTTCTTACTTCAACCAAGGATACAAGCTCTCCTAAGCTCTGGAGCTCTAGACCCTGGCTGCACATTAGAATCACCTGGGCAGGGAACGGAGCTGATGCCTGAGTCCCACCCCCAAAATTCTGATGTCACTGACTGGGGTGCAGATTTCAACCAATAGTAAACCCTGCTCTAAAGATACAACAGCTCTGAAACAGAACAGGAGGTAGACAGTATAGTTTGGGGCCCAGACCACACGGACAGCAGGTACTGAAGGAATTAAAAACTGGTGCACAGCTGAGAAAAAGGGCTTGGAAATGCAGAAACTTACCCTCAACCCAGAATATCTGATCAATTCTCACCAGGACAAGGACTCCTGTGTTGAAATTCTCATCAGAGCCCCAGACCCACAACTCTGGATCCTCTAGAAAGTTTCTCCCATATGTCCTGGCCCCCTCACAAAACACATCAATGCTACTCAGCAGCACTGGCACCACATGGAATACCCAGGAGTGTTACTGGAGTTGTTCTCCCTCCTGCCTTCCAAGCCCCAGTCCTTCTCAGAGTCGTAGTGGCTGTGGCAGTCGCTGGCTCCACTCTGATTCTGTGACATGAGCTCAAGTTGGCCTCCAGGTGCTGCCTAAGCTTGTTTTCTCATCAATGAAATGGGGACCATGTGTCACTGACCTCAAAGGGCTACTGTCAGGATGAACTGAAAGTGATGCATCAGCCACTCAGCCCAATGTATGCACAGACTAAGCATTCCACAAAGACTGCCCTTCAATTATTATGGTTTACCCTACACTAAACTGCCATAACAAGGAGTAATCATGTTCTGGATGCTGCAACACGTTAAGGATCGTAAGTGACCCTACGTCACAGCACCCCTGCTGAATAGCTAATGTCCCCTTCACGACATGCAAAAACTGAAGTCCATACCAAGTAAGGGGCAGAGCCAGGACTTGAAGCCTGGTTCACTAGATTAACTTGCCTGAGCCACAACTGCCATCACATGGCTCTTGTGTTCTAGGCAGCTCATGACAGCTGCCCATGAATCAGGTCCACCCTCTCTGCCTGGCACACACAAAAAAATTACTCATGAGCATTTGTTAAGTAGAGTTTTTTCCAACTCCCTCTCGCCCTTCAGTTCCCAGCCCGCTAAATGCTGCTTCCTTGGGAAACCCACCCAACTCAGTCCTCCATTATCCAATTAACCTCCCACTATACCTTTCCTTCTTCATTCAATTCTCAGAATAGTGACAGCAGGGGCCATATCTGATTTGCTCACATAGTATAACGATGGCACAGGGAGAACACAGGTCAGAC
This sequence comes from Tursiops truncatus, assembly GCF_011762595.2. Taxonomy (NCBI): domain Eukaryota; kingdom Metazoa; phylum Chordata; class Mammalia; order Artiodactyla; family Delphinidae; genus Tursiops; species Tursiops truncatus. The sequence continues at coordinate 64,333,557 of NC_047043.1, read as the reverse complement.
TCAGGTCTTCCCATGACACTGGAACCCACCTAGGGAAGAACTATGTCAAAGACCACCTGAAACACCAGGGCAGCTCTGCTTCATTGCCTCGAAAGACACTGCCATTACTCCAAAGCTCTGACAACAGAGTCAAGGGCACTGCCTCATGTAGCTGGACTTCAGGCAGTCCACAGCCTGGAATAAGGGTCCCTGGCATCAATATTCAGGCATATCCTTCCTCTTCAGAAATTAGCTCAGTGGTTTTGGTAATTTCTGTAACAGTTAAGCAGAAATAAATTCTTTTTGAGCAGGCAAGACCTTCTTTTATTTTGTTGCTAAAGTCCATCTTAGTCTGCTTATATCGTGTGTTTACTTGTTCAACTTATAACAAAAGTCAAGAACTGGATCTCCTTTATTTAAGTCATGAAACTCCTTTATTCAACTGCAACATGATTAAGTAACTGAATACAAAATTAGATTTATTTTAAAAGACTTTAGTAAATAAAAATGTGTACCATGCATCCATATCCTGGTTACTAAATGCCACTTCAACTAAAAGAAACCAAGGCTCCTTGTGGAAAGGGCTGATGCCAGGCTGGGGAAAGGAACCTGGAACATCTTCTTGCACTAGAAAGTCAGGAAGTGCTCAAACAATGATGGAGACATGTCAAAAGAACAGGAGCCAGCCTAAAGGGGCTCCCACTGGCCAAACCTGGGACAATCTGGGCATCAAAATGAATAATGACAAGAATGGGCTATATCACATTGAATAAGTTATCAATGTGAACTAATATAAACAAAACTGAATAAACAAGTGAAGGAGGTGAGAAAGCTCTTCTTTGAGTAAGATGACAACTAATTCAGAAGGAATGATGGTCTTAGAAGCATCACTGCATGCTGAAAGTAGAGGGTCAAAGTTTGATAAGGAACAGGATATTTACATAGTGTCCTACCATAAATTACTTATTAATTGCAAAGGGAAAAATAGCAACTTTAAGGAGGAAAAAACTGTCAGGTACCTCCTCAACCAGAACTGATCATCAAGACAAACCAGCAACTTGTGCCTACTCACATGGGGCTATCAAAGGTGTTATTAGGACAACTGAGGAATCTGAGTATGGAATGTAGATTAGATATTAAACCAATATTAAATTTCCCTCATATTGACAGATGTATTGTCATTATGTAAGAGAATATTCTTATTCTTAGGAAATACACAATTAGGTATTTAGGAGTAAAGGGGCATGATGTTTGCCAATCACTCATAGATGGTTCAGGGAAAAAATGTACAGAGTGAAAAGAAACAGAATGACAAAGCGAAAACGAGGCAAAATGTAAACAAATGGTAACTCAAGGTAAAGCGTATTTAGGAGTTTCTTGTACTACTTTTGCAATTTTTCTGCAGTTTGAAGTTATAACAAAATTTTAAGTTACAAAAATATAAACTGTGTGAAATGAAGAGAAAATAAGTGTTAAGAAAAAGGAACGTGGGGCATGGTCGGCCTCTCGTCTCAGAACCTCAGTTCTTCCCTGACGAAGCAGCAATATTCATCAACAGCTGTGAGGCAAAGTCAGCAGATGAGTTCTGTAAACGGTGATGGCCTAAGTAACCCTAATCCTACCACTTACCTCACACCCTCGCACTTTGTCCACTAGCGTTCCAGGTTCCAGGTACCAAGGCCCCTGACTTCATGATTCAAAACATAGCCCACCAGGACCCCAAGCCCTCCTTTATAAGGAGGGGGTATTTTAAAAGCTTTTCCCTCTAGAAACACTACAAGCACAAAATGTACAAAAAAGGACTTTGCTTTAAAAGTGACTCGGATTATAATGGAAGAAAATGTCACACTGGGGCCTGAAATTACTACATTGGGCTATGTTTGCTCAAGATTAAAAATAGTTTCATTTTTCCTTCCCAGGAGCCTTCCCTCCTGGAGGAAAAAACCCCCAACCAGACCATCACCAAGTTCAGAGGTCCCAGAGCTAAACACAAAATATGGGCAGGCTGAAATCAGTGTTTCCCAGTATCAGATTCCCCATTAACGATCCCCGGGCATGATTCAGAAGATACACAGTAAGCCTCACAATGATGCCATCAGCTGTCTGGTCCTTTGAACTTAATGCAATAAAAATAATTCACATGGAGGTAAAACAAATTTCAATAATACACTAAGCCATAAGTGAAAAGGTGGTTTCCCTCCCAGGCCTTCAGGTAAGCAGGCTGGGTTTCTTCAGTAGTTCTCCACAAATGACACATTTAATGTATCTCTAAACACATAAACTAGTACATCTCTTTTTATTTCACTCAAAGTTCAAATGGTATCACATACTTCATAACTGTTACTTTTTAAAGTTTACTAGAACTGGAAGACCTCAGCCCCAGTGGGTGGATCCACTTCCTCACTACCCCCTGCTGCTTGTGGCACATACCTGTCTAAGTATCCTGCATATTTTGCTCTGAAGGGTGCTCTCTCCCTCTCAGCCTTGCATTCTTCTGGTAAGAAATCTGAGGATAAAATCCTAGATGTGGAATTGCTGGGCCAAAGGTTATGTATATTAGAATTGCTAGATATTGGCAAAATACCCTTCAATTTACATTCCGACCTAAAGATAGAGTGACTTTTCTCTTACTTTCACTAAAATTGAGTTACTGTTATTGTTAAACTCCTTCATTAATAACATGAGATGGAAGAGAAAGGAGTGTGGGACAGGTTGAAAGAGCATGAGACAGTTTGTCCCTCTCATATTGTTGGATTAATGGGCATAGTGGGCAGCAGGTATCATAAATTCAAGCTGGGAGTAATGGTACTTCATAGTTAGCCAGCATGAAAATATGGGAGGGTGAGCATCCAGATGACTAATGAATCAAAACTGTATTTTTCTAGTCAAACTTGACTGCCTCAGAGGAAAATTGCTATGGAAAATTTATGGGTTAATTACTCCAAATAATAAGTTATCTGTGGTGCTCTTTGCTCCTATTGTGGACCAGCCCTGTGGACCAGGGTACCTTCCGGGCCCACCCTAAACAACTCTGTGCTCAGGGCAGTGCGAACACAAATACAAGTGCTGAGCCCAAGGAGAACAGGAGAGGGAAGCTAGAGAGTATTTTGGAGCTCCCAAGTCTAATCTTCATACTGTAGCTTCACTGTTCTGAAAAACATTAACCTTTTCTAAATCATATCGCCAAACCTAAGTTTGAGGCCTATTGTTTTTCAACTGAGGGGCAGAGTCTGAGAGGAACGCTGGAGCCCGGCTATCCTGGAGGTCACACCCTCCAGACTCTTGGGGCAGTGGGGGAAGAACCATCTGTCCCTGGCCAGTGCAGCCACCTGGGACAGGCAGTTGTGTGTCTGAGCACAAAAGTACTCACCAATCCACTCTCATCTTTCACTCAGATCAGCCTAACTTGTACACAGGAACGATTAATCCAACAGAAAGTGGTGCCCACAACAGTGACTGACATTCCAAAGTCCTAAGATGACCCTCCAACTCTATACCATGCTGGTTCCTGGTTCAAAAACTTCCTGGAAAAACCAGGGACATAAGCAACTCCAGCAAGATGAGGAGTAACAGGAACTGGGAACCACATCCTACCATGAGGACCATGATACAAACCCCTAGTGAAGAACACCAGGACCAGATAGGCGCATGAAGCCCTTCAGCAGCTGCTGTGGTTACATTACCTTCTATAGATACACACTAAACTACTGATGGATGAAATGACAGGATGTCTGAGATTTGCTTCAAAATAACAGAGGGGTGGGGTAAGGACAATAGTTGGGAGTGTGAATGGGCAAGACTTGCCAGTAGGTGATGGATGTTGGGGCTGGTGATAAGTACATGGGATTCGTTGTATTATTCTGTCTTTGAGTGTACTTGAAATTCTCCACAACGAGAAGATCAAAAATAAAATACAACAGAGACATACAGACAAAATTCCCAGTAATTAAAACATCAAGTATATCCAGCAATTCACTCTTAGATATATACGCAGAAGCCATGGACAAGAATGATTCATATCAGTATTATTCATGATAGTCAAAAATTAAAAGCAACTCAAATGTCCACCAAGAGGAAAAGCAGTAAATTGTGGTATATTCATATGTGAAATACTATACAACAAAAGAGAACAAACTGCTGTACAGAACCACAAAGATGTCACAGACCTAACATTCAGCAAGAAAAGACAGGCACATGAAAGTACATATCATACTCTCTATCATTCCACTTACATAAAGGTCAAGAGTAGCAAAACTAAGCTCAAGAACAGAGGTCAGAAAAGTGGTTACCTTTAGGGAGATGCTGATTGGGTAAAGGCACAATAGAACCTACTGGAAATGTTCTGTATCTTGATCTGAGTGATATATACAATATCTAAAACTGTCAAGCTGTACCTTTATGATTTATGCATTTTGCTACAAGTAAATCTTGCTTCAATTGTTTTTAATAGTGACCAAAAAAAATCAAATACTGCTAGTTATCAGGAGATTCAGTGAAACAACTTCATCTATAACAGAATAGATTTTCAAAGCCTAAAGAATGAGATAATTCAGCTCTGGCCTGGGACAATTTTGATTGGAGCCTGCTACCTGCCTGCCACCTGCCCACACCTGAGATGAAAGCAAGGACTCCCTCTAAGGACCTTCACTCTTAGCTGATTACAAACACCATAGAATACCAGAGCAGTCAACATCAGAAAACATAGCTTTAACTCCTGCTTCACCACCTAAGCAACTAGCTCTGGTTGTGGTCTTGACCTCACCAAATTCCAAGTAATGCAATTTTTAAAGGTAGTGATACAGATCTCTCACACAGGAGATTCAGCGCTTTCCTCACCGCCATGCCCGCTGCTGACACCCACTCCTTCAGGCAACTCCTGAGCAGTGCCCAGCAGCCTCTCCAGCCCTTCCACTAGCACAATCCACACCTCGCTAACTCTGGAATTCCTTACATTCTCCTCCCTAAAGGACAACCCTCAGAAAACTTGGATTCAAAACAAGAAAACAAAACCTGGTCTACTTCCTTAGGCCTAAGCAACCTTGATGGACATACAGGATGCAAAAATCTGAATTTACATGGCTTCAAAATTATTTAAGTATAAAAATAAATGGAATTTTAAATGTGTGAAATAATAGCACAACAAAAACTCCACAGGCACATGGTAAGTGTCACAGCACTGGGAAAAGCCCAGAAAAATCCTGGTACATCACATGACATCTCTTCTCAGGGGCAGCTCCCATCTGAAGGGCAACGAGCTTACTATATACAAAGGTATAGGCCAGCCATGAGCAGAGCCCTTTTCCTCCAGATCTTCACGGCAATAGTTGACCAGGCAGCAGCTCTCTGATGTGAGCACATAGTTGCCCTCACACCAGATACCGCCTTACGCTGCACAACAAATTCTGGGGTAAGCTGGGGTGGGGCCTCCAGACAAGAAAGCCAGAACTAGCTGATGAATTCCTGGGCCTGGAGCCTGAGCCTACTCTCAACACTCACTCTTGGACCTCCACATGCTCACATCTTCAGCTACCAGCCAGCAAGGCGACAACACTGATAGCTGACATACCTCTCCATTCTGTAAGGCAAGTCTCTGTACCCAGAGACTGCTTGAGACTAGCAGGTGAGGCCATGACCACAGCCCACAAAGCTTTCTACTATCCACCCAACCTACCTGGTCTGATGGTGCAGATATGGGAAAAGACTAGATTCTGGCTGCTCTCTAAGCTCTATCCATTTCTCCATTTCCTTACCACTGGAGCTGTGTGGCCTACATGGAGAAGCAGGAAAATCCTCTAAAATAGCTTTCAAACACAAAGAAAATTTGTAAAACACAATGCTCATAAGACAGAGTTTGAGGAGACCATTTAAGTCATCAGGAGCTACACCTTCATTTTACAGATGGGTAAACCAAGGCTTCTACAGTCTCCCAGATGGTGAGCAATCACGCAGGATGAGCATTCCTCCCCTAAGTCTCAAACAACCTTTTCCCCATCACAATACCCTATCAACAAAACAGGAAAGGAAGAGAGGAAAGCTGAAGAGGGGACAAGATGAGGGACAGACAATGAAAGGCAGAGGAGCTGAGAATGTGGGGAGAAGAGCAATGTGAAGGAAGAAGGGAGGGCCTGAGAGGGGGACAGCACTGTGAACCCATCTCAGTGAATTAGGCCAGAGAACACATCCAGGCTTTTCCTCTTCCAACACCTGTCACACTGTGCTGGGGAAACTGGTTTGACAAGGACCACAGGCCACTTAGAGGCTGAGCTGGGCCTAGCCTCTCCTCAGGCCCCACTGTCCTGCCACAGAAGTGGTGCTCTGGGTACCTGCTATGAGCAAAATATGGAACAAAAGGAAAGCAGCACTCCGGAGGAAAGACCCAAACCACCTCAGCCTTGCCAAAGGGACCAAACCTGAGGCTGATCAAGCCTTTGGATCCAGCTGCTGATTCACAGGAAATACAGAGAAGAGCATGCTCAACTGCACCCTGGGACACAATCTGCTAAATCTGGACTGTGAGAGATTCCACAGGTCTAAGGGCCCAGGTTCTTCAGCAGATAATTGCAAGGAAAAGGGACAGAGGGGAGAAAATGCAGATAAAGAAACTTACAAGATATGATAACTTTTAAAAAAATGGACAAAATTAAACTGCAGTGCCTAAGGATACACATTTGGGAGATAAAACCATTAAAAAAAAAGTAAGAAAATGGCTACAAAAAGACAGGATGGGGTCACCTTGGGAAGGAAGGGGAGAGGGGGCTGTGGCAGGGTTGGGGCTCACAGAGAAGCCTCTGGTGGAACCAGTAAAGTTCTATTTCATGACCTTATAATTCACTAAGCTCTACTTTTTTTAGGGGGAGGGTGGTCTTGTTTTCTCCATTTTTGTTTAATTTTACACTAGTAAAGTTTTTTAAAAGTTAAAAAATAGGGCTTCCCTGGTGGCGCAGTGGTTAAGAGTCCGCCTGCCGATGCAGGGGACACGGGTTCGTGCCCCGGTCCGGGAAGATCCCACATGCCGCGGAGCGGCTGGGCCCGTGAGCCATGGCCGCTGAGCCTGCGCATCCGGAGCCTGTTGCTCCGCAACGGGAGAGGCCACAACAGTGAGAGGTCCGCATACCGCAAAAAAAAAAAAAAAAAAAAATTTAAAAAATAGATTTAAAAAGACAAGATTAAGTTGGGACTTCCCTAGCAGTCTAGTGGTTAAAACTCCACGCTTCCACTGCAGGGGCATGGGTTCAATCGCTGGTCGGGGAACTAAAATCCTGCATGCTGTGCCATGCGGCATGCATGCATGCACACATGAATGAATACATAAATAAATAAATGGATGAAGTAAACAGAAAACCAGTCCTGGAAGAGCTTGAGGACTTTGCAAAGCAGCATATGCAGAAAGAGAACCCCACCAGGAAGCATGGAACAGAGAGGGTGGCCTCATAGGCAACTGGGTGGAGACCTCTCTCTAATTCAGAGGTTTGGCCTTAGGAACCACCACTGGCTGCTCACCCAGGTCCCACACTCTCCAATAGCTCTGCTGGTTATTAAGCTGATATTGTAGCTACCTGCATGACTCCTTTATCCTTCTCAACTGGTTCCCATGGCATCAGGGTTAGGAAATGGCTCAACAGGTCAGAGACATATCACTGTATACCCAAATGTCAGCTTGGCTTTGAAAATAATCTAGTACTGCCCGCCAGCTCTCTAAGGTCCTCTCCCTGATCCCTCACATCACTCTCTAAGATGGGCCTGGCCCCCCCCCCCCCACCTCCCCTTTATGATGAATCAGAGGCACACTGACTGCAGTCACTTGCCAGGGGTGTGACCCTCAGCCTCTCCAAATCACATTTTTTCCTGAAAAATATCAACTGAAGGGAAATAACTTCATCACTTCTCCCTTTTTTTTCTGGTCAGGGCAACGATAGGGCCCATACCTCTCTCATCCATTGCCAGATCCATTCCCAGGGCCTAGCACGGTGCCCAGGACATGACAGTGACTCAAAAACCACCTGCCAGGGCTTCCCTGGTGGCACAGTGGTTGAGAGTCCGCCTGCCGATGCAGGGCACACGGGTTCGTGCCCCGATCCGGGAAGATCCCACATGCCACGGAGTGGCTGGGCCTGTGAGCCATGGCCGCTGAGCCTGTGTGTCCGGAGCCTGTGCTCCGCAACGGGAGAGGCCCACGTACCGAAAAAAAAAAAAAAAAAAGAAAAACCACCTGCTGAATGAATGAACAAATAACTGAAACCCAGCGACAACAGGGCCTGCTGGGTGCCAAAAGACAGTCCCCTCCATAGTTCATGGGCTAGCCTGTCTTGCAAGGCTGCTTAACAGCCAATATTTCATCTTAAACACTTCCTAGATCAAATTCCTTTTTTCTTTAACTTTTTCCAATTATAAACATATATTCATTAGGTAAGCTAATGCATGTAAAGAACCTGACACAAAATACACTACTTAAAATATATATACAAAATACAAACAATCTTAATCCAGCCACCCATAATCTCTGATGGGTGTAATATTTCCGTGCTTCAGACAACCTACAAGAGCAGACTAGCTAAGGAACATGGACATCACTATGTATACCACTGGGCATCCTGCTTTCTCCACCCCAGATCCAAATTTGAAATAAAACTGCCAAGGTCAATAATCCCCCCACAATGACAAGGAGTCTGCAGTGACTGCAGTAGAAATGGACTTACTTTCACAGCAGGGTTTCTTCTCTTGTACTGAGAATCAGCTCTGGCACAGTGGGCTCCTCTGCACTGCCCTGCACTGCCCCAGGACTACTCCCAGGCTGGGAGAAGGCCTGTGGGCTCTGCTTCCCCTCTATCCTATCAGATGATTTAGAGTGAGCATTTAGAGATTTTCAGCTCCCCGCTGGTGGTATCATGTCATTTTCTTATCTGGTAACAGCCAATAGCTTTACCCTCACCTGCCTCTAAAACAAAGATCAGAGACCAAATGCCTTCACTATCTGGAAATCACCTGGAGCCTTCTCCAGTGGGAACCCACAGGCAGCTCCCCCTGAACACAGATTCATAAAACCCGGCGTCTTCATCATCTGGAGGCTGAAACCCCATTTTTGTCTTTAGGATAATCATCCTCTGCTCAGAAGTTGGGCACCGGTGCCTGTACCCTCATCTTCCTCCCACCCCGGAGCTCTATGCTCAATTTGTCCCTCAAGGAGTCAAGGAAACCCAAAATACTTCAGGTTTCCAGGGAGGATGCTGACTTTACAGAGTAAGGTTCTGACATTCCAGACTGAGCTCATCCTCCTATACAACAAACAAAAAAGTCTTAAAATTTCTGTTCTAAAGAGTTCCAACACTACAGCTCAGCTGAATTACATGCTCCAGGTACAGAATCTGCTGCTGCTCAACGTTCAACCAGGAGCACTCACTTGCTCCAAGTCTCTTAAAATGCATCTGTTGACTGAAAAGTCAAAGTTACCTATTATAAACTACCTAGGCAAGAAGTCATATGGTCACATGGGGAAAAAATAAGTAGAGGTATAGCTCTTTGAAAACCAAGGGCTTTTCACACCAGACATGCACTGCTGTTGATAACTCAAACAGAAATAAACATTATACTAAAAAAGGAAACAAAGCACTTCCAGGCACTCAACTCATGCAGCAACCTTGCCATGCTCCTTCTACTGCACTAGTGAGGTTCAAGAAAACAAACCTGGGCACACAAAGAATTTCCAAAGAAACTCCTTAAAAATATAAACAGTACTGTAAAGTTAACAGAATCCTTGGTCCTCCAACTATTTTTGTCCTTTATTCGTCTCGATGGGGCCAGTGCCTCCAGGACGATGCACCCCAATAAGACACCACAGCACTCAAAGCTCCACAGGTGGGCAGCTTCCCTGGTGGCGCAGTGGTTAAGAATCTGCCTGTCAATGCAGGGGACAGGAGTTCGAGCCCTGGTCCGGGAAGATCCCACATGCCACAGAGCAACTGAGCCCATGCACCACAACTACTGAGCCTGCGTGCACGCCTAGAGCCAGTGCTCCGCAACAAGAGAAGTCACCAAAATGAGAAGGAGCCCGCGCACCACAGCGAAGAGTAGCCCCTGCTCGCTGCAACTAGAGAAAAACCATGCAGCAACGAAGACCCAATGCAGCCAAAAATAAATAAATTTTATTTAAAAAAAAAGCTCCACAGGTGAGCAAGCAGTCAAGCTAGAGCTGCTTTCTGAGAGGTATCAATGGGCTCACGTCTAAGGCTTTTTTTTTAATAAGATTCTACTTGGTACATATAAAATATGATCTATTATGTATACAATTATAAACCACAATAAAAAAACACCCCTGAACCAATCACTTAACCTAAGAAATATGTCCAGCCTTTATTAAATATCGGACTCTCAGTTTACACTAGAAAAAGGATAAATGTAATAATAGTAGCAATTATGGAGAGGTGTAGGGCATATTACTAGGAAGCTTTTATTTCCTCCTCAGCAGCCCATGGGGAGGATATTCTATCCCAATTTTGCTGAGGCAGAGAGGTCAAGGGCCTTACTTAAGGCCACATCAGGATGGGAGGGTTCCAAGGGACTCAGTACCTCTGGTAGGTTCCTTCCTCAGGCTCGAGTTTCTACTGCTGCGGGTAGTCAGTGTTTTCATTGTCCAACCTCGTCACACTTGTACCAAAAATCTTGCCTGTCTTGCCAAAAAGCAAGGGTTCAGTGGGTAGACCTCACCTCTTGGGAAGTCATGACCCAAAAGACCATAGCATGACCAGGCACTATCTGAAAGAACAGTTCTCCTTTAGAAAACTCAATACCATTTTATAACAAGTGCTGGCATTTGCAGTGTGATCTCAGCATGGCAAATATGTTTTATTCCTTTATTTGATAAAAACAAGTGCCACTCCCATCTTAAAACAGAGAAGGAAACGTATCACTCTGATCAGATAGCAGGTTAAAATAGGCTAGAATTTTTTTTTCCTGTAATAAAAGAAAGAAAAAAGGTAGGAGGAAGGCAAACATCCAGGGCAGTGCCAGTGCCAGCTGCTCCTTTCACAAGACACTTCCACAGAAGACAAAGAAATTGTACATATTGAAGCATCATGGAAAGAATGGAATTTTTTTTTACTATGATCAGGAACAATTTCCAGGACCATTCCGAAGTCAACCTACCTGAGTTTTAGAGGAGCAAATTTCTCAGCAGCCTTCCATGCAATCAATATAGACCTCAAGTAGAAAAGCCCTTCGCCAATTCCAGAAAGGCCTGACTAGGCCTCCTCCATCCCCGCTACCACCACCACCAACTCACTCACCTACCCTTCATGGAACCTGCTAAACAACAGCTGATCACAACTCTGGCTCCTTATCTGAAGTCAACACCCCCGAAAGACAAACAGCCAGTGACCTCTATCTGTTCACTCATCAAAACCAAAAATATCTCATACATTTTTTTTCCAGGGACACACTTGCCTGGGGTCAGGAGAAGAACTGTCTGATGGGTAAGGCAGTCTGATATCAGGAGTGAGCTCCCATATCCGGAACAAACCTGTTTTTTAAAAAGTTGAGTCTCTCTGGCTTCCCCTACGCCATATTCTGGCATTTCACATCTTCAACAAGTTCTACAGTTGATTAAGGCCAAAATAAGTTTTTCCTTGGCTTTACTGAGATATAATTGAAGGCCAAAATAAATTTGAAAAACAAGAGTTTGAAGTCCAATTTCATTCACAAATAGATTAATCCTATGCCTCCCAGTGGATTCAGAATACTGGGCCTCCCCAGTGGCCTGGAGGAACTGCCCAGCCTCCTGTGACCTGGCACTCAGTCACCCTTGGGAGCAGCAGGCCTGCCTCTCCAAATATGGCCTGAAATCTGCAGCAAGAGTGAGCTCAGGCCTGCAAAGGGGTCCACAAGAATGTTTACCAAGACTGACAAACTTAGAGGGCAGCCCCAGGAGCAAAGAAAGCACAAGCACCATCCCTCAGAACACTCCTGAACAGCAGGGCAGCATGTGAGGAAATGACTGCTTGCTGGGCTTCTGGCCCCTCAGCACCCTGTAACCAGAGCAGACCAACAGAGAGGCCATGGCAGGCCTGACACTTAAGCGGAGGGCTGTGCACAGCCCACAATGGGCCCCATTCTCCCTGGAAGCTCATGGCAGGAGGGCAGAGGGGAGGCCAGGACATTCCTTCACCCCCTCACATGGAGGGAAAGGGCACAGGCAGCCCAGGGTATCAGAGGCCTGCATAAGAAGAAAGCCTGAGCAGCCATTTTTCTATCCAGCTGCACAAATCAAAAAGGGCCCCTCCTAAAAAAGCAGAAGGGAGTCCTGAGGTGCCAACTGATTAAGTCATGCGGATTAGATGACCTACACAGGAGTCCTCTCTCTGGGCAGCAGTGCCCAACCAGAAGGAAAAAAAAAAAACCACCACCACTCAGGGCGTTGAGGGGACAAGGGACCCCACAGCCCCCGTCAGCCCAGGGCTGGTACTACAAGCAGAACAATCAACTTTTCCTACTAAAGATTTCTTCCCAGTGCCAAGGAATCCAGTCACTTTTTAAACTACTTTTAAAACTGGAAAAAGCACATGTTCAGACTGGCAAACACAGTATGTTAAGTCTATACTATTGGGACTTCCCTGGTGGTCCGGTGGTTAAGAATCCGCCTTCTGGGCTTCCCTGGTGGCGCAGTGGTTGAGAGTCTGCCTGCCGATGCAGGGGACGTGGGTTCGTGCCCCGGTCCGGGAGGATCCCACATGCCGCGGAGCGGCTGGGCCCGTGAGCCATGGCCGCTGAGCCTGCGCATCCGGAGCCTGTGCTCCGCAACAGGAGAGGCCACAACAGTGAGAGACCCGCGTACCGCAAAAAAAAAGAAAAAAAGAAAAAAGAATCCGCTTTCTAATGTAGGGGACCCGGTTCGAACCCTGGTCGGGGAACTAAGATCCCACGTGCTGTGGGACAACTAAGCCTGTGCACTCTGGTGCCCGAGTGCCACAACTAGAGAGAAGCCCGCTCACCATAACAAAAGACCCCCACATGCCACAATGAAGACCCAATGCAGCCAAATAAACAACAAAAAATATATATATATATATTTTTTTTTTAAGTCTATACTATTGACCCTTCTGACAAAATATTGTGATCTCTTCCAGGTAAGCAGAAGCAACAGCTGGTAGCACAATCCAGAGAAGGAAAGGAGACAGGAATCCTACTGTTATCTATTTGTGACTTTAGTGAATTCTATTTTTAGATCTTTATTAAAGAGCTTCTCTTCTAGTCTCCTCTTACCAAATTTCTCTCCTCAGGCAATTCAATCTTCACAATATTGCTCAAAAGTCTAAAAATATAAGACGCTTATTCAGGTATGCTTAACATAACAGATAAAGCAAAGTTCACTACACTTCCTCGTTTTCCACAAGACTCAGAATCCACCCCTGTTCAAGGGCTACTCATCAGGCTGGTCTCCACAATTCAAAAATCCAGTAAGCAAGAGACTTCTCTGGCAGTCCAGTGGTTAAGACACCATGCTTGCAATGCAGGGGGCAGGGGTTCGATCCCTGGTCAGGGAACTAAGATCCCACATGCCGCACGTCAAAGCCAAAAAAATCCAGTAAGCAAGGTTCCCTGAGGTCAGGGCAGATCCGATGCAAAGACAATCTACCAGCCCAAGCAGGAGTATACACAAGACATTTACAGTGACGAGAGATGCATGTTTTATAAAAGCATTTCATAGTATAATAAGGGCCCAGAAAATGGATGGTATACCGGGTGCTGATTAACAGCCAAATAAAAAGGAACCAGTATTTGCAATTCCATTATTAACTTTATCATTTTTCTTGGCAAAAACTGGTTAGAGAATCAACCCAGCCCTGGAGAACAACTAAGCTAATTAAAAGAGGCATTTATGAAAACCAAGGCAGAGCTGGTTCACTTCTGTCATAGACAGCCTTGGGAATCTTCTTAAGTAATCCCGTATCAACCCCTGGAATTCCTAGAGTAAATGTTCCCAGTACAGTGAGAGGTAAAACAGAGACAACCATAACATTTGCCAAAACAAGCATCTACCAATTCCACGAATCTGTTTCAATACATATTAGAAAGAACTTTGTAAGCAGTGCTTCTTGTTTGTCGATTCCCATACTGCATACATAAAAACTTAACATTCATAGAAATGAAGAGCAAATGCCAAAACAGACCAAGCTGGGCACCGGCCTCTCTTTCCCTGAGTATGACACATCCTTCCAAATGTTTCACTCATCCTTAAGCTCCCCTCAACTGGCACACTCCCCTATACTTAGGGTGTCCAAGGGCTGTGACTGCCTCAGGAAGAATGAATCTGTGGCTACACATACCCCCAATGGCAGAGAATCGAGTCTAGGCCTCTACGTGACTATAAAAATTGCATACCCATGCAAGTCATAGAAAAGGAACTGGGGAAAATGTACACAGTGCTTAAAAATGAAAATCAATAAAAACCTGCCTTACTTGATGTTATAGATGTGCTCCTCCAAAACTGTAAGTCACACTGCACTTTTTTCAAAAGTTTTATATTTAATATTGCAGTAATAAAAAGATTCTAAAAGAACTTTATGCACAAAGATGTTAACTGCAACATTATCTATTATAACCAAAGTAAGATTAACAACCATGTAAGAACTGGGGACAGGTTAACCATCAAAAATGTTATATCGGGCTTCCCTTGTGGCACAGTGGTTGAGAGTCTGCCTGCCGATGCAGGCGACAAGGGTTCGTGCCCCGGTCCGGGAAGATCCCACGTGCCGTGGAGCGTCTAGGCCTGTGAGCCATGGCCGCTGAGCCTGCGCGTCCGGAGCCTGTGCTCCGCAACGGGAGAGGCCAAAGCAGTGAGAGGCCCGCGTACCACCACCAAAAAAAAAAAAAAAGTTATATTTATAGAACAATGATCATGCTATAATGCTGGGAGGGCAAAAACAAGATTAAAAATTAAATTTATACTCTAACCTAAACTCAGTAAAAGCGTTGCCCAAGGGCCATCTCTGGAGGACACCCAGGAATCAGGGGATATCGGCTGCTCCTAGGGAGGGGAAGCAGGGACTTAGGGGGTGGGTGGAAGAAAGATTTCTTTCCCCTGTCCAATCCTTTTGAACTTTTTGAGTTTGAACCATGTGTTAGCATTTCCTATTTAAAGAAAGAATACAGTTGGGGGACAAGGGATTTTTCCCTTCCTTTCTACTTTTTTCTTCCACATTTCTTATTTTAAATATATGTATTATTTAATACAGCTTTTCCCCCACTATAGTGTCTTAAAATTCCGTGATCATTTTGCCAAGTATGTGATTATCCACCATCTTTCTTTCACAGAAATCTTCCTTTTCGAGTACCTTACCTCACCTTCTAGTGCTATAAAAGCCTTATCTTGGGGGGACTTCCCTGGCGGTCCAGTGGTTTAGACTCTGTGCTTCCACTGCAGGGGACACAGGTTTGATCCCTGGTTGGGGAACCTAAGATCCTGCATGCTGTGCAGCACAGCCAAAAAAAAAAAAAAAAAGCCTTATCTTCCTGGAGAACAGAGGCCCTACAGGAAAAGAAGGAACCAATATTGGTGAAAGCCCACAACCGAAATAGAATTACATACACCACAATGACCACCTCCAAAGGAAGTGGGGAATGCCACTCAGTCTCCCGCCCACACCACCAATCAGTCACCCTTTATTGTCAAAGGGTAATAATGAAAATGAAATGTATTCTGTAGAGTCAATTCAGGACCAAAAATTATAAACAGCTTCAAAAATATAAAATTAATTCCAATGTCTAAAATTTAGACAGTGGTATTTTCAAAATCAATTAGCTCAAGAAGGTATAACTGAGAAGCAAAACCTCAACACTAGTAAATGCACCCCATGATGTATAGGATAAAGGCATTGTCATAAAAGTGATTTTTTTAGGGACTTCTCTGGTGGTCCAGTGGGTAAGACTCTGTGCTCCCAATGCAGGGGGCCCGGGTGCAATCCCTGGTCAGGGAACTAGATCCCGCATGCGTGCCGCAACCAAGAGTCCACATTCCGCAACTAGGAAGCCCGCATGCCGTAAGTAAGAAGTCCGCATGCTGCAACTAAGACCTGGCACCGCCAAAATTTCTTTTTTTTTTTTTTTTTTTTGCGGTACGCGGGCCTCTCACTGTTGTGGCCTCTCCCGTTGTGGAGCACAGGCTACGGATGCGCAGGCTCAGCAGCCATGGCTCACGGGCCCAGCCTCTCCGTGGCATGTGGGATCTTCCCGGACTGCGGCACGAACCCGTGTCCCCTCCATCGGCAGGAGGACTCTCAACCACTGCACCACCAGGGAAGCCCCAAAATTTTTTTTAAAAACTGATTTTTTATATTCAGTTGATTATTCCCACTAGAATCCTATTTTTAAAATATAAATTAAGTCAACATACTGCAAAAGTTTCATTCTGATTTACTTCACTCCAACAGAGAACACACAACAGTTTCACCAATTTAGACACGCTCTGTTCATGATATTGTACCACAGCATCCCATCCATCCTTCCACCCTGGACCCAGAGCAAGGCTAAGAAAATGCTTAGCTATCAAACCTAAGAAACAGGAAAATAGGAAATCCTATTCATTAAGGCTAAATTAAGCACTCTAGCTGGTGTAATTTTGTAAACTACTCTAAAATCCTATTTATAGAAATTGCTATCTGAGCAGTATTACTGACTAATGATCAGAGTGAAGAGGGACTGTCAAAAGGCAAAGCAGGTTATGCAACTCACAGGAAGACTGCTTTAAATCAATACCCAGAGGCATGCGCACACAAAGACCTACTGGGAAATGACCAGATCAATCAGTTGTATATTCAAAACCACCATCACCTTACTGCAGAACTGAAGTGTCAACACAGGAAAAGCAGAGAAAGATGGGGGCTTAAGAAGCAACAGCACAGGGGCTTCCCTGGTGGCACAGTGGTTAAGAATCCGCCCGCCAATGCAGGGGACACGGGTTCAAGCCCTCATTCAGGAAGATTCCCACATGCCACGGAGCAACTAAGCCCGTGTGCCACAACTACTGAGCCTATGCTCTACAGCCCATGAGCCACAACTACTGAGCCCGCAAGCCACAACTACTGAGCCCACGTGCTACAACTACTGAAGCCTTTAGGTCTAGTCCGCAACAAGAGAAGCCACCGCAACGAGAAGCGTGCGCACCGCAATGAAGAGTAACCCCTGCTCGCCACAACTAGAGAAAGCCCATGTGCAGCAACGAAGACCCAACGCAGCCAAAAATAAAATAAATTTATCAAAAAAAAAAAAAACTTAAAAAAAAAAAAGAAGCAACAGCGCAATAATACTGGCAAAGGCACAGAAACACTCTAACATGGAGGAGGGAGAACACTTATTCCAGAAAAGGAGGGAGAAATCCTTGACCAATATACAGGACACACTGAAGACCATACTACCTGTATTCTCATTTTGAGTTCCCTTAAGGTTCAATACTCTACACCCCATCTGAGTCCCCTTCGACGTTCACACCACCATTTCTTTCTCCTTTGATACTCTGGAAGACTCCAGCCTCCAAGCAGTCATACTCTGTAGTGGCTCAAATCTAAACAATGTACCCCAGAACCTGGAATATTGAATCAAACTTCTCATTGCTGACTTCCTATACTGGCTAGGAAAAAAACTCATGAGACTTCACTCTTATTCTTGCCCATCCACAAAATGTATCTGTCAACACTTGCAATTCCACTAGGCTAGTTATGTGCCTCTTATCAAGAAGGCTATGACCAAAAAATCCCCCAAAAAACCCAACTTAAAAAAGCAAGCACAGGTATAGGGGCTCTAACTTCACACCATCACGGGCCACCTTCAGTTTGCCTTGCACAGGTCAAATCTGTGAGCCAGTGGCCATTCTTTAACTGAATCCAGTCTAAAGCTACATTACGGGGGACTTCCCTGGTGGCCCAGTGGTTAAGAATCCGCCTACCAATGCAAGGGATGCAGGTTCGATTCCAGGGCGGACAACTAAGCCCACGCTCTAGAGCCCATGTGCCACAACTAGAGAGAAGCCCAAGCACTGAAATGAAGAGCCCGTGCACCGCAACGAAAAGATCCCACATGCCGCAACAAAGATCCCCCATGCCGCAACTAAGACTCAACGCAGCCAAATAAATAAATAAATATTAAAAAATAAAGCTACATTACACCCACCATGATTCTGAGTATCCAAAACTATAGACACTTTAAGTCAAACTATTCCTCTACCTACCAAGTGGGTCAACAAATCATGCTTTCTCTTTCATAAGTTCACTTCTTCCTTGCCATCTTACCTGCCTGCCACAAAGACTCAAGCCTTCCCCCATTCCCATTCCTGCAGTCTAGGGGGCCCCTCTTTTTTTTTTTTTTTTTTTGGCCACACCACTCAACTTGTGGGATCTTAGTTCCCCGACCAGGGATTAAACCCAGCCCTCCACAATGAAAGTGCAGTCTTAACCACTGGACCACTGGGGAATTCTCTAGGGGCCCCTCTTTATTTGGAGTTTCTCAAGACCTCACCAGTGCTTGGCTGATGCAGTCTTACATCCTCATCTTTTCACTGTCAACCTCCTGCCTCTTCCACTCAGTGGTAGACCCCTGCTGGTACCAGAACCATTCAGGTCCCTAACATCTGCTGAACTGGCTCATCTTGAACCTTCTTTATCTCTCTCCACTCCTCTGCTGACCACTGTTCTTGTTCAGATCCAGTGTCTCCCCCACTGGACCACAGCAGTAACCAACCTGCCTCTGGTCCAGCCCAGCCTCAACATTCACAGTGAGGGCTCACTTCTTAAAACACAGAGCTGATCCCATCACAGCTGTGCTCCGAGATCTTCAAGGTTTCCTATTCTTACATAACACCAAACTCCTCCACGTGGCATTCTGACTGCAACCCAACCTTCCAGAACATACAAAAAAAAAAGTGCCCAGTCTTCTCCCTCCCACCCCTTTCCTCTGCTCATTTCTTCTTCCACAAAATTGTGACCTTGTTGCCACCACTCCTTCACCAATCAAACCACTAACCGTTTTTGAAGGTCTAGCCCAATGCAGTTCTTCCCTAAAGTCTGCCCTCTCCAGCCTAGGACCCAAGTTCCTTGGCTTACTTCAGCATGGTACCCAGAGCAACCAGCACAGGCCTCAAGAAGGCTCTGACAAACCCTAGGTTTCTGAAAAATGGTCCCTCACAACATGTTCCTGGAGTTCCACATGGGATCACTGATCACCTTCCCATATCGTCCTGGCATTCTGCCCACCACCAGACACCTGGGCTTGGTCTTTGCCAGAGAAGGACCCAACTGAGGCCACCATTATTAGTCTGATATAACAGAAACACAGATGGGTACAGCCAAATGTTCAGCCTGGGTTCAAATCCTAATTCTGCCACATGACAGTTGTGTGACCTTGGGAACATTCCTTCATCTATGACTCAGTTTGCTAAGCCACTATAAAGGATTCTCATAAGCATTAGCAATGGTGCATGTAGAGCAGAAACACAGAAGGCCCTCGACTGTGGCTGATGTAGATCCATCGTGTCACTGGCCCAGAGCACAGGGAAGGGTGGAACAACTGTGAGGTAAAGGACTGAACATGCTCCCATCTGCCTCAACAAGGATGAACACATATCTACTCTCAGGGGTTAATATACCAGCCCTGCCCAAGAGGAAATGCAATGCCCCCAGTTCAAGTGAGAAATAAGGTTGTTAAAGGTTTTTAACAAACAAATGCCATGCTTCTCCTTTTCTAAATAATCCCAGTTTAAGTGGCCCCAGGGTCCCTCCAAATCCCACCATATTCAATGTTTAAGAGGCACTAGCAAACCTGCAGAAGACGTGGTTTAAAGCTTTGGTCATGCTAAATATTCTGGCCCACACATTCCTGAATGCAGTCTCCTCCCCCATCACAGCCTGGTATTCCCTTTGCTCAAACTTTTCAGCCAGTCTTTTGAGCTGGCTCCTTCTCCCTCCTCTCTCCTCTAAGGGCCAACCTCAGAGCCAGAGGTCCTTTTCCCATCCCCTCCCTGCCACGACCTATGTGGCCACCAACAAGATCTTTCTAAACATGGGTCTGGACTATACCACTCAACTGAGGAAAAGCATTCCCAGACTCCTGCACCTTGAGTATGAAGTCTGAACTACTAAGCACAACAAGAAAGGCCTGGGGCTCCCACCTGTCATGCTGGAGGACTCACACGTGCTACTTTAGGCACTCATATACATGTGGTTCCCTGTGTCCAGAACTTGCTGTCCCCCAGCTAATTTCTGCTGGCCCTGCAAGCCTCAGCTCAGGAATTCCCTTTCTCCTCAGGCTCCCAAGCACCATCTGAGCACACTTAGTGGGCAGACATTATCAATCATAGGTTCCCCATCCCCCACTGTCCACGAACCTGAGTTCCTTAAGGGCAGAACCAGTCTCTTGGGTCCCCTGGACCTACCACAGAATTTGGTAAGCAGTGAAGCCAAATATTTGTTAAATAAATGAAATGTATTTTGCTAAATCAATTTTTCAGAGCAGTAAAGACTGGCTCTCTGCCTCTTTCAACAGAGGCACGTAACAACACAAGCCTTCATGTTCCAACCAGATGTTTGTTGCCTATATAGTAATGCTTACTCCTTTCTTACAGTAACCCACAGACCTTAAACAGGCTCATACCATGCATCCAACTCCCTCCTCAAATCTCACTCCTCCAAGAAATGCCTCCTCAGCCTCCTTTAAGCATGTAGGCCAGGAGCTCTTATTACTTGGCTCCAAGGCAAACAAAGTTCAATTCAACTTCTCCATATTCAAACTATGCCTCCAATGTTCAATTCTTTTTCTAAAAAAGGACATCCCAAAATTATGTCTCTGAACGCTGAGCATAGAACCACCTGATAAAGTTACAACATCCGATCTACACCAAACTCCAAAACACCTGGTAGCACATCCAACTCTTTATCTGGACTTAGGTCCTATAAACACCACCCTCCCTGCAGAGTTTAGCTTCCATGCCAGGAATCACGTCTACTCGCTTATTTAGGGAAACAGCAGGCCGGACTCTTAAGTTAGAACTCTAGGCTATAACCGTGCTGTCCCAGGCTGTAGCTCTCACCAAGGCAAAACTTCATGATCACCATTAAAACTAATTCTGAAGTAACTTTACAAATCTAAGAGCTTCTCAAGTCACAGAATTAAAATATGCATTTTAAATTAGTAGTTGACTTCGTATGAAATTAACTCGGAATTTACGGCAGAAGGATTCTAAACCGAAAGAGCATTTTCTCTGGAGACATTTTCCAGATATACCCGCGGGTGAATATGGTTTTCCAAACACCAAAGAAGCCCAAGTGTGTATGTGTGTGAAGGGGTGACCCCAAGGCTCTGAGCGGCTCAGGATATAGCGGCTGCGGCGCCTCCTGAGGGGCTCAATGCCCCATCCTCGAGCTCTGGCCAAATTGGGCCGCGCGACCCTCTGAGGAAGCCCGGGAGACAGTCCGCAGGCCGCACACGCCCGCGACCGCCGCGCGTTCCCTGGAGCGCGGCCCGGGCTGAGGCCTGGCCCACCGCCGCGACGCGCAGCCCGGGGCCGGACGCCCCCAGCCTTCGCCCGAGGAGCCGAGAGCAAGGGGCCGTTCTACCCGGGCCGCGTCGCCCCCTCACCCGCAAGGACGTCCGCGACCGTGTCCCCGCCCCGGGCCAAAGAGCGAGAGCAGCAGCAGGTGTTCCTCGGAAGGCTGGGCCAGCGACGGAAATGGGGGCCTGGGCTGCCAGGCTCGGCGGCAGTGGACGCGCGGCGCACTCACCGAGCGCCGACGGGCGGGCCGCGGCAGGTGCTCGCTCTTCCCGCCCGCGAGACGCCGCCCCGCTCCCCGGGGACTCGGCGCGAATCTCCTGCCGCCGCCGTCGCCGCCGAGCCCGAGGACCTCTAGCGCCGCACCGCAGCCTCGGCGCGAGCACGTACCGGGCGGTGAGGGAGCGCGAGGGCGGGGCGCGCGACCGAAGCCTAGCAACCCCCTGACACGCGAGTGCCGCAGCCAATCCCGCTGCCAGCTCCGCGCGGCGCCGACCGGCAGTCCCCGCGACGCCCGCTTCTGCCTGCGTCGGCCGCCCCGCAGCGCGCCGCACCCGCGCACAGGCCCCGCCCCCCTCGCCCCTCTGCTTATTGGCCCGCCGCGCCCCCGTCTGAAAAGACACGCCCCATCCTGGAAATCCCGCCCGCGGCGGGCCAGGTCCGTACCCGCGACACGCCCCGGCCCGTCCGGGTTACCCGGAGAGCTCAGGACGGGGAGTGGGGGAGGGGCGCCCCGCCCAACCTCAGGCATGTGGGCCCCTGAGAGGCATCCAACCTACCCGGGTGGTCAGGCCCGATAACTGGCCCGGCCACAACTGGCCACCCATAGACTGCCTTCCGCCCTCCTGATTTCTGTCGAACGCAAATCAGGTAATTTTAAGACAAGAAAACAATCAGGAAGCGTCCTCCAAATTGCGAAGAACCATGGCCCCGTTGCCCGACTCTTATACTGATGAGGAAACTGAGGCGAGGGCCGAGGGCTGGAAGGGCAGGAAGCCTGCCCCTCTCCGGGGGCTTAGCCCCGAGCAGGCGGGGGTGTCCGGGAAGCGCCTCAGGCCTGACCCTCGTCCCCTCCTCCTGCCCTGAACACCCGGAATCCGGTGCCTCCTCAGCCGCCAGAAATAGCTCTGACCTGCTGGCGCTGGTCACTCACTGGAGGCCCGCATTCTTTCAGGGAGTTGGGGGAGTAAAGGGCAGGGAGTTACAGCTGAGGTCTGTCTCCCTACAAGGGGAGGGTCCTAAAAATGCTCTCACTCCCCAGGGCTTACCTACGCCCACTATCTCAAAGACCCCCGACAGTTACTGGACAGGTATGGGCATGGGACTCGTGGTGGGCTCTGTTCCCCAAACCCTATGCAGGATGTGTCCATTCCCTCCTGGGCCTGTGGCCAGGCTGGAATTCCAGGCCCGCACTCTTGTCAACGAGTACATTCTGAACACAGAACGGGCTGCTGCCTGCCAGGGGTTCCTCCTGGAATCTGGACAGCCCTGGGTCTCCCCTGCTTTCTCCCCCTCCTTAGGAAGGACTAGAAGAAGCAAATTTCAAAGAGAGCAAAAAGGAATGCCTCATCTCCCAAACACACATACTTGTTTGTGATGCGTTATACTTAAATGCTTAGGCTCCAAACTTCATTCACACAGACCAGAAAAAGAAGTAAAAACCAGGAAAAAAGCCCCAAATTATCCCTTGGATGTTAAAACTAAAAAATTTATGGCCTTTCAAATCCAGTTCTAAAATTCTCCTGCTTCAAATAGGCTAAAAATGCAGCACAGGGAGATCAGCTCGGTGCTTTGTGACCACCTAGAGGGGTGGGATAGGGAGGGTGGGAGGGAGACGCAAGAGGGAGGAGATATGGGGATATATGTATATGTATAGATGATTCACTTTGTTATAAAGCAGAAACTAACACACTATTGTAAAGCAATTATACTCCAATAAAGATGTTAAAACAAAAAAAAAAGGCTAAAAATGTAGAAAATTATTTGGGTTTCTAAACAAAATACATTCTTTCCATTCACTCCTTCAGCTTGCAGAGTTTCCCTGCCACCACAAACGCACACCAGACACTGCTTTGCAGCCCTAGGTTCTGCTGGGTATTTTAGTGTCTGACTGTATAATTTTATATATATATATATATATATATATATATATATATATATATATATGTTTTCCCAAAACAAAGACAGCAGTGAGTACAGGCCTCATCCCTCCTACCGTCTACACAGAAACTGCTAGCTGCTCTTTAGTCCTCAATGACCATCCATGGATACTAGAGTAACTCCCCTTCTTCATTTTTGGCACTTCAGTGAGGCCACTCACTCTGGCCTCCAGGGTCCCATCACCCCATACCCAAGCTCCCCCAGAGCTCTGGCCATGGGAAGGTCTCTACCTCAACCAGCTGGTGCCAAAAGGTGGGATAGGCCCTTCCTAGTCCTAGGAGGAGGGGAGCAACAACCAGAGTTTGCCTGAAGCCCTTACAGCCAAATCCTTCCAGTCCCTGCCTCTCCAGGTTTGGAACTCACTTGGAGATGCTCTGGTCCCAGGCTGGCCCCAATGTTCTCCCCCTTCCCCAGCCCTCCAGCCTTGGCAGCTCTCCCCACAAGGCCAGAACAGATGTGAGCTCTGGCTCTCATTGCTAGCTTCTTCTTTTTTGTCTGGAGTTGGGGTTCCCCCAACCCCCTGTTCCTTCAGGCCCTAGAAGGCAAGAGGCCTGGCTGGCCAGCCTCTTGGGGCCTAACCAGCCGCCATGGAGCCCATAGAGAGAGGTGGACAGTCTTCATGGGCCCCTAGGTTGGGTGGGGGCTGTAAAGTCAAGGCCATTACTCCCTATAGTCTTGAGAATTGAAACCTTTCCTCTCCCGGGGCTCCCACATTTCACCCTAGAGCTCAGCACAAGGTCCTCAGTGACTCACCCTTGGGAGCTATTCTGGAACCCCAGCAGTGCCTAGTCCATCCTAGATCAGGCTTGGTGTTCACTGCCAGTTGGAGAGCACAGCCAAGAGTGAGGCCCAGGGCACACCCAAGAACAGCTGCCCAAAGGGCCCATGTGGTATGGGCTCAGGGAAAACTGATCAAGAGGCCAAGAATGAGGCTATTTAGGCATGAAAGTCAACCCTCAACTCTCCTGGCCATATAGCCTCCAGTGCTTCCTCCACCCTCCAATTAGACCCCCAGCCAGAGGCTTCAGGAAGATTATCAGATTGCGGTTTGTCTTCCCCACTAGAGTATGAGCCCTTGAGGCCAGATATGTGCACCTGCTTGATCCCACATTGCAACGATCACCTAACAGCATGCACATAATAGAGGCTCAATTTCTGTTTGGAAAAGAAGGAATCAGGGGATGCAGCCTGCCTCCCTTCTTGGTTGGCAGTTATCCCCAAGGGTCTAAGCCTTGTACAAGGCCCAAAGCAAATGTCCCAGTGCTTACTTGGCGCTGATGTGGTTTAAGGTAGGGCCTTGGTTCTAGCTCAGGTGAAATCCAGCAGACACCTACATGGACCAAACTTTCTTCTGGTCCTAGGCTTCCAGGCCTTTTTCATTCTGGCATATTCCCAAGGAACCAAGGCCCAAGGGCCAGTGCCCAGCCTCAGACTTCAAGGGGGAGGGAGGCTCCTGCTACTGATCCTCCCCAGGGCCCAGTGGAGAGGGGCAGGGGTCAGTGCTGGCTGAGGGTGGAGGCTCCTGGTCCAAATGCTAGGCCTGCAGGTCTGCCTGAGGCAGTGGGCTGGCCTTGACTGAGGGGTCCCTTTTGTCTGGATTTAACAGAAGGCAGATTGTCCAGCAGCTCTGGCAGAAAGAAAGGGCTGATATGTTCATCCGGGAGAAACTGCTAGTAGGCATGTTTGCGGGTCAACACCAGTCTTCCCAGAAATCAGCTCCTTCCCTTGCAGGGACCTCAACTGCAGCACTTCCACCAGACCCCTTCATACATGTCTAGCATAGGGCCTTCCTTTCTAGTCATCCAGGCAGCTGCTCCTGCACCTGGACCTCCAGGAACATACAGTCCTGTGGGGACAGGAACTCCACAGCAAGGGTGAGGGTTGGTCGAATGAATAAAAGTCGCCTCTCCCCTTGGTGGATACATGTCCACTGCCCTCTCCCTCAGTCACATTCCACTCCCTTTTGGCTCTGGGATAAGACAGTCCCCCAAGGCCAACTTTGGGTGATTATACTCAAATCACTGGGCCTGTGGCCTTGAGCACTGGACTAAACACCAGATTAGGTCTGGTCTGGCCGAGGAGCCAGTGGAGGCAAGCAAAGCTGAGGGGCCTCTTTGTTAACTTTTTTAGTCACTGACCAGCTAGTCTCTAAACGCAGAGTCTTGGCAGAAGCCACCCACAGTCTTTTTTTTTTTAGTTTAGTTTAGTTTATTTATTTATTTATTTTTTGGCCGGCCACGCAGCTTACGGGATTTTTAGCTCCCTGACCAGGATTGAACCCAGGCCCTCAGACCGACACTCTTCTTGTTCAGCCAGATTAAGGGTCCCTTCTCCGCGATCAGTCATATGTCCATGTCTGGCCCAGAGCTTGGCCAGGGCTCCTCCATGGCAGAAAGACCTCTTCCTCTCAGAGCTGGCCTGAGATCTGGGAGTGTGCATCTCATCAGCCTCGGCTCCTCTCAGCGGCCCCTTAGTCAAGAGACATTAACAGGTTACCTGACAACCACTGGTTCTGACTCTGCTCTCATGGCTAATGGGTATGCCATCAGAACACTGGAAAGTGTTGAACCTGAGTGGACAGACAGCCTTTGCTCTAGGCTGAGTGCTGACAGATACAGGCAGTGTCCCTAGGAGCCTCACCTGCAGTCTGGGAAATCCCCAGCATTTGGGGGAGGAGTAAGAGGGATCCATCCAGGCATCTTGAGGGGAGCTAATAAAGGATAAAGAGTGAATGTTAGCAGATCAGCCAAACCTCCAGGTTTGTCCATATGAGGAATAAGCCCCTGCTGCGACCCAGAGCTAAGTTCACTGTGTGACCTGAAATAAGCTACTTGCCTTCTCTGAGCCTATCCCTCATCATCAAGTGACGTCATATGTGGGCTTCGGATTTGCCTGCTCACTGAGAGTGACAGAATATCACTTTATATGACTGAATCAGGACCAGTGTGAAACATGTCAGTGTATTATTAATCCAGAGATATTTACTGAGTCTACCGTATGCTGGAAACACAGCAAGGGATAAAAGGAACAAGCTGCTCTTGTGGAGCCCAAATTCTAGTGTAACAAGCTATACAGTAAATAAAAAAGTAAATAAAAATGTAATAATCAGGGGATGAGAGGGCCAGGAGGGGCCAGGATCTGCTGTGTGGTATCAGGGAAGTCCTCTCTTTGAAGGCAGAGCCTGCAGGAGGTAAACCAGGAAGTCCTGGGGTTTTCTAGGGAACAGACAACAGTGAAGTCAGAGGAGAAAGTGGCCAGACGGGTCTGAGGAAACCGGGAGGTCACCATGGCCTGAGCAGTGAATGGAACACTAAACAAGGGAGAAATAGTAACTGGTGGGAGGGCAGGCACTGGAGCTGGATTTAATCAGGCTTGGGTCTGCCAGAAGTATAGGATCCCAGAAGCAAGGGGCAGGGAAGCTGAAGGGTGGGAGCGAGGAGGAGAAGGAGGAGGAGGAGGGGGAGGAGGAGTCGGGGAGGAGGGGAGGAGGAGGGGAGGAGGAGGAGGAGGGGAGGAGAAGGAGGAGGGGAGGAGGAGGGGGAGGAGGAGGGGAGGAGGAGGGGAGGAGGAGGGGGAGGAGGAGGGGGAGGAGGAGGGGAGGAGGAAGGGAGGAGGAGGGGGAGGAGGAGGGGAGTGGGACAGGGCCCTCAGGCCTCCTGGAAGGAATGCAGTGGGGTGAGGAATGAGGGGGCAGCAGCTTGGCCTCAGCCCTGGAGCTCCTCCTTCCCCTTGGAGGCGGGGAAAGGGGTGGGAGAGCAGGCAGGGGAAGGGGCACAGATGGGGATCCCCAGGGGGAGGGACAGCAGGCACCATGGAAGTCAAGTCAGAACAAGCATTTAGAGAGAAAATTTCTCACTTTCCCTGCCTCCATCTTCCATGGAAATACAGAGAGGCCAGAGAGCCAGCACCCCTCCTTTCAGGGCCAGAGGAAGAAGGACCAGGGGGGAGGGAACATGCCTGTGGGGAGAGGAATGGCTTGGACAGCTCCTGGTATGCACTGTAGGTAAGGGCTTTAGGACAGACCATGCAGAGCCCAATAGAGAGGGTCTAGCACCAGCCCTCTGAGGAAAGGAAGCACTTGGTCTGGGCCAAGGTGAAGGCAGGGAGAGAGCAGAGGAGTGTGTGTGTTGCGGGGTGGGAATGTCCTGCCCCAAGACAGGCTCTGGGCGATCCCCCCACCCAACTCCCCTGGGGCTGCTGCCAGACACAGGCTTGCAGGAAGCCCTCAGGACACGCGGGGTGTCACCTGGCAGGCACATGAGGCCTCAGCCAGCTGTCCCATCCATCTCCCTTCTGCTCACCGATCAGGACCGTAACCTTCAAAGCTCCCTCCCTGCAGCTGCCACTTAGCCGAATGGAATGGACTGAGGTCCTGGCAGGAGAGGGTCTATATTCATCAGATGGGTTCAGTCGGCTGAACTTGACAAGGGACCCCAGGGACCAGGAAGGCCTGGAACGGGGGACTTCTCTGGTGGTCCAATGGTTAAGACTGCACTCCCAATGCAGGGGGCCCAGGTTTGGTCCCTGGTCAGGGAACTAGATCCCACATGACGCAACTAAAAAGATCCTGCACACCACAACTAAGACACAGCACACCCAAATAAATAAATATTTTTTTTAAAAAAAAAAAAAGAAGGCCTGGAACAGGACAGACTGGGTACTGGGCTCTTGAGGTAAGAGAGACCCCAACTTGAAGCCAGGGCTCTGGACCTCTGGGTGTGGGCACGACTGGCTACAAGCATGGTCGTGGCTCTTTGCAGAGGCACTAACATGTCCTAAGAGCCATACAAAGACCCATTCATGATCCCTGGAGAATTTTTACAGCAAAGGTAAAAAGAAACATTTCATCTCTTCATTCCCATCCCATCTCTGTGCCCCTAAGCACATGTGGGGATGTGGCAGCTGGAACAATACAAAGGTGGGGACATCAGGGTGGAGGGAAGGCTGCTCCTGAAGGGGATAGTCCGGGCCTCAAAGCAGGGCTGAGCAGCTGCTCGTCTCATGTTGCGGCCCCCAAGAAGGAAGACTGGCCTCAGCTGACCCCATGCCCTCCCTCTGCCTGAAACTTCCTTGTACTCGCCCTGTTGCCTGCGACCCTCAGCAATTGGGTCAATGGTGATGGTGCTGAGGCCCTGGTGTTGAGGTGAACAGAGAAGTGGGAGCCCACAGGCATCTTTACTGCACCTACAACCACTGGGACTAAGTAAGTCCCATCAATTCCCAGTTCTCAGGAGGCAGTTCCTGGGGGTGTACCAGGCCTAGTTGCTCTTATAGTGGGTACCTAGGGTTGAGGCCCCAAGGGCTAGCTGCACATAGGCAGGGGCCCCTGTGCCTTCCTCTGACTGACTGGGACCTTGGGCAAACCCCTTTCCCTCTATGACCCAATGGGCCAGAGCTTTCCAAAAGGCTCTACTTTCCTTCCTAGAAGGGCCAGGACACAGGTGCAGATAAGGAGAGCTGAAGAGTCGGTGAGAGGGGAAAAAAAACCCAACTACCCCACTAGGGTGGAGAGGGCTCTAGAGGGGTCCTGAGGAGGCAGTGCAGCCCAGGAGAATGGTCTTTGGGGGAAACCACTGGAACACAGAGAAAAGTACTTGGCTCCCTCCCTAGTCTCCCCACCCCCATCCTCACCCCAGTCTTTCCTTCCCAGAGGAATTCCAGTTGCCTCTGAAAGCACTGGAGCCTGGGATTTCCCTGGCGGTCCAGTGGTTAGGACCCTGTGCTCTCACTGCTGAGGGTGCAAGTTCAATCCCTGGTGGGGGAACTAAGATCCCACAAGCTGCGGGGCACAGCCAAAAAAAAAAAAAAAAATACACTGGAGCCAGGCTGGTCCATTGGCAGCAGATGCTGCCTCTCCCCCAATGCCCTCCCACCCCCCACTGGCTCTCAACCTCTGTTCCCACAGCCCAGCAGACAGGGAGCTTCCTCACCTGCTGCTGCCTGGGTTCCCTCCCTCTTCTGGGCTAGCAGCTGTTCCCAGACAGCTGGATCAGAGTAGGACACTGCATCCCACTGAACTGCCACGACTTCCCCTTCCCTGGCCGATGCCCTGCTGGCCCACCACAGCCCTGCCTTTCAAAGGTCTTTGACCTCAAATCCTGGAGACCCACCACAGCTGTGGACTGCCTGAACCCTCATGAGGAGCAACAGCTGCTGCTGCTCCCAGGCTCCTCCAGAGCCAAGGTCCCCTTGCCTCCTGTCAGTATGAGGGGGAGGTGCCAGCCCCTACCCTGCACATCCCCCTAGTCTTTTGGGGCCTTGTCTTCTGAGAACCTTCTCCCATAACACCACTGTGGCCTGCAGGGAGTGGGGGCCATGGGGCCCTGTCCTCTGCTGACCCAGTCTTTGTGAGGCACCAGCCAAAGTTAACATCCAAACTGAAATCTACCTGTGATCCCGCCCTGCTCAGTGCTCTGCCCACGACTTCCCAGTGCTGCTGGGAGGGGGGCAGGTGTGTGAGGACCTCTCATTCACCCTGACCTGTCCAGCTTGGCCCCCACCCTCCACTTCTCTCAACACCTACCATCACATCTTTACTCCAGTTTCTCTTTGCACATGACCCCAGCCACAGGGAACCTCTTTAAGTTCCTACAAACATGCCAGGCATCTGCCAGCTCCCCTCAAGCCTTTCAAGCCTTCCCATGTGTGACACTTCTGCTCACAGCATTCTTTGGCCACTTGGCTGACCTCATTCCTGCTCATCCCCTGTCTTAGTTTCTGGCCTGGGCAGGGTGTCTCTGCTGTGGACCCTTGTTTACCCCACCATATTATTATGTCTCACTTAAAGTTTATCCCTAGGACAGACTAGAGGATCTATGTCTGGCTATTTCCTCCATCCTGGGAACCTCTAGCACCTGAGACAGGGCCTGGCACTTAGAAGGTACCCAGTAAAATTGGAATGAGTGAACAAACATTTGATTGAAAATGAGGCCTCTTAGAGCCTTAAGTCTGTGCTGGAGACCTGTAGCCTTCTGGAGAGACTTCCCAGAGAGTCCAATTGGCATTTTGGAGGCCAAACCTTAGAAACCAACATATCTTCAGAGACTTCCAGCCTCCTGCAGAATAAATTTGAGCCCCACCCTATAACATCCTGGGCAATAGGGGCCTGCCCCAGACTGCTCAAGACTCACCAGTCTTATCCCCTCCCCCCAACTCCCTGCAGAATGCCACCTGTGTGGGCCCCTCTTCTTCCGCCTACCCAAGTCCCGCCTATTCCACTCAAGAACAACACCCAAAAGCCATCTCAGCATCTCAGACTCCCTATTGTTTCTAGGAGACCTCAAGCTCCTGGAGAACAAAGATTTCCCTTGATAATAACAGCTGCCGTCACTGAACTCTGTCCTGCACCCTGGACACACAAAATTTCACTTTGCCTCCCAACAACCCTCTGCAACGGTTGTTATTATTGGCCCCATGTTACAAATGAGGAAACTGAGGCCCAAGGGTAAAGTCACCAGAGGTCACACAGCCAGTAAATAGCCAAGCTGCGAATCTTTATTCATCTTCCTAGCCTTCACTGTCCCTGGCCCAGAGTAAGGAACTCCACTGATGCTTGCTGAGTGAAGGAACAGATGGATACAGCTGCATCAAAACTTCAGCTACCGGGACTTCCCTGGTGGCACAGTGGTTAAGAATCAGCCTGCCAATGCAGGGGACACGGGTTCGAGCCCTGGTGCAGGAGGATCCCATATGCCGCAGAGCAACTAAGCCTGTGCAACACAACAACTGAGCCTGTGCTCTAGGGCCCATGCGCCACAACTACTGAGCCCATGTGCTGCAACTACTGAAGCCCACGTGCCTAGAGCCTGTGCTCTGCAATAAGAGAAGCCACCGCGATGAGAAACCTGCTCGCAGCAACGAAGACCCAACGCAGCCAGAAAAAAAAAACCCAAAATCTTCAACTACCAGGACCTATCCACCTCTAGAGCCCAGGACACAGAGGCCTTGAATTCATGAGAGGGGCTTCCAGACTTGGGAGAAACAGGTCAGGTCTCTGTCTCCTTCTCCCTTTGTTCACATGGCCTCACCTTGGTGGGGGTCTTGACACTGTTGAGTTGTATGAGTAGTCAGGGACCAGTGAGGGAGAGAAGAAGCTTCAGGGCAACCTCAGTGAGGAAAAGGCAGAGGGCTCCAGGTCAGCCAGCCCCATTCAAAGAGGAAAAAGACCTGGGTTGGGGGTGGGGAAGGCGGAGGCGGGACAATGGGGGCGGGGGGGGGGGGGGGCAGTGGTTGAACACAGGTGTTCTCAGGGTAGCCTGATTATAGGGTCTTCTAGAAGTTCTGGCATTTAATCTAAGCCCACTTCAGTCCTTAATTGTAAAAGGGTAAGGAAGTGGGTAGAGGACAGGGAAGTTTGCAAATCAAATCGCAAAGCCCTTGGACTTCCCTGGTGGTCCAGTGGTTAAGACTCTGTGCTTCCACTGCAGGGGGAGCAGGTTCCATCCCTGGTTGGGGAACTAAGATCCCACATGCCACGCAGCGTGGCCAAAAAAATAAATAAGTAAAATAACAAAGCCCTTTACTGAGCACCTACTCTGTGCCCAGACATGCAAGAAGGCCAAAGGCAGAGAACTAGAAGTCACAACCAAGACAACAGAGAAGCGCGCGTTCCAGCTCCTCAGGGAAAGCTGCACACAGGAAACAAGGCGGTATATGGAGCAGGGTCAGGCAGCCTGGCCTGGTCTGAGGAAGTATATGGAGTAGGGGTCACCGAAGCTGGGTCTTATGGGAGGGGCGCAGCTTAGTTTCCTGCTGGCTTGGGGAATTCCCAGGAAGGGTTCAGCAGTAGCAGAGCCTGTCCAGGCCTGGACAGATGGACAAGAACAAGGAAGAGGTGACTGCCTGAGCAGGCCCTGACCAGGCATCCTAGACTTTGCTGGAACTTGCCTGACTGAGCAGAATGGTCTGGAGTTGGGGCCAAGCATGGGGAGCTCAGGGAAGGAGGTAGGGGAACTGACAAGATAAGCCAGCCGGGCAGCCTCCTGCTGGTCCTGCATTGCCCAACACTAGAGCCAACTTGTTCCAGATTCCTTTCATAATGGGATAAAATGTACCAACAGTGAGGCCCAGAGTGGGGCCTTGTGAGGCCCAGTGACTTCAGCGGCAGGACAGCAGGTCCCAGGAAAGCCAGGGAAACACAGGCAAGCATTCCCTGGCTCCCTGTCCCCAGCAGCTGCAGGAAGCTGCTCCAAGCTCCCAGCTGTACCCAGTAGCCCCCAAGGACCGGAGAAGGTCTTATTTCCTGCCACCCCCTGATCAGGCACACACGTTCTGGAATGGAAGTGGCCGAGTACTCCATGGCAGGCCCCAAGGGAGATGGTGGGGCTGCCAGCCAATGTTTGGGAAGACAGCATAGAGCCTGTCTGGAGATCAACTCTAGGAAGGGGGTACCATGGATTTCATTCCCTGTGGCAGGGTCCCCAGCGTTCCTTACCTCCATCATTTGAAAAAGCTATTGACACTTTCCCAGACAAACACTCCCTACACACACAGTCTTGCCTATAATTTAAAAGAGTCCCTAAACATCCTGCAGGGATTCCAGGCTAGAAGCCCCTGCAGTGCACTTAAGGTCAGAGAAATTCTAGTCTGGTTCTGCCCCAACTGGCTGAACCTTGGGCCAGCTCCTGGTCATCTTGACTTGCACTGCCCTCTCGAGCCCTCTCGAGCCTTGAGGGAGCCTCAAGGGGTCCATCTGCCCTGCCACCTCCTGGGAGCTACTTCAAATCATCTTATTGGAGATAGTATAAAAGAAAGGGTGGCTTCAGACCCAGCTGAGAAGCTAGACCTGCACTCACCAGGGCTGGGCTGTTCTACGCACACTCCAGCAGTATCTTCTGCCCCCCTGCCTTCTGCTCATCCAGATGGGTCTGGGTACCAACTTGCGGACCTCTGGGAGCTTTTGAAGTTCTGAGCTCTCATTCACAAACACACGCATCCATACAAGGGTGTGTGTTTTGTTTTTGTTTAGTTTTTTTCATTTATCAACTCTATCAGTCATTCACCACATTTACTAAGCATCTATTATATACCAGGGCTTGAGCTAAGTAAGCATAGCTCAAGTCCAAATCATGCCCATACTTCTGGGTCCTGCCTGAATCTCATGCCCTCCCAACCTTCACTGCCTACCCAGCACAGCCCTCCCAACTGGTTCACCTTGAAACTGAATCCCTCTTCTACTCATTTAGGGCTTTTGGTAAGCTGCCTAGTATGGTCATCTCTAGGCAGAGCCTGGACTTGTTAGTCACTTTCTTGCCACCTCCTGCTGCCAACCAGCAACTTTTTTTTTTAATTAATTAATTTATTCATTTATTTTTGGCTGCTTTGGGTCTTCATTGCTGCGCGCTGGCTTTCTATAGTTGCAGCGAGCCGGGGGCTACTCGTTGCTCTGCAGCATGTGGGATCTTCCCGGACCAGGGCTCGAACCCGTGTCCCCTGCACTGGCAGGCAGATTCTCAACCACCGCGCCACCAGGGAAGCCCCAACCAGCAACTTTGAACCCAGGGTAGGAGATGAGAAAGAACTGTTGTTGTCTGCCCTAGGATCCAGGAGGCTTTTTTATTTTTATTTTTTGGCCTCGCTGCATGGCTTGTGGGATCTCAGTTCCCTGACCAGGGATTGAACCCTGGCCATGGCAGTGAAAGTGTCGAATCCTAACACTAGACCATCGGGAACTCCCCAGGAGGCTTTTAACAAAGGGCCTGGCTGAATCCTGGCAAGAGTATTTTGGATGTATTACTTGCTGTTTCGTTCAGAGTGCGTATCACTAGGAGACATATGTAAACTGATTTATTTGTCTTATCTCCTCCACTAGAATGAATCCTCTATGAGAGGAACTTCCCTGGTGGTCCAGTGGTTAAGACTCTGTGCTCCCAATGCAGGGGGCCTGGGTTCTAACCCTGGTCAGGGAACTAGATCTCACGTGCCACAGCGAAGACCTGGCACAGCCAAATAAATATTTTTTAAAAAAATGAGAGCAGAGACTTTTGTTCGCTGCTGTATGCCCATGTGAAAAAAAGTGCTCAGTTAATATTTATTAAATTTAAAAAATCATGGAGTTCAGACCAGATTCTATATACAACATGGTGTCCTGCCAGAATTGAACCCCAGTATGGCTGCTCATCAGCTATATGGCCTTGGGCAAGTTGCTCAAACTTTCCACTCATTTTCTTACCTGTAATATTAGAATAATTGTGATTTCTACCTTGAAGGGGAGTGGAATAAGGAAAGAACACAAGCATAAAGAGGACAGTGTCTGGCATATAGTAAATGCTAAATAAGTGTTAGTGGTTATTATTATTGTTACTATTAATATTCTGCTCTGTTCATTCAACGTTGCTAGGAGCTTTCTCCACCTGGATCAAAAACTTGATTGTTATTGTAGACCCACTATGCCATTAGACAAAGGTGCCATTCATTTAGTACAACTTTTTAAAAATATTTATTTTCGCTGTGCCAGGTCTTCGTTGCGGCATGCAGGCTCTTAGTTGCTGCATGCAGACTTCTCAGTTGCGGCATGCATGCAGGATCTAGTTCCCCCACCAGGGATCAAACTGTGGCCCACTGCACTGGGAGCGAAGAGTCTCACTCACTGGGCTACCAGGGAAGTCCCCATTTAGTACAATTTTATACATACTGACTCTTTCTGGATCCCCAAACATTACAAACGCGCAACTTGTGTGTGTGTGTGTGTGTGTGTGTGTGTGTGCGCGAACGTCCAAGTGTAGTCTTGGAGAAGGTTGACTTTCATCAGGTTCTCAAAAGGTCTAAACCCAACAGAAGTTAAGAAGGACAGGGCAGGGCTTCCCTGATGGCTCAGTGGTTAAGAATCCACCTGCCAATGCAGGGGACAGTGGGTTCAAGCCCTGGTCCAGGAAGATCCCACAGGCCGCGGAGCAACCAAGCCCAGGTGCCACAACTACTGAGCCCGTGCACTCTAGGGCCTGTGCTCCACAGCAAGAGAAGCCACCGCACTGAGAAGCCCGCACACTGCAACCAAGAGTAGCCCCCGCTCGCTGCAACTAGAGAAAGCCCACACACAGCAACGAAGACCCAATGCAGCCAAAAATAAATAAACAAATTAATTAATTAATTAAAAAAAAAGAAAAGGACTGGGCAGAGGGCTGGCCTGTAGGAGACTTTCAGGCAGCCATTTCCAGAGTTCCAGTATAGACCATGCAAAAGGGAGCCTGTCACGGTCCAGTAGTTGTGGCGTATGGTCTTAGTTGCTCTGTGGCATGTGGGATCTTCCTGGATCAGGGCTCGAACCCAGTGTTCCCTGCATTAGCAGGTGGATTCTTAACCACTGTGCCACCAGGTAAGTCTTATTATTGATGGAATTCTTAATATGATAGTTACCTTGGTAATACTAGGAGATAAGGTCTGGGAAAGATTTTTGGAAAAAAGAGGGTCCAAGACTCAGGTAAGGAATAACATTCCAGGCATCCAGAGCCCACCTCCTGTCTTTGTCCCCTCCACCAGCCTCGAGTCCTGGTGCCTGATTCTCATGGGTGCGTGACTCCCCATTCCCCAGCAGGTGGCGCTGCTGTCCTGACTATGACTGATGGTTGCCAGCCAGATGATGTGCTCTCAGAGGGCTGGGACCTGTCCTACGGAAGGGTGCCAAGGAGTGCAAAGCCATTCTATTCATTCACGAATTCAACAAACACTAATTGAATATAAAATATGTGCCGGGCACTGTTCTAGGTGCTGGGGATTTAGCCAGGAACAAGACAGACCAAGCTCTGCTTGTACAGGGCTTACATTTCAGGGCAGTGCTGTCAAATATGGTAGCCCGTAGCCACACGCTACTATTGAGCTCTTGAAATGTGTAGTCTGAATTGAGAAGTGTTGTAAGTGTAAAATACATGCCTGATGTCAAAGATCTAGTAAAAAAATAATGTTAACTATCTAACATTTTAAATATTGATTTTATATTGAAATGATCATATTTAGAGTATTTTGGGTTAAATAAAATATCTTATTAAAATAATTTAACCTGTTTTTGACTTTTTTTAACATTACCAAGAATTTTAAAATTACATATGGTGCCCACATTTGTGGCTTGCATTATATTTCTGTTGGACAGTGCTGTTCTGGAGGGCGACCAGACATATAAACAAATGTGCAATATGATGTCAGGTGAGGAGATATCAGGACTGAGAAGTGACAGAAATAAGACAGTGAGCAAACAGGTGGAAATAAACCTGTGAGCCTGGGACAGTGGAGGTCAATGTGGCCAGAGCAGGGGAGAGAGGAGTGTAAGAGAAGAATTATAAAAGGAGGGCCAGAGATGCAGTTTTGTTTCGTTTTGTTTTTTTTTTTGCGGTACGCGGGCCTCTCACTGTTGTGGCCTCTCCCGTTGAGGAGCACAGGCTCCGGACGCGCAGGCTCAGCGGCCATGGCTCACGGGCCCAGCTGCTCCACGGCATGTGGGATGTTCCCGGACCGGGGCACGAACCCGTGTCTCCTGCATCGGCAGGCGGACTCTCAACCACTGTGCCACCAGGGAAGCCCGGAGGCCATAATTTAAAATAAAGAATACTAGCAAAAGTAACTTCATAGGTAAATATAAAAGCCAAGATCATGATACTTTTGGCTTGGTTTGTAATTTCTCTCTTTTTTCTACATGATTTAAAAGGCAAATGCATAAAACAATTATAAATC
Source organism: Tursiops truncatus (assembly GCF_011762595.2). Lineage (NCBI taxonomy): Eukaryota > Metazoa > Chordata > Mammalia > Artiodactyla > Delphinidae > Tursiops > Tursiops truncatus. Next base: position 64,296,233 of record NC_047043.1, on the reverse strand, counting down.
CATGTTAGTAGTCATAAAATGTATAAAGATATAATTTGTAACAATAACAATATAAAGGGGGAGGAACAGAGAAGTATAGGAGCAGAGTGCTTGTAAACTCTTGAAACTAAGTTGGTTTATTCAAACTAGCTTGTCATAAATTTAAGATATCAATTGTAATCCCTAAGTAAGCCACTAAGAAAATAGTTTAAAAATATACAAAAAAAGGAAAGAAAGGAATCAAAGTGATACACTACAAAAGATCAACTAAATTTTTTTTAAAAGGCAGAAATGGAATAAATAAGCGTTCCCTGAACCCAATTCCAACATGTGTGTGGAGGCTTCCCCACAGGGTGTCTGAGAATTTAACTCAATTCTGGTACTATCTATCCAGAGATAGAATCAGATTCCATGGATAAAGGACTGAGTCCCACAAGACTGCCTTCTACTTCAGACACAGGTGAAGTTGTTACCTGTGCTTCTAACCAACTGGCCACAAATTGAGTTTGCCATGACCCCCTCCAACTAACAATGCTAATCTCAACTCCAGGTTGTCATCTGTACTTCTGACCCACTGGCTATATATCAGAGCTTCCCAAGACCTGCTCTTCAATTTCGATTAATTTGCTAGAACGGTTCACAGAACTCAGAAACATTTTACTTACTAGATTACTGGTTTATTATAAAACAATTATTAAAGGATACTAATCAACAGTCAGAAGAAGAGATTCAAAGAGCAAGGCATGGGGAAGGGGTGTGGAGCTTCCATGCCCTCTCCAGGTACAACACTCTCCCCATATCTCCACGTGTTCACCAATGCAGAAGCTCTCTGAACCCTGTCCTTTTGGGGTTTTATGAAGGCTTCATTACATGGGCATGATTGATTAAATCATTGGCCTTTGGTGATTGATTTAACCTCCAGCCTCTCTCCCCTCCATGGAGATCTGGGGAGTGGGACTAAAAGTTCTACTGGGAATCAGCCCCCACCCTTGGGTGGGATCCAAAAGTCACTTTCCCTGAAGAGTTTTCAGGAATTGAGGACAGGACAAGAGACCAGATATTAAACCATTGCTCTTCTCTCTCAGAAAATTCCAAGGGTTTTAAGAGCTATGAACCAGAAACTGTAGATGAAGACCAAATATATATGAGAAATATATATTTTGGTCATTCAGATGGCATATGTGTATATATATATATATATATATATATATATATATATATGGGTTTCTTATTTTAAATATTTATTTATTTATTTATTGGTTGAGCTGTGTGGCTTGTGGAATCTTAGTTCCCTGGCCAGGGATTGAACCTGGGCCCTCAGCAGTGAAAGTGTGGAGTCTTAACCACTGGACTGCCAGGGAATTCCCCAAACTGGATTTTTTTTTAAAAAAGGTCTATCTACGTATATCTATAAGAGACTCACATTAGGTATAAGGGCACAAAGAGGTTGAAAGTAAGGGGTGGAAAAATATATTCAATTAAAATAGTAACCAAAAGAGAGTTGGGTGGCTATTCTATTGTAAGACAAATTAGACCTAAATCAAAACAGTTTACAAGAGACAGAGAAGGAAAATATTGATAAAAGGTATAATATAAATAAAAAGGTACAATATAGCAAAAAGATATAACAGTTATGAACATACATACATCTTACAACAGAGCCCCAAAATATATGAAGCAAAAATTGACAGAATGGAAAGAAGAAATACACAGTTCTACAATAATAGTTGGAGACTTCAATACTCCATGTTCAATGATGGATAGAACAACCAGACAAGAGCAGTAAGGAAATGGAGGACTTGAGCAACACTGTAAACCAACTAAACCTAACAGAGATATACAGAACATTCCACCCAACAATAGCAGAATACACATTCTTCTCAAGTGAACATGGAACATTCTCCAGAGTAGGCCATATGTTAGGCCACAAGCAAGTCTCAATAAATTTAAAAAGATTGAGATCACACTGAGTATCTTTTCCTTTCTGGTCACAATGGAATGAAACTACACATGAATAAGATAAGGAAAACTGAAAACAAAAATCACAAATATGTGGAAATTTAACAACACACTATGTGATGGTTAATTTTATGTGTCAACTTGAAATGACCATGGAGTATCTAGACATTTAGGCAAACATTATTCTGAGTGTGTGTCTGAGGGTGTTTCTGTGTCAGATTAACATTTGTTTATTTTTTCTTTTTCTTTCTTTTAGGTTTTGAGATTAATATTTGAATAGACTGAGTAAAGCAGATTACCCTCCCTAATATGGGTAGGCCTCATCCAATCAGTTGAAGTTCTGAATAGAACAAAAAAGCTGAGTAAAAGGAAACCCCTCCTGTCTGATTGCTTGAGCTGGAATATTGTTCTTTTTCCAGCATTTGGGGTATGACCAAAACATCAGGTCTTTTAGGGTCTCCGAGACTGCCAGATTTTGGACTGGAATTTATACCATCAGCTCTCTTGGTTTTTATGCCTTCAGACTTGAACTAGAACTACACATTGGCTCTCCTGGGTTTCAAGTTTGCCAATGGCAGATCTTGGGAGTTCTCAGCCTCTATAATCACATGAGCAAACAGTTTATAAGTTTATAATCTCAATCTCTTAATTGATCTCTCTCTCTCCCCATATATATATAGAGTGGAGGTGGCTGTCCACCAGAGAGATATTGAAACCGTGCACCTCAGATTGGGACTCGGAACCCAAGTGCTGGGACTCAAACTCAGCCAAAACCCTGATTGGGACTCGAACCCATGCAGCTGGCCAAAACTCACAGTCTTCCAACTGAGATCACACACCTGGTTTCAGGATTTAATGAAGCTCAGGCTCTTGATGTCTCATTGCAGAAAGAATCCAGTGAGAGACAAAGTGATAGGTAAGAAGTGGATTTATTTAGAGAGAAACACACTCCACAGACAGACAGTGGGCCATCTCAGAAGGCGAGAGGAGCACCAGGGTATGGGTTATCAATTTTTACAGGGCTGGGTAATTTCATAGGCTAATGAGTGGGAGGAGTATTCCAGCTATTTTGAGAAAGGGTGGGGATTTCCAGCAATTGGGCCACCACCCACTTTTTTAAAAAAAATTTTTAAATTTAATCTATCTATTTATTTATTTATGGCTGCATTGGGTCTTCGTTGCTGCGCATGGGCTTTCTCTAGTTGCGAGGAGCGTGGGCTACTTTTAGTTGCGGTGCATGGGTTTCCAATTGTGGTGGCTTCTCTTGTTGAGGAGCACGGGCTCTAGGCACACGAGCTTCAGTAGCTGTGGCACGCAGCCTTCAGTAGTTGTAGCTCACGGGCTCTAGAGTGCAGCCTCAGTAGTTGTGGCGCTCAGGCTTAGTTGCTCTGCAGCATGTGGGATCTTCCCGGACCAAGGCTCGAACCCAGGTACCCTGCATTGGCAGGCGGATTCTTAACCACTGCGCCACCAGGGAAGCCCCACCACCCACTTTTTGATACTTATGGTCAGCCTTGGAACTATCATGGCTCTGTGGGTGTGTCAGTTAGCTTACTGATGTGTTACAATGAGTTGTATACTGACGCTCAAGGTCTAGTGGAAGTTGACTTGTCTGCCATCTTGGACCCATTTGGTTCTAATCGGTTTATGTTATGTCCTCGGGCTATGTCATTCTTTCAAAGGTTGTGCCCTGCACCCTTCCCTCCTGTTTCAATATTGAGACTCATCTGCAATGAGGGGCCACATGGGTCTGTGTCTGCTCTCAGAGCTGAGGCCTGAAGACCAAAACCTGTCTGTATCCACCTGATTCTCAGGAGGGCTATAGTCCTCTGGGATTTAGGGAAACCTCTGCTCCAGTATGGGGGGGGGGTGGCTCCCTAAAAGAGAAACCCTCAGGAATCTGGAGGGACCCAGGCAATGAATCATTAGTCTGAGTCAAAATGGAGATAGCGGGCTTCCTGGTGGCACAGTGGTTAAGAACCCTCCTGCCCTTGAGAACACAGTGAGGGGGAAGTAAACTGGGACGAAGTGAGATAGTGGCATTGACATATATACACTACCAAATGTAAAATAGATAGCTAATGGGAAGCAGCCACATAGCACAGGGAAATCAGCTTGGTGCTTTGTGACCACCTAGAGGGGTGGGATAGGGAGGGTGGGAGGGAGATGCAAGAGGGAGGGGATATGGAGATATATGTATATGTATAGCTGATTCACTTTGCTGTACATCAGAAACTAACACAACGTTGTAAAGCAATTATACTCCAATAAAGATGTCAGAAAAAAAAAAAAGAATCTGTCTGCCAGTGCAGGAGACACATGTTCGAGCCCTGGTCCAGGACGATCCCACATGCCCCAGAGCAACTAAGCCTGTGTGCCACAACTACTGAGCCTGCGCTCTAGAACCCATGAGCCACAACTACTGAGCCCGCGTGCCACAACTACTGAAGCCTGTGCGCCCAGAGCCTGTGCTCTGCAACAAGAGAAGCCACCGCAATGAGAAGCCCATGCACTGCAACGAAGAGTAGCGCCTGCTTGCCGCAACTAGAGAAAAGCCCGCACGCAGTAATGAAGACCCAATGCAGCCAAAAATAAAAAATTTATTAAAAAACAAAAAGCAAAAAACAAAATGGAGATAACAATGACCAGTCCAGAAGCCACAGGTTACAAATTATGATGAGACAGGGAAAGTTTTCTGTCACTGGAGGTCTCCAGGTCTGGGCTGGGAAGGCTTAGCTCCTCCAGGCTGTTCCTTGGGCTGGCTTGGAATCCTGGTTTTGTGTCTGTTTGATGTCACATTATGAGAATCCTATGAGCTACACTGGGCCTGTGTCTCTGGAGCCCCTCACACAGAGAAGGCACAGGTCACCAAAGATGACTGTTGCCTGGAGGGTTCTGACCTATGAGGTAGGAGTCCAAAAGAGGCTCTGTTTCCAGCTCTACTTCATATTGCTTTCTTGGCTTGGGAAATCACTGGCCCACATCTGGCCTCAGCTTTGTTATCCATAAAACAGGCTTAACTGACAATTTCTGAGGTATTGTTTCCACAAGTATCTGGAAGGATGATGATGATAATAAATATGATGTTTAATTTTTTTCTTTAAAAATCATGTTTATTGAGGAATAATTTATTTTGTTTTATTATTTTTTAATTTCTTTATTGAGGGGTGTGTGTGTGTATATATATATACATTTTTTTTTTTTTACCAATTTTTATTTACTTATTTATTTTGTCCACTCTGTGCGGCCTCTGAGATCCTAATTCCCTGACCAGGGATTGAACCCATGCCCTCAGCAATGAAAGCACAGAGTCCTAACCACTGGACTGCCAGGGAATTCCCAATTGAGGTATAATTTAGATACAATAAAATGCACATATCTTAAGCATTGTTTAATGAATTTTGACAAATGTCTAGACAAATATAACTACCAGCCTATCACATCATAGAACCTTTCTGTCACCCCAAAATATTCCCCTGTACTTCTTCACAGTCACCCTTGGCACCAGGGAAAACTGTTCTGATTTATATTACTCTATATTACTCTATATTAGTTTTGACTTTTCTAGAATTTCATGTAACTGGAACCACACCATATGAACTCACTTGGGTCTGACTTCTTTTGCTTAACATAGTGCATTTGAAATCCAGTGTTGGTATTGTGTATGTCAGTTGTTCATTTGTTTGTTTTTTATTGTGGTAAAACATACATGACATAAAATTTACCATTTACTCATTTTAAGTGTATATATCATTCATTGGCCTTAAGTACATTCATAGTGCTTTGTAATCATCACCACTATTTCCAGATTTTTTTTTCATTCATCCTGAACTGAAACTCTGTACTTGTCAAACAATAACTCTCTACTTCCCCCTCCCCAGACCCTGGCAACCTCTATTCAACTTTCTGTCTCAATGAATTTGCCTCTTCTAGGTACCTCACATTAGTGGAATCATATAATATTTGTTCTTCTATGTCTGGCTTTTTTCACTAAGTGTAATATTTTCGATGTTTATCCTTGTTGAAGCATGTGCCAGGATTTCATTCCTTTTTAAGGCTGAATAATTTCATTTTGTGTAATTACACTTTGTTTACCCATTCATCTATTGATAGCCTGTGGATTCATTCATTTCTTTTTACTGTTGAGTAGTATTTCATTGTGTGGATACACAACTAGCTAATCTGTTCATTTGTTCATCTGTTGGACACCTAGATTATTTCCAAATTTTGGCTATTACGAATAAAGTCCTTGGATGGACATATGCTTTCATTTCTCTTGGGTAAATACTTAGGAGTGCAATGGCTGGATCATGTTTTAAGTATAAATTTAGTTCTTAAAGAATGGCCAAACTGCTTTTCAAAGTGGCAGGAAATTATCAACGCATGAGCGTTCCACAGTTTTGTCAGTTTTTAATTTTAGTCTGTTTAGTGGGTGTGTGGGGTTCTAATTTGTATTTCCTTGATGAATAATAATGTTAAGCATCTTTTCATGGGCATAATGGCTATTTATCTTTTCTTGTGAGTTATCTCTTCAAATCCTTCGCGTACGTAAAAAAAGGCTTAATATCTATTTTTGCAACCAGTGTCGTCCAGACACTATGCTCATTCACGGTCATGGCTTTATGCGCTTTAACTGACGCCCGCCCTGCACAGAGGAAGTAACCGACTGAGACTTCAGGGAACCTATAAGGCTCAGCACTAACTGGATGCAGAACGGCTAGGCCGTTTCTGGGCATGGTCCCTGGTGGCTCTCTAAGGCACGCTCGGTGATTGGCTGAAGGAGCACTTCCGCAGGCACTTCCGAATCCGGGCCCGCCCCGAGCATCGGTGATTGGCTGGGATGGCCGAGCGCGAGCCCTCTCGGGAGTTGTAGTTCTTGGGGCCCGGCTGGGGACGCCGGGAAAGACCATTGGTCTTACTTGGTCGCGGCCGCTGCCACCATGTCCCGCGTGTCGGTCCCTTGTCATGTGAAAGGTACCGTGGCCCTGCAGGTGGGCGACGTGCGGACCTCCCAAGGCCGGCCTGGCGTGCTGGTCATCGATGTCACCTTCCCCAGCGTCGCGCCCTTCGAGGTGAGCAAGCAAGTGGGCGCGACCGGGGCTCCTGGGCGGGGCTTATCTGGGAACTCGGGCGTGTCCCAGCCATTTAATCGTTTACTGAAAGCCTCTGCAGTACCTCGCCCAAATGAATCAGTTAAACATTTATTTATTCCTTCAGTTAACACACAGTTACTAGAATGCAGCTTCCTCTTCTGTTCTCTTCAACGTCTCTCCCCAATGCCCAGAATGGCGCTGACACGGAAGTGCCGAGATAGTAGGCTAGGTGCTGGAAATATAGTTTTGAACCTAATAGAGGTGAGAGGTCGTTTTGTCCCTGGCCACTGACTGGGTATCATTAGACAATGAGTTACCCCCAAACCTGCCTCCTGCCCATTCCTACAGTCCCTGCTGGAGGTCAGGTTCAAATCATCCCTCATCAGGGTCTTCCCAGTGGCTCCAGTTTCCAGTCTCCAGTTGCCCTTCCACATCTGCTGGCAGGGTGACTGGACACTGCAAGACCTCAACACAGAGGACAGAGTCCACTTTCTAATGGCCTGGCATTCAGAGCCACTCTGTGTCTTTGCCCTACTTGCCTCTCGGCCCCAGGCATTTTGTCCTGTAGTGTGTGGTTCTACCCCAAGCTGTTGCTTACTCTAAGCTGGGAGACTTCATTACAGGGCCCAACCCTGGAAATCTGATTCAGTAGGTCTGGGGTGGAGCCTGTACACTTATATTAAAAAAAAATTTTTTTTCCTTGAGTAATTCTGTTTTGTTGCTGTTGTTTTGGGGTTTTTTGGCCTCACCACGGTGGGATCTTAGTTCCCCGACCAGGGATCGAACCCTGCGTCCTGGCAGTGAAAGCACCGAGTCCTAACCACTGGACCACCAGGGAATTCCCTCCTTGAGTAATTCTGATGAGTATCCAGTGATGAGAACTGCTTTAGCTAGGCTGAACCACTCTCTGTTCCAGGGGTATGCCAGGTCCTGTCACCCCTTGGTGTTCCTTTGTTTATGCTACTTTACAGTTTCTACCTTTCATGGTCCACTTGATGAACTCATCTGTACATTTTCTGATTCATCTAGAGTTAGGGCTCTGACCACTCCCAGCATCTTGGACATGCAGCAAGATCCGAGGTCATGGTTTGCATGACATGCTCATTTAGACTGTGAGTTCTAGGAAGGCAAAATCTCTTTGGGCCCCAGTGGATTCTTGTTGATATTGTTAGATTGGTAGAAGAGTACATTCCTAAGTGGAGGAAGAGATGGTGCTTTTGAACCCATCAGGCCCGGGGCCTAGGTGTGATTTGTTGTGGTGGGTTGTGTGTGCCCTAGTTGCAGGAGATCATGTTTAAGAATTACTACACAGCCTTTCTGACCATCCGTGTTCGCCAGCACACCTCAACACACACTCCAGCCAAGTGGGTGACCTGCCTTCGGGACTACTGCCTGATGCCTGACCCACACAGTGAGGAGGGAGCTCAGGAGTATGTATCGCTGTTCAAGCACCAGGTCAGCTGGGACTCAGCATGGCCAGGGCAGCCCAGATGAGGGCTCACAAGAGGCCTGGGGATTGGGCCAGGATACCATGAGGGAAGAGGGGCAGGCAAGGTTGGCCTGAATTGTGGTTCTTGGGCAAGTGCCTTGGAGGAACTACTGTTTCCTTCTCAAAGGCCTGGGGAGGAAGCACCTTGGCTCATTGCTGGTTGGCTCCTGGGCAGTGAGCTGGGGCCTCGGTGGGTCCTTGTGTGTATGTGTCAGATGCTGTGTGACATGGGCAAAGTACTGGAACTACGCCTGATTCTGCGACAGCCATCACCACTGTGGTTGTCTTTCACGGTGGAGGAGCTGCAGATCTACAAACAGGGACCAAAGGTAAGTGACTAGCTCAGAGCTGTTTGCTGGCCCTTTCTCCAGGAGGCTCCTAGCTATGGCTGGGAGGCCTGGGGGTACAGGTGGGAGTGGATAGGTAAGGATGGGGAGACTCAGAAGGAGTCCTTCATGGAAGTTAGCCAGGTGGGAATGCTGGAAGTTCATGATAAGAGGTGAGGCCACGTCCCCATATCCCCTGACCTTTGGGGCTACCTGCCTTTTTCAGATCTGGAACATTCAGGTACCCAGATATACTTCTGCTCCTTGTCTTCGTGGGGCTTCCTTCTGCATAGCAGAAGAGCTTAGGTAGTCTTCTGCCCCTGGGACCTAAACGGGATTTTCCCAGTTTCTGGGGCTCAGGGGCCCTTCTCTCTGCCTTCAGGACCTTGGGATCTGGTTCCAGGTCTCTCCTACTCTGCCCGCCTCAGGGCAGTATGCCTTTGCTTTGCAGAGCCCTTCCATGACCTTCCCCAAGTGGCTCTCGCACCCAGTGCCTTGTGAGCAGCCTGCTCCCCTTCTTGAGGTAAGCCCTTACCCTGGCTAAGAACCATGTGCGAACAGCTCTGGTGTCCAGCACAGGCCCAAGGGGACCCCTTTCTGCAAGAATCTGGGGCTGGACCCAGGGACCTTCGTTCACTCTGTGCACCTTCCTCCTGGGATTTGAGGCATCTCTGTGTGGGGCCGGGCCACCTACTCCACATCAGGCCCCATCCTCATGTTTCACAAGTCATCTGGGAATGTCAGCTGGAGGGCCCCATAGCCCAACTTGGCCTATCTGGAGTTATAAGGGCACTGCTGGGGAGAGACCCATGGCCACTGACCCCTCCTTCTGGAGCAGGGTCTCCCAGACCCCAGCAGGGTATCATCCGAGGTACAGCAGATGTGGGCGCTGACAGAGATGATCCGGGCCAGTCATACCTCCACAAGGATCGGCCGCTTTGATGTGAGTGATCGCTTCCCTCTGCTTGGCTCCCGTTGGCCTGAATGGATCAGATCTGATGGTCTTTTGTGTTGCAGGTGGATGGCTGTTATGACCTGAACTTGCTCTCCTACACTTGAGCTGTGGCCCTTAGTCAAGACGTTGGCCTTCCGTGCCCATCCAGGCCCAGCTTGGGCCATCAGAGGCTGAAGTGCTGTCCCTGTGCATTCCGAGTGTTGCCTGCATGCGCATTCTGTCAGGACCACGTTCACAGAGTCAAGATTCTTGGGGGCTCACTGTGTTGCTTTAGCATGAACTCCTGGAGGGGATACACTCTGTCCTCACCTGACTGCAACCCAAACCTCCTCCTTCGCCCTTCCTAAAAACACTCCAGTTCTATTCCTAAGAATCCCCCTGTGCCCTCTGTCTCCCATGCCAACATGAACATTCCTGTCTTCTGCCTGCTCCCTCACCCTGAGTGTAGTAGGCTGGGGTAACCTACTAGAACCTGCTCTGTCTAGCCTTGGAAGACTGCTATAACTTGGCAGTCGTAGTTTGGAAGCTTGAAGGAGAAACAGGAGCCGCGTTTTGCCTTCTGCGCCCCCTAATGGTCTTCTTTCCCTTTGTATTATGCCCACAAAAAGAAAATTCCTATCTAAACTCTTCTGCTGCTTGCCTAGGGAGCCACACAAAGCTGGGAATTTGGGCAGCCTGAGTCCCTTGGTGCCTGAGTTGGCTCCTGGATGTGTGTTCAAATGGGTCTGCCCCCATCCATCGGGTCTGGGCAGGTGCCCTGGGCAAGGCTGGGGCCTGAAAATGAGTCCTGGGACCTGTCTGCCATCTGACAGAGCCCAAAGCGCATCTTGTCCCTCTTCCAGTTGCCCCCATCTAAGAGCCACGCTCAGTGTGATGAGAGATCAACCTCGGTGGTGGTGGTGGGGGCCAGGTGAGGGTTCTCATTGGTGTCTTTTAAGAGGCTGAGGTTTTCTACAACCCCAGGCCAGCAGCTGAATAAGACAGGCTGCTGCTCCTTATGAGAAAATCCTGCTTCTCTCTGTTTTTTCCTGGCTTGCTTCTGAGGGCTGTTATGAGGCAGTACTGCAACATGTGTTGGACCTGGAAAATTGGATGTTTGTGTGGCTCAACAGCTTTCTAGGGGAAGGGCAGCCACTTTTTGGTGGCCACCTTCTAATGTCACCTATCAGAGTTCTTGTAGGTGGTATCTGCCTGCAGGGTCATTTACTAAGCCCCATTCAGCTTTTGCTAAGAGGGTAATGATCAGTCTTGTGCTCAGGGAGTAGCAGCTCTCAGTGTGTATGTGAGTGAGGGGGGAGGTCCCTGGGATGGCAGGGACCCTGCTTCCTGCACAGCTCTGTCCCCAGCACAGGGCCTAGTGTGCAGCAAGATCAATAAATACTTGTGGAATGCATCACTGTGCCCGCTGCCTACGTTTGCCCGGCGAGAGAGCTGGAGACCCTCACATGAGGCCAGGTTACTGTGGCACTCTGCCTGCCGGGCTGACTCCACCCTCCTGTGCCCTCTCCACCCCTTACCCTCCCCCCATGCGACCTTACACTCCTATTGTCCTAAACTGGTGATTCAGGCCTTTCAGCCCTTTGCAGAACTTTGGCCCTTTGGAGGCAGGGCAGTCAGCAGGGGGAGGTCTAGCCCCCAGCTCTATTTCTGAGTGGCTTAACTGGCTCCAACCGCCCAATCTGCCCTGATCAGATGGAAGCGCCCGGGGCTATTTCCCTGCAGCTGGGAGTCAATGCACTGTGTGCTCTAAAGCTGCGTCTGCCCTTGGGGCTGCCCACTCCCTCTTCTGATCCCCTGGGCGGGGGAGAGACCTATCTAAGCAGGGCTTGGACTACATCTCCCAGCGTGCCTGTCAGAGTGGTGGCCTCTGTGCGTCGGCTGCACCCGTTGCGGGCAACAATGCAGCGGGCTGGGAGCATGATGTCCCGTCTGGGCTCGTGTCTCCAGGCGCTCCCCTCGGCCCTGCGCCGTTCTCTCAGTAGTGCACAGGTGGGATAGAGGGTGCTGGGTTGTGGTGCCAGTCTTGGAGGGTGGGGGAGGAAGAGGGCTGGGGCCTGGGGCCTTGGTGGCACTGAGCCCGGCCGCCCGCAGGACGTGCTCCGCAGGACACCACTCTATGACTTCCACCTGGCTCATGGCGGGAAGATGGTGGCATTCGCAGGCTGGAATCTGCCTGTGCAGTACCGGGACAGCCACGTTGACTCACACCTGCATACACGCCGGCACTGCTCGCTCTTTGACGTATCCCACATGCTGCAGGTGAGCCAGGGGAGTGCACTGATTGCCAGGCCAGGGCTTCCTCTCCGTCCACAATGGTGCAACCCTCAGCTTTCTTTGCTGGGAGCTGGATTCCAAGGGCAGCCCTCTCAGAAGAGTTGGAGGTCTCAAGGGTGTAATGTACTATGGCCCTCAGTAAACTGACTCAGAGGGTCTCTTGATCATCTCCTGTCTTATCTCTCTAGCCTGCTCCCACTTAGTGGAGTGCCTCAACGTCCTGGGTTTTCCAGGGCTGCCACTCATTGTCATCCACTGTCCTAGGTATTGGTTTGGAAAAGGGGGTATTTCAGGAAGGTGCTGGGCCCTTTCAAGTTCCCTAACCTCCCTGAGTGCATCTCTTCTGTATTGGCGGGTGTGGGGGAGTCAGAAAGTAGGGCTTCTGCCACTTGCAGAACCAAAAGACTAGTCAGGCACTTTGGCTGGATTGGAGAGTGCTGTGGGTGGCAGGGAGGATGCCTCCTAGCCCCGTGGCTTTCCAGAGGCTTTTTGATCTCTTTCCCAGACCAAGATATTTGGCCATGACCGGGTGAAGCTGATGGAAAGTCTAGTGGTTGGAGATATTGCAGAGCTAAAGCCAAACCAGGTGGGCCTCTCTTTTATTTCTGCTCAATGAGTGTTCTTAGTCATAAGCCAGCAAACCAGTCTGAGTCCCTGCTTCGGGCCTGGGGGCACAGAGATGGATCAGACACAGTTTCTCAGGGCTTTCGTTCTTGGGGGACAGAGTCCCTGAGTCATGTCCAGACACCCAGCCATCTGCAGGGAGGGTCCTATCCCATCCCCACCACATCAAGCTGGAAGGCCAGAAACCCAGGTTCACGTCCTGTTCTGTGACTTCCATGCTGCTTAACCCCTTGCAATTTAAATTGTAGTCCTGGGAATTCCCTGGCGGTCCAGTGATTAGGATTAGGACTCTGTGCACTCACTGCCAAGGGCCTGGGTTCAATCCCTGGTTGGGGAACTAAGATCCCACAAGCTGTGCGGCCAAAGAAAAACGAAAGTGTAGTCTGTAAACCAGCAGCCTCATCGTCACATAGGAGCTTGTTAGGATACACTCTCAGGCCAGTTCTTCAGACCTGCTGAATCAGAACCTGCATTTTAACAAGATCCCCAGGTGATTCATGTGACCTCTTAACCTCAGGCTCTTCTTATACTGTCCATCCAGTGGGGAGGCTGAGGCCAGCCAACCTCAGTGTTATAGAGGGTTGTTGTGGAGCACATGGGGTCATCAAGATAGACTTTGAAGCTGCTGCTGCTGCTTTTTTTTTTGGCCATGCTGGATTTTAGTTCCCCAACCAGGGATTGAACCCTCACCCTCAGCAGTGAAAGTGCCGAGTCCTAACCACTGGACCACCAGGGAATTCCCATAGACTTTGAAGCTTCTGTCCTGGGGTTTGGAGCACAGACTGAGTTGTCCTAGGTCTGGGTGGGACGAAGCATCAAGTCCTAGGTATGGTGGGTTAAGTGTGAGAGGGGCTCTCTGTACTAAATGGGGAGGGGTGCAGAGGCCCCACCAGATCAGGGAGGTGTCCCCCAAGGTGGGGAAGAGGTGAAACCTTTCTCAGTGTATGAGGATCAAAAACCCTGGGCTTGTGCAGGGGCCTGGGCTGACCCAGCCTTGCTTCTTGCACTGCCACCACCCCTCAGCTCTATTCACGAGGGTTCATGAGTTTGTGGTGGCTGAGTGGGCCCAGGGGCGTGTTTGACTCACACTTGACCTTGGCCTCTTGGACCTGGAGGCAATGATGCTCCACTTTGATGCTAGGGAACACTGTCGCTGTTTACCAATGAGGCTGGCGGCATCTTAGATGACTTGATTGTGACCAACACCTCTGAGGGACACCTGTATGTGGTGTCCAATGCTGGCTGCTGGGAAAAGGACCTGACCCTCATGCAGGTATAGCCCCTCTGTGTCCCAGGTACCCTGTCCTCCTTGTTCACAGAGCAGCATCCTTGTTTTCCAGGACAGACCTGGAATGGATAAGGAGCTCAGACAATGGCTCTTTGAAAGAACAGTGGGCCAGAGCGGGCCCTCCCTGGAGCATGCTAAGTTTCAGTGGTGGGGAAGTGGGGGAGGTGGGGAGGTGAAGCTGATCCTGGCCCCTAAGTGAGGATCCTCTGGTGCGGATGGAAGGCTGGAGCCTGGTGTTAGAGCTGGCAGACCTGGGCATGAGTCATCCCTACCACTTAGTAGTTATATGACCTTGTTAAGACGGGAACCAGCCTACTCTGCCGAGCTCTGCAGCACCAGGTGCTCAGTAAGGGGTCCCAGAGCAAATGTGGTATTTCTTTCCTTTCAGGACAAGGTTAGGGAGCTTCAGAACATGGGCAACGATGTGGGCCTGGAGGTGATGGATAATGCCTTGCTAGCCCTGCAAGGTAAGTGGGCCAGGCTGGGTTTGGAGCTGAACTTTGCCTTCCAGGTTTCCTCTACTGCTTGGCAGAGAGGCTGTGCCGGGGGAAGGTGAGGATGGTGCACCATAATTCTAAGTTTGGTATCATGCCCTCCTTCTACCTGCCACAAGGCTCCATGGGCTGTGGGCAAGAGCATCTTCTCCCACCTGCAGAGTGGGGCTTGCTCAGGGCTTGTTCTGGTCCCTAAGGGCTGTGATCCAGCTTTCTGGGGCACCAGGACCTGGACACTTGGTTATTGGCTCCCTGGGCCCAGGCCCCACTGCGGCCCAGGTGCTACAGGCTGGCGTGGCAGATGATCTGAGGAAACTGCCCTTCATGACCAGTGCTGTGATGGAGGTGTTTGGCGTGTCTGGCTGCCGTGTGACCCGCTGTGGCTACACAGGAGAGGATGGTGTGGAGGTTTGTCAAGAAGTGGGCACAGGGTAGTGCAGGGCATAGGACTCGGGCCAGCAGCCCATCTGCTCCCTGGTGTCCCTTGCAGATCTCGGTGCTCGCCGCGGAGGCAGTCCGCCTGGCAACAGCTCTGTTGGAAAACCCAGAGGTGAAGCTGGCAGGTCTGGCGGCCCGGGACAGCCTGCGCCTGGAGGCAGGCCTCTGCCTGTATGGGAACGACATTGATGAACACACCACACCTGTGGAAGGCAGCCTCAGTTGGACATTGGGTAAGCTGGGCTAGCACTCAGGGAGGGGATCCTGAAGGCTGGAGTGACCCTTGATGAGACCAGCCAACCCAGGACTGCTTCCAAGGTTGTGTAGCCTGGAGCAAGTGGCACAGCCTCCCTGAGCCTTCATTTCCTGAAGATACCACAGTGGCTTTGCCCAATAGATACTGAGGACCCTCAGCAAGCTGAGGTGGGGAGCATGGCCTCCAAGACCAGGGGTCAGTAGGTGGATGGCTGACTGCACTGCAGGGGAGGAATGGGGTCTAGGGGCAGCCTGAGCGAAGGGGCCTTGATGCTGGATAGATGTCACTTGGGTTCCTTGTCACTAGGACCTCCTGTAGTCAGGGGTCCTACGGACTCTGGCTTAAATCTGATGTGTCATGTTCCAGGGAAGCGCCGCCGAGCTGCTATGGACTTCCCAGGAGCCTCAGTCATTGTTCCCCAGCTGAAGGGCAAGGTGCAGCGGAGGCGTGTGGGGTTAATGTGTGAGGGGGCTCCTGTGCGGGCGCACAACCCCATCCTGAGTACGGAGGGTACCGTGCTTGGTAGGTTGACCAGGGAAGTTGGAGAGCCCTTGTCTCTTCCCTAGGAGGGTGGGGACCCTGGGCTGGCAGGGTGGTGTTGACACATGGCGTCTGCCTGGACAGGTGCTGTGACCAGTGGCTGCCCCTCACCCTGCCTAAAGAAGAATGTGGCGATGGGTTATGTGCCCTGTGAGTACAGTCGGCCAGGTACCCTGCTGCTGGTAGAGGTGCGGCGAAAGCAGCAGATGGCCATGGTCAGCAAGATGCCCTTTGTGCCCACAAACTATTATACCCTTAAGTGAGGATGACTTGGAGCAGGGCCCTCTCCTCCAGGAGCCTTACCCTGGAGGGCATTGTACAAGGGGCTAGGGGTTTGTACAAGGGGTTTGTCAGGAAGCTGAGGCAGAACACACTTGGGGTGGCTAGGTGGAGGCTGGTACTGGTTGTCTGGGTAACGGGGTCACACCACCTATTCCCATTTCATCCTGTGCCACTTGCAACTTCAAGACCCCATTTCTGAGTGACGGGCCAGCCCACGGTCCCATTTACCCCACTCTTGCCTGCTGGAGAAGCATCAGTTCTGGCACCTCGCCCTTCCACTCTGCCAGGTGCTGCCTGTGGAGCAAAGGCTCACCTTTAGGGGGAGGAGAAAGCCTGCCCAACCTACCTCACCACGGTTTCTCACACTGCAAAGGGTCACTACCTTGGGCAGTGCCGGCTACCTCCTCTGGTTCACTTTCCATGAATTCAAACTGTTGCCTCTTCCTGGGCAGGGATGATTCCTGGCTCACAGAGGGTTGGCCTAGTAGGGCTGTGGTGCCCGTGTGTAAACTTGGGGATGGCTGAGGGGGGCATGGACTCATTCTTCCACATTCTCCAGTTGGCCCAGCCTGCTGCCCAGCAGCCAGCCATGCCAGGCTCACCACCTGTTCTGAGCCCCAGGGCTGTTGTAGGGCAGGCTGGGCCTCCTCCCAGACTTGCCTTATCCTGGGCTGACCTCCGTCCCTGGGACTTATTACTGGACTCCACTGACCCCTAAAGAAAATAAAACATTAAATGAGCTTCCTTCCTTCTTGCTTGCTACAGTTCTAGCTTCATTGTTCTCTGTCCACAGGGTTCCTAGGGTGCCAGTCCAATGCCTGCCTTCCTGGCCCAGACTCAGAGTGGGTTCCCCTTGAGAGGGGCAGGTCTATAAAAACTAAAGGGGAGAGTGCCCCTACTGGGCACCACCACTGCTCCTCCAGGGAGATGGCATCACCTCTCCACCTCTGCAAGTTGTATTCTGGGTGCTCAGGGGCAACAGCCCCCAGGGTGTTCCCTCTCCAGTTTCCCCTGTGCGTGCACACTGTCCTGTCAATAACCACACAGCTGATGCACTTCCATGTTTAATAAGCCACATCCTCAGTTGAGCCTGGGGTGAAATATGGGACCAATTCTGAGTGTGGTGTTTGTTGTCAGTGGGTAGGCCTGGGGCTGCAGAACCATCATCCCACCAGCCAGAAGATACTCCGGAGTACTCGTGCATGAGCTCAGCATAGTCCTACTCCAGTGCACTCTGCAAAGACAGCCTAGGCAAAGGCTGCCAGATGGAAATGTGACATTTAACAGAGAGGAAGGAAGCAGTGGGACATTGAGGTAGCTGTTGGCCCAGCAGAAGCAGGCAGAAGTATGTCCATCAGGGAAGCAGGCAGGTCTAGGGCCACACTGCTTTCAGGAACTGGTGTTTGCCACTTATACCTTTGTAAGTTCCCTTGGCTCACTGTGGAAGTGGCAGGCCTGCCTAGCCTGTGGGCTCTTAGAACGAAGCTCCTCTGGTTCCAGGTCAAGATGGGAAGTGGTGAGGCTGCAGGGCACGATGGGGCCGCTTTGCACTAAACAGCTCAGTATGTCCCTTTGAGGGGCAGGGTACAGATCCACAACCCCACAGGCACTTAAGCAGTGGAGATGGGAGTTCACCCCTGGGACTCAGCCACTTCTAGGTACCCAGCTTCCTTCTGGGAGGGGTTAAGAGGAATATGAGTACAATGAAAAGACAACTTATATAGCCTGACTCACACCTGGAGAGCTCAGGATGAGCCAAAGGAGGTGGGTGTTTGGTGTCCACTGTCTTATACTTGAATGGCCAGCTAAGTAACCATAAAATATAAGGCTGCGTCCAGGCCAGGATTCCCTGGGTCCCTGCCAACAAAGCAAAACCAAATAAAGGAAACCCCAGGCTTAGGGGAAAACAGACCTGCCTTACAAATCTCAGAGCTGGTCAACCTCAGGCTTCCTCCCAGGGACAAATCTCTACAGGGTCACATCCCAGGGGGATGGGAAGAGGAACAGGAAAAAGCCAAGACAGAAAATGGACTGTTGCCCTCCCCAACCCAGAGGCTTCTGAGCTGACCCCTGAAAGGAGAAGCATGCCTTCTCTCCTTAAGCCACCCAGATCAGGGTACAGGCAAACTCTTTACTGGCCCAATGCCTGGGGCTGCTGGAGGCAAGACCAAGGGCAGTGGAGGCCCAGCCCTGCAAGCACTGGCATACTCCCTGCCCCCAACCTCTACCCCCGCTGCAGTCGTCCCTGGGGTCTGGGCAGCAGCAGAACCCAGTATGGGAGCCAGCAGACCTCGTGATGTTCCTGGAGACCCCTCTGCTGCCTTCCCTTATTCTCTGTGGGTTTTAAGAGGTTCATTTGCTGCTGTTTCCCTGAAAGTGATAGAAGAGAAGAGGGGTTATTCCGCGGACAGCATAACAGTCCCCTTGTGGGGGCTGAGCTGGGCTCAGTAAGGCCACACTATAACCTAGACCTCTCTGCTGAGCTTCCACAGCCCTCACTGGGTCCATCACTTTCCCCTGCAGACTTATTCTTCCTCCTGCTTCTCCACTTTGTGAATGGTGCTCCCATCCTTCGCCAGTTGCCAAGGACAGAAACCTGTGCAGTGGCAGGCCTCCTAATTGGCCTCTTGCCCTCTCTATTGGACACCTTTACCTATTTGCCATAAAGCAGGCAGTTATAAAAGCAAATTCGGTCAGGCCATGGCTTTGCTGAGTCCAATAGCTCCTTGAGACTTGGGATAGGGTATTCCAGGTCCCTTCATGCCTTTATGTTTGAGCTCCAGCGTCACAGCCTTGTCTATCCTTCCAATATGTCACCCTTGTTCTTGCCTCTAGGCCTTGTTCTGTCCATTCTCTTTGCTTGGTACACCCCTAGCCTTTGCCCTCAGCTTAGGTGTCTGACTTGGAAGATACCAGCTCTGATGACCCTTGCCTCTGCACTGCTGCCCTCCCCTTTTATTTATTAAAAAATTTTTTAAAATATCTTTATTGGAGTATAATTGCTTTACAATGTTGTGTTAGTTTCTGCTGTACAGCAAAGTGAATCAGCTATATATATACTTATATCCCCATATCCCCTCCCTCTTGAGCCTCCCTCCCACCCTCCCTGTCCCACCCCTCTAGGTCATCACAAAGCATTGAGCTGATCTCCCTGTGCTATGCAGCAGCTTCCCGCTAGCCATCCATTTTACATTTGGTAGTGTATATATGTCAATGCTACTCTCTCACTTCGTCCCTGCTTCCCCTTCCCCGCCGTGTCCTCAAGTCCGTTCTCTACATCTGCGCCTTTATTCCTGCCCTGCCACTAGGTTCTGCTCTCCCCTTTTAAATCTCTGGTTCCACCTGTGAGCAGGGCCTGGGTTGTTCTTGTTCTCTGGACCTAGTGTGGCCCCTGCCATGTGGTAGGAGCTCAGAGATCAACTGAATGAATGCTCTGATTAGTGAGTTCATGTTTTACAGATTAGAAGGCTGATCTGATGAGTTCAGTCAGTGCACTAAGGACAGAGGCTCCTGCCTTTCCAACTGAGGGGCTTACAGTGCAGTGGAATCTCTACATCTCTTACAGTGCAGTTGCCACTACATCTCTGAAATTGTGACAATAATGCCACCCACCGCACAGGTTACTGAACAGCATACAGATGGGCTGTTCAGACATCGATGTCACTTGAAGCCTGAGCTCTAGTGCAGACCCTGGGGTTTGCTGCAAAGCTGGTGGCCTCCTACCCTGAGAACTCCCTTCCCCTGTCCTCAGCTCAGGGGTGGCCTCTGCCTGCTAAGCATGGGGTAGACATAGGAGTAGATTTACTCACCAGGAAGGGAAATGCGTGGAGCCATCAGGTGTGGATCCGTTCTGGCCGCCCAGACCTGGGGGCAGGAACACATCCAGAGCTGCAGCAAGCTGGGGGTGGGTATCTGAGCAGGCATCAGCCCAGGTCAGGTTAGAGGCCAGTGGTATTGTTTGATGGAGAGTGTAGTGGAGGCCCTAAGGGACTAGTGGTATTGTCTGACGGGGGTTGAAAGGAATTTATATGTGACGGGTGGACTGGTGGGGTTTCTGGCGTGAAATGGTATGTTGACATGGGTCAGGGTACGGCGTTAAGTTGTGATGAGGTTCTCAGGGGACCCACTGGTAGTCTGGGGAGGGTTCTGGGGAGCCCAAAGGTACAGTCGGTGGGGGAGGGGGTGGCCGGCCCACGGAAGTTGGTGGATCGTCTCACCTGGCCGGTGATACAGCCCGGTCACCGTACTCCCGTAGAACCCCCACGCCAGCTGGATGCTCAGGAGACTTAACACCAACCAAAGCAGCAGCAGCTTGAAGAGGGTCACGCGCATGTCCTGCGCCTCCCACTCCAGCAGGAACTCGCTGCCGAGGGCGCCCAGAGCGCCCAGCACCGTGGCCGGCAGAGCCTGCAAGGACTGCCCAGACCAAGGCTCCGCCATGACTGGCCGGCGTCCCAGCCAGGGGACTGTCACCGTAGTCCCCACTGCGCAGGCGTCTGGTCTTCCGGAGCCAGGTCCGCTAGTGCGCACGCGTAAGCCCACGGAAGGCGCGTCTACCTCGCTTGCGCGAAGAGTTGGCAGTTTGGGGAGGAGTGTTAAAACCGCGCACGCGCACCTAGCCCCACCCTGCTTAAAGGAGGAGTGACTCGAGGAGTATAAAATAGCAACCAGGTCTTTTATAGCCCAGGAGTTCCCATGATGCCCCTCGCGGCTGCAATGATTGGTTAAGAGTCTTGCTTTTAGGGTGTGGACACGCTCCTAAGCAATCGTGGCTGAGCAGGGAGTGCGCGCGCGTGCGCGGGGCCGCGACTGGGGCCGGCTCGAGCCCGCTGGGCACACGGGGGCGCGCACGTCTCTCCCCGCCCTCCCGCCGCCGTCGCCGCCAGCTCTTGCTTTCTCGCGCTCCCCGCCCGTTGCTCTCCGTCGGTTCTCTCGTTAGTCCGCCGCAGCCTCTTCAGCCACCCGCCGTAGTCTTCGAGCTTGCGAGTCGCGGACGGGAGTCCTCGGCGCGGAGAGGCCGGACTCGGAGTCGTCGCCTGAGGTGAGCGAGAGGGTTCCCTCCTGGCGCCGCGGTGCCCCGGGCCCGCCCGCCCGGCACTCTTCCGGCCGCCCGCCAGCCGCCGCCCCGCCGTGGCCGCGCCCCACCTGCTGCTCTCGGCCGGCAGCACCAGGACCCTGGCCCCTGACCCTGACCCCAGGCCGGGGACCCAGGCCCCGCTTCCAGAAGCGACGGCCCCGCCCGCGCAGTCCCCGGAAGCGCGCCCCGCGGCCTCCCGCGCCCCTTCCCCCGCCCGGCCAGGCCTGCTGGAGCCCAAGCCGCCCGCCAGCTCTCGGTCCCTGTCGCTTCCTCTCCTAGGGCCGCGCCGGGCAGGGCGGGGGCTCTAAGCTGGGCCCCACGAGCTGCTGGGCAGCCGGCCCCTGTGAAGCGCGCGTGGCTGTTGGAGTTGAAATAGGAAAGAAACTCTTTACAACTCCATTTTGGCTTTTACGTTTAACATGAAACATGAATCACCGTTTTATACTGCGTGAAGTCCAGTTATGTTTTGGGTATTTTCGTTTTTAATGCAATATGCTTTGAGATTGTGTAAGTAAAATATAGTGTTGAAATCTTAAGGGTTAGAATTCTTCGGTATTTAAAAGAAGGGAATTTTCCAGTTGAAAGGAACACTTTTTCATGATTTAAACTGTGTGTCATCAAAATAAAGTATTAATTTGCAATTTTGCTTAGTCTAAATTACTGCCTTGATTAGGAATCACCTGGACATCTGTCCTTAGTTACCTGTTGGATCCAGTTACACGTTCACTAAATAGTACTATTTGCACTCAAATTGATTTGGTCAAAACCATGTTTAGTAATTTATGATAGAAAGTTGGCATTCTTTTTCCCAGAGTTGGTTTCACTTGTGTTTCTTAATGATCCTTATTTTAAATTTTTACTTCTGTTGGTAACTCGTTTGATTCTTTTTGTGTTTAAGACAGTTTATTGAAGTAAATGTTTCTTGCAGATGTGTGATCAGATTATACTCCTGCCAGATCTGAAGGGGGAAAAATACTTTAAAAATTCTTTTAAATGTTGTATGTGGTGAGAATTTTTCCGCCACTTGGTGTCACACACCCAGATGTGTAATGCTTATGTACCATTGCCTGATTGTCACTTTAGACATGGCTAAATTGGGAGAGATGCTGCTTTGAGCATTTGGCACAAGTGACATTGTTTGGACTGAAATAGAAGATTAATTCTTAATTGTAAAGGATAACTTGAGGGATCTCTTTTGATAAATTGTCTTGAGTAATTCTATTTACTTTTTTAGAGCACTAGTGGCTCTTGGGGACATAAAATATATAAGATGAAGAAAACAAACAAAAAATATATGTAAGATGGAACTTGGTTTTAGTCAGTCTAGTCCTAGACTTATAGCCTCTGTTCTCATAAATATCTGTACTAGAGGGAAGAAGAGAGTAGGAATCCACTGACTTTTTCACTGATCAAGAATTTTAGACCTGAAAGGAATCTTTAGGACTTGTAGTCCAACCCCATTTGCAGATGAGAAACTGAGTCCCAGAGACTTAAGTAAATTTCCCAAGGTCATATGTCTAGTCAGGTGCCAGCCAGAACTATTTTCACTGTAAGATCTTCTCCATGTACTCCCAAACAGCTTGCTTAGAGTCAGCTAAAATTCAGGACTTTCAACTTATTCCAACTGTTTCTTCATTTATGTATTGTTGATTTTTCATGTATTGGGAGAATCTGAAAATTTTTCCAAGCAAATTTCAGTTCTTAAGCTTTTACTCTCCTTTCTGTAATTTGGATGGTCCTACAGCAGTTGATTGAAATAGGTAAATGAATATACAGGGTCTCTGCTTGGGCTAGTTCTTGCTGTGAGGTGTTTTGGTCTTCTTGAGGGACCCAGCTTCTTCCACAGGCAGGCCTAGACTCCCCTGCTCCAAATCCAACATAGTTAGGCCCTGATAAGATGTTATCGGGCAACTGTGGGCTCTTTTGACTATTGATTTGAGGTGGGATGGAGAGAAACAGTATATATTGAGAATATAGTTTCCTGTGTATATGTATGTGGTGGTGGTTTTGCTGGAGTATTTTCAGTCCTGATTCCTTGTTTGTCAGTTAACTCCTTTTAAAACTTTAACCTGGTCATGTGGGGGTGTAAGTTATTAGAGTAAAAACAGGTAGATCTTCAGGTGTTTCTTGTCTATAGGGTGGAGTCCACGCTGTGACTGGAGAAGGTGGGTTGCTACTTTGGGCCTTCTTTATTGTCCTGGAGCTGAGAGAGTCACGTTAACTTTGCCAGAAGAAAGACTGATATTTCAACTTGTAAGAGCACAAATTTGGGCTTGCTGGGCTTCTATAGACAGCACCTCGGGTTTAATTGCATTGTGGCTACTAGTGATAATGATAAATGGTACATAATCACTGGATTTTAATCACATATATTTGCAGTTTTAAAAGGTCCCTAAAGGTATTTCGTCTTCCCTTACGACTTAAGTTTATTCCTTTATGCACCTGGCCTGTAGAACTATTTGCTTGTACCTTCACATTAAGATAACCAAATTTTAAACTTGTGTTAATGTGTCTCACTATAGTCTGCTCTTTGGGGACATGCTCATTGTTAAGTACTTGTGAGATTAATAAATTAAAATTCTCAGTACAAAGTTAGTAATTACTGTAAAATTCCTATTTCAAGTGTTTATTTCAAGTGATTCATTTTTAATCTGTGGTGCTGAAGTATTAAGTCCTTGTATACTCATAATTATGGTAGTCATGTGACTGAAAATCAGATAGACATTGAAGCTACTCATTCTGGGTGTTGGTCTGAGTTTATTGGTACTTCCTCCAGATGATTATGAATACATGTTTATAGCTAATAATCATCAAAATATGAGATACTCTGTTAAATTGGAGCCAGTTTGCAGTTGATACCAGATTGAGCTTGATTTTTTTTTTTTAAGTGGGTGGGTAAAGTAAATGTGCTTAAGCATATTTATGATAGCATCTTATTTAATATTCAAGTAAAGGGAAAGAGGAGAACATAAGCAGCCGATGAAATAAGTTTGGAGTGGAGTGAAGGGAAAAGTGGGAGGTAAAATGAAATTAGAGAGGTGGGCAGGGACCACATCATGTAGGACCTTTTAGGACATGGGAAGTTCTTTGGATTTTTTTTTAATCATCAGATTTAAAAAAAAAATCAGGATAATGATCCGATCTGATATTAAACAATTAGAATCATTAACCAAGAGTAGGGGGTAGATCTGAGTCCATTTTGACTTTAAACAGTAAACTAATACTGACCATTTCTGACAAAGGTATCAGAAGGATTTCCTAATATTATTCATGTCCTTAATCTAATGATTTCAACCTGTTTTTTGAATCCATTGATTTTCTGACTGTTGTCTTTAATTTCTGTGTAATGCCTGTATTAAAAAGGAAATGTAATTTGATAAAGCAGGTCATTCAGATGTTCATGGTAGGCTGGGTGGTAGGCATACAGGTGTTCACTGTAAAATTCTTTTAACTTTGCTGTGTGTTTGTAATGCTGTGTGTTAAATGTTTATAATGTTGGGAAATTAATTTGCGTAGGATTCATCTGCTTTTGATTTTTGCTTTTAAAAGGGCAACATTAATTTGTAATACTCAGAAAATAAAGTTGATAGTGTGCATTTTGTTAAGTGAAGGAGGCCAAAACGTTTAAAAGTGGTAAATTTTATGCTGTGTCAGTAAAAATTAAATTCTGTGCCTTTCCCCCTTCTGGATTCTGAATTACTTAACAGAACTTTGGGCAAGCCCATTTTACATCCTGTGCTTTTGTTTTTTTCTTTGTGAAATGAATAGACATAATTCCTGATTTTTTTTTTTAATGTGTTTATAGTACCTTTCATCTGAGAAGTTCAAGGCACTTTGTAGAACTTCTGCCACACAGGCTGTGGGTCTTGCAGCACATTTGTAAGGTATGTAAATAGCTTTCATTCCCCTTCCTCCATGGAAGAGAAATAATTATTATATATTATATATTAATGTAAGTTCTAAGGAAATGTGGGTGCAATACTATTAATGATTTTCTTTTCCACCAATCTTGAGATCGTTATCTTACTCCATAACTTTTCTCTCTGGTCTTATTTTCCAACCTCTCTCTATAAGATACTCCTCTAACTTCCTATTTCTATTCTAAGCAATATTTTTCTTCTTAGATGAAGATACATTTCCTAACCTCTTAATCTTTAAGGAGATGTATTTACCATATTATACACATACTTCTCTCGCTTCTGGATCACTGCCATCTTAATTCTTCTGTTTTTAAATTTCTTTAAGTTTTTGTTTTTTCTGTAGAGTAGTTTGGTCATCTTATAGTTTGTGCACAGCCTGTGCTTTGGGTATGTCTAATTATCAGTAGAAAATAATTCAACCAGAGAATGAGGATTGGAGGACAATCCTTCTTACCAGAGGAGTCAGCATTGAGAGGAATGTTAAGAGCAGGTGTAATAGCCCATCCAGGGGCTATTCAGATATTTTAAACCGATTACAAATAAAGGAAATAGAATCATCTTAATTTTATTGATACCATGTAAGTATCCTGGTTTGGTACCATTTTGACTACTACTTCTTGTTCTCCTTGGGTCTGAGGGACCTCTGTATATAAAGAAGTGAGCTGTTAAGAGTATGAATATTCTCATTTGATGAGATAGGCTACCTGGCAGGGAAGTCATATAACGGTAGTGGTTTTGGTTGGCTTTGAACTTATGGTTGGCTTTGAACTTAACGGTTGGCATCGTAAAAGGAATGGCCAAGCTAGCTTGTCATTATTCATTCATTGAACAAGTAGTTACTATATGCAGGTGCTGTTCTGGGACACATTTGAAGAAAACAAAGAAGGTCCCTGCCCTCAGGTAGTTTTTTCTTTGTTTTACAATGTCTTTATTCCTAAAAACATGAACATTTTGAATCATTTCATGTGCTTTTCTCAATATCACTGACGAGAAAGTGGAAAGCACGTCAGGGGTTAATAATCACAAAAACATTAATAGCGCTGCTCATTTTTATTCTGGTAGGGAATACTGATGATCCATGGCAAGAGATTAGCCCAGTGCAACTGCTGGGCATAGGACAGCAACTGGTCTAGCACCACTGGGCGTGATACTCTGTTGCAGTTCCATGAGGCTTGAAATTCTTTCAGCAGGTTCGAGTGATGCATTAGGGTGGTTTGATTGATGGCCTCTCTTAAAAGAGGGCAGACTGCATTTCAAAGTTGTTTTCTCAGTTGTTCATTTTTGACATTACTGAGTTAAAAACAAAAATAAGGTTATGCTTTTGCTCTGTAAGTTTGCTTACATCAGATTTCTTTCACCAGAAAGGCTGATGGCCCTGTAATTACAAAAGAATTCTGCCAGACAGTGTGCCTGCCTGCCTCCTGCCTGCCTGCCTGCCTGCCTCCTGCTTGCCTGCCTGCCTGCCTGCCTGCCTGTCTGTCTGTCTGTCTGTCTGTCTATCTATCTATGTATCTATCTGTCTGTCTGTCTTTAAGCAGGTTATTTTATTTCTTTGAGCCTCAGCACCTACATCTGTGAAATGAAGATTTCCATTTCATAGGAATTGTAGATGAAATAATATGTGAAGAGTACAATGCTCAATGCATATTAGTTTTCTCCCTTGTTGGAAATACTTGTTCTAACTCTGGTAGATTCTTCAAGTATATTTTTCTTTCAGGATATCAGTGCATTGTATTTATATAGTGACCGTTTGCTTTCAGAGTGATGAAGATTTTAATAGGAAGCTTAAAGTTACATGAATTTCTTTACTGCCGCCTGACTGAATAGGAGGAACACGTGTTTCTTGTTTTCATTTTCTTTTCTTGTCTTTTGTTTGTTTAACTATAGGAGTTAGTATGTTGGGCTTAGATTTTACCATCATTTTTTTTTTTTTTTTGCGGTACGCGGCCCTCTCACTGTTGTGGCCTCTCCCGTTGCGGAGCACAGGCTCCGGACGCACAGGCTCAGCGGCCATGGCTCACGGGCCCAGCCGCTCCGCGGCATGTGGGATCTTCCTGGACCGGGGCACGAACCCGTGTCCCCTGCATCATCAGGCGGACTCTCAACCACTGTGCCACCAGAGAAGCCCCAGGCTTATTCTTTAGAAATTATATTTTACATTAATTAAGTTTTCCAATTTTGCTAAGCTTGCATCCTTACCATAGTCCCTAAGACAGAAGGCCCTAAAACTTAACGGGAAAATGTTTTGAACCACTTCATCAGTTTAATAGTAGGCCCCAGAAGCAGTTCCCACATAAAAACTGATGTGTTTTTTGCAAGAAGAGGGATAAAAGAAGATAGGTTTTTATTTTCTGAAGTTCCTAGCTGCTGTAAAATACAGAGACCCAATTCCATTACTGTAAAAAATTGTTTGTGCTTTGATTTTAAGCATATGGTTGAAAGTTCTACTTTTGTTATATGTACACTGCTATTTTTACCTTATTCCCATGGCAGTTGTGTCTCAGTTGATATAGTGCAGATGAGTTGTCCCCTGGTGCCTCTTCCATGGGCCCAGAGAGCAAATGTTTGGCCACTCTTCCAGTGTACCTTTAGGTCACCCTATTATTTGTTATTTAGGTTTTGAGGCCTAAGGAAGGAAGTACGTTTAAGGTGGATATTTAATGTTGTAACAGTACAGTTTTTTGTCACGAGATAATTTTATTACATGATTTGGCAGTTTGGTTGGAAACACTGGCGTTTAGAGTTTTTTGTGGGAAAGTTATTTTCTGGATGAAGTCTTTTGTTTAACTTTTAAAGTTATTCAAAGGAGACTTTATCTTTTGAAGGTCTTAAGTTCAGAAAAGCAAGGCAGTAGAATATCTTAGGTAAGAGCATGGGCTCTCTGGAGAGAACTGACAGTTAAGTACTAGCTCTTATACTTGACAGCTTATGACTCTGGATAGTAATGTTACCCCTTTGTAACCCAGTTCCTTCTCTGTAAAATGGGGTAACAGAGTGCTGTGAGGGTTCAGTGAGAGAGAAGCACTTAGCCCCAGTGCCAGACATGCAGGTTCAGTTCTTTAACTTTCACTATTCAAGTTACAGTTTGTAGTACCTAGTAATCACACTTTAATCTAATCTGGAAGGTGATTTTTTTTGGAGGGGGGATAGCACCCTAAGAATTAATTTGGGGGGAAATAAACAGGCCTCTCTGCTGGATCCCTGTTGCTTAGGAACAGTGGTTCGCAAACCTGGCTATTCCTAAACATGGGATCCAGTTCCTAAAGTTGGAATTACTTCAGGAGGCTTTTTTAAAAATCACCTTTGTTGAGGTGTAATTTGCATAAATAAAATGTACTTATTTAAATAACAGTTTAGTACGTTTTGGTAAATATATACACCTGTGTAATTGCCACCCAGTCAAGATACAGAACATTTCCTTGGGAGGCTTTAAGGTTTTCTATTTTTAGGGGGGCGTTGGATGAATTGGGAGATTGGGATTGACTTATATACGCTACTGATACTATGTATAAAATAGATAACTAATGAGAACCTACTGTATAGCACAGGGAACTCTACTCAGTGCTCTGTGATGTCCTAAATAGGAAGGAAATCCAAAAAAGAGGGGATATATGTATACGTATAGCTGATTCACTTTGCTGTACAGTAGAAACTAACACAACATTGTAAAGCAACTATACTCCAATAAAAGTGAAAAAAAACCATTTTCTATTTTTAACTAGTTTTTTATTTAAAACAGTATATGTACTTTATTCTTGTTGGGACTGTGAATTACAAGTCAGAACTACAGTGAGGTGCCACCTAACGCCCATTAGGATGGCTGCAAGTATCAAAAAAACAGAAAACACCAAGTGTTCTCAGGAATGTAAAATGGTACAGCCACTATGGAAAACAATATAGGGGCTCCTCAATAAATTAAAAATAGAATTACCATCTGATCCAGAAATTTCAGTTCTGGGTTTATATCCCAAATAATTAAAAGCAGGATCTTGAAGAGATATTTGTACACCTGTGTTCATAGCAGCATTATTCCCATTAGCTATAACAAGGAAGCAACCCAAGTGTCTACCATCCAATGAATGAATGGATACGCAAAATATGGTATATACATAGAATGGAATGTTATTTAGCCTTAAAAAGGAAGGAAATTCTGCAATGTGCTACAACATGATGAATCTTGAGGACATTATGCTAACTGATGTAAGCGAGTCACAAAACGGCAAATACTATATGATTCCACTTACACGAGATACTTAGAGTAGTCAAAACCATAGAGACAAAGTGGAATGGTGGTTGCCAGGGTCTGGCGGGGGAAGAAGAATACTGGGGGGCGGGGTGTTAATGTACAGTGGGTATAGAGTTTCAGATTACAAGATGAAAAGAGTTACGGGGATAGATGGTGGTGATAGTTGCACAACAGTGTGACTGTATTTAATACCACTGCACTGTACGCTTAAAAGTGGTTAGGATAGTAAATTTTGTTATATATATTTTACCACAATAAAAGGGGGAAAATGCACTAGGTAAAAATAAAATCATACAGTAATGTTTATAATAAAAAGTGTATATTCTTCCTGTCCTAGAGTGCAGTCCGTCTCTCAGAGTATTGCTTCCTTTGGAGCTTTAAAGGTATTTTAGAGCAAGGGGTTGGTAAAGCATGTATATTCATTGCAAGGCAAAAGGGGTAGAGCATGAAAACAAGCCTTTCTCACATCTCTGCCTCCCAAGGTTCTTGCTTCAGAGAAAACCTTGTACCTGTTTCCTGTGTATAAACCAAGTAACTGTTTCATATGTATCCTTCTAGAGATACTGTGTCCCTTTTTTATATACAAACTAATGCACATCACACTGTTATACATCTATTCTTTCCCCTTAACAATAGGTCTTGTTGATTATTTGGCAAGATAGTTAAAAGTATACACTGTGGAAAATAGTTTGGCTGTTCCTCAAATAGCTAAATACAGAATTACCTTACGACTCCTAGGTGCATACTAAAAGAATTGAAAGCGGGTACTCAAACAAATGCTTGCACATAAATGTTCATAGCAGGGCTTCCCTGGTGGCGCAGTGGTTGAGAGTCCACCTGCTGATGCAGGGGACATGGGTTCGTGCCCCGGTCCGGGAAGATCCCACATGCCGCGGAGCGGCTGGGCCCGTGAGTTATGGCCTCTGAGCCTGCGCGTCTGGAACCTGTGCTCCGCAGTGGGAGAGGCCCACGTACCGCAAAAAAAAAAAAAAAAAGTTCATAGTACTATTCATCAACAGGTGAATGGATAAACAAATATGGTATATACATACAATGGAATATTATTCAGCTATTTTTTTAAATGAAGCACTGATACATGCTACTGTGTGGATGAACCTTGAAAGCATTATGCTAAGTAAAAGAAGCCAGACACAAAAGGCCACATATTGTATGATTTCACTTATATGAAGTATCTAGAATAGGTAAATCTGTAGAGACAAAGCAGATTGGTGGTTGCCAGGTGTTGGGGGCATGGGAAACTGAGGACTGACTGCTTAATGTGGGTGTGGGGTTTTCTTTGGTGGTGATGAACATGTTTTGGAACTTAGAATTGGGGGTCGCACAACATTGTGAATGTACTAAATATCACTGAATTATACACTTTAAAAAGGTTAACTTTATACTCTGTGAATTTCACCTCAATTAAAAAAAAAATGGTTTTTAAATGGATGTTCAGGCCCCACCCTAAAGAGTTTTCAGTCTGTTAGTTGTGGAACCTTGAGAGGAATAGCGATTTTTATTCCAAAATACAGTGCCTGTCTGTGAACTGTCATTGCTGAAACATCTCAACAGGACATTAGGCAGCTTGGGACTTTTGGTTCATTCTACTCTATGTGTCAGTTCTCCAGACAGGCATTGTCTTGGGGACAGTGTAAGTGGAGAAGAAGGTTGCACAAGGTCAGATCCTGATTCTTTGCATCTGTTGGTTGGACAAACAGTTCGTTCGGGTTTTCCATCACATCTTACGGGAAAACCCGAACGAACTTTTTTGTCGACCCAATATTTAAGTTTCACCTTGAAATTTTTACATTTTGAGGTCAGTGATATGATGCTCCTATTTAGGAAGCCAGAAGGTATGTTCCCTCAGGAGTGTTTCTTTCCCCCCTACCCCACAAAGAATTTCAGTCTGGGATGATTCCCACTTGGCAGTATATTGGAGGCTTTCTTGTTCTCTGCTTGCCCTTATTATGTACCTTAGGCCTGCTGCTCTTGGTCTCCAAGGGCCTTTGAACTGACATTGACCCTTGGCAACTGCTTGATCAGGATGGCCAAATAATGTTGATAGTACCAGGCTCAAGCTCATTATGAGCAAATGGACAGATGGTAGTTCGCACCTCCTTGCCAGAGGTTTCCAATGTAGTCCATAAACAAAATAAATGGCTTTATGTTTTCAACTTACTTTCCCAAGTGTTTAATGGTGTTTCCATTGTGCTAGTCACAGTGCTAGGTATGGGTGAACCTGGAGTTGATAGGACAGATTTCTGCCCATTGCACTGAAACACAGTTTCTTCCTCTGACTTAAGGAAGTAGTATGTATTCTGTTCATTTGTATGTGTATTTTAACAAAGGACCAAAGCAGTGGAATGGAGGAGGGTACTGGAGAAGGGAGTGCTTATGAAAAATCTACACTTCCTTTCAACCAGGTTTATTGTTTGAACAAAAATCTGATTCTGGTTTGGTTGTTACTTTTAGGACTATCTGAAGAAAAGGCTGAATTTTGACTTTTATTTTCTGTTTTATAGTCCTGATAGCTTTGCTTCAGGAGGGTGCATTGTAGGGCATCCTGTAAACTTTCATTCATGTGTATTTATGTACAGGAAGTATGGCTCCTGTAGAAAATTTGAGATCCTAAACCACTGAAATAGTGTCTTTGTGTTCTGGATAACTGAAGCTTGCATCTTTAAGCTTTAGAACTTGTTTTATTCCTGTAGTGAATGTCTTCATTTTCTCTTATAGTATCTGGGCCTTAAGCTTCCCTGCATAATGATTGAGGTCTTTGCAACTAAAGGATGTTTTTTTTAATATTTATTTAAATATTTATTTTGGTTGTGCCGGGTCTAGTTGCGCCATGTGGGATCTTTAGTTGCGGCATGCAGACTTCTTAGTTGTGTCATGCATGCAGGATCTAGTTCCCCGACCAGGGATGGAACCCGGACCCCCTGCATTGGGAGCTTGGAGTCTTTACCCACTGGACCACCAGGGAAGTCCCCTCCTAGAGGATTTTTAAGGTCTGTCCTTGGAGTATGTTGTACTGCTTTAGGACTCTGGCCTGGCCTGAATGGCACTTCCCTCCCTCCCCATTTTACGTTTCCAAGCCTGATTTACAGGGTTTTCTACTTTCATGTCATAGGCTACACCTCTTTCTCAGCCAAGCATGCATTTTTCTAAACTACTGTGAACTGAGCTACTGGCCAGTTAGACTTGCAGAGTTGTGTAAAATTAGAGCAAATAAGATCATAGGATCTGAGTTTTAACACTCATTGTTACAGGTGATTGAAGTTCCTGATTATATGAGGGGTTTCTGTAATTCTATGAGGGTGAATTCTTAAACTACTACAACTGTGTCTTAGGAGGTAGCTCACCATTGGTGTACACAGCTAATCTTGTAACTTGTTTTCTTTTAAAAATTTGCATGGAGCAAATTGGTTATATAAGCTTCTTTGCTCTGGGAAATGTATTTTTTGGAATTGGTTATTTGAACACTTAACTGTTACATGCTTGTGCCTGTGCTTGTCCAACAATGGTGAATAAGAGGTGATTCTTACACTAACTGGAGTTTGGCAGGAAGAAAGTTTGGAGGGGGTGTGACGAGTGAAGTAGAGAGAAATTTTTTTTAATGCTAATTTAACAAAAATAAATTTATTTATTTTAAGTATTTATTTTTGGCTGCGTTGGGTCTTCGTTGCTGTGCGCGGGCTTTCTCTAGTTGGCGGCGAGTGGGGGCTACTCTTCGTTGCGGTGCACGGGCTTCTTATTGCGGTGGCTTCTCTTGTTGAGGAGCACGGGCTCTAGGCGCGCAGGCTTCAGTAGTTGCGGCGCGTGGACTCAGTAGTTGTAGCTCGCGGGATCTAGAGCGAATTCTCAGTAGCTGTGACACACGGGCTTAGTTGCTCCGCGGCATGTGGGATCTTCCCGGACCAGGGATTGAACCCATGTCCCCTGCATTAGCAGGTAGATTCTTAACCACTTTGCCACCAGGGAAGTCCTGAGAGAAGTGTTACATGCTCAGAGTACTTAAGGGACCTGATTTAAGTTGGCTCAGGGAAGGCCTTGAGAGAAAGTGACTTAGCCTTTTAAGTATGAGTTATCTAAGTGGGGGAAGGGTGGGTGACGTTCATTCAGGGCAGAGGAAAGACAGAAGAAAGATGGCTTAATATCCTCAGCTATAGGATATTTTATTGTTTTGGCCAAGGGTGGTTGTATGCCTTGGGTTTTATAATTTTATAAGTTAGTGGCTTGGGATTTATAGTCATTTCCTTATCTGCAATATGACATTTTGCATCTACATTTCATCCAAAATATTTTTTGCACCTCTTGCATTGACACTACTCCCTTCTACAGAAACTAACATTGACAAAACCTAGGGTTGGGGGTAAGTTATTATGTACGCTAGGATCATCACCCTTCATAATGAAATTCACAGGATTTTTATGTATCTTAAATTTTCCTTTTAAGTTGTCAAGTTTAGTTTCCAAAAGACTAGACAATTTTTGCTTTTGTAATAGTCATATGTACAATACTGATTTGTTTGTAACAACTTCTTTAGGGAGAGAAATAAACAATATGAAATTTCAACTGTATTACATAATTGAAGCATATGGATGTTAACAAGTCTTATGAACTCAACTTCTAATCTGTTGTGTCCACTGTGTTTAAAATAATGAATGCAGTAAAAAAGTAAAAATTAAGTCATGTCCAAAGCTATGCTGGTGTTAAATGCTTTTATTTCTTGGGTGGTTGAGAAACAGTAGAAAGCTTGCCATAGTCATCACTGTTTCTTTTGTGTAACTAGTCCCATTAAAGAATTATGAGGTAGAATTATAATTATCTCAAGTATGCTGAATTAGTAATTTTTCAAGCTGTGATTATTTTCTCTGCATGGAAATTTATTCATTATCTTTCCAAAATATTGTGAAGATCTTGATCTAGCAGAAACAGTACAGTTATTCAGTTGAATTATTTCTACTTCTGTTTCTTGGCTTGAGAACTTTTTTGTGCCTGCTTAAAATGAATGTTTGGCTAATAAATGTCTGTATATATAATGCATTCGTTATAACCTGGTAGCACCATCTCAAAAGTCTTTGGTGGCTCTTTATCTGCCAAAAATAAACTAAAAATTGTGTTCAGAGGCAGAATAACTGTGAGTCTAAGAAAATAAGTATTGTAAAATGTGTGGCCCCTAAACAAGTTATCAAAATTAACACACCCAACTCCCAACTCACCTAATTTAAAGCCTATTTTGTTTTAATGTCAGGAGGGGCTCAATCCATTTCTCTGAGATAACATCATTGCTATTGGTCATGGAAAAATCAGACTTGAGGGCATTACAAAAGGTGCTTAGAAAGTATTAAGAGGAATATGATTGTGTGTTTAAAACAGATTGACATTGGACTAAGGATTTCATAATTGCCATTCAGAAAGTTCTAAAAACCACAGACTCATTTGATGGCAAAACCTGAACTGATGAGTTGTGTAGTCTTTATCCTACTTAGTGTGACTATTTACTTATTTCACTGAAGAACTATTAACCCATTGGGTGTGTTACAGAATATTTGGCATTTGCATCATATTACCTTTCTAAATCTGAAAAATTCTGAATTTAGAAACATCTGACCCCAAGGCTTTTGGATGAAGGATTGTGGGCCTGTACTTGTAGGCAGTGAGAGAAAAGCTAAGTCTTTTTCTTTAATGGGAAAGAAGAGGGTGGAAAGAGGTATGGATGGCATATGCACTTTAGAAAAATAATTATTTGCTGGACTGGTAAAAGTTTCATTTTAGGAAAAACATTCCTTTCAGATCAGGCCATATTATAAACTGGTCTTCAATTCTGGACAGTTGGAATTTGAAGGAAGGAGTTGCCATTTGTACAAAATAAGACCTAAATAATGATGACACACATTTATTGAACATTGACCTATTTTCAGAATAGGTAAGCTCTTTTTGTGTAATACCTTATTTAATCTTCATGCCAGCCCTGACAGATAAGGAAACTGTAAAGGGGCACAAAGCTAGTAAGATAACTTTCAGGTAATGTATCAATAGCTCCTTTACTGCTACTGTAAACTGCCTTCTTTCTACTCTGTTGCTACCTAAAACTGAAATTAATTTCTCATAGAATCTTTTCTTTGGCTAGTCTATGTGGGACCTATCCATGTAATGAATATTTCTGATTTTATGGGGTAGTCCATATAGTAGATGTTGTATGCTCATGAGGCACACTCAGGATGGGACTCAGATTTTGAAACCCAAAAGTAACATTTGGTCAAGTAAGGTTGGTGGTAGTGTTTTGGGTTGGAAGGTTGGTGGATAAGAATCGCCTGGAACTCTGAGAGCTTGTGTCAGCTGTCCCCTTCCTGAATCTGGATGGTGCAGGGGTTAGAGTGCATGTGATTTTACACCTTCCTCCAACTACAGTGAATAATCAGGATTATTCACAAATTAAGATAACGGTGGTAATGCACAATTTCCAGGCCTTTTCTCTTCTGCTTGGGAAGACTTAATAGAATGCAAGAAAGGAATGCTTATAGCCCTTAAAAACTCTTGGCCTGGGCTTCCCTGGTGGCGCAGTGGTTGAGAGTCCACCTGCCGGTGCAGGGGACATGGGTTCGTGCCCCGGTCCGGGAAGATCGCACATGTCGCGGAGCGGCTAGGCCCGTGAGCCATGGCCGCTGAGCCTGCGCGTCAGGAGCCTGTGCTCTGCAATGGGAAAGGCCACAACAGTGAGAGGCCCGCGTACCGCAAAAAACAGAAAACAAAAAAACCCTCTTGGCTTTAAAACATATTTACTAGATTGGGGAAATTTTCATTTTAGGAAAAAATACCACTGTATTCGGGTAACTTTGAATCTGTTCTAATTTATGGAAAAAATAAATTGCTTGCAATCTTCAGTACTTTAGCTGTTATTAACAAATTGTTTTTGATCCCCTGTAATGAATCTCTTCATCATGGTTGAAAACTGCTGCCCTCTAAAATACTCCCAGAGTACTGGTCTTTTCCTCAAGGCTTTTTGCCATATCTAAGGTTACAAGATAGACATTTAGTCTTTTTTTTTCTCTCCTTTCGATGTTGTTTCATACTTGAATGTTGGGGCTAGGGAGTTTTATATACAATGGTTTGTTAGTTGTAAGTCTTGTTTGAAAAGAAATACCTTCCTACTTGAAGAATGAGACTTAAGGCCAATTCAGAAAAGAAGGGAAGTAACTAAGAGGAAGTAAATTTGAAGGCTAATGTCTATTTTTAGTAACTTGAGCTTTTGAAAGTTTCCTTTCAAAAGTTAGAAAATTAACTCGTTCTCATACCAACACATTTTTATCCATTAACTTAGGAAAGCTAGGTTTCTTATCATTAATTCAATTGGCAAACACATACTTATGTTCAGTGATATCTTTGACCTTGCTAGGCATTGTAGGGAGTATAGAAATGAAGATAGTTATCCCTCAGGAGATTGGCTCCAGGATCCTCACAGATATCAAAACCTGTAGCTGCTTACATCCCTTATATAAAATGGTGTAGTGTTTGCATATAACTTGTGCACATCCTTCCATATACTTTAAGTCATCTCTAGATTACTTATAATACCTAATACAACATAAATACTGTTGTCCCTTGGTTTACACGGGGATTAGTTTCAGGACCTGCCCTGGATACCAAAATCTGTATACTCACGTCCCATATTCAGTTGGATTCCGCCAACCAGGATTGTGTGATAGTATAGTATAGTATAATATAGTGTTTATTTATTAGAGGATACTTTTTTTCTTTAATTTGTTTAATTTATTTTTGGCTGCGTTGGGTCTTCATCGCTGCACGCAGGCTTTCTCTAGTTGCGGCGAGCGGGGGCTACTCTTCATTGCGGTGCGCGGGCTTCTCTTGTTGCGGAGCACGGGCTCTAGGCGCACGGGCTACAGTAGTTGTGGCTCGCGGGCTCAATAGTTGTGGCTCGTGGGCTCTAGAGCACAGGCTCAGTAGTTGTGGTGCACGGGCTTAGTTGCTCCGCGGCATGTGGGATCTTCCCGGACCGGGGCTCGAACCCAAGTCCCCTGGATTGGCAGGAGGATTCTTAACCACTTTGCCACCAGGGAAGCCCTATAGTACTTTTTTTTTTTTCTTGCGGTACGCGGGCTTCTCACTGCCGTGTTCTCTCCCGCCACGGAGCACAGGCTCCAGACGCGCAGGCTCAGCGGCCATGGCTCACGGACCCAGCCGCTCCGCGGCATGTGGGATCCTACCGGACTGGGGCACAAACCCACGTCCCCTGCATCGGCAGGCGGACTCTCAACCACTGCGCCACCAGGGAAGCCCTATAGTACTTAATGAAGAACCGAGTATAAGTGGGCTTGTGGAGTTCAAACCTTTGTTGTTCAAGGGTAAGCTGTAATTGTAAACTCAATGTAAATTATATATAAATAGTTGTAGGCATGTGACAAATTCAAGTTTTGCTTTTTGGAACTTTCTGGAATTTTTTTTCCTGAATATTTTTGATCTGTAGATGCAGAACCTGTGGATTCAGGGGACTGCTGTATAGTTTTTTTTACTGGAGCTTACAGACGATAGTATCCAGCAGTAAAACATTAGCTGTTATGTGCTAGGTATTGTTTATTCTGAGTTCCTTCTTGTGTTAACTCAATAATTACCACTATCCAATGAGAGTAGGAACCATTATTTTCCCCATTGGTACAGAT
This sequence comes from Tursiops truncatus, assembly GCF_011762595.2. Taxonomy (NCBI): domain Eukaryota; kingdom Metazoa; phylum Chordata; class Mammalia; order Artiodactyla; family Delphinidae; genus Tursiops; species Tursiops truncatus. Next base: position 64,258,312 of record NC_047043.1, on the reverse strand, counting down.
GAGGAAGTAGAAGCACAGAGGAGTTGAGTAACTTATCCAAAGATTCACAGCTGCTTTGAACCCTAGCACCTGATTTCAAGAGCCTTCTCTCTACCAGTTCAGAGTATCAAGTGATGGCAAGCTTACACAGTCATTTGGGAAACAGCTATAAGAGTTCAGGGATAAAGAAGAATTTGTGCTGGGGTAGCCAGGGAGTCGTCTCTGGGGAGGGCGTAACTCTTGGCCCAAAAGGAGATGAAGGGGAGTGTTATGAGTGGTTCGAATCAGCCCTTTGCAGTGTTAAACTGCTTGAACACAGATAATCTTGTTTTACTTCCTTATAGCGAAGAGAGGGTGGACAGTGTTGGTTAGCCTAGGGAAGTTATGTGGGAGAGAGGGGGCAATACGCATCTGTCAGATTCAGTAAACAGGAGATCAGAGTCCAGGATGGAGTCTTGCATATGTACTTTGTTTCTTCCTTTTTTTTTTTTTGCTTAATATACTATGGAGACCTTTCCAAGTCAGTCATATTAAGGGACTTCCCTGGTGGTGCAGTGGTTAAGAATCCGCCTGCCAGTGCAGGGGACACGGGTTTGATCCCTGGTCTGGGAAGATCCTACATGCCGCGGAGCAACTAAGCCCGTGCGCCACCACTACTGAGCCTGTGTGCCACAACTACTGAAGCCCACTCCTGGAGCCTGAGCTCCGCAACGAGAGAAGCCACCACAATGAGAAGCCCACGCACTGCCGCTCCCCGCAACTAGAGAAAGCCCACGCACAGCAACGAAGATCCAACACAGCCAAAAATAAGTAAATAAAATAAAATTTATTAATCATTTTCAAAAACATAATACATACATCTTATAGATTGAGACAATGCAAAAGGATATATGGCTCCTAGAAGCAACCATTGTTTTTTTTTTTTAAGCAACCATTGTTGAGTTTCTTGTGAATTTTTTGAGAGAGTCTGTGTATATACCAGTGTTCATTGTTCTTCAGTGAATGTTACTTGTGTACCTCTCCCGGGCCCTGTTCTATATATCTGTACATTCCACCATTACACAATGGTATGAGAGTGTAAATACTCAGCACCTTTTTTTTTTTTTTTCCTTTTAATTAATTTATTTATTTTTGGTCTTAGTTGAGGCACTGCGGGATCTTTCGTTGAGGTGCACGGGCTTCTCTCGAGTTGTGGCATGCAGGCTTAGTTGCCCTGCAGCATGTGGGATCTTAGTTCCACAACCAGGGATCGAACCTGCGTCCTCTGCATTGGAAGGCGGATTCTTAACCACTGGGCCACCAGGGAAGTCCTAGCACCTTATTTTTTTAAATTTAATCTATCTTGGAGATCATTCATTAACACAGATCTTTTTTCTTTTAATGGTTGCATAATGTGCCATTGTATGGGTATTTAACCAGTCCTCAAAAGGGACACCTAGGTTGTTTCTAATCTTTTGTTACTATAATAATAAAACTATTGCTGAAGTGAGTGTTCTTGAACAGAAATATTTACATCCATATGAATATATTTATAGGATAAATGCTTGTAAATAGAATTGCTGGTTCAAACGATGTACGCATTTATTTATGTATGTATGTATGTATGCCACACCCCGAGGCATGTAGGATCTTAGTTCCTTGACGAGGGATCAAACCTGTGCCCACTGCAGTGGAAGCACAGAGTCCTAACCACTGGACTGCCAGGGAATTCCCAATGTATGCAGTTTAAATTCTAACGTTGTCAATAGCCCTTCAGAGAAGTTGCTCCCTACATTAATAGCGTGCTCTTTTTATGACTTAATCCCTTTAATACTCAGACACTGAAATTCTTCAGTCACACTGGTGCTTACAATCCATTGATCTTATTACCCTTTTACTAACCCCTCAATCTTCTTAAGTTCCCACTTTCCTCCTCAGTGTTCATAGTTCATCACTGTAATCACCCCCTTTTATATATTCTTAACTCTTTTCTCACTTCATCTTATCTGGCAAAAGGTCGGCCCTAGTTAAATCCAACTTTTTACTTATTCTACCCTGTAACTGATTGTCTGGAGAAGGAAAAAAGTGTGCTGATTGGTCTCACTTGGAACTCATGACCCCTAACCTCAAAGGTGGCTCTTTCCTAAGTTAAGCACTGCCCAGCAGTCCCACTAAGATTCCTTAGTCTATTTATTCTATTTTTAGGACAATATGGCAGTACCTCCTTCGATCAAACCTTCTGTTTCCCTTCCCCAGCTTCCCTGTCGACTGATGATCTCTCTTCTTAATTAACTGAGAAAATGGAAGCCATTAGAAGAGTCCACCACTACATCTGCTTACTCACCTACATTTGGCTGTTATGGTCTGCTTCCTCCTCTGTTATCATGGAGTGGTCCTTTGGGAGTCCATAATTCACATCCAGGGTTAGCCCCCTCCACTTGTGTGCTAGATGCTAGTCCCCTCTAATCGCCTCAGAACTCTACTCTAGCAGTTTTCCCCTCCCCTGCATCAATTCTACATTCAGTCCATTGGCTAGACCTTAATACCCCACCTAGCTGCCACAGAGGTGGGGGATGTAGTCTTTATTATTGGCAGCCATTTGACCAGGAAGGGAAATGATTGATCTGAGGCAGGCAGTGAGGAGTCTCTGCCACACTTCCCAGACTTTTTTTAAATTAAAAGAAACTTTCTGGTAACAGTTTTATTGGGATGTAATTCACATACCATACAGTCCACTCATTAAAAGTGTATAACTTGGGACTGGATAATAGATGAGAGTGCCTTCTAGAATTTATCTTTAAATGACCTGATATTTGCTGTAATGTTTTCCAGAAAAATCTATACCATGAAATTATGGATATGTCTTCTTTGGCAGATCTTTGTAGCATGCAGAAAACCAGAACATTGAATAAGAATCCTGTGTCTACCAAATAGCCATGGGAGAATTGTTTAGAATGGTCCTGTCTGGTAGACTTTCTGTGATGGTGGACATGTTCTATATCTGCTTATCGAATACAGTGGTCATATGTGGCTGTTGAGCATTTGAAATGTGGCCAGTGTGATCAAAGAAGTGAAATTTTGAATTTGAATTAATTAAAATATTAAAAAATTAGTCACATGTGATTTGTGGCTACCATATTGGGCATTGAAACTGTAACAGTACCAGCTTTGGGAGTAAACACAACCCAGACATGCTATCTCTTGTGTTCATGCTTCAAGCAATGACTGCGTCCCTGAATATATTTTTTCATTATTTTTATATTCCAATTGATAACTATTGTTGAAGTCTTTGGCTTCCTTCCTGCTTATGCGTAATTTAGGTGTGAGTGACATCTTAAGTGTGTTGAGGAGAGCTTCACAAGTGCCTTTCAAAGGTGGATTGAAGTCAAATTTTTACTTCTGTATGTAGCAGCCAGTGGTAAATTACACAGTGGCTTTCGTTCATTCATTCAGCAAACACATGTGGAGAGCCTACTGGTGTCTGGCACTACATGCTTGGCATTGGTGATGTAAAAATGAATAGAACTGTCCCTGCCTTAAGTTAGCTTTCAGTCGGTAGAGGGAGTCTTGTTTAAATAGGAATGATAAATAGGTATAAGGATATTTATAAAGGAGGTTGTGTGGGGAAGGAAAAGGAAATGGAAGAGGAGATCAGGAAACAAGTAACTTCGTCATCTTGAAAGGTAAATATTTGGTAGATAGAGAAGAGGTGGGGAGGCTTCTTGGGCAGAAGGAAAGTGTATATAGGACCAAAATATGCTTTTACTTTTTACGAAATTGTATTGTGGTACAGATGTTAATGGAATAGATCTAGAGTGAATTGGACCGTTTACCTGGAGACAACTCTTAATTTCAGAGAAGATTGTTGGAAAACATTGCTTCTGCAGTGCAGTCCTTAAAACCTAGGTGTCTGCTTGTGGGTGGCCTCATGATCCAGGCTTAAATTTCTGAACTTCGATCCTTGAGCTGATTTTTCTATCCTACACCCTTCTTAACTAATTCTAGGTGAAGTTGTTTGTTATATTAACTTAATTGCTTAGTAAAGCCAACTTTGTAGGCAGTTATGTAGTTATTAATGGTTGGTGTATAAACATGTAGTAGGTGTTTGCTATATTGTCATTGAAATGTCTCATGAATCCTGCAGATACCTTAGTTTAAGCATCTTTCTACTTGCCTTCCAGATAAACTGTAATTAAGCTATGTTTCTTAAAATCCCAGATCACAATGGTATTTGCAACAACTTGCTAGCTGCACTTGTCACTCTGGGCTCTTTGAAGAACTGTTAGGTGACCCTTTCGCTGTTTTTCATTAAGTAAAATTTTCACTTGATTCCCATTTTTCCCTTTGATTATCTCTTCTTTCATATTAATAACCATGACTTCTTTTACTTATTCCTGAGTTTTATTTAGTTTCTCTAATGCCACCATTAAAATTTGTAAATTTTCCTTGGAATCCTGGGCCTAGGACAGGCCATAAATTTTGTTTGATCTATATTTTTCGTTACATGTTGCCTTTTCCAAAGTGAAACAGATATCATTTCCTAAATCCTGACATGGGCTGTCAGGCTGATTGCCTTTGACAGCCAGCCTGTGGCCACTATAGGCATAATACAGGCACCAGCCAGCAAAAGAAGGGAAACCTCCTTTTCTTTTGTAAAACTGATTTGTTCTCTCTTCTAAATCAGTGTGAAGACTTGGGTCTACTAGTCACTTTTTTTTTTTTTTAGTTAAAATACACATAATGTAAAATTTACCATCTTAGCCATTTTTAAGTGTACAGTTCAGGGTTATTAAATACATTCACATCAGAATTTCCCTGGTGGCTTAGTGGTTAGGGTTCCGGGCTTTCACTGCTGCTACCCAGGTTCAGTCTCCAGTCGGAGAACTGAGATCTTGCAAGCCGCACGTGGCACAGCCAAAAAAAAAAAAAAAAAAAATTCACATTGTTGTGCAACCATCACCACCATCTATTCCCATAATTATTTTCATCTTGTAAATCTGAAACTCTGTACCCATTGAACATTAATCCACCATTGTTCCCTCGTCCCAGCCCCTGGCAAACACCATTCCCCTTTCTATTTTTATGATTTGACTACTCTAAAACATAAGTGGAATCATACAGTATTTGTCTTTTTGTGACTTGCTTATTTCAGTTGGCATAATGTCCTCAAGATTCATCCATGTTGTAACACATTGCAGAATTTCCTTCCTTTTTAAAGCTGAATAATTTTTTGTATGTATATAACACATTTTTCTTATCCACTCCTTGGTTGATGGACACTTGGGTTGCTTTCATGTTTTAGCTATTGTGAATAATCCTGCTATGAACGTGGATGTACAAATATCTCTTCAAGATCCTGCTTTCAGGGCTTCCCTGGTGGCGCAGTGGTTGAGAGTCCGCCTGCCGATGCAGGGGACACGGGTTCGTGCCCCGGTCTGGGATGATCCCACATGCCGCGGAGTGGCTGGGCCTGTGAGCCATGGCTGCTGAGCCTGCGCGTCCGGAGCCTGTGCTCCGCAACGGGAGAGGCCACAACAGTGAGAGACCCGCGTACCGCAAAAAAAAAAAAAAAGAGAGATCCTGCTTTCAATTCTTTGGAGCAGGGGTCCCCAAACCCTGGGCCGTGGACCATTAGGAACACGCCGCAGCCTGTTAGGAACAGCAGGAAGTGAGTGACGGGCAAGAGACCGAAGCTTCATCTGTCACTCCCCATCACTCGCATTACCACCTGAATTATTTCCCACCCCACTCCCACCCCTGCTCCGTGGAAAAATTGTCTTCCACAAAACTGGTCCCTCATGTCAAAAAGGTTGGGGACTGCTGCTTTGGAGTATATGCCCAGAAGTGGAATGCTGGGTTATATGGTAATTCTATTTTTAATCCTTTGAGGAGCCTCTATACTGTTTTCCATAGTGGCTGTACCATTTTACATTCCTGTCAACACTTGCTGTTTTCTGGGTTTTGGGTTCAAGTGTTTTCTGGGTTTTGGGTTTTTTTTTAAATCTTAGCCATCTGAATAGGTGTGAGGTGGTATTTGTGATTTTGATTTGCATTTCCATCATAATTTGTGATGTTGACTATCTTTTTCATGTGCTTATTGGCTGTTTGTATATTTTCCGTTGCCCAGTTTTGAATTGGATTGCTTCTTTTTTTGCTGTTGAGCTTTAGGAGTTCTCTATATATTCTGGATATTAATCCCATATCAGATAGGTGATTTGCAAATCTTTTCTCCTCAAAAGTGGATTGTCTTTTCACTTTCTTGATGGTGCCCTTTGAGACACAAAACTTTTTAATTTTGATAAGGTTCAATTTAAGTTTTCTTTCATTGACTTTGCTTGTGGTGTCATATCCAAGAAATCTTTGCTAAACCCAGTGACAGGAAGATTTTTCCTCAGTATTTTAAGGTTTTTATAGTTTTCCTCTTGTATCTATTTTGAGTTAACTTTGTTTATTGTATAAGGTCAGAGTCTAAACTTTTGCATGTGAATATCCAGTTTCCCCAGTACTGTTTATTGGAAAGACTGTCCTTTCCTCATAGAATGGTCTTGGCCCCTTGTCAAGAATCACTTGACCATATATGTGAAGGTTTATTTCTGTTCTCTGTCCTATTCCATTTGTCTATATGTCTGTGTTTATACTAGTACCACATTGCTTTTTGGTTTACTACTAGCTTTGTAGTGAGTTTTGAAATTAGGAAGTCCTCCAACTTAATTTTTCTTTTCCAAGATTGTTTTGGCTATTCTGGGTCCCTTGGATTTCCATATGAATTTTAGGAGCAGCTTCTTAATTTCTGGCAAAGAAGCTAGCTAGGATTTTGGTAAGGAATGCTTTGAATATATAGATCAATTTGAGGAGTATTGTCACCTTTACAATATTAAATCTTCCGATCCATGAACACAGATGTCTTTGCATTTATTTAGATCATCTTTCTTTTTTTGCACCCACCCCTCCCCAACTTCCTTTTTCTCCTTACTTGTACCTAGAACGTTAGGCATTTAAAGGTGAAGAAGCCTTGTCTCCCACCACTTTGTAGAAAATAAAAGGGAAATTGCCAGAAATAGCAAATACTTGAATAATGCCGTTATAGACTTTTTCCTTTATATGAACATGTCTAATTCTCATAACTGCCCTATGGGATCGCCTAGTATTCTCATGTTACAGATAAAGAAATTGAAGCACAGAAAGGCTAACTTGTCCAAGGTCACTCAGCTAACCAGTAAGGGGCAGAACAAGGCCCTGAACTAATAAACAATTGGTTCCAGAGTCCATATCCCTAAACACTCTACTCTCACCCTTCTCTCCCCTGCAAACATCAAGAAGCAATCCTGCAGGTTTTAGTGTCCTTTTCTCTTTTGCCTATCCAAGCAAATCTTGGTGACATTGTGAAACATTCAGTTAAGGGTCTTTCCTGGTGGTCCAGTGGTTAAGACTGTGCACTCGCAATGCAGGGGGCCCCGGGTTCAAACCCTGGTCAGTGAACTAGATCCCGCATGCCACAACTAAAAAGATCCCACATGCCGCAGCCACCCTGGTGCAGCCAGATAGATATTTTAGAAAGAAAGAAAGGAAGGGAAGGAAGGATGGAGTCAATTAATATGTAACTTACATATTATTGTGATTGATTACTCTGAATTATTTCTCCTTAAGTGAGTTTTCCATATATTTGATCAAAAGTCCTGTGGTTGTAAAAATTATATTTCACGTTTTCCCTAGCTTTCTATCCTTTTATGATTTTTTTGTACACATTCTTTTCAGAATGTCATTTACATACCAGGGGAAGAGAGCTGCCAGATTTGTTGAGTATGTTTGAGTTGCTGTGAAGTCATCGATTTGGTTCTAGTGTGTCTTAAGTCTGTTTACTCTCATGGAGGGGTTCAGATCATCATCTGTCAAGCAAGGGTAGTAGCTTTCTGAGTTTCAGGAAGCTGTGCTACAGTAAGACTTATAAGTGGTGGCCAGCTCTTTTCACACTTCTTTTTACAAGTCTTAATGATTCCCTCTGGTGACTACAGCCTATTTGCACTCTTGCCTGTCTTGCTTACCTGGTTGCACAGTGTGGGGGAGTGGTCTGTCCTTCAGACACTTTTCAACTGTTAGAGTGGCTGCTTCCTGCACTTGGGTAGGTACACTACAATGATGCATTAACATTCAGTTCTCTCCATTTCACACAGCAGTCTGGTGATTTCCTCATGTTTGTGTAACCATGATGTTGACTCACATTTGTCTGAATAGCTTCCTGAAGGCTTTCTGGAGCTGTTTGGCACCTAGAGTTTAGTGTACAACATTCTAGAGTCTTCCTAGATTAAATTGGATTGGAAATTAAAAATAACTCACTGAACCAAAAGCAAATATTGTAAGGCACTAATAATAGACTTAATTCCCTGTATTTTTAATCCTTTAGTCTTTAGTTTTCAATTAATGAAATAGTCCTATTAAGGTGACTATCTAGAACACTTCAGTGGTTCTCAAAGAGGTCCCTAGATTAGTGGTGTTAACATCACATGAGAACTTGATAGAAATGCAGATTCTCAGCCCCTACCACAGAACTACTGAATCAGAACTTCTGGGGGTGGGTCCATTAATCTGGGCTTAAACAAGCCCTCTCTCCAGGTGATTCTGATGCATGTTAAACTTTGAGAACCTCTTAATCAGTGTATGCACTATAGGGGTAAAATGAAGCACCCACCACCTACCAGGTACCCCAGAATAATTTTCAAAGAGTCTTAAAATTTCTCTGAAATCTGTTTATCTGCTTCTTAGTGATTGATAGTCTAACCTACTCTGTTACTCTTTTGGCTTCTGTTAAAAATCTCAATCTACATCTTAGTATGTTTCACAGGTATCTTATTTCCCCAGTAGGATTGAATTTCTTAGTTCAAGGTAATCCTTTTTCACAAAAGCAGCTTTCCAAAATGGCCAGTAAACACAGGAAACGGTGTTCAACACCGCTAGTCATCAGAGACATGCAAATTAAAGCCATAATGAGATATCACTACACACCCACCAACTTGACTAAAATTTAAAAAGTATCATTGAATGGGAAGCATTTACTGCTTGTGGGAGTATATAACTACTTTGCAAAACTGTTTAGTAGTATATACTAAAGCAAAACATTCTCTTAGGTATAAACCCACAAAATTGTTTAGTAAATAAGTATACCAAACATGTGCAAGATTTGTCATAAGTATTCCTAAAAGGCCCAAATAATCAGTCAAGAGCAGAATACGACACAGCTATGAAAGTAAACCAAGTGCTATTTGAAGCAACCTGGATGAATCTCTGAAAGATTGTTAAAATAAAGTAGCCCCAAACAAAGTTCAAGATCAGCAAAGAAATTTAAACCCAGGCAAAACCAATCCACAGTGAAAGAAATCAGACTAGTCCAGGAATGACTTAGGAGGAAGGGGACATGGGACCTTCTGGGATGCTGATGGCGTTGTTTCTTGATCTTGGTGGTAGTTACATGGATGTGCTCACTTCGTGAAATACCTTTAAAAAATTTTTGTTGTTGTTGTTAACCCCAAAAGATTAACTCCTGGGGTATTAATCAGTTCTTTTTGTTTTTTTTTTTTTTTTCTGGTACGCGGGCCTCTCACTGCTGTGGCCTCTCCCGTTGCGGAGCACAGGCTCCGGACGCGCAGGCTCAGCGGCCATGGCCCACGGGCCCAGCCGCCCCGCGGCATGTGGGATCCCCCCGGACGGGGGCACGAACCCGCATCCCCCGCATCGGCAGGCGGACTCTCAACCACTGCGCCACCAGGGAAGCCCTAATCAGTTCTTTTAACACTTCATTCCTTGTGCTTTGTATCATGGTTTTCTTTATTGCTTCCCTCTGACATCTTAAGACTTTTGAGATTTAGTCTTTGTTCTCTTTTCTTTGTAAAACCTCCCCCACCTTTTTTTTTTTTTTTTTTTTTTTACATACACAGTGAAGTTGAGAGTGATTGAGGAATAATCAAGGAAGGTTCATCTCTCATGGAGTAATCGTCTACTACGTGTTTATTTGGGTTTTATAGGCTCTTTTAAAACGCAAATGTAGCTGAAAGAGTTGAGCCTATCATTTACACTTTCTATATTTTTACTGTACTCTATTGGTTTTCCTCATACCTACCTGAGAGCATGACTCAAGGAATTGAAATTTGTATTAGAAGAATTGATTTGGAGAAGAAGGGGCACTTTTAGGAAAGCCAGAATAGGTGCTGGCTTGTTGTTTGCTTTCATTCCATCTAAGAAAATGCCTTTTCCCTTTTGCAAATGGGGTCTCACTTCATTATTAGAAAATTAAATTTTTAGAATTAAGAATAAGGCAGTGGGGGGCTTCCCTGGTGGTGCAGTGGTTGAGAGTCCACCTGCCGATGCAGGGGATGTGGGTTCGTGCCCCGGTCTGGGAAGATCCCACATGCCGCGGAGCGGCTGGGCCCGTGAGCCATGGCCGCTGAGCCTGCGCGTCCGGAGCCTGTGCTCCGCAACGGGAGAGGCCACAACAGTGAGAGGCCTGCGTACCACACACACACACACACACACACACACACACAAAAAGAATAAGGCAGTGGTTTATATTCAGGGTTCAGCATTACTCCATTTGTGTCATCATGAGGAAATGTCCTTACATAGATGATTTGGTAAGGCAAAAGAACTCTGGAATAGCCTTAAGTTGTCTGGGTAAACCTAGGTTAAATAAAGTTTTAGCAGAACAGTATAAGAATTGGGGGCAGCACTCAGAAGCTTACAAATCAGCTCATAGTGGCTGGAAATAATCATTTTGGAAGACAGCCTCCACCATTAATAATACTGGGACAGACAGGGTTGGGAGAACATAACTTTGAGACTAGATAGGAACGTGAGCCACAAACTAAAGCTCTCTATATCTCAGAACTGCTTTGCCTGTGTTGAGATCAGAGTTCTTTGGCTTACTGTGAGGGCTTGAGCAGAATGCATCTGCCAGAGATAGTACTGGGCATCACTTCAGATCTGCTGCTACCATATCTGGGCTCTCATTGGGAGCTTGAAAAATTCTAGCTTGTGGCTTGAGTAAGCTGATTATCTTGCTGGTACTTTGATGACTGCCTAAGGAATTTTTTAGAAAAAAAGTTGGAATGCTAGATCCTGGGCTAGATGTCCTTTGCAGTAAGACCTTCTACTTTATTTTGGGAGAACTCATATAGATTGTGTCCTGAAATGAATTTCAAGAAAGCCTTTTTTCTGCTTAAAGGCTACCAATAATATTAAATGATTGTTGCCAAATTAGTCTCCCAGTACCCTTCAACAGCTCTTGGCTTGTGTAGATGGAGGTGGTTTAAGTTGCATGTTTTCTCTTTATAAGTAGATTCTTCCAGAGACCTTAACCTGGGCCAAGTATAGGTCTCACCTCTTTAGAGCAATGTAAATCACTCTGTAAGACACATGGAGGTGAAGCTTCTTAGTTAGACTTGGGTCCCTAATGTTTTGAGGTTAAAGATACAGTAACAGAATTTTGTTAGGTGAGTAATTTCATTTGAAAGAAATTTGGCTTAGTTACCAAAGCAAGCAGAGTTTGGGTTAAATAAAGTTCCAAATTTTATATCTGAATCAAGTCAACTTTTAATTTTGTGAATCTGTCATTTAAGACCCAAAGAGCTCTGCTTTTTTTTTTTTTTTTTTTTTTTGTGGTACGCGGGCCTCTCACTGTTGTGACCTCTCCCGTTGCGGAGCACAGGCTCCGGACGCGCAGGCTCAGCGGCCATGGCTCACGGGCCCAGCCGCTCCGCGGCATGTGGGATCTTCCCAGACCGGGGCACGAACCCATGTGCCCTGCATCGGCAGGCGGACTCCCAACCACTGCGCCACCAGGGAAAACCCAGAGCTCTGCTTTTATTGCTTTATAATCCCCAGGTTCCCACAGCCCCCTCCTGGAGTTCAATTAATTTGCTAGAGTGACTCACAGAACTCAGGAAAATATTTAACTTTCTAGATTACCGGTTTCTTATAAAAGAAACAGCCAGATGCATAGGGCAAGGTATGTGGGAAGGGGCACAGAGAGCTCTTCGGGTGTGTCATTCTCACAACACCAACCTGGAAGCTCTCTGAACCCTTTTGGGTTTGGGAGGGGCTTCATTATGCAGGTATGATTGATTAAATCACCAGCCAATGGCGATTAATTCGACCTCCAGCCCCTCTTTCCTGTTTGGGGGTGGGGGTAGACTGAAAGTTCCAACCCTCTAATCACATGGTTGGTTCCCCTGGCAACCAGTCCCCATCCTTGGGGATTTTCCAAAAGTCACCTCATTAACTTAAACTCAGGTATGGTTGAAAAGAGCTTGTTACGAATAGCAAGACACTCTTCACCCTGATTACACTGGAGCTATATGAGGCCAAAAGACCAAATATTATAACAAATAACTCTCCATTGCACATATCGCTTAGGAAATTACTAAGGTTTTAGGAGCTGTGTGCCAGGAGCTGGGATGAAGACCAAATAAGAAATATATGTATATTTCTTATTATAAATATATAGCATAATATCACAGTTATATACAAAAATGGTTAAAATGGGAAATTTTGTTATATATTATCACAACTTCTAAAAATAATGCAGTATGCCAAAAACCATTGAATTGTATACCTCTTTTCCCAGCTTTATTGAGATATAATTGACATATAGTATTGTGTAAGTATGTACAAAGTGTTAGATACACTTATATTGCAAAGTGATTACCACCAAAGCATCACATCACAAAATTACCATTTCTTTTTTTTGTAGTGAGAACATTTAAGATTTACTTCCTTAGCAACTTTCAAGTATATGATACAGTATCATTAACTATAATCATTATGCTTTACTGAGATCCCCAGAATTGTATACTTTAAATGGATAAATTGTATAGTATGTAAATTATATTTCTTTTTTTAATATTTATTTATTTATTTGGCTGCATCGGGTCTTTAGTTGTGGCATGTGGGATCTTCTGTTGTGGTGTGTGGGCTCTAGAGCACACAGGCTTAGTTGCCCCACACAGCATGTGGGATCTTAGTTCCCCAACCAGGGCTCGAACCCACATCCCCTACATTGGAAGGCAGATTCTTTTTTAAATTAATTTATTTATTTAAAAAAATTTTGGGGGACTTCCCTGGTGGCACGGTGGTTGAGAGTCTGCCTGCCGATGCAGGGGACACGGGTTTGTGCCCCGGTCCAGGAAGATCCCACATGCCGCTGGGCCCGTGAGCCATGGCCGCTGAGCCTGCGTGTCCGGAGCCTGTGCTCCGCAACGGGAGAGGCCACAACAGTGAGAGGCCTGCATACCGCAAAAAAAAAAAAAAAAAAAATTTGGCTGCGTTGGGTCTTCATTGCTGTGCATGGGCTTTGTCTAGTTGCTGCGAGCAGGGGCTACTCTTCGTTGCGGTACATCGGCTTCTCGTTGTGGTAGCTTCTCTTGTTGCAGAGCACAGGCTCTAGGTGCACGGGCTTCAGTAGCTGTGGCTCACGGGCTCAGTTGTTGTGGCACACGGGCTTAGTTGCTCCACAGCATGTGGGATCTTCGGGACCAGGGCTCGAACCTGTGTCCCCTGCATTGGTAGGTGGATTCTTAACCACTGGGCCACCAGGGAAGTCCTATGAATTATACTTCAATTGAAATATTTTTTAAGAAAGCTTCTATATGTGTGTGTATATATCCACTGTATAATATATAACACGCTGTAGAATAACGTTTTTTCGTATGTGTCATGTTCCCCCATCCCCTTTCCCCCTGACCAATTGGACATCATATGCCTTTCATTGTGTGTCATTTGGCACAGGGCTTCCATGACATGTTTGCTTAGTAGACCTGGCCTATTTTATCTGTTTACTGGCAGAAATTTAGGCTAATGGAGTTTGGTTGATTTGTAGGGCTCTTTGGCAATGAGTAAATCCTTTGTTTTCTATCCCAATTGCACAAGTTACATTTCGGCATCCTCTCTAAAACTGGAAGTTTTAGAACTGTGTACCTTATATGCTAGAACAGTTTTTCAGTTTGAAAATATATTTTAATAACATACTGGCCTTATACTCAGTAAAATATAGTAACTCTAAGCTTCTTTTCTCATTAGTAAAATGAATGATAATTAAACCTGCCTTTGGAGGAGTTCAGGATCAAATCAGTTCCTATCAAATGTGTAACAGGTACATTGTGATATACCAGTGTAAGTTGTCATGGTCGCTGATCAAGGTCCACGCAGTTTAAGATCTGTTGTAGTATAGCATATTTTGAAACTTATGACACCATTTGTATCGTTAACGAGAGAACCAGAGAATGATTAGCACAGTGTGTTTTTTGAAGTTGTATGTCAGGTAATAGGGTGAGGCAGAAATGGAGTTGAGAGCCACAAGTAGCCTGTGATTAGCAGTAGGCATCACTATCAGGTGTGGCAGTGAAGTGTATCAGTAGTGGTTGTCCTCCAAAAACCCAAGCCTCTGATGGGGCCGGTGAGGTGTATGCCTCGGAAAGTGCTTCATCATCAATGCCAGCAGAAGAATCACCCTTGAAAGGGGCATTGCTCCAAGTACTTGTGACTATGTCCACCAGGATTTGCACATCATAAAAAAGTTGTTCTTGCCTTCTTCCCTCCCCTCTGCCCTCAGTGCTGTTCAGGGAGGATGTTTATGTCCAGACAGCCCTTATTTCCTCTTATGGAAGGAAGGTGGTAGTTTCCAGAAGGGTGACCTCTTGCCATTCACTCCCAGCACTGCTTCTTAGCAGCAGGGCCAGTCCTGTACTGAGTTTCAACCTTTGATAAGTTTTGAGTCTTTGAACAAATAAAACAAAAGTTCCTGCTTTCTAATAGAAACCTTTAAATAGCGATTAGTAATTCTTTATTGTATTTTGTGCTTTAACCACTAGATCATTGAATGCCAGCCGCAGACAGCCACCCATGTGGCCTTGTTGAGTTCACCCTATTGCTGTAGCTTAAAGCATTCTGGACACAGAGTTAGAAGGTCTTTCTGACTTTTTTGGTGTGGTTGTCAGTAACTTTGTGAATGAGACTATACCAGGAAGACTGTGGGGCTTTCATGTTGCCTGTAGAATAGTAACTGACATCAGAGCAAGGCAACAGGGGAGTTCCCTGGCAGTCCAGTGGTTAGGACTTAGCGCTGTCACTGCCAGAGCCCCGGGTTCAATCCCTGGTCGGGGAACTAAGATCCTGCAAGCTGTGCGGCGCGGCCAAAAAACCCCAAAAGTAAAGCAACAGGGGCAAGGTAGGCTCCATCCATATCTAAGTCAGCGCACCTTAATTTGTCATTGTTGTGATTGATTTTGAGAGGTTGCAACAGCCACTGATAACGCCATTGTTCCCATCCTGGGAATTTTCTTGGCCTTGAAAATCAGGGGGCAGGGCTGGGCCCAGTATACTTGGCACACTGTCCACCTGTGAAGAGTAGTTACTAAGAGCATGTATCTTTGCTGTGGTGCTACCTGGCTTTCTAACAGCATTTTACAGGGATGTTTTCAGATGTGTGAAGGATCCAATTGCAATACAGTGATGGTAGGAAGTATGTACTTAAAATTGGGGACTTTTGAAAGGCAGATAGCAAACATTATATATGGTATATCAGACCGGAGGGGAAGCTGCAATGTTGAGACTCCAAAAACGTCCGTGGTAAGTCAGGCAGAAGTAGCTTCAGTTGATATACTTTGGTAGTCTGTTTTTCAAAGGAATGTCATTGAAATTCTCTACTGAGTACAGCACATGTCCAGCTCCAGTTAGTATTACACACTAAGTCTTTTTCAGTATTTTAGTGCTTGACCTGTGGTAGTTTGAGTGGAATTTCAGTTTTCTGAGACTATAGGTTTTTCATCAGTATTTTGGGGAAACATACCCCTTCTTTAGACTTTATTGCTCTGTACATGGGTCCCATTCAGTGTATCCTTGCCACATTAATGCAGCTGGGAATACAGTTCCAAGGGATAGGCCAAGCCAGAAGCATAGTCCCTGTCCTGGAGGAACTTAAACCTCAGGAATGGATATGAGTCAAGCACAGAGAAATAAACTGCCACATCTCTCACATAGGGTAGGATGCCTGGTAAAAGTGGCTGAACTGATATGTATAAGAACCAAGAGCAGTCCAAAGCCCCAGTTTTAAGCAGCATCTCATTTTTGGGAGTGGAAGCCGTAGGACCAGAAATAGGCTTTGAAACAGAAGGTGGTAGTTGAGATGGACAGGTGAGTTGTTCTTTTCTGGGGAAAGGGAAACATTTTTCAAAGAAGGCATTGCTTTGAGCTGAGGTGGAGGAATTTTACAAGGCCAGTTAACAGAACCAGGTGTATAAGGAATGGAGAGAAGTTGTGAAGATAAAATAGGTTTTGCTGTTAGAATTTCAGAGGGTCGTAGAGGTTAAGGCTGATGGGTCTTGACCTGATTGTGGCATTGACCTTCTAAAGGCCTTTGAGCAAAGACTGATGGACTGAAGCCCAGGCATAGGAATGGAGGATTTGGCTGCAACAGGCAAGATAGAAGGGAAGTGAGGAAACCAGTTGGATTTTTGCTTTTTTTTCCAGGTAGAGAGTACTGAGGACTTGAACTGAAAACGATGACTGTAGGAATGCGAGGGGAAGTGTTAGTGGTGGAAGTGAGACCCGTGAAGGGGTAGAATTCTCCAGAACTTGACAGTAGTCATACTGTGAAGAACAAAGGAAGTAAAAGAGTCTTTTAACCTCAGGGTTTCTACCGTGAGTTGAGTGTGTTAGGAGTGTAATTTTGTTTTTGTCACCAAGATTGGGGGAACTGGGAAGAGACTTGACAGAAGTTGGGATGATGTCTTGGAGACGTTGAATTTGATATGCAAGCAGAGCACAGAGGTCAGGTGTGTCTGGAGTTTGAGAACATGGACTGGGTCAGAGATAGAGATTTGAGAATCATGTGCATAAAAGTAGTATTTGAAGAACTGAAACCCCCAGAGATAGGTAGAGTATTAGGAGAGTGAGGGAAAAAAACAATCTTGAAGGGAGTCGTTAGGTGTGGAGGCTGTAGCTAGGGAGACGGAAGACTTAAGAGATCAGCACATCAGCATATTTTGTCAAGGAGGTCCAAGGATAGGAAGGTATGGTGGTAAAAAAAAAAAATATCAAGGAGAATGAGAACTGGATTTTGTGAAGGTAGGTCATTAGTGACTTTTGAGAAAGTTTCAGTAGAAGTTTGGGCAGAATGCAGATGGGAAGAATTTAAGCAAGTGAGTAGGTATGAAGCAAGCAGAAATTTGTGCCTTTTCTTTGAAACAGATCAGAGAGAGGAAGGTTACTAGAGGAAAGCACGGATGTGGAGATTTCTTGTTTTAGAATAGGGCACCCTGCACTTTATTGTAGACTGAAAGAAGGAGCCAGTAGACAGGAGAGATGAAAGTGATGTGGGATACCACAGGTGGCAATAGTGTATGAATTGAAAGGTGCTAGAGGACCTAAGGTTAGGCCTGGGCAGGAGAGAGACCCTAGTAGTAGTAACTGCTCTTCACTGAGTGCCTTTCATAATGCCAGACCTTGTAAGAGATGGCAGAGATTCCACATACCTCCTCTAAAGGGGTGCTGCACTGGAGGGCTGTGGTGTGGGCTCCTGAGAGTCGCTGAGCTCTCTGCTCTTGTGACTGCTGAGTACCAAGTGTACCAAGGGATTACATGGGACACTGCATGTAGCCTCTCAGTTGCTTTTCTTGGACACCCATTTCTATTTACATATGGATGGGAAATATATTGCAATATTGGTTGTCTTGTTTTCTTTGTTAACAGTAACTGCTTAATGTAATTTGCTGATATTTGGTTCACAGCCAGAACACATTGTTTTTTGAGATCTGAGGAAAGGCTGATTTTGTGATGCAGAGAACATAAACTCCGAGTGGGTACTTTTTGTGCCCTTTTAGCACCATGAGAGAGCTCCTTTCGACTTGAGTGAGGGTAGCACAGTAACTTATGCTGAAGGTTTTGAACTGAGGAAAAATATAAAGAACTTTTAAAAGAAATATACAGTCACTTGCATATTATTACAGGTAACTTAAATAGATATAATTGACTGTTACTGGAAAAATAAACCTCTACTCAAAGCTCTTAAGAATTATATCTGAAACAATTCAGACTAGAAATAGAAAATGATACATCTGGCAGATAGACTGCAGAGAGCTCAGTGTGATTTCCTTTCTCAAGCTGGCAAGCCATGTACTTTAAAAGATATTGGATTATAACAAAGTGGAAAGGAAAGATACTAGAGTAAAAAAATTCCTGGGTCATTTCAGGAAAAATTAGTGAGTTTCATTTTCTGATGTTTGTACTTTTCACATCTGATCAACAACTCTGGTTGTATCGCCAGACTCCTAGCATCCCAGAAATTACCTTGTAATTGTAGGCTTTCATTTTCATTTTATCCCATAATCACTTGTGATTTCTGTCTTTGTCATCAGTAGAAGCTGAATGGTTTTATACTTTTCCTGGGCAAAATGTTCCCCAGGGAAAATTTTCAAGAGCCTTTTTGATTGCTCCCTGGTTTTTTGTTTTTTTTTTTTTTTTTTTTTTGGTACGCGGGCCTCTGACTGTTGTGGCCTCTCCCATTGCGGAGCACAGGCTCCGGATGCGCAGGCTTAGCGGCCATGGCTCACGGGCCTAGCAGCTCCGCGGCATGTGGTATCTTCCCGGACCAGGGCACGAACCCGTGTCCCCTGCATTGGCAGGCAGACTCTCAACCACTGCACCACCAGGGAAGCCCGCTCCCTGGCATTTTCACTTTGTGTGTCCTTAACCACATTAGATTTAGAGGAATTATTTCTTGAGAATTGAGTGCTTTCTAGGAAGGATGCTATTCAAAGATAGCAGCCTTTTTTTGAACCAGGGAAGTTCCTGATGCATTTTGTTTGCATCCTGGAAAGTCCTGGTTCCTTGACTTTGGGCATAAACCAGTATACCAAGTTAGGCCTGAGATGGGTAAAGTATATAAAGTCTTGGCATGAATTTGAGAGCATGAGAAAAAGTAGAAAATGGTTTGTGAATCCTTTCAAGATGTTAGCAGTCAGACTGAATATAGAGGAAGGACTTTTAAAGAGGTAAATTCATGGGCTTCCCTGGTGGCGCAGTGGTTGAGAGTCCGCCTGCCGATGCAGGGGACACGGGTTCGTGCCCCAGTCCGGGAGGATCCCACGTGCCGCGGAGCGGCTGGGCCCGTGAGCCATGGCCGCTGAGCCTGCACATCCGGAGCCTGTGCTCCGCAACGGGAGAGGCCACAACAGTGAGAGGCCCGCGTACCGCAAAAAAAAAAAAAAATTAGTTTCTAATGTTTCCTTCATGTACCCCAATGGATTGTCTCATCCACTCCAGTTTGAGAAACATTCCCTTCAGACAACATGATTTTGTCAGTGAGTATGTATTGTTGAGAATTAGTTTGACTATAGGTAATGGGGACCTGAAAAATACTACCTTAAACAAGATAGTTATTTTTCCTTCACATAAAAGAAGTGTGGAAGTAGGCAGTTGGGCTGAGATGGTGGCTCTCAAGGTATCTGGGACCTAGGCTCGTTCTACCCTTTATTCCTCCAACTCCAGGGTGTGGCACCCATCTTCATATTCTAGGACTTTTTCTAAACAGCCCG
The DNA here is from genome assembly GCF_011762595.2 of Tursiops truncatus. Lineage (NCBI taxonomy): Eukaryota > Metazoa > Chordata > Mammalia > Artiodactyla > Delphinidae > Tursiops > Tursiops truncatus. The sequence goes on along the minus strand of NC_047043.1, from coordinate 64,238,777 downwards.
GACTCCAGATTTAAGCAGCAGGAAGGAGGAAGAGGGTGAGAAGGGCATGAGACTTCAACTTTAAGGAAGACTTCCTGGAAGTCCCACAAAATACTGATTACATCTCAGGGGCTAGAACTACAAAGTGAACTACATGGCCATACCTAATATAAGGGAAGCTAAGAAATATAGTCTTTTAGCTGGGCAACAAAGTGCACAACTAAAAATTGGAGTGCTGTTCTAAGAGGTAATAGTGGGAATTGGGGTTGACCACTAGTCTGTGCCAAATGGAGGGAGTCTTTATGCTTTTCTTTTCTTTTTTATTAACAGCTTTATTGAATATCCACATACCTTACAATTCACCCATTTAAAGTGTACAGTTCATTTGTATATAGAATATTCATAGAGTTGTGCAATCATCTGAGAATGATTTTGGAAAAATTTCATCACCCTATAAAGAAACCCCTCTATTCCCTTGGTAGTCATTCCCTATTCCTCCAACTCCCTTCCCCTGGCAATCACCAGTCTACTTTCTATCTCTGCATTTGCCCATTCTGGACATTTCAAATAAATGGAATTACACAGTATGTGGTTCTTTTTAGCTAGCTTCTTTCACAAATTGTAATGTTTTTAAGGTTCATCCATGTTGTAGCATGTACTAGTATTCCCCACACACACACTTTATTGCTGAATAATATTCCATTGTGTAGATAAATCACATTTTATCCATTCATCAGTTGTTAGACATTTGGTTTGTTTCTGCTTTTTGATGATGATGAATAATGTTGCTGTGAACATTCATGTAAAGTTTTTGTGTGGACACGTTTCCATTTCTCTTAGAGTAGAATTGCTGGGTCATAGATCGAGTCGGATCCTTTGCCCATTTTTTTAAATTAATTCATTTATTTATTTCTGCGTTGGGTCTTTGTTGCTGCGTGCAGGCTTTATCTAGTTGCATCAAGCTGCTCTTCGTTGTGGTGCGTGGGCTTCTCGTTGCAGTCGCTTCTCTTGTTCCGGAGCACGGGCTCTAGGCACGCGGGTTTCAGTAGTTGTGACGTGCGGGCTTAGTTGCTCTGAGGCACGTGGAATCTTCCTGGACCAGGGCTTGAACCCGTGTACCCTGCATTGGCAGGCGGATTCTTAACCATTGTGCCACCAGGAAAGTCCCCTTTGCCCATTTTTAAATTGGATTATTTGTCTAGCTATTATTGAGTTGTAGAAGTTCTTTATATATTCTGGGTCTAAATCAACCTTGACTGCAACGAGAGACTCTGAGCCAGACTACCAACCTAAGCTGCTTTTTTTGTTGTTCAGTTGTAACAGTTTTTTATGTATTCTAGATACAAGTCCCTTATCAGATATGTTATTTGCAAACATTGCTCCTATTCTGTGGGTTGTCTTCTCATTTTCTTGATGCTCTCTCTTTAACCACAAAAGTTTTAAAAATTTTTATGAAGTCCAGTTTATCTTTTTTCTTTGGTTCCTGGTGATGGATATATTTGTGAATATACTATCCACAGTATATTGTGATAAATATATTATTCACAATAACCAAAAGGTGGAAGCAACCCAAGTGTCAGCAGATGAATGAATAAGATGTGGTATATACATATTGATACAATGGAATATTATTCAGTCTTAAAGGAAATTCTGACACATGCTACAAAGTGAAGAAACCTCGAAGACATTATGTTTAGTGAAATAAGCCAGTCACAAAAGGACAAATGCTGTATGATTCCACTTACAAGAGGTAGCTATAGTAGTAAAATTCATAGAGGCAGAAAGTAGAATGGTGGTTGCCAGAGGGGAGGTAGGGGAAATGGGGAGTTATTGTTTAATGAATATAGAACTTAGATTTTGGAAGGTGAAAAAAGGTCTGGAAATGGATGGTGGTGATGGTTGCACAATAGTGTTGAATGTGAGTAATGCCACCAAAGTTATTACTTAAGATTTGTTTAAGTGGTAGATTTTATGTATATTTTACTGCGTTTTTTTTTTTTTCTTTCTTTTTTTTCTCTGCATTGGGTCTTGCTGCACGTGGGCTTTTCTGATTGAGGTGAGCGGGGGCTACTCTTCGTTGCGGTGCGTGGGCTTCTCATTGCGGTGGCTTCTCTTTGCTGCAGAGCACAGGTGGGCTCTAGGCACGTGGGCTGCAGTAGCTGTGGCACACCGGCTCAGTAGTTGTGGCTCGCGGGCTCTAGAGTGCAGGCTCAGTGGTTGTGGCACACAGGCTTACTTGCCTTGCGGCATGTGGGATCTTCCCGGACCAGGGCTTGAACCCTTGTACCCCGCACTGGCAGGCAGGTTCTTAACCACTGCACCACCAGGGAAGCCCTACTACGTTTTTTGTTTTTGTTGGCTGGTTAATTAAAAAATGTCTTTTGTAGTTTTAGCTCTTACATTTGGGTCTGTAATCCATCTTGAGTTAATTTTTTATATGATGTGAGGTAGAGTTCTAATTTCCTTCTTTTGTATATATCTATTCAGTTGTCTCAGCACCATTTGTTGAAAAGGCTGTTTTTCCTCTATTGGATTGTCTTGGCATCCTCGTTGAAAATGGTTTGACCCTAAGGTGAGGGATTATTTCTGGATTCTCACTTCTACTCTATTGATCTATGCATGTCTTTTTTTTTTTTTTTTTTTTTTTTTTTTTTTTTAACCACAGCACTAAGTTTTATTAGGGATTTCATTAGGGTAAAATCTCTAGGATTAAAGGAGTCAGTTAGGGGGCGCACAAAGCCCACGAAGCCTCCTCAGATCTCATAGTGAAACACTAGCTCAGGTTCTTTGTTGGGATTGCCACCTCGTTCCAGATACAGATTGTTGTAAGGATACTGCTTTGGCCCCACAGGCTGGTAAGTGGGGTAAGTCTCCCTTACCCAAAACATGAACAGCATGAAGGCCACGAAGCCGAAGAGGTGCTTACACATAAGATTGCAAGAAACAGGAGTGGGGGACATGTCCACACCGTTCCTGATATACATGTCTAGGTCCCAGTGCATCGGTTCACCCCAGTTCAACCACAGGTCTGGGTGGTCCCAGTCATACCATGGGTCCCTCTCCTGCTGTGAGTGGTCAGGGAGCTTCAGGTAATCACCATACCTGTCCGTGCACCCATTGGCACCACGTTTCGGGCTGCCCTTTGCAGCCATCGGACTCCCAGGACCCCCACCCTGGCTGCTGCCATCTTCACCTTCCTGTTTCATCCCGCATATGCACAAAGACCTATACGTCTGTCTTTATGACAGTGCAACACTGTCTTGATTACTGTACCTTTATAGTAAGTTTTGAAATCAGGAAGTGTAAGTCCTGCAACTTTGCTCTTCATTTTTATGATTGTTTTGGCCATTCTGGGTCCATTGAATTTCCATGTGCATTTTCTGATCAGTTGTCAATTTCTGCAAAGAAGCCAGCTGGGATTTTGATAGGGATTGTGTTGAATCTGTAGATTAACTTGGAGGATATTGCCATTTAACAATATTGTCTTTTAGTCCATAAACATGAATGTCTTTCCATTTATTTAGATCTTTAGTTTCTCTCAACATTGTTTTTTTAAGTTTTCAAGAGTATGTTTTGTACTTCTTTTGTTAAATTTATTCCTATCTTGTTCTTTTTGATGCTGTTGTAAGTGAAATTGTTTTCTTAATTTCATTTTCAGTTTGTTCATTGCTAGAGAATAGAAATACAATTGATTTTTGTATGTTGACCTTGTATCCTGCAACCTTGCTGAATTTATTAGTTCTAATAGTTTTTTAGTGGATTCCTTAGGATTTCCCATATGTAAGATTATGTCATCTGCAAATTAAGATAATTTTACTTCTTTTCCAATCTGGATGTCTTTTATGTTGCCTTTTGCGTAATTGCTAGAACCTCCTTAGAAGTGGCAAGAGTAGACTTTCTTGTCTTGTTCCTGATCTTGGGGAAAGCTTTCAATGTGTTCACCATTAAGTATAATGTTAGTTATGGGTTTTTTGTTTAAAGAATTATGTTGCATTCTTTTTTAAAAAAATATTTATTTTTGGCTGTGTTGGGTCTTCGTTTCTGTGTGAGGGCTTTCTCTAGTTGGGGCAAGCGGGGGCCACTCTTCATCGCGGTGCGCAGGCCTCTCACTATCGCGGCCTCTCATCGTGGAGCACAGGCCCAGTAGTTGTGGCTTATGGGCCTAGTTGCTCTGCGGCACGTGGGATCCTCCCAGACCAGGGCTGGAACCCGTGTCCCCCGCATTAGCAGGCAGATTCTCAACCACTGCGCCACCAGGGAAGCCCCCTAGTTATGGATTTTTGGTATGACTTTTTGGTGCCAAGTGGAAAGGTATACTAGCATTTTATATTTTGGTGTGCTACTAGAGGCTTGTGCTCCATGGTCAGAAAAGTGTGTGTCATAGACTGAAACTATTACAGCTTCTTGTGCATTCTAGATAACGCTTTTGTCTTGTGTTTCAGCAATGGCTGCCATCCGGAAGAAACTGGTGATTGTTGGAGATGGAGCCTGTGGCAAGACTTGCTTGCTCATTGTCTTTAGCAAGGACCAGTTCCCAGAGGTGTATGTACCTACAGTGTTTGAGAACTATGTGGCAGATATTGAAGTGGACGGAAAGCAGGTGAGTATACTTTTCATAACAACTGGTACTATTTTGCATGTTAGGCTATTCATAGAGCCTGGAGAGAATTAGGCCTTTTTGTCTCTTCAATACACTATATAACAATAACAAAAATGTTAGAAGGAAAAATCCATTCTCATCCTGCCTTTTAGCTCAATTTTGTTCATTTTTAACTGTTACCCTCTAGACTTTGTCTACATTCATATGTATTTCACAGGGGGAAGCCTTAGAATATGTGTTCTTTCCAGCTTTATTTATGTTTGAAATTTAGTTTGTTGCCAAATGGATCATACTAAAATGAACCTCTTTGTATGGATGGACTTTTTTTTCTGTCATAGTATTTCATTAAGTGCTGAAGTTTGAGATTACTAGGTCAACGGGTCCTTATTGATTATGCTTCTAAAGGGTTGTACTGATGTATACCACCAGCAGTGTCAAACAACATTGTCACATTTAATTTTTTTTCATGTTTTTTTACTTTGACATAAACAGGCTGCTACATTTGCTTCAATTACCTGTCACTGGTGGTGAGGACAGTGTTTCCTCCTGTCTGCCCTGAAAGCCCACCAGCAAGACTGGGGCAAAGCTCTTCTGGAATTAGATTTTTTTTTCCCTCTTCTGCTCCCTTTTGTTGTCAAAATAATATTTTATCCAGATTCCTATACATCTTTTGAAGAGGAATGAAATTCTCATTGCAAATGGGTTAGCTGAAAAGAAAACTAGAACAAGGGGCTCTTTTCCAACACACTCAGTCCTCTTAAGGCATTCAGTCACATGTCTCATGCTGCTAGCACCTAATTTATTGGCTTCCGCAATTCTGTCTCCTTTCTTCCTTCTCATATTCTTGCTTTACCTGTTATCCCTTTCTGTCCCAGTATTACCTAGCCTCATTTTGTGGGACTGTGTAATGGAAAGCACATTAGGCCAGCTGCTTAGAATTCTAGAGTCCCTCATAGGGTATCTTGATACTTCTATGACCATGAGTAAGCTGCCTAATCTTTGAGCTACTTTCATTTGTAAAGTGGTTTAAGCTATTTTACAGTTGACATTGGGGGTCTGTGAAGTGACTGAAGGTATTTGGAAGCACCAAAGCACTTGACAGGTTGGTCTGAACAAGAGCATACTCAGAACCGTCTTTTATAGTTTATCCAGTTGCCGTGTGGGCCACAATGATTGCTCTCATGCCATTAGGAACCCCAAGGCACCCTTCTTGTCAAGAATGGATGAAAAAAACACATGAATTCCAGCGTAACAGAACTTTGTCTGGGTCCTACCTTGCAGGTGGCCCATCAGTACTGTGTTGCCAATTCAACTTTCAGTCAGTTCTCTGCATGATGCTTGAATACAGGGTTTCTGTGGGCCTGATAGGAAGATTGGTTTTGTGTAGAGACAGGGCCCAATTGTGACAAGCTGGGTGAAAATGTGCTGAGATCTTTGGGCCTGCTGTCACATAACAGCCCTCTCATCTAATTTAGATTGATTGCCATGCATACACAGAAAGACCCAGTGGCTTGAGGAAAACAGGATTAGGTTGGTATTTTCATAGCACATTTCTCAAAAGCCTACTTGAATGTATATTGCTGGTTTTATCTTGTCATTCAGAGAATGACAGCTGTTGGTTGCTATGTGTCTGTGACCATCATTTGGGAGAGTCTTTTCCACCTGTGGCAGTATATATGTTTTGGGGATAGTAATGACTCTTCTGTTGTCTTTGAAACATCATCTGTGCCTTGGTGTCTTGGAATGACCAGGATCTTACCTTTAAGAAATTTAGGGACTTTGGGACTTCCTTGGTGGTCCAGTGGTTAAGACTCCATGCTCCCAGAGCAGGGGGCCCAGGTTTCATCCCTAGTCTGGGAACTAGATCCCGCATGCCACAACTAAAAGATCCTACGTGCCACAACTAAAAGATCCCATGTGCCCCAACAAAGATCTTGCACATTGGCAACAAAGATTCCATGTGCCACGACTAAGACCCAGAACAGCCAAATAAACAAACGAATAAATAACTTTTTAAGAAATAAAAAGAAATGTAGGGACTTACAAACCTTGAGACCTGGTGCAGCCAAATAAATAAATAAATATTTTTTAAAAAGGAACTTTGACTTATAAACCTTGAGGAATGATCTATGAGTATGTTTCTTGCTCTGCCAACCTTGAACGTGCCTGACGCTGGCAAAATAGGGGAACCCTTCACCCAGGGAGAGAAACCCTGAAAGAAAGGTACTTGATCTGGAAGAGGGTATCACAGTCTAGCTACCTACCTTAGAGCAAGTCGGTAGCCCCAGAGTGGGAGAGGGCACCTCCTGCAAATATTCTCATAAAAGTATGCACTGACAGAGCCTAGGGAACCATCCAAAATTCTAGGTGATCATGGTCCAAGAAATAGACCTACCAAAAATAGAAAGGCCCATTCTGACATGAGACAGTCCTGACACCCTGAAATCATTTATCAGGAGACAATCAGAGTTGGCTGTTGTGTCTGACTGAATACCCATGAGGTGTGGAGGAGCCAGAGGAGTGGGATTTGGCAGAGAATGAATGCGCTGTACCATCCTGAGATCAGACCAGCTGTGAGGATTGGGCATCAGTATGTCACAGATTCCTATACCAAGCTGATGGTATGTGTGTGTGACAGAGGCGCAATGGGACATGTGGAAGTTGTGAGTGACATATCCTGAGACAGAGGTTCAAGGTGGAAGAGATAATTAGCCATCAACTTTAAGGTAGGAATAATATTTAGAAACTCTGAAATATGGGCTCTGAAAGTGTTAGGAATAGAAGGCTATCCTAGGCATTGGAGGGAGAACTCCTTGAGCCCCAAAGGGCTCCTGAGCAAAGGGTGTTAAAAATCCACTGTGACTGTAAGAAGTGGTGACAGGGCTGACTGCAGTGCTGGACAGTGTGGAAGCGGAGCTACGTCCAGAGCCCAGACATCAGCTTGCCCTCCTACCACTGGAAAGTGAGTAGGTTCCCAGGTGTGAAAGGAGTACCCTCCTACCTATGTGATGCTTTCATTCAGCCATTCATACATTTTTTTGAGCAGTAAAGGCAGAGCCATAGGCCTTTCTTGTCAGCTCAGACCTTGCCTAACACCCAGGATGGTGTCTTTTCTTACCCATCAACTCAAATACAGTCTTGTTTCCACGTTTCCACGTTGGAGCAGAATGATGAGACAAAGTAAGGAAATGGTTGAGTGAGAATGTGTTAGGAAAAGTTACTTGTTCTGGTTTTTCCCTCTCTTGCCTTGTATACCTAGTAGCATGTTGTTTACAGTTGATTTCCCCTCTTGTTCATTCACTTTCTTTCCTATGTAGAATGTTATTTGTAATTAAGTACTTACAAGCTACAAAGTTTTTTGTTTGTTTCTTTATTTGGTTGCATTGGGTCTTCGTTGCTGTGCGTGGGCTTTCTCTAGTTGCGTCGAGCGGACGCTACTCTTCGTTGCGGTGCGCGGGCTTCCCGTTGCAGTGACTTCTCTCGTTGCAGAGCACGGGCTCTAGGCACACGGGCTTCAGTAGTTGTGGCTCACGGGCTCTAGCGCGCAGGCTCAGTAGTTGCAGCACATGGGCTCAGCTGCTCCACAGCATGTGAGATCTTCCCAGACCAGGGATCGAACCCGTGTACCCCTGCATTGGCAGGTGGATTCTTAACCACTGCGCCACCAGAGAAGTCCCTACAAAGTTATTTTTAACTTGACATTTTGAATTAGGTACTTTATTCAATTCTAGCATCTGTTTATAAAATTTGCAATTTTGAGAAATTTCAACCTAAAACAATTTAAATACCCCTTCCAACCTTCAGGCTTGATTCTAATAAAAGTGAACACTCCTGTATTTTACTATTTTGGACAGTCTATCATTTGAAGGTACTGTGTTAAGTGTCACTTCTTCTGAAAGTAAGTGGTGGGATTAACCTGCACTCTTATGTTTATTTTTCTTATCATAGGTAGAGTTGGCTTTGTGGGACACAGCTGGGCAGGAAGATTATGATCGCTTGAGGCCTCTCTCCTACCCGGATACTGATGTTATACTGATGTGTTTCTCCATTGACAGCCCTGATAGTTTAGGTGAGTAGCCCTGCAGCCTGATGTTTGTCACTGCCTGTGTGCCTGGCCGACCTTTGGTTTCTCAGGTCCTTTCTGGGCATCAAGTGACTGAAAAGCAGACATGAGTTTCAGAGAAAGAATCATCACTGGCCAGAGTCCTAGAGCCTTGGGACTGTAGAGCCTGAGCCCTGAGTCCCTTTTCAGCCTAGGTCTCCCATGACTGCCATGTCTACCTTGTAGAGTAGTTGGGTTCCGAACACAAAGCTATTTTTTGTCTTTTTTTGGTTGGGGGTGGGGGGACTGCGCTGCACAGCTTGCCCCGACCAGGGCATTGAACCTGCACCCTCAGCAGTGAAAGCGTGGAGTCCTAACCACTGGACCACCAGGGCATTCCTCAAAGCTATTTTTTGGACTAAGATTTGGGGAAGGTATTCTTTGGGTGTCCACACCTTTTTTCAGTACTTGATATTGAGCCTGCTGCTTCCCAAAATCTAGACCGACTGATGACTTGGTGATTCCTGGTAATGTTTCTAAGCCCTATTTTAGCCGTTTTATAAAGGGTCTTAGCTAATAGAGACTTGAACCTGACATTCCACTAGCTTAGTTGGCCACATGTTTTAGAAGCTGCTTTCCTTCAAAAAAAGAGGGAATGATGCTGACCTCACACTTTGCAAAACAAGGCAGCAAGGCCTGAAACAGAATGTGCTTTCGGTTTGTACTGAAGATGACGAAATGTCTTGCTTGGTGCTGCAGTGCTCTGTTTTTACAGGGCAGCATGTGGGCCAAGGAGATTATCATTAACACAGATGACTGTTGAGGACCTGCTGGTGGCCTGGGCTGTTGCTGGGGAGTTAGGGTTAGAGTGAGCCTTTCTGTGTCATGCTTGTACTCACTTTAATGACAGTACTGGGGGAGGTGCTCCGAGACTTTGAACCACTTGCTCAAGGTCATGCAGCCCAAGGAGCCAAGCTGAGATTGAGTCCCCTGTGCAATATCTCCCAGAACTGAGACAGAGTGGGTGCTCTCTGCCATTGTTTCACTTTGGTTCGTTTTTAACAGTTGTGTTTTAGTTTTGGTTTTCACATTAATCTGCCTTCCTTTGCGGGGACTGTTAGAAGCCCCTAGAGGCTGAGCTTTAGAGAGAAAATGGAGCCATGTGACACCTTCCCCTCAGACACACACATCATGGACTTTGCCTATAGGAATGAGGAGGGTTGTGTGCCCTTTGCCGCCTCATCCAAGGTATACCTAAAGGTATAATCCTTTAGGGACAAAAGTACCTTCAGAGCAAAAAAGTTACTCTTCTTCAGTCTCACATTTTTCTTTTAAGACTGTGTCTGCTGGTCTCGAAGGAAGTCTTCAGCTTTTGACCTCTGTTTGTTTACTATGACTTGTTTCTTGCTATCCTCTCCCCCAGAGGGCAGGTTCTAGGGAGGAGAGCAGAGGTAGAAAGAAAAGAGGCAAAGAGAGATTGATCTCCCTCTCTGAAATACAAACATACCTAGAGAGACTGCTGGTCACTGCAGTAGTATGATAGGTAGGTAGCGCCCCTTTGCTGAGCTGACTAAATTAGCTTGGTTTTGCCAAGGGTCTTTTAAAAGTTCTCTTATCTTGGCTAGGGAGTAGGAGAGAAGTCCACTGGTAGTTTGCCCTAGTAAAATGTGTCTTGGGAACTGAAACGTCTATATCAAGAAACTGAAAAGCTAATGTGAACCTAATGCTGGACTTTGTTTTTACCTGGTTGGATGTTAGACCATGGCACTGAGTCTAGGTGTAGGGTAACAAGTTTGATCAGCAATCAGAATGTTGGTGTGCAGGTTTCAGCCCTGTTGCTGGCCAACCCTGTGACAGTAGTTTACTTTTTGGAACCTCTGCTGTCTCACTGGCAGTTGGTCTAGAGTCTAGATTCTAGTTGAGGCCTGGGGTCAACAAAGTTATGTAAAAGGCCAAATAGTAAATATTTTAGGCTTTGTTGGCCATGTGTTCTCTGTTGGATCTCCTGAACTTTGCCACAACTACTCAACTCTGCTGTTGTAGCACAACAGAGCTTGGCTCTGTTCCAGTAAAACTTCACGTATAAAAGTAGACTCCGGGCAAAATTTCATTTGCTGACCCTTGATCCTAGATAAGGATTCCTTTTCTCTGGCTTTATGGAATTCCCAGTGGCCCCTAAAGCACCCCAGTGTAAATCCATGTAAAGTGATGTGTCCTGATATGATCAGATTACTTTGGAGGTGGGAGCAATCATAGGCGATTGCCATCACTGAATTAAAAAGTAAAAAATTATGTTTTAAAATCATTTATGAAAAGTGAAGATAAGACAGAGGCAATTCATTTCAGTTTACATGTCCTGAATTCCGGGGGGTGGGGGGGACTATTGGAGTAATAATTTTATATATTCAGCAAATAATTATTGAGTGCTTACTTATGGAACCTATATTCTAGATGAAGGGAGACAGAAGAGCAAAAACCACAGTAAATCTGATAGCAAGAAATGTTACAAATAACATTCATAGAGGTGGGTATGGAATAGGCCATGGTAGTATGCTGTTTTAGAAGATGACCATAGGATGGTCAGCCACCTCACTGAAAAGGAAACCTCTGAGCAGAGACCTGAAGTAGGTGAGGGAGGCCAACACAGATAGCCAACAAAAGAGCTTCCCAGGCAGAAGGAAAGAGTCTAGTGTAGCTGTAGCAGAGGGAGTGGAGCGAGGGTTGCAGAGCCATGTGGTTAATGGTGTGGACCTCTCCTTTCATCATGAGTGAGATGGGAGCTTTTGGATGGTTTGAACAAAGGAGTGATGGGATCTCACCTTCTCTTTAAAGTGATCACTGTTGCACCTGAACTGAAAACTGACCACAGGGTGCAGAGATAAGAGCAAGATTCAGTGCTGAGGCTGTTTGCCTTCACTGTTAGATATGCTGGCCCTTGTCTTTTGATTGCTCTGCACTTCTCTGGGAACCCCTTTGTTCTAGAATAAGGCTTTGAGTTTTAAGTTGTCACATTAGTGATTGACTCTAGCCGCTATAGCAAAGGAGGAAGGAAGCAGACAAATGTCTGTCTTGTGTGCTGAAGAGTGGAGTGTAGAATTATGAGTTTTCCTGACCTTATTCATGTAGCTTCTGTACCTTCTAGCCAGAAGGCAGAGCATCTTTTATATTCCAACTCCTGCCTTTTGGTCTTGAAGTCAGAGAGTGAACAGTTTACTCCTAAAATATAGTCTTATGATCAGTACCATTTAAATGATCATCATACTAAGTATTCTGTACGCATTGACTCAAAATAACCTCATGTAAGGTATTACTGTTATCCCCATTTTATAGTGTCATCCCTGACACTGAGATGTTCAAGGTAGTGGGTGTGTGAGGTTGAACCCAGGCCACTTGTCCACTAAATTACTACAGTATTGGCAAGAAGCTACAGCTGGTTATTATTCATTTTCAAAAGCCACTCAAGCCATTTGAAATACCAGTAATCCAAGGGTAGGTCATGCTGAGGGCCCATGAGTAAGTGTAGAGAAAACATGTGAACCCTGAGCCAGCTATAGCCCCAGAATGGGGACTCCTTCTGTAAGCTGTGGTCAGAATCATCTGCCAGCAGTGACATGGATGGCTGGTGGGGAGCCTTCCTTCTTGGGGCAGGTGGCACCATTGTGGAGCCATCCTTTGCTCCTCCAGAGCCTTTACCTGGTGCCACCTCCAGAGGAGCTGAGCTCCTTGGTGGGACTGAGAAAAGCTGGTGATTCTGTGCTTAAGAGAAGGGGGGTTAGATTTTACCTTTTTCATGGTTTTGAAACTAGTGGAATTCCATTAAATGTCCGGCATATTTCTCAAGAAGTTTCTTTGCAATTTAACTAGGGTTTTTGGAGATCCTTCAAGATAGAATTATATGTATCCCCAAATTATGTGCATTTTGCTTCTTTCAGAAAACATCCCAGAAAAATGGACTCCAGAAGTCAAGCATTTCTGTCCCAACGTGCCCATCATCCTGGTTGGGAACAAGAAGGATCTTCGAAATGATGAGCACACAAGGCGGGAGCTAGCCAAGATGAAGCAGGTATGGTCTAGGGCAGGGCTCTGTCTTCCTGTAGCATTCTTAAACTCGGGGCCTGGGTTCGAGGTTCAGGGAACCCAGCAGAAACCCCCAAAGACCAGGCTGTTTCAGAGAAAGTCCCAGAAGCCTCTCTCTGTCCATCCGGCCCTCACTGACTCGGGCCTGCATAGAGGGGGTCCCTAAAACTCCCTAGTCCTGTAAGATGGAACCTCTCTTGTGAGGTAGTGCTGTGCTCCAAAGATTGCCTGCCTGAGAAAGGACCATCACAGCAATAGTCAATGCTTCAGATGCAGGAACTTTATCAGGCTCTTGATTTCCCTCTCCAGTTATTACTTTCGTATATGTGAGGCTAAAGATAAATTGGTGGGAACTGAAGAATCAGGAAATCCTGATGGCAGGGAGTCCAAACAGAGAGCCTTAATGCCTTTATAAAAGTGATGGTGGGGCTTCCCCGGTGGCGCAGTGGTTGGGAGTCCGCCTGCCGATTCAGGGGACATGGGTTCATGCCCCGGTGTGGGAGGATCCCACATGCCGCAGAGCGGCTGGGCCCGTGCCTCCGGAGCCTGTGCTCCGCAACAGGAGAGGCCCGCGTACCGCAAAAAAAAAAAAAAAAAAAAAGCATAAAAAAATTTTTAAAAAAGTGATGATGGAGGTGACATCTTGGCTTCTGAGAAGCCAGGTGGCCCAATGATAGGACTTCCCCACTGCAGGAGGAGTGCCTTGAGGTGTTTTGCACGGGTTCTCCTGAGGTTTCTCTGTCTGAATGTGATGGTCAGGATCTGTTTCCTTCCCTGAGCATTCAGTCCTCTGTGAAGCTAACTACAAGAAGACCCAAGGGCTTACCCTGGATCAACAGCTTGAGTAATTTTGCCCTTGATTCCCTCAACCCTCTAGGGCTTCTCTGGCCTCTCCTTTTCTCTCTACTTCCCAGAGAAGAGCATGTTTGACAGGGATTTTTTATATATTGGAGGTGGGGGGTCACCCCATATGAGTGTCATAAGACAGAACTCAAATCTGGGAGTTCGGCAGCTTTTTTTAAAAATTTAATTTATTTATTTATTTATTTTTGGCTGCATTGAGTCTTTGTTGCTGTGTGTGGGCTTTCTCTAGTTGCAGCGAGCAGGGGCTACTCTTCATGGCGGTGTGTGGGCTTTTCATTGTGGTGGCTTCTCTTATTGCGGAGCACGGGCTCTAGGTGCGCGGGCTTCAGTAGTTGTGGCACACGGGCTTCAGTAGCTGTGGCTCACGGGCTCTAGAGCGCAGGCTCAGTAGTTACGGCTCATGGGCTTAGTTGCTCCGCAGCACATGGGATCTTCCCAGACCAGGGCTCGAACCCGTGTCCCCTGCATTGGCAGGCGGATTCTTAACCACTAAACCACCAGGGAAGCCCTCGGCAGCTTTTTAAAAGCAGTCTTTGAGATGAATTTGGATACACCTACTTAACTATATGTATGTAACGCTGTTAACTAAAAGTGCTCTCTTCTCTTTGCTAGGAGCCAGTGAAACCGGAAGAAGGCAGAGATATGGCAAACAGGATTGGTGCTTTTGGGTACATGGAGTGTTCAGCAAAGACCAAAGATGGAGTGAGGGAGGTTTTTGAAATGGCCACGAGAGCTGCTCTGCAAGCCAGACGTGGGAAGAAAAAATCTGGGTGCCTTGTCTTGTGAAACCCTGCTGCAAGCACAGCCCTCATGCGGTTAATTTTGAAGTGCTGTTTATTAATCTTAGTGTATGATTACTGGCCTTTTTCATTTATCTATAATTTACCTAAGATTACAAATCAGAAGTCATCTTGCTACCAGTATTTAGAAGCCAACCATGATTATTAATGATGTCCAACCCACCTGACCCACCAGGGTCCTTCTGACACTGCTCTAACAGCCCTCCTCTGCACTCCCACCTGACACACTAGGCGCTAATTCAAGGAATTTCCTAACTTCTTGCTTCTTTCTAGAAAGAGAAACAGTCGGTAACTTTTGTGAATTAGGCTGTAACTACTTTATAACTAACATGTCCTGCCTATCATCTTTCAGCTGCAAGGTACTCTGGTGAGTCACCACTTCAGAGCTTTACTCATTTTAACAGATTTCATTGGCATAGCTCTGGGTGGCAATCCAGTTTTTTGAAAATGTGCTCAGCCAGAAAGGCCCAAGTCCACGCAGCTGTGGCAAAGTTACAGTTCTGTGGTTTCATGTTAGTTACCTTATAGTTACTGTGTAATTAGTGCCGCTTAATGTATGTTACCAAAAATAAATATATCTACCCCAGACTAGATGTAGTATTTTTTGTATAATTGGATTTCCTAATACTGATATTTGTCATCCTCACAGAAAGTGTATTGGTTTTTTTTTTAAAAAAGAAAGTGTATTTGAAAATAAAGTCAGATGGAAAATTCATTTTTTAAATTCCTGTTTTGTCAGTTTCTCTGATAAAAGATGGCCATGTCTCCCCTTTTCGGCCCCACATATTCCAGTACCCCCTTCCCCAGAGCTGGGCTAAGTAAATAGGAATTTGGTTTTACGCCTGAGGCACTTAGATAATTCAGAAGGTGGCATAACCTGTCTCACCTGGACTGCAGGGTCTGGCTCTAGTTCACAGTGCTCTTTCTTCTCACTGTATCCAGGTTCCCTCCCAGAGGAGCCACCAGTTCTCTTGGGTGGCCCACGGTTTCTCTGTCCTCTCCAGCTGACTAAACTTTTTTTCTGTACCAGTTAATTTTTCCAACTACTAATAGAATAAAGGCAGTTTTCTAAACTTCCTGTATCCTGGTGTTTGTGTTGGCTCTCTCCAGGGCTGGGAATGGAGGATGAACTCTGCCTAGCTCACCTTGGAAGTTTCCTTCAGGGGGCAAAGTACCGGCTTGCCCACCCCCACCCCAAAGCTGGCACTCACCTGGCTTCTGCCAAAGAGGTGGAAGTGATTATCTTATGTCCCATTCAAGTTCAGAGTAGGGTGGGGTAGGGAATGCAGCCGACTGAGGGGTACTCCAAGCAGTCGTTCTTCTGGACAAATCTTAGTGTGATATTTTCCTCTTCTTACTACCTGTCCATTTTCAGTGTCTTTTACTTCCTTGCCTGAGCTCCAGATGAAGCTGAGGATGGTCTGAAATCGACTGAGTCCCCTTGGCCCTGCATGCTTTTGGGCTCCCCTCCAGGGGTCTGGAGCAGGGCCTGAGTAGTGACCCCAGAAAACCTTTGTAAGGGTAGTGCCACACTGGGGGTGTAAAAGTAGAAGGGAAACCAGAGGCCAGGAGGAGAACACAGTCTAGGGCAGCCCCAGAATGCAAGGAAATGGGTTAGAAAGAGCTGGCTTTTGGCGTCCAGCCCTGGCTGCCCGCCCCCTTTCTCCCCAGCATTGCCCACCCTCCTCCAACTTAACCTTCCTAGAACCAGGAAGTGTCAACACAGGACTTGCCTTGGCAGCTGCTGCTAACTGCACCATCATCACAAGTCAACTCCCTCTGCGCCTGACAATAGGGCACTTTCTCGGGGAGTAGGAATATGGCATAGGCTGGGAGGGCTGTGTGGCCACAGGCAGCGAAAGATTCTGTTGCTGGCGAGTCTCCCCGTGCCGGGCCCCAATCCCTGAAGAACCATTGAGAAAGAATCCGGAGCCCTCTTCGGCCTGGGCTCTGGCCTGGATAATCCGGGCGACTGCCACAGCGCCGGCGCTGCGCTCCCTGGGCGGGGCCAAACGCGTCCGCGCCTCGGCACGGTCTGGGCGGTGTCCGCATCCGGCCCGACCGCACCCTCCAGCTTCGCGGGACCACAGTCGTAGGACAGAGGCCGGATGAGGCGGGACCGAGCGGGGGAGGGGTGTAGGAGCGGACGGAAAAGTGCCCGAGCCACATGACCTCGGTCGCCCGCCTGTTAAAAGGAGGCGCTTCCCGGCCCGCCCTGTTCGTCTAGCCCGCGGCTCTGCCCTGTCTTTTTGTGCACCTACGCCATGTGTGCCGCTCAGCGCTCGGCGGCCGCCCTGGCTGCAGCGGCCCCGCGCTCGGTGTACGCCTTCTCTGCGCGTCCGCTGGCCGGCGGGGAGCCCGTGAACTTGGGGTCCCTTCGGGGCAAGGTGCTGCTCATTGAGAATGTGGCGTCGCTCTGAGGCACAACTGTCCGGGACTACACCCAGATGAATGACCTGCAGCGGCGCCTCGGGCCCCGGGGCCTGGTCGTGCTCGGCTTCCCGTGCAACCAGTTTGGGCATCAGGTGCGCCTGGCCGAGCGGAGCGGGGGTGGGCGTGCGACCGCGGTTAGGAACGCCGGCGGACGACCCGCCGGGCCCAGCAGCTGCGCGCCCTGGGGGCGGAGAGGCGGGCCACCGGCTCACTTCCCTCCGGCGCTCGTCCCGGCTGGGGTTGAGGTCCACCCTGGGGTTGTGCAAGAAAGGCCAGAGTCTAGTGACTCATGGAGAAACAATGTTTGCAGTTAGAAGGCTTCACTTCCCCTCGCAGCCCCGGGTCCCAGCTGCTCTCCCCTCCCGCAGGAAAATGCCAAGAACGAGGAGATCCTGAATTGCCTCAAGTACGTACGACCAGGCGGCGGGTTCGAGCCCAACTTCATGCTCTTCGAGAAGTGCGAGGTGAATGGCGAGAAGGCACATCCGCTCTTCACCTTCCTTCGGGAGGCTCTGCCCACGCCCAGTGACGACGCCACTGCCCTCATGACAGACCCCAAGTTCATCACCTGGTCTCCGGTGTGCCGCAACGACGTTGCCTGGAACTTCGAGAAGTTCCTGGTGGGCCCAGACGGTGTGCCCGTACGCAGGTACAGCCGCCGCTTTCTGACCATCGACATCGAGCCTGACATCGAAGCTCTGCTGTCTCAGGGGCCTAGCTGTGCCTAGGGTGCCCCTCCTACCCCTGCTCCTTGGCAGTCACAGCGTTGCCCTCTGGGGATTTTATCCGTGAAGGTGTTTCCTCTAAACCTGCATGGAGGAATGCCAGATGTCCAGGAAAATCCCCTGAGATGGGCACTGGTCCTGTCCATCCCAGCCGCCCCTTTCCCAGACCACAGCTTTCTCATTAATAAAGTGCTGAGTGTGAGCAGAACTGTGTGTATGTCCTGTATCATTGTCAGATGGGGACACCTTTCCTACTAACCTCATTGTCATAGGGCTGGGAGCTTAAGCCCCCATTCCTTGGCTGGCATTACCTAGCCAAGCCTGAACATCCCAAAATTTTGTCTGCTGTAGAATTCACTCTTTCCTATGTGGGAATCCTAGCTCCTGTCTCAGCATTTCTCCCTCTGCCAGGACATGCAGCAGGGCCATCCTGAGGCTCTGTTACAAGAGAAAGTCTTTATTTCAAAAAGAGGAAGAAATTTCAAAGGCTGACTGCCTATCCTCAGTAGTTTGGCTTCTCCTTTCTGAGTATTTGCTCTGCTCAAAATGACCTTCACAAAAAATAACACCATGGGCTCCCACTTACTGGCTTTGTAACTGCAGAACCAGCCCAAACTGGCCCTGCTCTGTTGATAACAAGATACTGAGTTGTTCTTCAGAGATAGCAGAACAAAACCGCAAGTCATGCAGCAGAGGAGAAATTTTGAATTCTAATAATGCCTGGAACCAAGGTTTTCCACCTCCACCCCTCCTCCCCCACACAGAACCAAAAGAACCCAGATGTGACCAGAACCTGAATGCTGGAACCCTTTCAGAAGTGAAAGATCCATTGTCCAGGAAGACCCAGTGCTGAAGTCCCCTTTACCATACCTTACCATAGATGGCCAAGTTCCAAAGCCCTCCAGTCAAAACCTGCCCCACCAGTGCTTCCACCTATGAACCCATCCTCCCCTAACTCAAAAAAGTTTGACCAAACCCCAGATTAGGGAGATAAATTTGAGAGCCTTGCCTCCTGTCTCCTTGCCAGTCAACCTCACAATAAAGCTCTTTGCTCAAAAGTGGGTGCCATAGTATTGGCTTCTACGTGTGTTGGGCAGCAAGTCCTTACTTGGTAACAGCCTCCTCAAGTGTTAGGGCCATACAAGCCCACTTTGCACAGTTGGCAGCTTATGCAACATAACTCTTTCCCCATTACTTTGCTAGATCTTCTTTGCATAGCGCTATCCAGTGCTTCTATCTGCTCTGATGCTGCGCTTACTGGCTGCTGCCTCTCAGGTACTCAGAAGAGTATACAACTGGTTGTTCTGACCATGCCTTGCAGTTGCAATTGCATGGTCAGGCTTAGGATAGGCGTGTATCTTGGAGGCCAGCTGCTTCTCAGGTATGGCTCAGGTCCAACTTCTCCATCTGTTGTTCCTGTTGTCAGTAATCTCTTGAGACAGACCTAGAGGCACTTCCTATCACAATACAAGGGACTCTGCAGGGCTTGTATGCAATGAAGCTTCTGTTGGGACAGACAAGCACCCCGATATGTGTTATCAGTCCAGAACAAGGTCCAGAGGTTTTGGGGTCCCAATGTTTATGCTCAAATTGGTGGCTCAAGTCCCTTCTGTGTCTTAACCAACTCTCAAGAACTTTTCTTCTAACCCTAAGCAGGCATCTTTGCTGCTGCCCTCCCTCTCTGCCTGCCCTTAGGTCATTAAGGGCTGTATTTGTTCTGGCTCCCTCTCTCTCCATCATCAAAACAGGCCCACCTCCCTCTGGCGGCAAGGCCTCTCCACCTCGCTTTTGAGTCCCCTCTGAGGTAACAAGACAGAGCTCTGTTCCCCATTGAGACCCCACTCTATCTGTGCTCCTCTCAGAACCAAAAGTCTTGATTACATCTGTGAGTGACTGGTCTGCTTCCCCAGAGGGTGAAAGTCTGGGAGGTGGAAAGGGGCTGGTCATCTCCTCAGGGTCCATAGGGCCTTGTGTATAGCATGAATCAGCCAGTGTTTGTCAATTAATATAAAGAGAATAACTTTCCACTCAAAACAGGGTCAGGGGGACTTCCCTGGTGGCACAGTGGTTAAGAATCCGCCTGTCAAGGCAGGGGACACAGGTTCGATCCTTGGTCTGGGAAGATCCCACATGCCATGGAGCAACTAGGCCCGTGTGCCACAACTACTGAGCCTGCACGCTGCAACTACTGAGCCCACACACTGCAACTACTGAAGCCTGCGCAACTAGACCCTGTGCTCTGCAACAGAAGCCACCTCAATGAGAAGCCCACGCACCACAATGAAGAGTAGCCCCCACTCTCCGCAACTAGAGAAAGCCCGCGTGCAGCAACGAAAACCCAAGACAGCCAAAAGTAAAAAAAATAATAAAATTTAAAACAAACAAAAAAACAGGGTCAGGGATTTTTTTTTTTCTTTTTCTTTTTTCTTTTTTTGCGGTACGCGGGCCTCTCACTGCCATGGCCTCTCCCGTTGCAGAGCACAGGCTCCGGACGCGCAGGCTCAGCGGCCATGGCTCACGGGCCCAGCCGCTCCGCGGCATGTGGGATCCTCCCGGACCGGGGCACGAACCCGCGTCCCCTGCATCGGCAGGCGGACTCTCAACCACTGTGCAACCAGGGAAGCCCCAGGGATTTTTGAGGATTTTGTAGACTCCAAATCTGACTGCTGGAATGGAAACTAACAACCTGTTCACCTGGGTATATCTGGGTATACCTAGGCCATCTTTGACCTCCTTAAACCCCACATCTCTTCTCTAAAAGCCCTTTGCTCCTTTATTGCAACACTCATCATTCAGCCCTGTGCCATATACTCTGCTGGGTACCAGGATACAGTCCTCAGGAAAGCAGAAAGACTCTATAATTACTAAATGCATATTTAGTTCTATGAGAGTAGTATGGGGTACTTTGAGAATAAACTAGAGGGCCTGGCCCAGTGGGGAGGATCACGCTTTTGTCTCTTGGAGGGAGTGACAGTGAAGCTGAAGAGAGGTTAAGAAGCAGTTAGCTGAGGAACAAGCTGATGGAGGGTGGACAGGCAGGGAGTTCAGTGTGTGAAGGTCTGAGGTGGAAAGGTGGCATCACTGACAATCAGGTACTACAAGGAGGAGCAGGTGTGGGGAGAAGAAAAGTGTTTAGATTCAGATTTGGTGCATGAGACATCCAGATGGAGATATCTGGAGCAGACATCTGGAGCCTTACAAGAGGCTCAGAAAAGGAATTTGGGTTGGAGACAAAGGTCTAGTCAAGGGGTCAGTAAGTAGCCATTGGAGAGGATACGGTCTCACCTGGGGAGAGTGACAAGAAGAAGATCAGGTGGCCTAAACTTGAGGCCTATGAATTCACAGTGTTTCTGGGTCAGATGGCAGAGAGGCACAGCTGGAACAGTGATGGATGGAGTCAAAGAGCTGAGGGAAGGGACATTTCATAAAGAATTGTTAGCTGGGGACTTCCCTGGTGGTCCAGTGGTTAGGATTCTGCACTTCCACTGCAGAGGGCACAGGTTCAATCCCTGGTCAGGGAACTAAGATCCCGCATGCCTCACAGCGTGGCCAAAATAAAAAAAAATAAAAAGAATAGTTAGCTGGGATGAGTGCTTGTGAACTGAGGGGTCCTCAGCAAGTGCAGTCCCGGGGGAAGCTAGAGCTGTAACCAGACAGCCAGTGCCCGAGATCTACCAGGTCCTATTCTGGGAGCTAATACACAGTGCCCCAAAATCACCTGGGTGCTTGTTAAAAGCTATGTCCACGGCCCCCCTCCAGAGATGCTGATGTGGATAGCCTGGGGATTTAGGGTCCTATTCAATGTCCTACAGCTGAACCCATGAGGAGAGACTTCCTGCTCCAACTCTCCCCTTTCCTGTAAAGGGTCAGTGTGGCCTGGGCCACACTCTCTGGTTAGGCTCTGGGATGGGAAT
This sequence comes from Tursiops truncatus, assembly GCF_011762595.2. Taxonomy (NCBI): domain Eukaryota; kingdom Metazoa; phylum Chordata; class Mammalia; order Artiodactyla; family Delphinidae; genus Tursiops; species Tursiops truncatus. Next base: position 64,217,343 of record NC_047043.1, on the reverse strand, counting down.
CCAGGGCTTTCCAAACTGACTCCAACTTCTTCCCCTCTGGGTTACCTGGTGACTCACCCCTCCTTACCCACTTTTTTTTTTTTTTTCTTCTTCAGTTTATGCCTTAGGCTGCAAGAGAAAGGAAATTCTGAGATCCCCATTGTGGCTGACACTGGCTGGTGAATACTCCTCCTCAGACTTGAAGCTGCATGCCTCCTTTAACTGTCCTTTTCAACTCTCTCTTTTTCTAGGAACACTCAGACTAAAGCCGGTTAACACTTCATCTTCCTCCCCAAGAAACTGGACATCTTCCCCCAAAACACACACACATTCTTTCTCATTCAACCATGCAACTGCTACTGGCTCTGACCTGCACCCACTCCACCCCACTGTGAATCAGCAGCTCAAATTAACAAGTAAAAGTGAAGGAATCCCAGTGAACCTGCCTGAGGTCCTGGCCTTTGGTAGCAGTGCCTCCGGGACACTGCCTGATCTGGGAGTAACAGCAGCATTTAGGCCACAGGTCTTCTGAGAAGAGGATGGGTCGTGCTGTTACTCAGTAGGTTCAGAAGCCACCATTTTAGCAGTTCTTCCAGAAATGCTGGTTTAAAATTTTTTTTAAACATTAAATCTGATAAAATATGTATATGTATATTAAATCACAATGTACACACTAAAATTTATTTGTCAACTATACCTCAACAAAGCTGAAAGAAAATCTGATAAAATTCATTTGGTCAGGCACTTATTGCACAATTAGTTCTTTATCACATGACTTCCTCATTCTGTCTCGATGTAGTTCCACAAACAACATTTAAAATAAGCTTATTTTCAGTGAGGCATTCCTGGCCTGATCAGCCTTTTCTCATAAGTTTTAACTTTGGGGTAATATTGAGTAAAAAATACTTGCTAAAGCTTTCCACAAGAGAAATAAATCCATCCACAGCATGGATTTATTTTTTTAATTTTTTTGCTGTACGCAGGCCTCTCACTGTTGTGGCCTCTCCCGTTGCGGAGCACAGGCTCCAGACGCGCAGGCTCAGCGGCCATGGCTCACGGGCCCAGCCGCTCCGCGGCATATGGGATCTTCCTGGACCGGGGCACGAACCTGTGTACCCCTGCATCAGCAGGCGGACTCTCAACCACTGTGCCACCAGGGAAGCCCCACAGCATGGATTTTTAAAGAATGGGCAGGGATCCCTGTCAGAGTACTCTGAATTTGGCAGGTTTTTGTTATTACAATCACCAAATAGGCTAGATGAGCATGCTTTCATAGAGGTGTGACACACCTGGGCTGGCACTAAAATAAAGCCCAGCTGGAGATAGTCAATAAGTTACTGGGCATCAGGCACTGCTGGATTGGGAAGCAGGAGCTCAGATGAGAGAAGTTCTTGCCCAAGGAGTGAGGGCTCATGGGCACTGGCCCTGTGGGTAACAGAGAAGCCAACTTGAGATCTGACATCCTTCAGCTTTGACCTACCCAAGAACTCAAATCCAGACTTGTCACGTGAAAAAACAAAAATAAAATCACTAACTAGGTGGGCCACTTGCTGGTGGGTATTCTGTTAGTTGCATCCAGAAGCATTGAAACTGACAGGACATGACAGTGATGTGCTGGGCAGAGGCCCAGTAGCCCTTCTATCCTTCATCCTGCAGACAGAAACCCCACTCCCAGCACCCTTCCCAGGTCCAGTGTAGCCGTGGCCAGCAAAGCCAAGGTAGGAGACCACAGAACAGGCTCACTTAGTCCAAATGCCCAGAGTTGGGGCAGTATCCAGGGGCAGGGGCAGCCCACCTTGGGTGGTGTCCTACGGTCCTGCAGGCTACCTGACTCCACAGGGAGGCGAGTGGAGGGAATCTGAGCCTCCCTGCAGAAGAAGCACCTATTACCCCAGCCTCCTCTGTCCCCAGCACGTGGCTATACCTGTGTACATGTGTGTGAATCTAAAGAAGCCCTGGTCCCCTCAGGATTCCTTGGCAGACTCATCATGCATCCTCAAAGGTCAGGGGGGATGTTAAGCGTACCGTTTTGTTTTTTTTTTTGGGCCTCACCGCTGCGCAGCATGTGGGATCTTAGTTCCCCGACTAGGGATCGAACCCGCACCCCCTGCACTGGAAGTGCAGAGTCTTAACTACTGGACCACCAGGGAAATCCCTCCCTTTTTTTTTTTGTCTTTAATTTTTTTTCATCTTTTTTTTTCATCTTTAATGTTAAGCATACCTCTGCTTCCTACACCAGTTGCTTATGTTTCCTTCCTAGCAAAGTGTCTACAGCATCACGCTCCATGTTCCTCTAGCACTTTTATCACACAACACACTATAATTACATGTGAAAACATCTTCCCCAACCTCACTGGCTGGGAACCCCTGGACGGTAGGGACTGGGAGGACATAACAGATTATCAGTCAAATGAAAAAAATGACTACTCTCTGGATAATTCTTTCATTCATTCACCCAAGAAATGCTTATGGAGAATTTCTCTGTGCAAAGGGAAAATGACACATACAATTAATATCTAAATGCTTATTTAAGGTTAAGACATTGATGGTAACAGAATTAGAGCAGGAAGAGGAGACATGACCACACATGGGCCCAGGACACAACACCTTCCCCACCAAATCAGGGCTAGCTACCGACAGTGGCATAACCAGAATGGAATATCCAACATGGGAAAAATGATCCCACGTCCTTTCTGCGAGATTCATTCAGTTTTTTGCCTCTGTCACCTTCCCCAGTAACCCAACGCTTATGTAACAGAGGTGAAAGTGTCACTGATAAGACATTTAATTCTTCTAAAATGTACCTCTAGAGGCTTTCACTTTTTCACAGTCCCCTGGGCAAGGTAAGGAAGCACAGGCAAGAAGGAAAAAAAAGTATTTCTCTCCTGATGCCACCTCTAATCAAAAGGTGCCCAAGGGACTTCCCTGGTGGTGCAGTGGTTAAGAATCCCCGTGCCAATGCAGGGGACACGGGTTCGATCCCTGGTCTGGGAAGATCCCACATGCCACGGAGCAACTAAGCCTGAGGGCCAAAACTACTGAGCCCGCATGCCACAACTACTGAAGCCCGCACTCTCTAGGGTCCGTGTGCCACAACTACTGAGCCCACGTGCTGCAACTACTGAAGCCCACGCGCCTAGTGCCCATGCTCTGCAACAAGAGAAGCCACTGCAGTGAGAAGCCCACGCCCCGCAACGAAGAGTAGCCCCCGCTCACCGCAACTAGAGAAAGCCCACACGCAGCAACGAAGACCCAATGCAGCCGATAAAAAAAAAAAAAAAGGTGCCCAGTATTTGTGAATACAGCCACATATGCTCTATGATTGCCGGCCAAGTGTGGACCAAAGGTGACTGGGGAGGGCCAACTCCAGGTAGGTTTAGAGCAAGCCATAGTACCAGCCAAGGCAAGAACTTTATGATTTGGAACCAAATAAAACTTAAAGTTCACACACCCAGACATTACAAACCCTCAATTAGATAGATCATCACAGTCCAAGATCGTAGTATGTAACCAATCAGCCAGACCTGTCGCCTCCAGCTCTCTTCCTGCTTTCCTTCCTGTTGTGCTCCAAGCTCCCTTGGCAACAGGTGAGTTGTTCAGTTCTGGGGTTTGGTTGCAGGGCCAAGAGAGGGGCCTACTAGGCCCATACCTCTCCCTAGGGGAAATGGCCCAACAGAGATCACAGTCCTGGGGCCAGGGTGTCTCCTGAGTTGAATCACTCAACTCCTTTCCTCCCAAATCCGCGGGTCACTCTCACAACACCAGGAACACACAGGCAGATGTTCATTGTTTCTAGTTCTCAGTTTTTAACATATAATCAAACTCACTAAGAAAGTTTTAAAACTGGAAATAATGGCGATCTGATTATGAAGTTTCACATTATTCCTTGCATTTTAACTACTGGCACTTGATAATTTTAATATAAATTTTTAGGGACTACCCATAATTAGTGTACTATTTTTACAGCTATTTAATAGCACTGAAGAGATCCAGGCTTAAAAAGATTTTCCAAAGTTTTCATTTTTATAATTAGGTTTTGTCCCTCTTTCTAGTGGTGCTGACAACCTGTCCTACTTCCTTAAGGCTCTGACCCATGCCATAAATGGTATAGGAGAAACTGCTAAAAAAAGAAGAGGCAAGCAGACATTGTAATGTAGGTTCTGAAGTCATGTCAGTAACCCAACTTTCTTCTTCCATAAATAGGACTAAAGGCAGTGTTTCTCATTTGATAACATTTTTAACAATTTCAAAGAACTTTCACAGGAGGTCACTTGGGGTGTCAGGGTTGGCTCCCCAGATGTAGAATTATCACGTGATGGTAACTCTTATCTACAGGGGATTAACTGCTATGTGGTTATTCAAGGCAGTTTTAATTCCAAATTACTTTCCCCTGCTATCTACCCAACTGCCAAAAGGCCTCTGTTACCAGATGGTGTGTGATAGATGTCCTAGGAGTGCAAATTAATTTCAATTAGCCAAAACCCAACATAAAAATAGTAAATCTGTTCAAATGACCTACCACAGCTTCACCAGGCCAGCTCTCTCTTCCACCCCCAACACTGAACATGGCTCATCTGTTTCTCCTCTCCTGCCTCATAGGCACCTTTCCAAAGGTTCCTAGTAGGTCTCTGGGCTGCACCACTGTAGGCATAAAGCACCCTCAGCTATTTCTCTCTGCTCTTCAACCTCCTACAATATCTGTGCGTCATTTAAGGCAGGACATATGGTCCCTCCGGCCTCCCTTCTAGCTTTAGCTCTCAGGTCCTTTCAGTCTGTGCCCAGCTCAACTGGCCTAATCTTCACTCTTTAATCCTTTCTTGCTTGCTCCAGAAATTCTCTTTGACGCCTCTAGTCTCCTCTCCTTTAACATGCACCGTCATTTCTATGCCTTCTTCAAGATCACACTTGGGACTTCCCTGGTGGCGCAGTGGTTAAGAATCAGCCTGCCAATGCAAGGTACATGGGTTCGAGCCCTGGTCCGGGAAGATCCCACATGCCGCAGAGCAACTAAGTCCGTGGGCCACAGCTACTGAGCCTGTGTGCCACAACTACTGAAGCTCACGTGGCTAGAGCCTGTGCTCTGCAACAAGAGAAGCCACCGCAATGAGAAGCCCGTGCACCTCAACGAAGAGTAGCCCCCGCTCTCCGCAACTAGAGAATGCCTGCACACAGCAATGAAGACCCAACGTAGACAAAAAAAAAAAAAAAAAATCACACTCAAAAGGTACTTAAGTCAAAGGCTCCCTTTCACAGCTCTGGGTCTAGTCTTTGGTTCATAGCCTGTAACGGTGCTTATCACGCACTTCTTGGCACTGGGGCTATTTGTGGAAGATCCCCTCTCCTCTATTAGATCATATAAAGGCAGGTACTGGGTCTTATTTTTCTCTGAGGGTGGGAACTGGTAGACTCACCTAAGCCAGCTGCCTGGTCTCCTCCTTGCTCTGGGTGTACTTCCCCCTCCAGGAGGAGGGCTGTGTTTTTTGTATGCAAGGTCGAGTGGGAAACATACGGTGTTGAGGACACTATATCTTGCTGTAGCAACAAATCAGCAGCCTGGACATCTAATGTGGAGAATACACCTAGTCCTCTCCTCCCACCCCCGTTGCTATGGCCCCTCTGTGGCTGCCTGCCTCCCTGACAAAGTAAGCAGCTAGCTCAGTGGAGGGCTTGTGGAATTCAGCCTGGGCCAGGTGATTCTGGCGTCCAGACGGACACTATTGCTAATGACTAGGCCACACCGTCGAGTCCCGGTCCCAAAGCGCTGGTGCACCTGGCACTCTCCAAAATCTCTGTAGAGTCTCCCGTACAGGGACCTGGAGCCCACGTTTGGGCAGCTAAAGACTTGCCTAAGGTCTCTGCTGAAAGTGGACTGGCTGGAGTGAAAACAAGAAAATCTAGTTCCAGGGCTTCTCGCACCTGGCGCTGCGTTTATTTAAGACCAGGATAACACCGCTGGCCGGAAGGGGGTGCCGGAAGGGTCGTGGGGCCTGCGGTCTGACTCCTTGAGATCACCGGGTTGGACAGGGAAAGGGGTGCCGGACGGCCACCAGGCGGCGAGACCTGCCAGGCGGAGGAAGCGCCGACTTCATCTCCGCACGGCCTCCCTTCCGGCCCCCCTCCCGGCTCCACCGCGCACTGGCGGGAGAGGGGCGGCGCGTCGTGGGTGTTGGAAAGACAGAGGCTGGCAGGCGCAGCGGGCCGCGGCGAAGGGAGGGGCTTGGGCGCGCGCACATACGCGTGTGCGTGCGTGCGTGCGTGCGTGGGCGCGGACCACAGCACGCTGTGCGCGAGGCGGATGTCCGGGCCGGTAGGGCCGGAGACACGGACGAGATGGCGGAAGGCGGGGGCTGTTGTGAGCGACCGGATGCGGAGACCCAGAAATCCGAGCTCGGGGCCTTACTGAGGACCACGCTCCAACGAGGGGCGCAGTGGTGAGCGCTGGGCCCGCCTTTCCGCCCCACAGGGTCAGGGGCCGGCGCTCGGACGCTCAGGTCCGGCCCCTCTTTCCCGGCTTGGGCAGGGGCCAGGCGGGGGCGATGTTAGTGACCCTGAGAGAGTGGCTTGAACCCCGCCCCTCCCTCTAGGGGAGGGAGCCCTAGATTACCTCTGGGAAAGCGTGGGTGGAGCTGAGGGTCGTCCCGGTCCATTCGGAGCCCCACGGGGCGGATCCGGCGGAGGCTAGGGCTACGGGATGGACAGAAGCGGAATGCTCACGGGGATCTTCAGGTTGAGGAGAGGTCTTTACCTCTGAGGACTCGCTTTGTGACTTTGGGCGAAGGCGTCCACACCTCACAGACCCTGATTCCTTACTATTAAAACCAGGGTAGCGATATTTGGCGCCCCTGCCTTCAGTTGGTTGAGGCGTAGATCCGAAGTAGATACTTGTAAACTGCCGAACGGACGTCAAGGTCAGAGGCTGAACAAATGTCTGAGAGCCGCAGGTTATTTTGGTAGCAGATGTCAAAAATAATTGTGGCGGCAGCATTTCAGAGTGGGAGAGGCAGGTAGCCTAGAGCCTAACTAAAAAGAGGATTAAAAGACCAGGATTTAGAAGAGCAAGTCTGAGTCAGGAAGTTTTTCTTAATAAATTGTCTAGTAGAAGGGACAGGACTTCCACCAGTGAAGAGATTCCTGGGTGGTATTATTGTGTGGGAGCAGAAAACTGGGGCTTGTCTTTGCATTGAATATGATTGATCAACCCTCTTTAGGAAACTATGGTAGTGGTCATAATGCCCCTTATAGTGACAGGGGAATTGAGCAGGAAAGAGAAGCATTGAGATTAGGAAGAATTCAGTCTTTACAGTGTTCTTGAGCTAGCCAGGCTGTGAAAGGCAGGGCAGGCAGAAGTACTTTTAGATGATATCCTGAGTAGTGGTGGCACATGAAAAATACTCAGCAGAAGCAGAGAAGTTTCACATAGACTAAAATCACACACTAAAAGTGTTTGGAGGGGAAAGAGCATTTTAGAGATTTGGATATACTTATGGATCCTTGTGGCCTTGGGGAAGCTGCCTGATCTCTGAAGTGTGTTGGTTGTAAAATTTGAAGGACTCACCAATATAATTGTTGTGCTTTGTTCCCCTACAGAGGTTTTCCCCATCTTCTGTCTTAATTGTAAAACAGCATGGTGATACTTCTAAAATATAACCAGATCAACTTAATGCTTTTTTGACAAGATAAACACACCAAGACAATATTATATGTATATATGTACGTGTATATATGTGTACATGTATGTGTGTGTGTGTATACACACACACACACACACATATATATGTACACACGCAAACACATTTTTTGATATCTTGTTTGGTCCTCAGAGGAAAACTGAAGTGTGTGATGTTATTACCTCATTTTTAGAAAGAAAATTGTTTTACTGCTCTTCATATCAAGCAAAGCACTGTATCCAAACTGTTTGCCTGGACAAGGACCTCTACAAAGATCATTATGAAATTAATGACATGGTCATTAGCAAACAAGATTTTCCCCATAGAAAGAATTTCTTTAAACAAGCATTTTGAAGCCAGTCATTTCCTTCCTTTCATTTATGGATTCTTTCAACAATCATTTCACTTAATGGATGCCTGCCTTGGGCCAGGCTCACTGTGCCATGCAGGGCCTGGTCCTGCTCCTGCTCTTCAAAGTGTGTTTTTCAGTGGGGGTTGCTTGCTCCCCAAGTGGAAGGACCATACAAAAATTGAGGGAGCAGCTGCAGGAACCTAAAAGCTCAGCTTGCCTGGTATGGTAAATTTTTGTCTGTCTCTAGGTATCTTATTGACAGCCGGTGGTTCAAGCAGTGGAAGAAGTATGTGGGCTTCGACAGCTGGGATATGTACAGTGTGGGTGAACATAATCTGTTTCCTGGCCCGATAGATAACTCCGGACTCTTTTCAGGTGCAGTATCCTGTTGCTTATCTAACTGAAATGTCCACCTGGGTAGTGGCCTGAGGTCATGTTTATCTGTAACATGGATATCTTGAACCTGACTTTGCTACTGTGAGGGGATAGAAACAAGTGTCCTTGACTTGTGTCTATAGCAGAAGTCTATGCAGACCCTCATGGAGAAGTTAAGCTGCTTTTTTTCCCTAAATTAACTACTCTTGGTAAGAGTGTGCCTCTAGCATTTTAAATTTCTGTCTGCCTGTCTCTTTCTCTTTTTTTCAAATTAGTTCTGCTAGAGATTTCAGATTTTAGATTAGTGTATTGAATGGAAAGAAATAGGATATCTTTTTTTTTTTTTTTTGCGGTACGCGGGCCTCTCACTGTTACGGCCTCTCCCGTTGCGGAGCACAGGCTCCGGACCCGCAGGCTCAGCGGCCATGGCTCACAGGCCCAGCTGCTCTGCGGCATGTGGGATCTTCCCGGACCGGGGCACGAACCCATGTCCCCTGCATCGGCAGGCGGACTCTCAACCACTGCGCCACCAGGGAAGCCCTAGGATATCATTTTGAAACGGCATCTGGAATCTGAAATTTGGGAACAAGAATTTTCTGTATTACCTTTGCAGTGAAGTAAATTGTAGACCTGTCAACATTCATCAAGCATTCCTGTGATGGCCGTGCTTGTCATAGAAGTAGTATAAGGGGAGGTGGAAGGTTAGTAGAGTTATGATCACAGTCAGCTCCCAATGGAAGAAGTGACTGAAAAAGTGATGTATGACAAACCTGAGCTTGGCTTGCACCTTTAGATGCACAGAAATGGCAATTGGCCTTTCTTAGGCTTTGTTCTGCCTGGCTTTAGACTCCCTTGCAACCACGACAGAGGTGATCTGTTGCCTGGGCCCACAATCAGGGCAGAAGGAAGGCAGACAGTGCATGAGGCTTTTGAGGCTTGATTCAAGTACATAACACTACCTGAGTGTTTTTAAAAATGATCAGTGCTTCAGCATGTACCTTGTTTTAGGGGAGGTCTGAATGACAGTAATGTCATAGGCTTTGTTTATATTGATGTAAGTCGGATGGTGGCAGTATACCATGAAGTTACCCCAAAGGATCATTGCATTGTGTTTGCATTTTGTCCTTTTCCCTCTTTTTTTTTGAAAAGGAGAATTCTTAAGGCTTTTAATAGTATTGGTGATGAGAATGCTAGAGCTGGAGGGACCCTCTGAAGTAATTTTGCCTGACCTTCAGCTAAGGACAAGCATTCCTTCTGTGGTCTTCCAATTTGATGTCACCTGGCTTAGGCTCAAAACATTTGTTGTGTGCTTGGGAAGTGAGAAGTACATTCTGTTCAGACCCTGGAACATTGACAGTGTGGGAATGGTCTATCTCTGGCCAGTGAGGGCCACCCTCTTAGTTCTTGGGCTCTCCAGTCACCTGCCAGTCCCAGTCTGGCTGCCTTCCGCCTAGGGTCATGGGAATGACCTAGAAGGGGCTCTTGAACTTGTAGGAAGGAGGGGGAAGGGCAACTTGCTAATGTTGTCTGCAGAGCACCCCTCTCTTGTTTCCATTTGTGTCCCTGCTGTATATCTGGAGTCCCAATGCTTAGACCAAACTGTGCTCTCCTTTTTTGCCTTTATTTGCCTCTGTTGGAGAAATTTGCAGAGTCCAAATCCTTTTTGTAAAACTCATGTGTGATTTTTAGCATGCTGCCCTTGGACTGATCCAGTTTTAAGTGAAAATAGTGAACTGCATTGAAAATTCCAGTTAAGTTCCTGTGTTTGCCCTATAGTGTCATAAGAATGACATTTTGAGAAAATTGTCACTGAACCCCAGAGGAGAAAGCCTTGTAAGAATTGATGTACTTGGAGTTGATGATGCTAAAAGCTCTCGGTTCCTTTCCCACATTTAAAGGTTTCTGGCTGCTGCGTGGCCAGATCTGCATAGTGCTTAGTGTTAGAAATGAAGGTGTATGTCTCCAAGTAAGACAAGTGAATAACCTTTATGAGTTTTAATTTGCAAATCAGAGAAAACCTTGGAGTTTAGGTGTCAGTTTTTTTCAGAAGCTCTTGTTTCAAGTAGACTGATAAGTACTAGCCCTGTGCCATCCTTCTGTTGCTAAATAGAAAAGGGGTGGTCGGTCAGTGTTAATCATGCCAGAGCTGCTGTGGAATGTGGTTGGCTCATCAGTGAGAAGGAGCCACTTTTTTTTTTTTCTTTTAAATTATGGTAAAATACACATAAAATTTACCATCTGCATATTTTTAAGTGTTCAATAGTGTAAAGTATGTTCACATTGTTGCACAACCCATCTCCAGAACTTTTTTATCTCACAAAACTGAAACTCCATACTCATTAAATAGTATTTCCAATCTCCTTTCCCCCCAAGCCCCTGGCAACCACCATTCTACTTTCTGTCTCTTGAGTCTGACTATTCTAGGTACCTAATGTAAGTGGAATCATACAGTGTTTGTTTTTCTGTGACTGGCTTATTTCATTTAGCATAAAGTCCACAAGGTTTATCCATGTTAACGGCATGTCAGAATTTCTTTTTTTTAAAGGCTGAATGATATCCCACTGTGTGTATATACCACATTTTGTTTTTCCGTTCATCCTTCTCACCTTGGTATTCCTGTTCTCCAAGCCTGTTTAGTTCCTTTCCTTTTTCCTTGGAAATGAAAAAGGCAGAGATGGATCAGATCTGAAACTCACCCTGAGGAAGGGCAGAAGACCTCATGGGGTAGGGTGTAAACTGGTGGGAGAGGTGATAGGAAGCCCTGGTCACCTTGTGCATGCCATTTTTGGTTTTTTGTTTTGTTTTGTTGTTTTTTTGTTTGTTTTTGTTTTTAACATTGTCTGCCTTGAATTACAGATGAGTTGCACCATTGTGGGTACTTTTTGCTTCCCTGGCTTCATGGCTTCATTTGTCTGGAGAACAGTGGCTTCCACTACTGCGGTAGTGGGTGTAGATGGGCACAGGCTTATTAGCAGGGAGGCTTCCTTGGTGGGAGATGATTAGTCTTCCCTTGATCCAGTCCCTTGGTCCTCCATTGAGAGAGTATGTTTCAGACCATGGATGTCTTTTTCTGACTCACAGTCATGTTGCCTCCGTGTGGGGTGTAAGATGGATGCTTAACATGTTAAAGGTGTTCTCCCTCCACATGGCCGATGTCCAGCTGAGTTTTCACTTGGAGTGTTGAAAACTAAGAATGCTAAATGACTCTTGGTAAAATAAATTTAACTTCAATGATTTGTTTCTTTGCTTTCTTAGTAAATCTTTCAAAGGAAGATGATATCTGACCTTAATGCAGTTTCACTAAGCAGAATATTACATTAAATATTCATAGTAAACCATTTTAATTGTGGAATCTGGAAGCACTTTGAAAGTGTAAATTGGAGTTTTTCTCTTTTCTCTTTCCTTCTCCCTCCAACTATGGAAGAAATACAAGTTCCTCATAAAATGTTCAGAAAGCATGCCTAAAGACTCCAGGTCTGGGGCTTCCCTGGTGGCGCAGTGGTTGAGAGTCCACCTGCCGATGCAGGGGCCGCGGGTTTGTGCCCTGGTCCGGGAGGATCCCACATGCCGCGGAGCGGCTGGGCCCGTGAGCCACGGGCGCTGAGCCTGCGCGTCCGGAGCCTGTGCTCCGCAATGGGAGAGGCCACAACAGTGAGAGGCCCGTGTACCACCAAAAAAAAAAAAAAAAAAAAAGACTCCAGGTCTGCTCTGTGTTATGGCCAGTGACAGAATTTTGGAATTTTGTACTTCTTCCTATAAATGCTTTTCATGTTTCTGAAAAGTACATAAGAATCATGTAAAACAAACATTTCTGGGGAGAAAAGCAGTGAGCTATGTGCTGTTTTCCTTTTTCAGATCCTGAGAGTCAGACCTTGAAAGAACATTTAATTGATGAATTGGACTATGTATTGGTCCCAGCTGAGGCCTGGAATAAGTTACTAAACTGGTATGGCTGTGTAGAAGGCCAGCAGCCCATTGTCAGAAAAGTGAGTACATGAATTGTTACACCTGCTGGTCAGTGTCTGTGAGTGCTCCCTGACACTGACTAGTGTTGGTTTCCTGGGGTACTGGCCATACGTAAGAAGTTGAATGGAGGCCTCCAGACATCACAGCTGCCCAGTGGCTTGGGATATGTCCAGCGGTGCAGTGAGAGCACATTCTGGAAGGTTCTGTGAGAGAAAGTTCACTTGGGGTCATATGGATATACAGTAATGTACTGCTTCTTGTTTAACTTAACCTTTCTGATATTGCTTTTCCCCCTGTGCTTTTTTGTTTGTTTGGTGTTTTTGTTTATTTTTGGCTGTGTTGGGTCTTCATTGCTGCATGTGGGCTTTTCTCTAGTTGCGGTGAGTGGGGGCTACTCTTCGTTGAGGTGCGTGGGCTTCTCATTGTAGTGGCTTCTCTGGTTGTGGAACACATGCTCTAGGCGTGTGGGCTTCAGTAGTTGTGGCTCGCGGGCTCAGTAGTTGTGGTGTACAGGCTTAGTTGCTCTGCGGCATGTGGGATCTTCCCGGACCAGGGATCGAACCTGTGTCCCCTGCATTGACAGGCAGATTCTTAACCACTGCCCCACCCGCGAAGTCCCTCCCCCTGTGCTTAAGAATCTCTGGTCACACTGTTGAGTACCTCGGAAAACAGGTGTTTTATATCCGAGAGAACAGTCTCTTGGAAGGCAGGCCCTGGGAGAGAAACCCAGATTGTTAGCCTCTCTGGTAGGCAGGAGTGGTGAGAATACCACCAGCCTGATTCCCACAGTTGTTTGCTTATCCCACTGGAGGGGGACATCACAGGAGTCCACATGACTGCTGATACGTAGGCACTGGGTAAATTTCTTACTCTGCCTGGTGTTTAGTTTCCCTTCTTAGCAGAGTAGGAAAAGGCTGCAGTCCTGAGGCCAAGCTTCTAAGAGTTGCTCTTCAGGGCCAGAACTACCTTCTTTCTCCACCTTGAAACCTGGGACTCCAAGAGGGGTTAGGTATCAAATGGTTAGGGGCATGCCAGCCTCCCACAGATGTCGGCACCTGCCCACAGTCCTGCCATGTGGCGAGCGTGCTGCCAAGGGCTTTAACTGTATTCTCTAGGCCTCTTAATTCCACAGACCCTGCAGGGGAAGCATCATGATACCCACTAAGAGATGAAAAATGACTTTCCTGTTGTGCACAGTTGTTGCCAGCTCTGGTTCCATCCAGATGCTCTTGGTTGGTCCTAATGAGTGGAAGTAAGGTTTTTAAACTAGGACAGATGCCAGTGGCTTTAAAAATCTGTACTTCTGATCCCCCTATCACTTAAGGAAACTGATTATCATGTGGATTGTGCCTTTTGCCACTGATGAGACATGTTGCTTCCAAGACTGCCCTGGTGTGGAACCACTGCTCCTTCACCCGTGCCTCTTGTTTACAGGTTGTAGAGCATGGCCTGTTTGTCAAGCACTGCAAGGTGGAGGTGTATTTGCTGGAATTGAAGCTTTGTGAGAACAGTGACCCCACCAATGTGCTGAGTTGCCATTTCAGCAAGTCAGACACCATCGGTGAGTAGCTGGGCTGGAGTTCCAGGTATCCAGTGAGAGTGCAGGGCATTGTGGCTAATGAGAGGGAAGCTGGGGCACCCTCTTCAGACTTGTTACCCAAATAATCTCGGGTTGTGGTTACCAGTCCTGACCTGGGAGCCTGCTCCCCAGGGCATTCTTGTGGACAGCTAAGCCTGGGAATCATATTGTATAAAACACTGGGCATGGTATCTGCCCACTTAACATATGGTAAGAAGGGTGAAGAAATGCAGATTCAGAGAGATTAATGTCACTTATTCAGAAATCTCAGTGAGAAAACGGCAGAGCTAGCATTTGAAACCAAATCTATCTTACCTCCAAAGGTAAGTTTTCTGACTTTTCCATGTTGCTTCTGTGCTAAAAATGGGGACCCACATCATTAAAGAATGGGAAGCATAGGGACAATTTTTGGTTGTATGAGTGTAAGAGGATGCCATGGAAGATGTTTGCCTTAGGAGTCACCAAGGGGCTAAGGTCGGTCAGAAGTTTTGATCCAGAGCATCCAGTGACCATCTGAAAAGGACGGAGGATGAGCATTAGCTTGCCATGGCTGTTGCTGGTCTTGCTTCTGGAGAAAGCCCTGAGTGATGTTTCTGCCTGTCCCCAGCAACCATTGAGAAGGAAATGCGGAAGTTGTTCAACATCCCTGCGGACCGTGAGACACGGCTGTGGAACAAATACATGAGCAACACCTACGAGCAGTTGAGCAAGCTAGACAACACTGTGCAGGATGCTGGGCTGTACCAGGGTCAGGTAGGAGGGCCCAAGCCATGCCCCAGCAGACAGCTCTGCCCAGGGTGTGTGGACAGGTATCTTTTGGTTCTGAGCATGTCAACAGTGAGATGGTTTGCACATTCCTAATATGGTTTCCCCTTTCACTCAGGTGCTAGTAATTGAGCCACAAAACGAAGATGGCACGTGGCCAAGGCAGACCCTGCAGTCAAAGTAAGTGGACTTTTTCTCCCTGCAGCTGGGCACATGGGTGTAAGGGAGACACTATTTCCTAAGGCAGTTACTTGTACTAAGAAAATAAAATTCTAGTCTCTATGATAGAGCCAGCCTGGGAGGCTGCAATGGCAGTGGCGGCTGTGACTGGGCTGGTTTAGATGAAGATGAAGATGCACATGTCTGGGAGGATAATTGGGATGATGACAATGTAGAGGATGACTTCTCCAATCAGTTACGAGCTGAACTAGAGAAACTTGCTTATAAGATGGAGACACCATAGCATCCAGAAGTGCTGAAGCAACCTAAACTTGAACTGTTTACTAAATTCTAGAGCAGAGAACCCAGGGTGGGACACTTAAAAAATGTTTATTTCATTACCTCCTTGGATTTATTTTTGTTTTTGTAACACAAAAAAGTAAATGTTTTGATCTAAGAAAAAAAGAAAAAATTCTAAATCAGATGAAAACATTTTCAATTATGTATCCAGAGTCTATAATCCTGGCTTTTGGTAAGCAGCATGCTGGGCAGCCATCTCAGGGGAAGCTGTCAGGTGTGTGAACAAGGCAGTGAGCCTCTGCTTGTTGAGAATGAAAGGAGAAGAGAAGAGGCCAGGATCTGGGCCAGGATCTGCTCTGCCAAGAGGTGGCTTTGTCTCTGTCAAGGGCATTTATTTTCTCCACCTATAGTTAGAGGCTTTGATGGAAGAGAAGAGGGCTCAGGCATGGGGTCTTGCATGACTTAAAGGTAATAGTTTGATCCCATCCCACTCCTTACCCAGGGGCCTGTTTCTCATTGTTGTCCTCGTCATTCGCTGCGGGAATTACTCTGCTCCTTAACTGGGGCTCCAGGCACCTCTGTCTCAGGAGATGTTCATGTGTGGTGTGAAGTTAATGCATGTTCTGAGAAGGGGACAGAAGTGTTGAATTTTTCTTATGGTATAAGATGGGGGAATCGTGTCTGTGACAGTGTTGGTCTTTGCTTTCTTCCCTCAGTCAGGCCCTGGACAGTGACTGTTTTGTAGTAATGGGCTCTTAGCTCTTTTGAAAATTATGAAAGCTCTGAGCTCTCTCTCAAGAAACATGCAGGAAGACGCAACATTTTGCCAGTAATCTCAAGGGTTTTACAGACACCCTGAAACCTAGCCGTGGACTTCAGTTTAAGAAACTCTGGTCACCAGTTCTTGAGAAGATGACAAAATAGCTGTGGTAGGCAGAATAATGATCATGTCCCTCCCCAGAGTCCATGTCCTAATCCCCAGAACCTGTAAATATGTTAGGTTACATGGCAGACGGGACTTTGCTGATGTGATTAAGGATCTTGAGATGGGGAGATTATCCTAGATTATCTGGGTAGGCCCAGTGTAATCATGAGGGTCCTTAAAAATGAAAGAGGGAGACAGGAGAGTCAGATGTGAGGGCAGAAGCAGAGTCAGAGTGGTGAAGTGTGAGAAAGACTCAACTGGCCATGAGCCAGGGAAGGTGGGCAGCCTCTAGAAGTCCCTAGAGCCCCCACCAAGGAACACAGCTCAGCCCACACCTTGATTTAGCTCAGTGAGAAGAATTTTGGACTTTGGACCTCCAAAACCGTAAGATAATAACTTTGTGTTGTTTAAGCCACTAAGTTTGTGGTAATTTGTTACAGTAGCCATAGGAAACAAATATACTAGCCCAGCCTGCTGACTCCCTTCTTGGAATGGAAATGCCACAGAACCAAGAGAAAATAACATAAAAACTGCGACAACCCCCTTGGGAGAAGGTGCTTGGATTCTAGTCTGTGAGATAGGGTTGACAGCTTGGAGTGGAAGAGCCTGTGTGTACTGGCCAAGGGAGACTGTTTTCAGTTGTGCCTTTTTCTCTTCCTACTGATGCTTTTCCCCATCCCTTCCACACCCTCAGGCCTAAGAGATTCCAGTGAAGGGAAACAGCTTTTGGAAAAGAGGAGTGCCTCATTGAAATGCCCTGAAGGCTTGAGTCTCCTGGTAGAGGGTGTCCAATGGTGAATGAGCTCAGAGCAGAAGTCCTAAGTCACATTCGCCTCCCTACTCCCTCAGTAGTGCCGGACACTCTTCTAGATGCCAAGGATACAGCAATAAACAAAACAAAGTTTCTATCCTCAAGGAGCAGAAAATAGATAAATTAAAAAAATACATGTCTGAAGATTTACAAGTACTGTGGGAAAAAATCAGGGAAGAAAATAAGCAAGTGCTAAGGCTTTGGGCATATTTAAACAGGCCGATGGGGAGACCCCACTGAGGTACCATTTGAACATGGTCATGAAGGACGCGAGGGAATCAGTAGTGAGTGTGGTGTGGAGAACAGCTTTGTGAGGCAGAGGTGACAGCAGATGGAGAAGTCCTGAGGCAGAGCAGGCCTGGTTGAAGGCCAGCAGGAGTTTGTTATGGCTGGTGCTTGGAGGGATGACAGGAGGGCTGAGGGGATAAGGCCCAAGAGATGCTGCGGCGGTTGGCCTGTGATCCTTGTGAGACTCTAGCTTCCATCTTTGCCTTTGTGAGGTGGGGAGCTCATTTGAGGGGTATGGTGAGTGAGGAGCGGGGTGATCTCACCTGGTGAATGGCTCACAGGGAGCCACAACGAGAAGCTGACAAGTATAGTCAGAATTAAAGGAAAGTGACAAATTGACATGTTGTGCTAGTTGGAGCAGAATTCATATTCCCAGCTGCTTAGGAGGACGGAAGAAGCATAATGGAAATCCTAAAGAGAAAGAGCAAATGGGTACATGAAAGAGGAACAAGGAGATACCTACGTGGAAACAGAGAATTCAGGGGCTGGGTTGAGTAGCAGAATGGATGTAGCTCAAGACTTGAGTGTAGAAGTCGGAAGGTCAGGTTGAAGAATTCTAGGGGATAAGGAGGTGGAAGATAATAGAAGAAAAGTGCTGTGGAGGATGGGAGTAGAAATGTCAGTGTCCAGATAATAGGAATCTCAGAAGCAGAGAGGAAATGACGGACAGGGGAAGAAAATGTTAGAAGAAATAATGACCAAGAGTTTCTCAGAAATCATGAAAGAGGGTACATCTTTTTTTTTTTTTTGCGACATGCGGGCCTCTCACTGTTGTGGCCTCTCCCGTTGTGGAGCACAGGCTCCGGACGCGCAGACTCAGCGGCCATGGCTCACGGGCCTAGCTGCTCCGCGGCATGTGGGATCTTCCCGGACCGGGGCACGAACCCGTGTCCCCTGCATCGGCAGGCGGACTCTCAACCACTGTGCCACCAGGGAAGCCCGAGGATGCATCTTAAATGTAAAGAATGCTAAACATGACAGAAAAAACAAAGCCCACACCAAGACACGTTAGATTGAAATTTAACAACAAAGATGTAGGGAAAATGTCAAATCTGTTTGAAAGAGAAAGTCACAGTGAGAAGCAGATTAATATCAAACTTCCCAACAGCCACAATGGACCTAGGAGATACTTTTTCAGTATCAAAGTAAGAAAACTTTAAATATTTATTTAGCCTGTGCCAGGTCTTAGTTGTGACACATGGGATCTTTATTATTTATTTGTTTATTTAAATTTATTTATTTATTTTTGGCTGTGTTGGGTCTTCATTGCTGCATGCTAGTTGCGGCGACTGGAGGCTACTCTTCTTTGCTGTGTGCGGGCTTCTCACTGCAGTGGCCTCTAGTTGCAGAGGACGGGCTCTAGGGTGCGCTGGGTCCAGTAGTTGTGGCGCACGGGCTCAGTTGCTCCGCGGCATGTGGGGTCTTCCCGGACCAGGGCTCAAACCCATATCTCCTGCATTGGCAGGTGGATTCTTAACCAGTGTGCCACCAGGGAAGCCCAAACACATAGGATCTTTAGTTGCAGCACGTGGCTCTTAGTTGTGGCACGCCGGCTCTTAGTTGCGGCACGTGTGCGGGATCTAGTTCCCCAGCCAGGGATCAGACCCGGGCCCCCTGCATTGGGAGTGTGGAGTCTTACTCACTGGACCACCAAGGAAGTCCCAAAGGAAGATAACTTTAAAACTAGAATTTTTTTTTTTTTTTTGCGGTACTCAGGCCTCTCACTGTTGTGGCCTCTCCTGTTGCAGAGCACAGGCTCTGGACGCGCAGGCTCAGCAGCCATGGCTCACGGGCCCAGCCGCTCCGTGGCATGTGGGATCTTCCCGGACCGGGGCACGAACCTGTGTCCCCTGCATCGGCAGGTGGACTCTCAACCACTGCGCCACCAGGGAAGCCCAAAAACTAGAATTTTAAAAACTACTAAACTGTTATCTGAATGTAAAGATAATTTTCTCTGGCATAGATGACTTTAGAAAGTTTTCTACACAGAGCTCCTCTTTGAAAACCTCTTGGGGGAAGTAGTGTTAACGTCCAGGAGCAGGCAGTAAAATCCAGAAGGTGCAAAGGGAGAGTATGCAACTAGTGAAGTGTTCTGTTGACCAGAAATGCAAGGACTTTATGACTTTGGAGTAAGCAAAGAATTTTTACACAAGACACAGCACCACAAACCATAGAGGAGGACATGGGTAGAGTGGATAACTTTTTTTTTCTTAAGGTTTTTGTTTTTTTTAAATAAGTTTATTTATTTTTATTTTTGGATCCATTGGGTCTTCGTTGCTGTGTGCGGGCTTCTCTCTAGTGGTGAGCGGGGACTGCTCTTCGTTGTGGTGCGCAGGCTCCTCATTGCAGTGGCTTCTCTTGTTGCGGAGCAAGGGCTCTAGGCGCGAGGGCTATAGTAGTTGTGGCACGTGGGCTCTAGAGCGCAGGCTCAGTAGTTGTGGCTCACGGGCTTAGTTGCTCTGCGGCATGTGGGATCTTCCTGGACCAGGGCTCCGACCTGTGTACCCTGCATAGGCAGGTGGATTCTCAACCACTGCGCCACCAGGGAAGCCTGAGTGGATGACTTTTAAATTCAGGACTGTTCTAAAAGAGTGAAAAGGCAAGCCACAGAGTGAGAAAGCTATTTGCAATACGTATGTCTGACAGATTGTTTATATCCAGAATTTCAAAGAAACCCCTTAATGTCAGTAAGAAAAAGTCAGACACCCCTTCTAGAAAAAAGGGCGAGAAAACCTATAACAGTCACTTTAAGAAAGAGGCTACCGGACTTCCCTGGTGGCACAGTGGTTAAGAATCTGCCAGTCAATGCAGGGGACACGGGTTTGAGCCCTGGTCCGGGAAGATCCCACATGCTGCAGAGCAGCTGAGCCTGTGCGCCACAACTACTGAGCCTGCACTCTAGAGCGGCAAGCCACAACTACTGAGCCCTCATGCCATAACTACTGAAGCCTGTGCGCCTAGAGCCCATGTTATGCAAAAATAGAAGCCACCGCAATGAGAAGGCTGCACACTGCAACAAATGGTAGCCCCCACTCTCCGCAACTAGAGAAAGCCCACGTGCAGCAACGAAGACCGAACACAGCCAAAAATAAATAAATTAAAAAAAGAAAAGAGGCTACCTTGTGGCTAGCGACCATATGGAGAGGTGCTCAACCTCAGCAGTCATCCAGAAATGGCAAATTAAAACCATAATGCAGTGCTTCTGCACATCCCCCAGAATGGTTACATGAAAAAGACAGGTAGTGTCAAGTGTTGTAGAGGTGTTGGAACTTGCTGATGGGGCATATAAACTGGTATAGTGACTTAAGAAGGTTTAGCAACAAGTACTAAATGACGAATTGTGTACATATTCTACAACCCAGCAATCCACTCTTAGGCATACAGAAATATATCTCACATTCACTTAAAGATACATTCAGAGATGTTCATGACAGCACAGCTTGTCATAGTCACAAACTGGAGCTAACCTAAATGTCCACCAAAAATAGAATGGATAGATAAATTGTGGTGTATGCATGCAATAGAATTCTCTCCAGCCACAGCAACATTGAGTCTCATAAACCATGTGAATGAGAAGCCAGACACAAAACGTGGCATACTGTTTGAGTCCCTTGATATAAAGCTTAAGAACCCGCAAAACTGATCTATGGGTGTCAAGGTCATGATGGAGGTTAGCTTAGAGAAAAATAATGACTGCAGGGAGCATGAGGAAGACACCTGGGGGGTGGTGCTGTCCTGTTTTTTGGTCTGAGGGTACTGGTTATATAGGGGTATTCGCTTGGTGAGAATGTCTTGATTTTTTTTTTTGGCTGTGCCATGCCTCTTTTGGGATTTTAGTTCCCCAGCCAGGGATTGAACCCAGGCCATGGCTATGAAATCGCCAAGTGCTAACCACTGGACCACCAGGGAATTCCCAGGAATGTCTTGATTTTTGTACTCTCATAATGTATATATTTCTCTATGTAATATACTTCAATAAAAAGTTTTAAAAAAGTTTAGTAATAGTAAGAAGAAAGGTTTAAGAAAGCAGCCTTTATCAGTAACAATCCAGAAGTAAATACTGGGTAATCCCAACATGGAAGACAGTTGAGGAGACAGGAAGCAGTAAAGAGAGATGAGAATGTCCTGAACTACTTTTGCAGGGAAATGTAGTTAATAAGTTGAAGTAATTATGATGGGGAAAAATAAAAACAGTTATAGATCCTAGTAAGTTAGTGGAGTAACTACCAGAAATACAAAAGTAGAATTTACATCTTTTATATAATATGTTGTATTGATTAGGAAAGCTCTGGTAGCAATGAAGAAAGACCTGAAAGTTAGCATGTCGAGCAATGTAGATGGTTATATCTTTCCAAAAAGAATTTCTGAGGTGGGCAGTTCAATGCTGCTATTATTAGAAATCCAGCTGTTTTGTCATGTTGCTCTACTGTGCGTGGCTTCAACTTTAAAGGTGGTCAACTCAGGGTCCATGATGACTGCTGGAGATGGACCAATCATATCTGCATTCAAGTAGCTGAGGAGGAATTGGGAAGAAGGACATGCCCCTTCCTTTTTTTTTTTTTTTTTTTTTTTTTGCGGCACGCGGGCCTCTCACTGCCGTGGCCTCTCCCGTTGCGGAGCACAGGCTCCGGACGCGCAGGCTCAGCGGCCATGGCTCACAGGCCCAGCCGCTCCGCGGCATGTGGTATCTTCCCAGTCTGGGGCACGAACCCGTGTCCCCTGCATCGGCAGGCGGACTCTCAACCACTGCGCCACCAGGGAAGCCTTGCCCCTTCCTTTTAAAGAAATTTCCCAGAAATCACATAGAAGATCTGCCTTTACATCTCTGGCCAATTATATGACCACACCTGGCTTCAAAGGAGGCTGGGAAATGCCTTTTAGCAGTTAGAAGGACTCTAACTAAAACTTGGGATTTGTAAACTAAAGAAGAACAGAAGAATAGCCATGGGGAGGTGAAAGGGAAAAAAAAACACTTTCCTTTTTTAAAAAAAATTTTTTAATTTAATTTATTTTTTTATGTAGCAGGTTCTTATTAGTTATCTATTTTATACATATTAGTGTATACATGTCAGTCCCAATCTCCCAATTCATCCCACCCCCACCACCACCACCCCCACCACTTCCCCCCTTGGTGTTCATACGTTCTCTACATCTGTGTGTCTATTTCTGCCCTGCATACCAGTTCATCTATATCATTTTTCTAGTTTCCACATATATGCGTTAATATATGATACTTGTTTTTCTCTTTCTGACTTACTTCACTCTGTATGACAGTCTCTAGATCCATGCATGTCTCTATAAATGACCCAATTTTGTTCTTTTTTATGGCTGAGTAATATTTCATTGCATACATGTACCACATCTTCTTTATCCGTTCGTCTGTCGATGGGCATTTAGGCTGCTTCCATGACCTGGGTATTGTAAATAGTGCTGCAGTGAACATTGGGGTGCATGTGTCTTACTTATTTATTTATTTTTATTTTTATTTTTGGCTGTGTTGGGTGTTTGTTGCTGCGCGCAGGCTTTTCTCTAGTTGTGGCGAGCAGGAGCTACTCTTCCTTGCGGTGTGTGGGCTCCTCATTGGGTGGCTTCTCATTGCACAGCACAGGCTCTAGGCGTGCGGGCTTCAGTAGTTGTGGCACTCGGGCTCAGTAGTTGTGGCTTGCGGGCTCTAGAACGCAGGCTTAGTAGCTGTGGCGCATGGGCTTAGTTGCTCCGTGGCATGTGGAATCTTCCCGGACCAGGGCTCGAACCTGTGTCCCTTGCATTGGCAGGTGGATTCTTAACCACTGCGCCACCAGGGAAGCCCATGGGTATGTCTTTTTAAATTGTGGCTTTCTCTGGGTATTTGCCCAGTAGTGGAATTGCTGGGTCATATGGTAATTCTATTTTTAGTTTTTTAAAGAACCTCCATACTGTTCTCCATAGTGGCTGTATCAATTTACATTCCCACCAACAGAGCAAGAGGGTTCCCTTTTCTCCACACTCTCTCCAGCATTTGTTGTTTGTAGATTTTCTGATGATGCCCATTCTGACTTGTGTGAGGTGATACCTCATTGTGGTTTTGACTTGCATTTCTCTAATAATTAGTGATGTTGAGCAGCTTTTCATGAGCTTCTTGGCCATCTATAAGTCTTCTTTGGAGAAATGTCTATTTAGATCTTCTGCCCATTTTTGGATTGGCTTGTTTGTTTTTTTAATGTTGAGCTGCATGAACTGTTATATATTTTGGAGAGTAATCCTTTGTCGGTTGATTCATTTGCAAATATTTTCTCCCATTCTGAGGGTTGTCTTTTCGTCTTGTTTGTAGTTTCCTTTGCTTTGCAAAAGCTTTTAAGTTTCATTAGGTCCCATTTGTTTATTTTTGTTTTTATTTCCGTTACTCTAGGACATGGATCAAAAAAAGATCTTGCTATGATTTATGTCAAAGAATGTTCTTCCTATGTTTTCCTCTAAGAGTTTTATAGTGTCCGGTCTTACATCTAGGTCTCTAATCCATTTTGAGTTTATTTTTGTGTATGGTGTTAGGGAGTGTTCAATTTCATTCTTTTACATGTAGCTGTCCAGTTTTCCCAGCACCACTTATTGAAGAGACTGTCTTTTCTCCATTGTATATCCTTGCCTCCTTTGTCATAGATTAGTTGACCATAGGTGCGTGGGTTTATCTCTGGGCTTTCTATGCTGTTCCATTGATCTATATTTCTGTTTTTGTGCCAGTACCATATTGTCTTGATTACTGTAGCTTTGTAGTATCGTCTGAAGTCAGGAAGTCTGATCCTTCAGCTCCATTTTTTTCCCTCAAGACTGCTTTGGCTATTTGGGATCTTTTGTGTCTCCATACAAATTTTAATATTTTTTGTTCTAGTTCTGTAAAAAATGCCACTGGTAATTTGGTAGGGATCACATTGAATCTGTAGATTGCTTTGGGTAATATAATCATTTTCACAATATTGATTCTTCCAGTCCAAGAATATGGTATATCTCTCCATCTGTTTGTGTCATCTTTGACTTCTTTCATCAGTGTGTTCTAGTTTTCTGAGTACAGGTCATTTACCTCCTTAGGTAGGTTTATTTCTAGGTATTTCATTCTTTTTGTTGCAGTGGTGAATGGGATTGTTTCCTTAATTTCTCCTTCTGATCTTTCGTTATTAGTGTATAGGAATGCAAGAGATTTCTGTGCATTAATTTTGTATCCTGAAACTTTACCAAATTCATTGATTAGCTCTAGTATTTTTCTGGTGGCATCTTTAGGATTTTCTGTGTATAGTATCATGTCATCTGCAAACAGTGAGAGTTTTACTTCTTCTTTTCCAGTTTGTATTCCTTTTATTTCTTTTTCTTCTCTGATTGCTGTGGCTAGGACTTCCAAAACTATGTTGAATAATACTGGCGAGCGTGGACATCCTTGTCTTGTTCCTGATCTTAGAGGAAATGCTTTCAGTTTTTTCACCATTGAGAATGATGTTTGCTGTGGGTTTGTTGTATATGGCCTTTATGATGTTGAGGTAGGTTCCCTCTGTGCCCACTTTCTGGAGAGTTTTTTATCATAAATTGTTGTTGAATTTTGTCAAAATCTTTTTCTGCATCTGTTGAGATGATTATATGGTTTTTATTCTTCAATTTGTTAATATGGTGTATCACATTGATTGATTTGTGTATACTGAAGAATCCTTGCATCCCTGGGATAAATCCCACTTGATCATGGTGTATGATCCTTTTTTTGTTTGTTTTTTGCGGTACACGGGCCTCTCACTGTTGTGGCCTCTCCCGTTGTGGAGCACAGGCTCCAGACACGCAGGCTCAACGGCCATGGCTTACAGGCCTAGCCGCTCCATGGCATGTGGGATCTTCCCGGACCGGGGCACGAACCCATGTCCCCTGCATTGGCAGGCGGACTCTCAACCACTGTGCCACCAGGGAAGCCCTATGATCCTTTTAATGTGTTGTTGGATTCTGTTTGCTAATGTTTTGTTGAGGATTTTTGCATCTATATTCATCAGTGATACTGGTCTGTAATTTTCCTTTTTTTGTAGTATCTTTGTCTGGTTTTGGTATCAGGGTGATGGTGACCTCATAGAATGGGTTTGAGAGTGTTCCTTCCTCTGCAATTTTTTAGAATTTTGAAAAGGATGGGTGTTAGCTCTTCTTTAAATGTTTGATAGAATTCACCTGTGAAGCCATCTGGTCCTGGACTTTTGTTTGTTGGAAGATTGTTAATCATAGTTTCAATTTCGTTACTTGTGATTGGTCTGTTCATATTTTCTATTTCTTCCTGGTTCAGTCTTGGAAGGTTATACCTTTCTAAGAATTTGTCCATTTCTTTCAGGTTGTCCATTTTATTGGCATGGAGTAGCTTGTAGTAGTCTCTTAGGATGTTTTGTATTTCTGCGGTGTCTGTTGTAACTTCTCCTTTTTCATTTCTAATTTTATTGATTTGAGTCCTCTCCCTCTTTTTCTTAATGAGTCTGGCTAAAGGTTTATCAGTTTTGTTTATCTTCTCAAAGAACCAGCTTTTAGTTTTATTGATCTTTGCTATTGTTTTCTTTGTTTCTATTTCATTTATTTCTGTTCTGATCTTTATGATTTCTTTCCTTCTACTAACTTTGGGTTTTGTTTGTTCTTCTTTCTCTAGTTCCTTTAGGTGTAAGTTTAGATTGTTTATTTTGGGATTTTTCTTGTTTCTTGAGGTAGGCTTGTATTGCTATGAACTTCCCTCTTAGAACTGCTTTTGCTGCATCCCATAGGTTTTGGATCATAGTGTTTTCATTGTCATTTGTCTCTAGGTATTTTTTTATTTCCTTTTTGATTTCTTCAGTGATCTCTTGGTTATTTAATAATGTATTGTTTAGCCTCCATGTCTTTGTGTTTTTTATGTTTTTATCCCTGTAATTTGTTTCTAAGCTCATAGCGGTGTGGTCAGAAAAGATGCTTGATATGATTTGAGTTTTCTTAAATTTACCAAGGCTTGATTTGTGACCCAGTATATGATTTATCCTGGAGAATGTTCTGTGCGCACTTGAGAAGAAAGTGTAGGACTTCCCTGGTGGCGCAGTGGTTAAGAATCTGCCTGCCAATGCAGAGAACACTGGTTTGAGCTCTGGTCTGGGAAGATCCCACATGCTGCAGAGCAACTAAACCAGTGTACCACAGCTATTGAGCCTGTGCTCTAGAGCTTACGAGCCAGAGCTACTGAGCCCATGTGCCACAACTAATGAACATGCGCACCTGGAGCCCATACTCCGCAACAAGAGAAGCCCCCACAATGAGAAGCCGCCGCTCACTGCAACTAGAGAAAGCCCATGCAGAGCAATAAAGAACCCAACACAGCTAAAAATAAATAAATAACTAAATAAATTTATTTATTAAAAAAAAACAAAAGCCTTAAAGAAATTAAAAAAAAAAGTGTAATCTGCTGGTTTTGGATGGAATATCCTATAAATATCAATTAAATGTATCTGGTCTGTTGTGTCATTTAAAGCTTGTGTTTCCTTATTAATTTTATGTGTGGATGATCTGTTCATTGGTGTAAGTGAGGTGTTAAAGTCCCCCACTATTATTGTGTTACTGTTGATTTCATCTTTCATAGCTGTTAGCAGTTGCCTTATGTATTGAAGTGCTCCTATGTTGGGTGCATATATATTTATAATTGTTATATCTTCTTCTTGGATTGATCCCTTGATCATTATGTAGTGTTCTTCCTTGGCTCTTGTAACATTCTTTATTTTAAAGTCTATTTATCTGATATGAGTATTGCTGCTCCAGCTCTCTTTTGATTTACATTTGCATGGAATATCTTTTTCCATCCCCTCGCTTTCAGTCTTTATGTGTCCCTAGGTCTGAAGTGGGTCTCTTGCAGACAGCATATATATGGGTCTTGTTTTTGTATCCATTCAGCAAGCCTGTGTCTTTTGGTTGTAGCATTTAATCCATTCACATTTAAGGTAATTATTGATATATATGTTCCTATTACCATTTTCTTTCTTTTTTTAAAAAAATGGTATTTTATTTATTTATTTAATTTATTTTTGGCTACTTTGGGTCTTCGTTGTGGCGCACGGGCTTTCTCTAGTTGCGGCAAGCGGGGACTACTCTTCGTTGCAAAGCATGGGCTCTAGGTGTGCGGGCTCAGTAGTTGTGGTTTGTGGGCTCAGTAGTTGTGTTTTGTGGGCTCAGTAGTTGTGGCTCACGGGCTCTGTAGTTGTGGCTCATGGGCTCAGTAGTTGTGGCTTGCGGGTTCTAGAGCACAGGCTCAGTAGTTGTGGCACACGGGCCCAGGTGCTCCACAGCATGTGGGATCTTCCCGGACCAGGGCTCAAACCCGTGTCCCCTGCATTGGCAGGCGGATTCTTAACCACTGTGCCACCAGGGAAGCCCCTTACCATTTTCTTAATTGTTATGGGCTTATTTTTGTAGGTCCTTTTCTTCTCTTATGTTTCCCACTTAGAGAAATTCCTTTAGCATTTGTTGTAGAGCTGGTTTGGTGGTGCTGAATTCTCTTAGCTTTTGCTTGTCTGTAAAGCTTTTGATTTCTCTGTCGAATCTGAATGAGATCCTTGCCGGGTAGAGTAATCGGTTGTAGGTTCTTCCCTTTCATCACTTTAAATATATCATGCCATTCCCTTCTGGCTTGTAGAGTTTCTGCTGAGAAATCAGCTGTTAACCTTATGGGAGTTCCCTTGTATGTTATTTGTCATTTTTCCCTTGTTGCTTTCAGTAATTTTTCTTTAATTTTTGTCAATTTGATTACTATGTGTCTTGGCGTGTTTCTCCTTGGGTTTATCCTGCCTGGGACTCTCTGCGCTTCCTGGACTTGGGTGGCTATTTCCTTTCCCATGTTAGGGAAGTTTTAGACTATAATCTCTTAAAATATTTTCTCTGGTCCTTTCTCTTTCTCTTCTCCTTCCTGGATCCCTATAATGCGAATGTTGTTGCATTTAATGTTGTCCTAGAGGTCTCTTAGGCTGTCTTCATTTCTTTTCATTCTTTTTTCTTTATTCTGTTCTGTGGCAGTGAATACCACCATTCTGTCTTCCAGGTCACTTATCCGTTCTTCTGCCTTAGTTATTCTGCTGTTGATTCCTTCTAGTGTATTTTTCATTTCAGTTATTGTAATGTTCATCTCTGTTGGTTTGTTCATTAATCCTTTTAGATCTTTCTTAAACATTTCTTGCATCTTCTCGATCTTTGCCTCCGTTCTTTTTCCAAGGTTCTGGATCATCTTCACTATCATTATTCTGAATTCTTTTTCTGGAAAGTTGCCTAGCTCCACTTCATTTAGTTGTTTTTCTACGGTTTTATCTTGTTCCTTCATCTGGTACAGAGTCCTCTGGCTTTTCATTTTGTCTATCTGTGAATGTGGTTTTCCTTCTGTGCTACAACAAAGACCCAACACAGCCAAAAATAAAAGCAAATAAATCAAAAAATTAAAAATAAAATACATGAATAAAATAAAATAAAAAAGGGAAACTCAGGTGGAAGGCAAGAAGGGAAAAAACAACTGAAAAATATGGTTATTAGAAAACAAGGGAGATTGAATTAAGTCCAGCTATAACAGTAATTAGAATAACTATAGATGGGTTCAACTCGTTAAAAAGACAAGCTCTCTTGGGCTTCCCTGGTGGCGCAGTGGTTGAGAGTCCGCCTCCTGATGCAGGGGACACGGGTTCGTGCCCCGGTCCAGGAAGATCCCACATGCCGCGGAGCGGCTGGGCCCGTGAGCCATGGCCGCTGAGCCTGCACGTCCGGAGCCTGTGCTCCGCAACGGGAGAAGGGAGAGGCCCATGTACCGCAGAAAAAAAAAAAAAGACAAGCTCTCAAATCAGACTTTTTTTTTTGTAAACCAGACCTGTTCAGTAGTACGTTGTCTGTCAGAGACGACACAGGATAAAATTGAGGGAATGGGAAAGTACATCAAGTGAGTATGTCATCCAGGGAAAGACAATGATTGGCTTAATCCTTTTTTTTTTAACCCACTTTTAGAATCAATTTTACATATATCCTGACAGGAGAACAGCATAATGAAATTGTTTTCATTCAGCTCCTTTATTCACTAGTGAGAGCCACCTGGTAAACTCTGAGCATTTTCAGATGTTTTTTTCCTTCCTGTGAATTGCTCCAACCTCTGTGTTAGCGCTTCCAAGGTTCTGTATCGATCTGGCCCCATGTTTTCTGTTTCTCGAACTCTTTTATTTTATAACTTTATTTATTTAATTTTGGCTTCGTTGGGTCTTCGTTGTTGCACACGGGCTTTCTCTAGTTGTGGTGAGTGGGGGCTACTCTTTGTTGCAGTGCAGGGGCTACTCTTTGTTGTGGTGCACCGGCTTCGCATTGCGGTGGCTTCCCTTGTTGTGGAGCACGGGCATGTGGGCTTCAGTAGTTGTGGCACGCGAGCTCTAGAGCTCAGGCTCAGTATTTGTGGCGCACGGGCTTAGTTGCTCCATGGCATGTGAGATCTTCCTGGACCAGGGCTCGAACCCACGTCCCCTGCATTGGCATGCAGATTCTCAACCACTGAGCCACCAGGGAAGCCCCTCTCTAAAACTTTAATTCTCTCTAACTTTACTTGCCTGATGTCTATAAGGCCCAGTTAGCTCTGCACCACAGTCCCCTTTAAAGACTGCTTGCCCAGAGCTGGAAGAAGCCAGTGTTTCTGAAATAGAGATTTGAGTTGCATGCATATGAGGGTTAACACTGTTGGTGGAGGGGGAGATCACAGCTTAGGATGTTGTGAAAGCAGTGAGGATTCTGGCTAAGAGTTGATTGTTGTCTTAATGATAATGCCAGATGCTGGCCTCTGAATACCTGAGGTCAGAGGGTGGGCTTAAGGAGTGGACTCATCCTCAGAGTGGCATTTGGCCTGGAGAACATCTGAGAGGCAAGCAGAGAGCAATGGAGCAAGGAGGGCAGGCATGAATATGTTACAGAGCCTCAGCCATAGGTCAGGGTATGTTTTCATTGTGATGATAATGACCGGACATGCCTAGGATCAGGAAATATCTCAGTAGAAAGGTGCCAGGAGACCAGAGGCTTAACCAGAGTATCTTTTAGGAGCAGTGGGATCCTTATTTGGAGATGTAGCCTCTGTTTTCAGAAAGTTTGTTGCATGAGACTCGGTCACATTTGAGAGTGAGGTCTTGCTTCACGTCAGGCGTTTCCTACCGTTGCCTACTTCCTGGCTTGCAGTGCCCTAGGGTGTGCTCTGAAGTTGCCTGGTGACAAGTGACCAATGCCCAAGCGTTTCTCAGATACAAGTCACTTCTGCACAGAGGTCTTGCTTTTTGATTTGTCTGTCAAAGGTAGAGTAAAAAAACAAACAAAAACTTTGTATTATATAAGTTTTCAAGCATATAAAAAATATCCTTATGTAATCAATGTTGGATTTCTTTTTGACCGAATTTACTCTAAACTACTGGCAGTATTTTCTAGAACATTTTAAACGAATGTCAAATAAAATTTTTCTTTTTTATTTTCTTTTTTTTTTTTAATTAATTAATTTTTTTGGCCACTCCATGCGGCCTGCAGGATCCCAATTTGCTGACCAGGGATCAAACCCATGCCCTTGGCAGTGAAGGTGCAGAGTGCTAACCATTGGGCCACAGGGAATTCCCTGTTCTCTTTCATTTCAACCAGAATGTTGTTGTCTGTTTAAGAAGTTGATAGGTCTTGGATATTTGTAGTGGCTTTATATGGATTTTTGCCCTTTTAAGTTCAGGGAATAAAATAAGTTACCAGTGAACAGTTACTAATAAGGGGAGTGTTAAGCCATGTGCCTTGAGGTTCTGTATGTCAGAAATTTAATTTCACTATCTTGTAGTATCTCCAGACCTGGGATAACTGGGTCTGCCATATCAGACCAGTCTTGGGTAGTGACTTTCCTGCCTGCATAGGAGGCTGGGCATACCGGCATCACAGTGGACAGGCCTTAAGTGTATGCTTAAGTCACCTGTGTGGCAGAAGAGAGTGCCCTTGGCTCTGACAAGCCTTACTTAAGGAGCTGCCTGAGTTCTTGGACTCCTTTGCAGCCGAGATGAGGCTCAGTGAAGCAGATGCTCTTCAGGATTGGAGAAGGTGCGTTTCCTTATGGGTGGGTGAGAGGCTGGGGAGCCCTCTTTCCCCCTCCCTTGCTGTGACCACAGAATGTGAAGCAGAACTCAGTTCCTGACGCCCATTTAGGCCCCTGGATAGTTCCCTGACATCTGCCTACAGTGTGGGTACAGGATCACTCATCTTTGTCGCCACGTCCCACTGTCTTCTCAAGGGGAACCCTGGTTGACATCAGATCACATGAGGTTGGGCACTCTGCAGGGACAATGCATCTTAATTATATTCTGTATTCTAAAAATGACCCCAAATCTAGAAGGAAAATCACAGTTGTACATATTTGAAACAATGCAGACAACTCACTTTCTTCTGCATGTGCCTATATGAATTTTAGTAGAAAATTTGATAAAACTGATATCAGGTTTTTTTGGGGGGAGCCGCACCATGCGGCATGTGGGATCTTAGTTCCCCAACCAGGGATCGAACCCATGCCCCCTGCAGTGGAAGCGTGGGGTCTTAACCACTGCACCGACAGGGAAGTCCCGTTTGATATCAATTTAAGATTTGGGGCAATTAGCCCTTGAATTAATTAGTGTGAAAGTAGGAATAAATCTAAAATAAGATGCTGTGAAAAATATTGAAACATGAGTTTGAAACAGAGGTTATTCACATTTGGTAAATTTAAGGAAACAAAAGGAATTTCCTCAAATAGCACAGTGAAACTAAATCGCCATTTTCCTATTCTGTTATACTTATAGCCACCTGTTTAATCTGGGTCAAGTACTTTGGAGGAAATTCATCTCTTATTACCATTTTTCTTTGTCTTTCACTGGTAACTCTTAAAATTTAGGGAAGCTTATCATTTGTAAATCAAACTAGGATGCCCTGAAGATCAACCTTGTGTTTTATCCTACTGAAAGATTCAGTATATGACCATGTGGATGAATGAGACATGAAGATCAATTAATTTCTTTACTCTCACTTAAATAAAATTTGTCTTGAATTAGCATGAAAATGGGCTTTTTGCAATTAATTTTAAATAACTGAATACGGAGAACATTTATTTCTTGAGAAGAGACCTAAGGCATTAAGTAGGGCTTGCTTTTTGCAAAATATCAGTAGCATTGTTTCTGCTTCTCTCTCCCAGATCAAGCACTGCGCCTAGCAGAAATTTTACTACCTCTCCAACATCATCAGCAAGTCCCTATTCCTCAGTATCTGCCTCTCCCATTTCAAATGGTGATAGCACTAACACCTCTGGGATGCACAGTTCCGGTGTCAGCAGGGGGTAAGAGCAGGTCCTTTCACTTTGCTTCCTTCCCCGCTGAGTCCTTTCCCAGGCCGTACCTGGACAGCTCCTCTGCTGCTACACTAAGCATAGTGGGATTAGGGCTCCCCATGGGAACATGCTGCATGTAGTTTCTTGCTCCATTTCATACCCACAGTAAATTGTGCCTCCTAGTTCTGATGTACATTGCTTTTCTTCCTGCGAGCTGGTGTTTTCCCCACAGCCTGTCAGTTGGTGGTCATGGAGGTCACTGCATTTGTCTGTGAAGGAATGGGCTGGTTGTCTGGCAGAATAGCTACGCGGGGATGATTGTTGGCTGTGGGAGGACCCTGCCTGTTTCCCCTCCGCATGGCTGTGATCCTTTCTCCGAGTGTTTCAGGAGTACCTGCCATATAGCACAGACAGGGTGGAAGAGGAAGGTCAGGAGAGAGAGAGAGTGCCTGCACACTCAGGCACAGTCAAGACTGAGTGTGGCCTGGTGGGTGGCGGCAGGTGCAAGCTTTGATCTTGGTAACCAGTGTTCTTCCCCGAAGTCACCTGGCAGTTAGCCTTCTGGAGGGATACAAAATTAGCATTTACCAAAGCTGAGAGCAGAGGATTCAAACAGCATTTCTCCCCTTAAGGATGTGCTCACCACCCGTTGTCATGTCAAATCAAAACAGGGGGTTGGGGGGGCTGGAGGGCTGGGGAGGGGAGTAAAGAGACCTTGTCTCACGGGGTTATTATCAAGTGAGAATTCTAGAGGCCCCCACGGAGCCCCAAAAGGCATCCTGAGGGCATGTGAACAGCACTCACTTTTATTGCTGATGTGGGTTATGTTTTCCAGTGGATCTGGCTTCTCTGCTTCGTATAATTGTCAGGAGTCCCCATCAACTCACGTACAACCTGGGCTCTGTGGACTTGGAAACCTGGGAAACACCTGCTTCATGAACTCCGCCTTGCAGGTAGAGGGCAGAGCTGCCATCTCAATAACACTGTGTCTTCACAGTACTTGAGGCTCAGGTGGGAGTGGCCTCTAAGGTGTTGGGAGGATCTTCTCCCAGGGGTCCCTAACGACCCTTTGTTAGTACTTCAGGGATCCCTGCCAAGGCACGTCCCACTGGGTAGTACAGAATGGCCTCATCAGTGTTCCTGGCCTCAAAATGTCTTCTTAATCAGTTCTAGGTTTGATTTTACAGTAAAAGTATGTTGAATTTTGTTGACCATTGGGGAATGATCTCAGAAAGTACTGGAATACTTGCCTGGTTGGTCTCTAATGGGATGAGAACTCACAGCAGCTGCTACTAAGCCAAATTATTCCTGCTTGAAGTTGACCATCTTTTCACCAGTGAGCCATCTCACCTCATGCCCCTGCTTGGAGAAAATCCTAAAATCCTCCCTTTGAAACCTCATTTATTCATCCATCAAATATTTTTTGGGCACATACTATGTGATGGTACTGTTTTGGGCATGGGCTGGGGTTAGGGTCCAACTACAAAGTTAGGAGGGCACAGTCCTTAGTACTGCCTTCACTTCTGACACCAGCTGCAAATTTGGGGCTCCCTACACCCTCGGTTTTGTTAATTTGCTAGAAAGACTTGTAGACTCACCTAAAGGTAATTATACTCACAGTTATGGTATGTTATAGGGAAAGGATACAGATTTAACATTAGGCAAGGTTAAGAAGGGAGTAGGGCAGAGTCTAGGAGGGTTCTCAGTGCAGAGCTTCTGTTGCCCTCTTCCAGTGGAGTCAGGATGCTTTACTTTCCTGGCATTGATGTGTAACAGTAGGCATGGAGCATTGCCAGGTATGAAAATTCACTTGAGTTTTGGTGTCCAGAATTTTTATTGGGGCATTATTATATGGCATGACTGATTGGTTGCCCAGTGGTTAAAGAGAAAATTCTTGTGAATTGGTGAATGTATTCAAAGATTTAAGGCAGAAATACCAATCATGCCTATCTTCTTTCAGCACCCCAAATCATTTTACAAGGCAGGATACTCTGATACCAAAATATGACAAGGAATTTCTAAAGAAAATTTTAGACTATCATATCTCATAACTGTAGACACAAATAATGTAGATAAAATTTTAGCAAATCAAAATCAATGATATCTAAATAAAAGTGGTAACACATAACAAGTAGGTGTGGTTTGTGCTAGGAAAACCAGGTTGGTTTAACACCTGAAAAATTAATCAGTCTTTTAACACAGTAACAGAATGAAGGAGAAAATAATGTGATCATCTCTATAGATGTAGGAAAACTCATTTGATAGAATCCAATACCCACCTTCATTTTTTAATTTAAGCAGTTAAAATTAGTATACACAGGTACAATATTATTTATTGTTTTTTCTAATTATCCTGATTTTCCCCACCCAGAGTGTTTTGGCTCTAGTAAAGCATTTTGCCTTCGGCTTACTTATATTTTGTCTTCTCATGAAATAGTGGAATGTCGCAGTCACTTCCAATGAAAAAAAATATCATCTTAAAATTATTATCTTCCACTGAATAGAAAATTACTGTGTGTCAGGCATTTGGGATATACAGCTTTTGCCCTCAGAGAGCTTGTCTCAGAAACAATTCTTAGGCAGTAAGTGTGAGCTCCCTCCAAAACAGTGTCCCTGAGAGGCTAGTCACAATGTGGCCACCAGCCGCTGGGAGGCTGTGCCTTACTGTTATGAGCCCTTCAGAGAATCTGCTGAGCACTTCATTTTGTTGGCGTGACCCTCACTGGTCGTTTAGAACTGGGTTTATCTTGTGTCTCTGTGTGCTCTCCAGAAGTGGTGTAAGCTGTGATCGTGTTCTCTTTCAGTGCTTAAGCAACACTGCACCACTGACCGACTACTTTCTCAAAGATGAGTATGAGGCTGAAATCAACAGGGACAACCCTCTGGGAATGAAAGGGGAAATTGCAGAGGCCTATGCAGAGCTCATTAAGCAGATGTGGTCTGGAAGGGATGCTCACGTGGCACCTCGCACGTTCAAAGTAGGTTGACGTATATACTTCCTTTTTCCTATTTTGGGGAGAGTGGTTTTGTGTTGTAATGAAGCATTCCTTTACTGCATTTTGGGATTAAGATGGGCTCCGAGACTAAAAGCACTACATGATCAGATCCTTCTTTTCTGTTCAGTCATTTAGCACACACTTAAGTGACTCAGCCCCCACCTCTGGGCCGAGGATACTTCAGATAATCATTTGTATTGTAAGCTGCTTGTTCAGAATGCTGTATTCTACAGTGGCATTCTTTTTTTTTTTTTCTTTAAGTTTTTTTGATGTGGACCATGTTTAAAGTCTACTGAATTTGTTACAATATTGCTTCTGTTTTATGTTTTGGTTTTTTGGCTGCGAGGCATGTGGGATCTTAGCTCCCTGACCAGGATCGAACCCACACCGCCTACACTGGAAGGTGAAGTCTTAACCACTGGAGCATCAGGGAAGTCCCTACAGTGGCATTCTTTAAATGGTTGACACCCTAAGCCAGACCATAAAAATTCAGTCAAATTTCCAGTATCATCTGAAGGGTGCTCCCAGGTTCCCTGAGGCTGGAACGTGTACCAACTGTGGTTTGAGTTGGGTCCCCTAAGTTAGGAATTGGGCTGACATTGTCGGATGTTGGTATGAGGGACAGTTCTCACTTGGGTCCCTCAGCTAGGAAGATGGGAAGATGGGTGAACTGCATTGGGCACTTGGAGCACCTCAACCTTCCATTGCCCTGAATGTTTTTCGCTGCTGAGGGGGAAGTGCCTTGCCTCCATGTGTTGAAATCTGGAAATCCTGTTTGGTTCAAGGAGCCTTCATGAAGCATCTGATTCACAGATGAAAAAAAATATAGCACCTAAGCTCAATGAGAAAATTAAAATCTTAGATTGTTTATTGAAATTGAATACAAATTCTTTTCATTCCCATGGCACATTAATCCCTGGGAAATATATGCAAATTACTATTCCCAGAGTTTCTGTTTCTGAAGGTCTAGGGTGGGGCCTGAGAAGGTGCATTTCTGTCAAGCTCTCAGATGATGCTAATGCCACTGCACTCTGAGGATCAGTAGTGTAGAGCAATACAAGGCAGACACTTACTTAGGGCTAGGAGGGCTCTTATGTACAGTGCTCTTATTTAGGGCTAGGAGGATTCCTCTGGCTGATGCAGGTACCATTTGTAAACTTCTTAGGGAGACTCTGAACCAAAGAAGGTGGTTGGAGAGGGATTCGTGTCTGTACTTAGGAGATGTGGCTACTGAGGGAGTCACTCTTTACTCCTCTCTTAGGGTAGTGGCCCGGGTTCCAAGTCTGTAGTTGTCCTGGATTTCAGATCTTAGCCCTCTTCTCTCTGGTAGGAACTGCTGACCTTTAGGCCCTTGAGGAGTTAATCAGGCTACCTGGAGCAAGGGTGTTCTCCCTTACGGTACCAGCAGACTGCAAATTTATTTATTTATTTATTTAAAAAATAAATTTATTTAGTTATTTTACTTATTTTTGGCTGTGTTGAGTCTTCGTTGCTGCACGCGGGCTTTCTCTAGTTGTGGCGAGCGGGGGCTACTCTTCGTTGTGGTGCGTGGGCTTATTGCTGTGGCTTCTCTTGTTGCAGAGCATGGGCTCTAGGTGCACGGGCTTCAGTAGTTGTGGCACATGTGCTCAGTAGTTGTGGCTCTCGGGCTCTAGAGCACAGGCTCAGGAGTTGTGGCGCACGGGCTTAGTTGCTCTGCGGCATGTGGGATCTGCCTGGACAAGGGCTCGAAGCCCTGTCTCCTGCATTGGCAGGCGGATTCTTAACCACTGTGCCACCAGGGAAGCCCAAAGTTATTTTTGATGACAATTTCCTATCTGACTTCACTGGTTCTTTATAACTTACGCCTTCTGATGTGGTTGCTTTTGTTGTAGACTCAGGTGGGACGTTTTGCCCCTCAGTTTTCTGGCTACCAACAACAAGACTCTCAGGAGCTGTTAGCCTTTCTTTTAGATGGATTGCACGAAGATCTGAACCGAGTGAAGAAAAAACCGTACCTGGAGCTGAAGGATGCCAATGGGCGGCCAGATGCGGTATGATATTGAAGACTTTTGAAGAAAAGTATTCCAAAGAAGCTGCCTCCTATTGGGAGGTGCAAGGGCATTCTTCTGGTCATGGAGTATTGGTGCCAGGGCTCTGGTTGCCTCTCACTGTTGTTTGTGACGTGGACATGAGGTCTAATATGGAAATGTGTTGCACGTTACAAAGGGGCTAACTCTAGTTACCCCTGATGCTCCCTCTTGGGCTTCTTCAAGTTCGAGTCAGTTTGTTTAGTATAATTACATTGGTGAACCAGAGACTAGGGCACCCTGAAAACTGTAAAGTGCCTGTAGTGTGGGCCCTTGGGATTATTGAAATCCATTAAAATCCATCCATGATGATTAAAATAGTTTTTATTAATGTTATTAGGGCACTTACATTTTTTTGCCTTGATTTTCAGATCTATGAAGAGGGAATTTAGTATTTAAGCTACCTATCACATTGGGATGATCAATATGAATACTTCAAAGTAGCATTCACATCTTAAAGGAAAAACCATGAGCTAGCTGAACGATAGCATAAATTAAAAGCTCACTGAAGGGACTTTGGATCATTGGAAGCCCTATAGGAGGCAGTCCTTCCCCGGTCAGGTCCATGTGTCCACAGTGCTCTCAGTTTGTCTCTGTCCCGTAGATCCTGCATCAGCACTTTGTTAAGTGTAGGATTGGGCATGGAGCTGGCATGTGGAATGAGTTTGGTATGCTAAGAGCAGTCCTGGCCCTCACTGGCCTGGACCAAGTTCTTGGCTGCACAGACTGCCTCACAGTCTATTTCAGATTTTGCTGTGAATCATTCTGGATGCAGAGGCTAAGAACTGGGGGATGTTGAGAATGTCTTACTTATCCCCTTTGCTTTCTTCCAGGTTGTGGCAAAGGAAGCCTGGGAGAATCATAGGTTGAGGAATGACTCTGTGATTGTGGACACGTTCCATGGCCTCTTCAAATCTACCTTGGTTTGCCCAGAATGTGCTAAGGTTTCTGTGACCTTTGATCCATTTTGCTATCTAACTCTCCCACTGCCCTTGAAGAAAGATCGAGTTATGGAGATCTTCCTGGTTCCCGCTGACCCTCGCTGCAGACCTACCCAGGTAAGAGAAATCGGCACCCTCATGGTACCCCTCGTTGTGAGTGGCTATCAGACCCAGAGTGGGGCTGCTTCCATCTGTTGCAGCAGCAGCTCCATCAGCTGCCTCTGAAACCCCTTGGCACTTGCCTTGAGTGTGTGCCCTTGTCCTCCCTCAGATCTTTGTGTAATCCCATGTCATTCAGGCATATTGTGAAGGTTCTCTGGACTTCTCTGTCACCTTTTCCCCTATGCTCCATTCATTTGACTAAAGGAACCTGGCTGATCTGCTAAGAGATCCTTGAATCTGAATGTTAGGGGACTAGAAACAGTACTTCCCTTGGTTATGTTCACCCCTAAATCAGCTAGGAGAGCCTTGCCAGAACAAAAGACCAAATGAAAGGTGTGACAGGCCGGTCTTAGTGTCCAGCCCTGCTGATGGCTCACTGCATGCTTCTTCTGGCTTTATGACAAGGACTGGTTGGCAGTTTGTATAATTATAACATTTCTTTAAAGGAAGTAGTGAATGGCTCTGAAAAGTTAAGAAAAAAATAAAGCAATGTGTAGGAGGGAAAGAGATGGTCCAGCTTCTGTGGTGCTACCTGAATAGAGAGGCAGGTGTTGATGCAGACGACTTGCCTATTTGCTCAGCTGGCCACCCATCTGGGCCCTGAGCTCACCACATACTGTTTCTGGTGGGGCACTTCTGCCCTCCGTGATGCCTGCTCCTCCCAACTCATCTCCCACCCTTTCCAGAGCACCCTTGTCACCTCTCCCATCTCTCCTTTGCAGTACCGTGTGATTGTGCCGCTGATGGGGGCTGTGTCTGACCTGTGTGAGGCTCTCTCCAGGCTGTCTGGCATTGCTGCGGAAAACGTAAGGCGAGCTGTTCAGTGGCATTCAGCCTATTGGGGGCAGTTCATAGTCCTTTGGAGTTAAGTTTCAACCTTGTAGCCACTTTTGTGGGGTAGGTCTTATCAGCCAGCACACATGTGTTTATATCTGAATGCCTCAGACCTCCTGGCCCTTGTTCATTTTGCACACTGTGCCTGAGACTGTCCCTTCCAGCCCTGGGAACACTGTCTTTCCTCCACTGAGGACACACTAGCTATGGTCAGAGGGCCAGGACTGGGGATTTGCTCTCACTTTGCCTCCCCTTCCTACCTGACCTCATCTGTAATGTGAGAAGCTGGAAGTTCTTTCCTGTCCCAAACTCTGTAAGTCTGTGGAGTGACTTGATAGAAATCTTTATTTAAAAATAATTGCTAGGACTTCCCTGGTGGCACAGTGGTTAAGAATCCACCTGCCAATGCAGGGGACACGGATTCAATCCCTGGTCCAGGAAGATCCCACATGCCGCGGAGCAACTAAGCCTGTGTGCCACAACTACTGAGCCTTCGCTCCAGAGCCGGCGAGCCACAACTACAGAGCCCGCGTGCCACTACTGAAGCCTGCACCTAGAGCTGGTGCTCCACAACAAGAGAAGCACGTGCACCACAACGAAGAGTAGCCCCCGCTCGCCACAACTAGAGAAAGCCCACACGCAGCAACGAATCCCCAACGCAGTCAATAAATAAATAAATTTATTTAAAAATAAAAATAAAATAGAAAAATAAAAACAATTGCTCACGCTGGCCTTTCTGCTGAGCGTGGCGCTGTATGAAGGTGGGGAAAGTGAAGACCTCTTGCTGCCCGAGGATCCATCCTCCTGGATGCCCCCAGCCCCTCCCTTGTCCCAGCCCTGGTCAGTGCCCTTCTCCTCCCCACTTCCCTTGCACCCCTGCTGGTTTCAGGTGGTAGGTCTTGGTGGTTGGGGTTTGGTCTTTTCTGCTATGTGCTGAGGATGGCTTGGGGAATTCCGGCCCCAGGGAACACCCCAGAGGATTCTGGGTTACTGCTGGTCTCTGGTCAGCACTCACTCCCCACCATTCCTGCCACTGGAAGGCAAATCCTGTCATAAACCTTGGGACAGATACAACATGTTTTCTGGTGGCGACAGCCATGCTGCTCCCCTTTGGCCCTTGGCCCCTGAGCTCTGGGGCTGGTTGCATCGTGATCTCTCAGGGGGCAGCACTTACATTTTCATTTGTGCCTGGGTTATTAAGTAGGTGTACTCTTTTTTTTAAAATATTTATTTATTTGGCTGCGCCGGGTCTTAGTTGCAGCACACGGGATCTTCGTCGCAGCACGCAGCATCCTTTTAGTTGTGGCATGTGGGATCTTTAGTTGCGGCATGTGGTGGGTGTACTCTTATCCATCCTGTAATCTTTCTGTTACTGTTGATTCTTAGATGGTGGTCACAGATGTGTATAATCAC
This sequence comes from Tursiops truncatus, assembly GCF_011762595.2. Taxonomy (NCBI): domain Eukaryota; kingdom Metazoa; phylum Chordata; class Mammalia; order Artiodactyla; family Delphinidae; genus Tursiops; species Tursiops truncatus. The sequence continues at coordinate 64,176,443 of NC_047043.1, read as the reverse complement.
CGGTTCCACAAAATTTTCCAAATGGATGAAGGTTTAAACCACATCATGCCTCGGGATGACATTTTCGTGTGAGTACTCAGTGGTTTCTGCTGCAGGGTCAAAGGAAACATTCTAGAGGCTTTGCCAGTGTCTGTCAGTGTCTCCAGAGCAGAAGATCTGGCAGTTGGTGCTCATGTGGATTTGCCCCAACCCCTGGGTGCAAGAGGTGGATGTTCAGGGAATTTTGGGTAGCCATCAGTGCTAAGTGCCTACTGGCACTTCAGAGCTAGACATTCCAGATAACTCTCCTCAGCATGAACAAGGCTTTTGTCAACAGTTGCTACCTGTTAAGAAGGCCTGTTCAGTGGTTCTGCAGATGGTCCTGCTATCAGAAATGCTTTTCTCAAGAAGAGTCACAGCTTTGTGAGGGGCCACGGGAAGACAGGAGAAGGGACTCAGTACAGGGAGGGTCTCGTCCTTTCTCCCAGCCACAGGTAGTGGCGTCTCAGGCAGGTTCCATCCCAGATGACAGGGAAGGTTGATTTAAGCAGCCTTTTCCAGCGCTAACATCTGCAAGCTCTGAGACTCGGTTTTCTCATCCCTGTGGGGACAGTACACTCCAACTGCAGCTTGTCTCCTCGGCCCCTCCCAAATCCTCTTGCTTCAAGGCTGCTTTGTGTGATTGTGTGTGTGTCCCTCTTCCAGGTTGGGGTAGGGTGGGGGGGGTGGAGTGTGAGCTTGCCTGAGCTCCCAGCAGCCTCTTGCTCAGGGAGGCTTGCGTGTGGAGCACACCCATGTTGTCCCTCCCTCATTCCCTCTCAGCCAGAAACTTGCCTCTGCCGAGAAAGGTTTTTAGGATTTTGTTTTGGTTTTTGGTTTTGGCTGAGGAATGCAGTACACAAAGGAGGCATTTCCTTCACTTTACATTTTTGTGGCCAATGACTTCTAGGTCACTCTAAAAGGAAGAATTCTTAACCACACCCAAGATCCTAGTTCTGTTCACACTTGCATAGGCTGCCTCCCCACTCTCAGCCATGTTCCCTTACTTTACTAATGGAGGGTGCCAAGGCATATGCTGGGCCACAGGGCTGGGACTGTCCACTTCATACCCCAAGACCTTAACACAGTCTCCCTCACTTCTGGAAACTAGTGCTCGCAGATACCTGCGCTGAGAAGACCTGGGACATCACCTTGTGGGGAGGTTGGCAAACCACCAACGGAGGATTCTTCAGAGGGCTTGAGGGCCAGCCAGTTGGAAAGCAAATTGTTTTATGATGAATTGATAATTGTCTTATGAAAACACAATTGTAGCATCTAATACTTTTTGTGCATGTGACGTACTGTGCTACTGAGTTACTTAATCCTCACCACTACACTGGAAGGTGGGTGATCCCATTGTCCACTGGATAAACAGACTTAGAAATTAAGGCACTTGACCTGGTTACAGCAGCCAGAAAGTGACAATGATGGATCTGGAACCTGGGCGAGCCTCACTCCAAGGCTTGGTTCTTGACCATTATGCTGGACACCAGGGTCCTTACCCTAGAGCATACCTTGGACGTTTTTGTGAGTTTTTCTTTGAACTCTTTCTGCATATACTATAGTCAGGACTGTTTGCCAGCCATGTGGGGGGGGAGAGAGAGAGAGAGAGAGAGAGAGAGAGAGAGAGAGAGAGAGAGAGAGAGAGAGAGAGTGAGTGTGTGTGTGTGTGTGTGTGTGTGTGTTTATAGTTTTCAAAAATTGAATCAGTAAGTTTGTGTCTCCCCCTATAGGAAGAGGGAAAGACTACAGTCGGTTGCCAGCAATTTTGGTAACATCTGTTCCGGGATAAAACATCTATAAATCTCCTCAATCCCATGTATTCACTAAGTAAGACACATTTTTCAAAATCATTGATTTGTATTTAGCAGTTTCTTTGGTTATCTCTGATTTTTAAAAAAAATTTAATATTCTTTTACTTCAATGTTTTTGAAGATAGATGGCAAACAGTTTTATAAATTTGCTTCCTCATTTGAAATAAAGAGTCTTTGGCTTATATTCTAGGTATACGTCGCTGTACAGTATTTGGTTTTACTAAAGGGCAGGGCATTGAGAATGCCTTTTTCTAAAAGTTAAGCTCCTTGATGGGTGACAAAAGGTGAACTTAGTGGCTGGGCCCCCCCTGTGTGCCTTTGTGTCTGAAGTGATGGTCTGGATGATAGGTGTCATCTGTGTTGAGTCCCAATTGAAGGACCACAGAGTTTGAGGCCATGGTTGGGGGAAGGAGGATCACATTAGCCCCAGGTCCTGGGTTGTGTAGGTTCACCTTGTGTTAACAGTTGACTCTCTTTGGGATTCCTGACCCATCCTCTAGCATCGTCTTGGAAATGGTTTTTCCACCTTTTGTACTGAAGTGTGCTCTGTCCTAGTAACCGTAGTCCTGGCCACCATGTAGCTGCAGCTCAGATCTCTGTCTCTCACAGAGACCTGCCGCTGAAGTTGCTCTCTTGTGTGATTGACACAGGTACGAGGTCTGCAGCACTTCCACAGACGGCTCTGAATGTGTCACGCTTCCAGTGTACTTCAGGGAAAGGAAATCCAGGCCGTCGAGCACTTCCACTGGGGCAGTGCTATATGGGCAGCCACTGCTGGTTTCTGTCCCCAAGTACAAGCTCACCCTCGAGTCTTTGTACCAGGCTGTTTGTGAGCGTATCAGGTTGGTGGTAGGAATGTGATTTGCTTGTTATCTAAAATAAGATAGGGCCTAGTAAGAGTGACTGCCCCCTGCAGAGTGCCAATGTTGACCCCGTGTGCTCACTTCTGTTAGAAATGTAGTTGTGTCGGCCCCTGGGAGGGCCAGAGCAGGTGCTATTGGGACAGAACATCTGGCACATCTGAAGCACCATGACAGTGAACACCTAAGCCTCTTCTAGTTCCTGGAATCATGTCTTCACACCTGTCAGTCACCTGCTTGAGGGAGTATAGTGCTTTAATGGCATTTTGTATTTGAATGTAATTTCTGAACTACTACACTATCATTCTGAACCTGATAATTAACATTACTGGGAAATATTTTTTTAAATGATGGTGCCACGCATCGTTTATCAGAGATTTGAAACAGACTTTCTCAGAGTCTGTTCAGTGCCCTGGTAGTTAAACTTCTTATCTCATAGGTTCCTCTCAATTTCTTGAAGTGTTAAGCCATCACATGAATTTTAAGGCCCTTTTATTTACGTAAATTGCTTTGTGAATAGCTGAATATATAAATTAGGAACTACTTCACGCTGAGTAGTGGAGAAAAATAGGTAAAGGATACAACTAACAAACAATTTCTTTCTTCTTTTCAAGCCGCTATATAAAACAACCTTTGCCTGATGAGTCTGGCAGCTCGCCCTTGGAGCTGGGGTCCTGCAATGGCTCCAGGGGCAGCTGTGAAGGTGAGCGTACCCCACACCGTGGGGCTGTCACTGACCAAATCCCTCCCAACTTCCCTCTTCTTCCAAAGGTGTTGTATACATGGGTGAGGGAGGCTCTGAGGCGGGGTTGGGGGCTCTGCCTAGAGAGCAGACCTGGAAGCCCTGTCTGCACCACTTCACTCTGCCAGAGCCCATTGTCCAACTTTGACACCTCGTGTAATCTTAGGCGTGGAAGCTGGGTTTCACCTCAGGGAGACTAAGCATAATAGGACTGAGTGACTTGCCCAAGGTCATGTAGCAGAGTCAGGATTTGATTCTGACCCGTTGGGATTGCTGAGTACACTTGGCTGCCTTCACAACCTGGCTTGTGTCTGTAGAGCTTTTGTCTTGGCCCTTACCCATCACCATGGTCCAGCAGCCGCCCCTGGGGAGGACAGATGTCCTGCCCAGCCAGTCAGAAGGCAGAGACACGTTCTCTTGGCCTTTCTTTCTTTCTACCCAGGAAGCCACAGGTGGTAGCTGGCTCTGGACAGCTCCTGATATCGGAGTGAGGAGCCACAGTTGGAAAAGCAGTAGGATGGACTTGTTGCAAGAAACCCAGAGCCCTCACCATCCTTCTGTGGCCTAGTGCTCACAAGCCCATCTGTGACCATGGAGCTGTGTCTAACGTGCACTGTGGCTGTCATCCTTCTTTTGGGGGCCTGCGTGACTGACTAGGTGGCTTTATTCCTATAAAACCAGAAATATCCTCCAGTTCTTACGCTTTGTGAATAGCTGAATATATATTCCCAGTTGAAAATTCAAATGCCCAGATTTCTGCAAGACATGCCTGGTCCTGGAAAGTGAAAATTGACATTAAAAATAATGACCAGGGGCTTCCCTGGTGGCGCAGTGGTTGAGAGTCTGCCTGCCGATGCAGGGGACACGGGTTCGTGCCCTGGTCCGGGAAGATCCCACATTCCGCGAGCGGCTAGGCCCATGAGCCATGGCCTCTGAGCCTGCGCATCCGGAGCCTGTGCTCCGCAACAGGAGAGGCCACAACACTGAGAGGCCCGCGTACCTCAAAAAAAAATAAAATAAAAAAATAATGACCAGAAGGCTCTGTCCTGAAGGGATATTCCAAATTGTTGGTATTTTAGGTTGAGTATTTATTATAGTTGTACTCCTGTTCTTGCCCAGAATATCACGTTCTCCTCCCACGAGGGATGAACAGGAGTGTATTTTGTGCACAGTTCCCACAAGCAGACATGTTGGAGCTGTAATGGTAGTCTCTGAGCAGACCTTGGGTGACCTGTGGGTTCTTAGTGCTCTGGAACTTGAGGCACTGCGATTCCCAGCTTGAGGTGTGGGGCAGACCTCAAAAAGTCACTTCATCTCTCTTAACCTTGGTTTACCTATCTGCAAAATGGGATGATGATAACAGCTTCACAGAGTTGAGGTTACTGTTTAATGAGATAGTGTGGTTAGAGTATCTGGCACATAATAGATGCTCAGTTAATAACAGCATCATGTCAGTATTTGCTATTTTACAATTAGCCTAGTTTCTTAGACATTCCATCTGTCAGTCTCTTGTTCAGTCTCTTGTTCTCACTGCCTTCTTTTGAATTCCATAAGTGAGCCTTGGTGCATAGACTTCAAATCTTGTTTAATGTTGAAATAATTCTAACCTCTTTACTGCCATGGCTCCTTGTTAGGCCTGTGGTGGCTGTCTCCTGCTGATTCTCTGAGTGTCTTGGGCAGGGCAATGTTTCACTTGCCAGTCTGAGAGCAGAGCAGGCTTACCTGGGCGTAAAAGGGGCAGTACCACTGCTTCAGGAGTGAAGTGAGCTAATTGAGAAAGGAACCTCTGTGAGAGCTGAGGCTGGCAGTCTTATGCACACTGGCTGTTTCAGAGTCCTGCTCATGGGGACTCATGTCACACTGTCATCCATGGCTGTGATGTTCCTGTGGCCTGACAGGAAACTGTGCTGCATTGTCCTGGGCCCAACTTGTCCTTCCTCGTGACAACTCCTGAGACACAGTCTTTGAAAGAGGATTTTTTTTTTTTAAACTTATTTTTTGGCTGCATTGGGTCTTCATTGCTGCGCATGGGCTTTCTCTAGTTGCAGCGAGCGGGTGCTACTCTTCGTTGCAGTGTGCATGCTTTTCATTGCGGTGGCTTCTCTTGTTGCGGAGCACAGGCTCTAGAGCGCAGGCTTAGTAGTTGTGGCGCACAAGCTTAGTTGCTCCGTGACATGTGGGATCTTCCCGGACCAGGGCTCGAACCTGTGTCCCTTGCATTAGCAGGTGGATTCTTAACCACTGTGCCATCAGGGAAGTCCCTGAAAGATGATTCTTATGTAGAATATACATCTTCCTTTCCTCAGTTTCCATTTCTATTGCTATTTCCCCAAATATATAAACTTCATATTTTGAATCTTCCCCCGTTACTTTTTTTTTTTGGCTGCGCCATGCACCTTGTGGGATCTTAGTTCCCCGACCAGATATTGAACCTGGGCCCCCGGCAGTGGAAGCACAAAGTCCTGACCACTGGACTGCCAGGGAATTCCCTTCCCCTGTTACTTTTACATCACCTTTTGGAGTTGTCCCCATCTTTGTTGAAATTACTTATTTGATACCTTAACTTTCCCCTTTGACTGCCCAACAACAAAAATTATGATGAGCATGATCATGGATTTTTTTTATTGCAGCCACATATACCAACCAGTTCTCTGGAAACACCTGGGAAATTTACTCATCACCATATGTCTCTAGAATGCCTCTTTAAATTTCTTTTTTTAATATAAATTTATTTTATTTATTTATTTATTTATTTTTGGCTGCATTGGGTCTTTGCTGCTGCATGCAGGCTTTCTCTAGTTGCGGCGAGCGGGGGCTACTCTTTGTTGCAGTGCATAGGCTTCTCATTGCACTGGCTTCTCTTGTTGCGGAGCATGGGCTCTAGGCACACGGGCTTCAGTAGTTGTGGCACACAGGCTCAGTAGTTGTGGCGCACAGGCTTAGTTGCTCTGTGGCATGTGGGATCTTCCCGGACCAGGGATCAAATCCGTGTCCCCTGCATTGGCAGGCGGATTCTTAACCACTGTGCCACCAGGGAAGTCCCTAGAATGCCTCTTAAAACTTTTTTTTTTTCCCCTGGTTGCATGGCTTGCAGGATCTTAGTTCCCCAGCCAGGGATTGAAGCCAGGTCCATGGCAGTGAAAGCTCTGAGTCCTAACCACTGGACTGCCAGGGAACTCCCCCCTCTTCAAACTCTTGAAACTCAGCAATCTCAAATGAATAAAGAGAAAAAAGGAGGGGGGGATCCTGTGTGCTGTGTTCCTTGGGGCCCATCATGGTGCCTGCACCTGAGAGACATGCAGTAAACACTTGTTGAAGGGACAGTCATCATGTTTCTTGTGGAGGAACTGAAGACCTTTACTTAGTATTTGTGTTCATTATCATATTTAAAGTTTTACTTTTAAATTGTTTCTTACCAGCCGATCTTCTTGAGTATTGAGTATGGGTTTAATTTTGGTCCTTTTCTCTCTGTGTGCCTAATGATCAAGTTGAAAGAGTCAGACTATGTGTGATGAAGCCCAGTAAAGTACCAAGTGGTGAGGGCCCCAAATTTAGGGCTGGCAGGACTGCTGACTCACTTTTACCTTCTGGTGACTCCTTGAACCTCTCTGGGCCTCTCTGTCCTCATTGTGGAATAGCTGTGCCCACTTGCCTGCTTACCAGGTTGTGGGGGTGTCACATGTGAATTTAAGTGCCTTGTAGATGCAAAGGGGTGGATGTAGTTTGACACACATCAAATGAATCTGGAAGGAAGCACCACAGTTAGGTATGAAATAAAAATTGCAGCATTGAAATGGTGGCAAATTACATACATGTTATTTTTCATTTGTATGCTAGGAGAAGACGAAGAAGAAATGGAGCATCAGGAAGAAGGCAGAGAGCAGCTTTCAGAAACAGAGGACAGTGGGGAGGATGAGCTGGGAAGTGACCATGGCGAGACCACCCAAAAGAAGCTCAAAGGCCGACCCTGCCCAAAAAGGCTTTTTACCTTCTGCCTTGTGAACTCCTATGGCACAGCCGACCTAAATTCCCTTGCAGCTGATGGGAAACTGCTTAAACTCAACTGTAAGCACTTTCTCTGACCTTTCAAACTGGGCTTTTGGGGACTTAGGATCTATTGGAAAATCCTTGCACTTAGCACTTACTGACTGCACTGAGCTTTCATCATCTCATAGTGTGGCTCCAGGAACAGACACTTGTGTGATCCTTGGCTTAAAGCTCCCTAAAGACTGTTTCAGAGACATGACACCCCTCTGCACTTTCCCTTGGCCTTCTTGTCAGGCTTTTCTCTTCCGTCCTTGATGACTTCAGAAGGAAACGAGCTCTCCCTCCACTCCCACCATCCTTCAGGACTTTTGTTCCGGTTGATAACACTTCTTGTGGCCCTCCTAGGTGGCAGCATTTCCCCAAACTTATGAGAATAAATGCGTATTTCTTTTGTTCCATGAGAATACTCATGAAATGTGACCCATCTAGAGAATGGTCATGGATTTCACAGGCTGTTACCTGGAGCCTATAATGGGGACTGCTGTACAGATGGGAAGGGGCATCCACACGGGATGTGTGTTGTGCGTGAAAAGCAACATGTGGACAGTGAAGATGCCTACCCTGGGTCGGGAGGGGAGCTGCAAAAGCATCTCTTGTGTCTTTTTGCTTCCTTCATTGGAGAAGAGTTTTGCTAGATGTCCTCTAGTTTGCTAGCTTGCTTCTCTTTTTAAATAATTACCTAAAAAGAGTTTTTAAAACAGCTTTATTGAGATGGTTTTGGATCTCTCTTGCCTTTTTGCAGCTCCATTCCCTCCATGTGGCTTCTTGTCTTTAGTGTAATGCCTTGCAAATTCTAGCTCCCTTCTTTTTTTGTCTTTGATTTATTTATTTGAATTTATTTATTTTTGGCTGCTTTGGGTCTTCATTGCTGTGTGCGGGCTTTCTCTAGTTGCAGTGAACAGGGGCTACTCTTCGTTGTGGTACGTGGGCTTCTCATTGCGGTGGCTTCTCTTGTTGCGGAGCATGGGCTCCAGTAGTTGTGGCACAAGGGCTCAGTAGTTGTGGCTCACAGGCCCTAGAGTGCAGGCTCAGTAGTTGTGGCACACAGGCTTAGTAGCTCCACAGCATGTGGGATCTTCCTGGACCAGGGCTCAAACCCGTGTCCCCTGCATTGGCAGGCAGATTCTTAACCACTGTGACACCAGGGGAAGTCCCTAGCCCCATTCTTGAACACTGATCTTTGACTCCTCAATCAGTCTTTTGTTCTCCTCCCCTGCCCCCCCCCCACTATGGCCCGGAAAATGCCTCCAGGCGATAAGCTGGGGCCATGTAGGCATCACCTTATTTTTTGCCTTCTCTCAGGGATCTCACTCTTGCTCTGCCTAATAGTCAGTGTCTGAAAACAGTTGTTTCCTCTATTTTGTCAGGTTTTCTTGTGGTTTAAGGCAAGAGGAGAAATCTGGCCACTGTTACTCCATCTTGACCTGTACCCTTTCAGAATTCTATGTAGTTAGTGCCTTTAAAGTGTGTAGCATTGAGGAAATCTTTGCCAAAGGATTTGGGGGCCCAGGGATTCAGAGTTGGCTGGCTCAAGGCAGAGCATCGCTCTTGGCAATGGCTGTTGATGGGTGAGCAGGTGTTGATGGTGTAGCCTGAGTGTGGTCCTTCTCACTCTTGTCACCTGAGGAGCCTCTCCTGTTGCTGGCCATTCAGTAGTGAGTGACACTTTGGTCCTCCTCCACAGCTCGATCCACACTAGCCATCGATTGGGATAGTGAGACCCGGAGCCGTTATTACGATGAGCAGGAATCTGAGGTAGGTCACTCGGCATTCTTGGTCAGGGGTATGTGCTGGTTTCTGCTTCGGGTGGGTCTCTCTCACCAGTTCCCCAGCAGTTTAGCAAGGTATGTTTTAGACCGAGAATGAAAAGCACTTAAAGATTTTGTCATTTTATGTTCAGGGGCTGCAGAAAGTACATTAGATTCCAGGCGTGAGAGCTCGTGAGGTTGTGGCTAAGCCTGGTAAGATTTTGTTTCCTCAGCAGACCTCAGCATTTTGTTCCTCACAGACCTACGAGAAGCACGTCAGCATGTTGCAGCCTCAGAAGAAAAAGAAGACAGCAGTGGCCCTGAGAGACTGCATCGAGCTCTTCACTACCATGGAGACCCTTGGGGAGCATGACCCCTGGTATGCAGCTCCCACCTCTGGGCAGGGGCACCCAGGTACCCTGGGACTGAGATCTGCTGGGGCCATCTATGTACACAAAAACCCTTTGTATTTGGATGTGTCACTTTTTTACATGGCTGACCCTACAACACAGGTTTTTCTGTGTGAATTGTGTTTTCCAGACTAGGACAGCCATCACTCTCTTTTAGAAGGTGGCTTAGAGACCTCCCTGCCCAGAAGCAGTCATGCTGAGTACAAGAAAGGATGTTATGGGATTGCCTCCATGCTTGAGAGCCCAGGTGGCACTGGCCCCCTGCCTCCCCACTAAGTGGAGGTTTCTCTTTTCAGGTACTGTCCCAACTGTAAGAAGCATCAACAGGCCACAAAGAAGTTTGACCTGTGGTCCTTGCCGAAGATTCTGGTGGTCCACCTCAAACGTTTCTCCTACAATAGATACTGGAGGGACAAACTTGATACAGTTGTGGAATTCCCAGTCAGGTGGGTCCCTGGGCTGCACTGTTATTTTTGGGAAAATTAAAAAACAGGCAGACAATCTGGGCACTGATTGGCAGAGTGTTTTGCTGCCAAAGACTTTTCTGTGGTAAGGTGTGTGTGTTGCTAGGCTCTGAGAAGTTGCTTTGGCTCACTTCCCCTCCGTGTCTGTAGGGAAAGGACTCTCCAGTAGAAGCACTTCCTCTCTCGAGTCCCTTACGCAGCCTAACTGAACTGGTCTTCCCATCTGTCATTGGTCCCAGGGAGCCCAGGCTCAGTAGAGCAGCACAAGGACATGCTGTACCTCGTTAATGCAGGGGCACAAGGAACCAGAGAGTAATCTGCTGGGGAGAGTTGGATTTTTGGGGGTGCAGATCCACCACAGTCCTGTCCCTGGGGCAGGGACTGGGACTGGCTGTCTACTAGTGTCCTCTTAGGCCCCAGGGTACAGAGTATAAGTGACACAGGCAAGTCAGTCAACAAGGTAGGAGTCCCCCCACAATATGCAGATTTAAAAATGCTTTTTGGGGGATGGGGGATGGGTAGATAGTTACATGAAGTATAGACATGTCAACGGGAGGACCTAGGTGGTGGGTGTATACATGTTTGTTGTAAAATTCTTTTTTTCTCTATGTTTGAAATTTTCAAAATAAAACATTAGGGAAAAAAGCTTTTGGGGGCCTGTTTTGGTATTTAGCTTAAATTTTTATGGCACTAATTAGTAATTCTGATAGTAACAGCCATTTTTACAAAGTTGCTGCAGCCCTCGTGTCTGCCCAGAGCCCTTCTTTGACATTTGGTCTCAGCTAAGGCTTCTCTTTTCCAGTCTGAACATGTCAGTGGTCAGAACAAGACCCCAGGGCTCCTTCCGTCTGGACTGTTCATTCGTTCCTTCTGCACTTAGTTTCTGAGGGCCTCCCTGTGTTATAGCCTGTTGCATGAAAGGGGTTGCTGGGTTGCTCTGACTTCTTTCTCTGAGTTTAATGTATTGAAGGGTTATTTTTGTTTTCTTTGCTCAGAGCTCTGAACATGTCTGAGTTTGTCTGTGACCTGTCAGCAAGGCCTTATGTGTACGACCTCATTGCCGTGTCCAATCATTATGGAGCCATGGGGGTTGGCCACTGTAAGTACTGGAATCTGCTTCTTTCTGAGATGTTGAAATGCCCATGGCCAGTCATCTTTCACCAGCCTATCCCTGTGTGCCAGGCATTGCCCTAAGCACTTAACTTACACAGCTCCACGGGCCTCAGGTTGCGGGCTTTTTCCATATTGCTGCCCCTCAATTTTTCTGGTAGGATGGTGGTTCATATTCTTTAATCCAATAATCCACCTCTGGGAAACCTAAGGAAATTACTTGACTTTGGGGAAAAGCTTCATGTGCAAAGATATTCACCTCCTTATAATAGTGAAAAATTAGTATTATTTATAATAGTGGAAAATTAATAATAGCATTGGTGATCAACCATTGGCACTTCTGTCCATCGATTTCATGGAAGAGTACACAGTCATTGCAAAATAAAATTAATAATAACATGAGGAAATACCCATGGTATGTTAAGGGAAAACAGCTACACAAAATTGCATCATTACAGAAAGTAGTATCACAACTACATTGAAACAAAAGACAGAGAAACTATGATAGGAGGGGGGAAAGCCTAGGAGGAGAGAGACCAAAATGTTAATTTTTTCCTTGTTCTACTTTATTTTCCAGAATTTCTATAATGTGTAGGTTTATCTTCACTTTTATACTTTTACTAGTTTATTTTGTTACTTGTTTATGGAAAGGTTTTAGTGATGTTGAAGTGAGGAGCTGGGTTTCCTCATCTTTCTTCTATTGCATCTGCACCATGATAACTGCCACTACACCCAGTGTCAGGACCCCAAGAGATGACACCATGGGAGGTGTCAGTTCCATTTACACTCACAGTGGATTAGGGAACTGCCCTAAACCCCAGTCTTCTCTTCTATACTGATAAGCTTTTTCTGTTGGCCCAACAGTCTGTTCTCCTGCCTCTCCATTCTTACCATATCACCTCTTGCCTTTAGATGGCTGCTCAGTCTCCAACCCTCAGGTCTACATTCCAGGCCATTAGAAGAAGAGGAAAAAAGGGTATGACCTTCCCTTTTAAGCAGATCTCCCAGAAGTCCCCCTCAACTCCTCTACATACATCTCATTGGCTATCACTTGGTCACAGGGCTACCATCTAGCTGTAGGAGAGGATGGGAAATAAAAATGTGCCTGGTTGAAAATTGGGGCTCTACTGGAGTGGCTATTAGCGATCTCTGATCATATCATATCCTGCAGCACTTACTCTTCTCTTACTTTTTTCTCCCCAAAGTAATTTCACTATCTATATTCATGCATACTGGACACATGTGTTCATTTTTAACTTCCATTTTAGCATCTAAACACTGCTAGGGCAGATTACTTAGCCTCTTTATGCTTCAGTTTCCTCATCCAGGTTAGGCTTCAGTTTCCTCATCCAGGTTAGGCTGGTTATATGCAGGTCCACATTGGGTCCACAGTTGGAACGCCACGATTGAGAGCCACCATTGCTATTGTTATGCCAAGCACGGACAGCGGGGACACGCCCTTGGCACCTTCTCTGTCACTTTGTCCCATGTCGTCCACCACCACTTGGTGCAGTAGGCACTGCAGTGAGTAATGGTTAAACAGCTTAAAAAAAACCAGCTTGCCGAAGCCACACAGCAGGTTGAGACTGGAAACCAAATCTCCATCAGATTCTGTTGTTTCTGAGAGTCTGGGTGGAGCAGGAATTGGGTATTGCTGCTGGGATTCCTGTTGTAAACACATCCTGCTTCGAAATAGTGTAAAATCAAAACTGGAAGTGTTGTCTGTGGGAAATGCTTGCCCGGTGTGGGGAAATGCTTGGCCCGGTGTGAGGAATTGTTATCCAGCCGCAGATTCTTGACTCACAGTTTCGAAGGCAGATATATTTAAGTTTTCTTGTTCACATCCCAGCTTTGCAAACCCAAATACCCAATGTGTCCCTCTCTGGGATTATCCCACAGGCTCCAGAGGCAGTGAGAGGCAGTAGTAGCCAACCATCTGCCTGGATGAAGTGGGGGAGTTTGACTTGGCATGTTTTTGAGAACTGTTGTTTTGTTTAAATCTTAAAGTATCAGCTCCTTTTAAGTATCCCCTAACTCTGGGTTATTGCTCATAGCCATCCTGAAGATTGACACTGGATTCCTCTATTTTTTGGATTAGTTTTCCAAAATTACAGTTTAAAGCCTTGGTCCCCAGCGGCTCCATTTTTACCCTTTTAGTGCCTTTTTGAGAAGGAACAGATTTTTTTTTTTAACATCTTTATTGGAGTATAATTGCTTTACAATGGTATGTTAGTTTCTGCTTTATAACAAAGTGAATCAGATATACATATACATACATCCCCATATCTCTTCCCTCTTGCGCCTCCCTCCCTCCCACCCTCCCTAGGAACAGGGTTTTTTTTAAAGGCTGAGTTATCTTTTGGTTGTTAGGACACAACCTATAAATTACTTTTAATTTCAGACTCTGTTTGTTTCATGTTTTGGAATTGTGTTGCTGTTGAGTGCCACTGTAATGAGCTAGCCACATTAGCTCTCTTGGTGACCGGCTAGAGTATTCTCTTGCTTTGGCAGACACTGCGTACGCGAAGAATAAACTGAATGGGAAATGGTATTACTTTGATGATAGCAGTGTGTCCCTGGCCTCCGAGGATCAAATAGTGGTGAGTAGGCCCTAATACCTGGTTCCCACTCTTACCTTTAGGGATTAGAGCTGGGAAAAGTCTTCCGGGCTAGTTGGTTATTTAGTCATCCTGCTGGGACAGTGGAAGCAAGGTGTGGTAGAGAAAGAGTTGGCTGCCATTCCTTATGGGACCCTTCCTAAATGAGATGCTCATCTCTCCTCGGGGTCTGTCACAAGGCCTTTCCCCACTCCCTGGGGAGGGTCAGCATGAGCCAGCCTCAGGTAGAAGGGTTTTCACAGTCACTTCAGTGTGTGGCTGCACAGGGCAAGACGGCGGATCCCTGAGAGTGGTGTGTTTTGAACAGAGAGAAAAGCTGTGGGGGAATGGGTGATTTTTCCAACCAGTGAATGGATGTTGCCCCTCTTGTGTTTTAGACGAAAGCAGCTTATGTGCTGTTTTACCAGCGGCGAGATGATGAGTTGTATAAGACGACTTCACTCAGTTTTCCTGGATCCTTTGATGGAGGGACGAGACCAGGCAGCTTACAGCAGGGCATGGGGGATGATGAGACTTGCAGCATGGACACCAACTGATGCTGCCTCAGTGACGCTGCACCACAGCACCGGTGCAGTCCCTCAGGAGAACACCTTTGACACTGAAGACTTGCTAGTGTTCTGTCTAAAAACCGGATGAGGAACTTCTTTCTTTTATGAGAAAAAAAAAAAAAAAAGGGTTATGTTAGGAGGCTGAATTATTTTTCTTTTTATACAGGTGGTGAGAAATTTCTGTAAAACCTCGTGGAGCTGCAAAGTAGGGGTCGGGAGGGGGGGCACATAATGGAATATGTCTGATGGATTCCAGAGAACGGAGAGGAACACACTGTCATTGAGTTTGGTGTGGCCATGAAGACCTGCCACAGGCTGGTGAATGATTACTGTTCCCCCCAGTAGTCTGCCCACAGTAAATGAAGCCTCGACTAAATGATGTCATCCCCTTCTCCCTTGCTGTGCACTGAGATGGGTTTATAATACCCTAAAAATTAGCCACCAAAGCCCATTTCTGTTTCCCTTTGTGTCATCTTGGAATATCCAGCTTTCTTCTCCCTAATGAAATGAAGATGCTTGGTGTTGGGGTTTCCTGCCCCTCCGTCTCCTGTGGAACCTAGCAGTTCTGTTATGTACCCCAGCATCCTTGATGAATTGATACCCCTCTGGCACTTTTATTAGATATCACTTGGAAGTTGGTACACTAAACCGCTGGGTACTGGGTCGCGTCCAGTCGTTTCTCTCCCTGTTGGCTCGAGAATGGGAACCTTCCTGGGCTTGGGAAGGGCTCCCATTCTCGCTGCTGACTTCGGTTAGAAGTGAGATCCCCGCCCCTCCAGACGGTTTTCTTTCGGCGGTCTGGCCTCCGCATGCCTGCCCGGCCGCACTCCCAGGGCCGTTGTCTTTGTCGCGGGGAGGCCTGAGACCACTGTCCCCTCCGTGCGTGGGGCCCTTGCTCCCCCTTGCGTTGGTTCAGAGAACAAGGTCATCTGGGCTTTTCTTGTCTGACCTTTGACCTGAGCCGTGGGGGTTGGGTCTGTCAGTCGCGGGCACACGCGATCGATGAGGACGTGCGCGACGACCGTTGGTAGGGGCGGTGGTGCGGGAGCGCCGGCTGCTCGGTGAGGACCCGGCTGTGGGTCTCCGCTCGGGGGCTGGCCGCTGGGTGGGGCCGGGCCGGAGCCTGCGACCGAAGGGGCTGCGGGCTGGGATGAGGGGCCCGAAGCCAGGGGAGGGGGAGTGGTTCCGGCTCCACTGCCGGTTCCTCCCTCCCGGAGAACCGCGGGCCGCACCTGACCCCACGGAGGAAAAAGCGCCGGGAGTGGGGGTTTCCCTGCTCTCCGACCCATGGTGTGGGTCAAACTTAAGGAAATTGTGGCAAATACTCCATTTGGGGGTGGTTTACAACCTCATCTGTAACATTATTTTCACGTTGCTGTGTGCATTTCCAGTGTATTGTATAATAAAGACATGGTCGCTTTTAGGGGAGATGTCTGAGAAACTGAGAAGATGCAGAAAGGAGCTGACTGCAGCCATTGACCGGGCCTTTGAAGGACTCAGTCATTCCCAGGAGTGCTCAGGCATGCAGAGGCAGGAGCTGGACGCTGCGCCGCTTTCTTTCCCCTTCCCCATGCACAGGCTCCTCTGCAGGAGGCACCCGCTGGCAGCCTGCTCCTCTGCGGCTCCTTTCTCTCCTGTCCCGTTTGCTCCTGGGAATGAGAGCCCTGCCTTTGCACCAAACCACGAACCCGTGAGTGCAAAGACACGTGCTCTATGCCCCAAAAGAAAACCTCTGACCAGCAAGGAAAACATATCGATGCATTCCTCGATTTTGGCACCTGAAAGACAGTTTTGGAGAGCGGCAGGAGATGGGGAGAACTGGAGAAAAGACAGTCTAAGGTGATTCCAATCTGAATAGTTTAATAGCTATAATTAGGGTTATCTCATATCTGAAAAAATTGTTGAAAATCCTAAATTGAATCCATAACACTACTCTTGCCTCCCCTCTGAAGCTCTAAGACTTTATTTGGAAAGTTTGTAAACGTTCTTCAGAAAGAGAGAGAGAGAGTGTGTGAGTGTGTGTGTGTGTGTGTGTGTGTGTGTGTGTGTGTGTGTGTGTGTGTGTTTGGTTTGAGGGGGTGAGGGGTCTTGGATGTCTAACCAGTGTGTGTGTGTGTGTGTGTGTGTGTGTGTGTGTGTGTGTGTGTGTGTGTGTGTGTTTGGTTTGAGGGGGTGAGGGGTCTTGGATGTCTAACCAGTCATGGAAACCACTGCAGTACCAAAAGGGGTAGTGAATGTTAAAGAACCTAGTTTTAAAAGTCATCTTATTTTTTGTACTGCAGAAACACGTATCTTAATTCCAGTGTTTTTTTCCCCAAACTGGGGAGAGGTGGATCAATGGCTGGGCCCTGACTTCACCCTTGCTTCTGCTCCCCTTCCTCACCCCGGAGCTTTTTAGGCTTTCCCTGGGATAAGGTCTTCCCTAGACCTTTTCTTCTCCCAGGTAGCTGCAAACTGCCTCATCCTAGGCACCTTGATTTGAAGCCAGGAGGACCATTTGCGCTGAAACTTCAAGGTTCTGCCATCTTGGTTGCTCTGTAGTCAGAGACTGAAGAAGCCATTTAATCATTTCAGTTCTACAAATATTTGTGCTCATATTCACAAACATTAATGGGCATTATGATGCTTTTAGTCAACTTCACTGATTCAGTGGTTCCCAGTCATCCTCTAATCACAGCATAAATGACAATTTAAAGTACCAGTGTTTGTCTTTAAGATTATCTAACACTGAGTTCCTCTCCAGTATTTTCTTGAAAGAGGATCTAATCCTCCACCTTTTTCTTTTCACCTGGGGGCTGCAGGAAAGATATGGAGAAAGATTTGAAGGTTGAGTCAAACATGCCCCTCAGCAGTTCTAGCCAAGAGGTCACAAAGGATTTGCTTGACATGATCGGTGAGTACAGAGGGCTGGTGCATCCTCTCTCTGGAAGGATAGGTTCTTCACACGGGCCCCTGAGTCAGCAAGCATCTTATAAAAAAAAAAATCCTTATTTCTTTTCCACTGGCTTGTTAGATTTGTTTTGCTCACAGCAGAGAGCCTTCATGGAGCTGATAACCTGGGGGAGTTACACATCAGTCAAGTCATTTCATAAATGTACAGTTAAAGTGAATCCTTGGAGGCCAGGGACAGCAGCCCCTGTTGGTGGATGAGCTTAGATGTGAAGGAAACAGGACATAGGCAGAGATGGGGGTAGGGGTAGAGGAGAGTAGTCCAGCTGGGGGGGGGGGGGCATTAATACAAGATTAGAAGAAAAGTTAGAAGCCAAAAACTCCCCTATAATTCCACCATCCACCACAAAGGCAGCCACTGTTAACACAGTGCTGTATACCCTGTCATAGATACTTTTTCTACACACACATCTGTATATTCTGTGTGTGGACTGTTTTTTTAAAAGCTATTTTATTTTTAGCTTTTTTTTTCTCATTTTTTGGCCACGCCGCACAGCATGTGGGATCTTAGTTCCACGATCAGGGATCGAACCCATGCTCCCTGCACTGGAAGCTCAGAGTCTTAACCGCTGGACCGCCAGGGAAGTCCCAGCAGGCAGCATTTTGATTACCCCAAAGATCCCATTTTTCTCACACTATGTCTTGTGCCCACAGGTCAGGGAGTAGTTTCTTGAGGGCTGGAACAAACACATGCATCTCTGTATCCTCCCACTTAAACCCTCCTTGGAAACCAAGGAGATGGTTGGGGCTCAATAAATACCTGAGCTAGGAAGAGGGACACCAAGCCCACGTTAGAATGTGGCAGCCTGCCAGCCCCGGGGGCAGGAACACCGGCTTTGTAGAGTCCTCGGAAATGGCCGCCCATTTGTGGTTTTTAACTTGTGCCTGAAATGTCTTAAGAAATCTCTCACTGGAATTGTAATGCTGAATGTTTTTATTTTTAAGACCATACAGGCATCCAAACTATTGAAGAATTGGCTGGAAAACTAGAATTTGAAAATGAGTTGAACCGTGTGTGTGGTTGCTGTGAAGATTCGCCCTTCAAGGCGG
This sequence comes from Tursiops truncatus, assembly GCF_011762595.2. Classification (NCBI taxonomy): domain Eukaryota; kingdom Metazoa; phylum Chordata; class Mammalia; order Artiodactyla; family Delphinidae; genus Tursiops; species Tursiops truncatus. Next base: position 64,158,065 of record NC_047043.1, on the reverse strand, counting down.
ACGCCTGGGCCCTGCTGGTGGACGAGAGCCCTCAGGAAGCCTCGGATGCAGACCCTGGCAGCCTCAAGCAGGCTTTCTATGATCACAGTATCGTGGAGACTGTTCTGGACTTGGAAGAGGACTACAATTTGCTGACCTCTTTTAAATACCGAATTGAGTAAGGACAGTTGACTTCAGCTTTGATTCTTTACAGCAGGAGTCTGATGTTAGGGCATCTGTGCAGGGCAGTCACAGTTGTCATCAGGGGCCACATTCTTCAGAGGCTTGGCAGAATCTGAATTACCCCAATCTTTTTAACTTCCAGTTGTGTCCCTTCTTGAGCTGAGAGCCCAGTTTGTTTGTTTGTTTAATTCTGTTGCTCTGAAGTGTTTCTTTTTTTTTTCACCTTTTTTTTTTTTTAACATCTTGACTGTTTTATTGATTGATGTTCAATATACCCAGAACCCAAGTCAGGTGCAGGTCTTGGGCCTCTGCTGTGTGTCTCCATGTTCTTTTCCACGGACCCCTGAAAAAGTACGAGGGCTACAACCAGCATGGGCTTTCTGTACCCCTGGGACCAGCCCATCCCAGGCCAGCTCAGCCTGTATGGAGGAACTGGCGTCAAGATGGACCTTGGCCCCAGACCCTCTGCCATATTTGCACATTTTGCACACAAGGCTGCCTGTCCCCTGCATGGGCCTCATGCCCTCTTCGTGTCCAGACCCTCAATCCCTCCATCCTTGCCCCTGCCCAGCTCAAAGCCCTCTGCAAAGGCCTCCTACTTGTGTCAGAGGGGCTGGTAGCATCCCTTATTAGGTTTCCTGGGCTGGAGCCAACCCTCCACCACAGCTTGAGAGAAAGGACATCATCAGAAATTATTTGGACAGATCTCTCAAAACCATGATGTTCTTTCAGGAAACCTAATAAGCTGTTGGGCAAGGTATCATGCCTCCCAGAAGCTGAGTCTCGGAAGTGCCCGCCTCCTAGGCATAGGGGAGTATGGGGGTAAGGAGTCTGGTGCAAAGCTGTTGTAAGACCCAAAACTCAAACCAAGGAGCTGGGAGGAAGTCCCAGGGGCCGAGGACCCCCCACCAGTCCATATTTTAGGCTAGTGATCCAGCATAGGGCAGGCTGCAGAGCTGGCATCACCCCTTTACTACAGGTCTGGAGATTCCTCTGGGCCCCCAGGTAGAGACCTTGCATCTACTCCGTAGCTGTGTGAGACTGGGCACTTGCCTGCCCCTGAGAACTAGCCTCCGGCCACTTCATGGGACAGGCCTCCGCTGGGGGGTAGAGGGCAGGACGGGCTAACCAGAGGCTCCTTCCAAGCCACCGTACACTCACTCCCTGCAGCAGATAATAAACATCACAGATTATGGAATTGGGGTTCACTTTCTATTCCCTGAATAGGAGAGACAGGAGCAAATAAGAAGAAATGCTCACAGCTTCTTGCCTGCCCCACTCTAGGGGGAATGGGGCCATCTGGAGGGAGAGTTGTCAGGCTACTTGATATTCAAAAAACCAGGTCTCCCAACAGTGAGTTCCAAGTAATATGCCTTGATGTGGATACTCTCCCACAGAGGATGTGGGGCTTAATCCTCATCTCCCCCAACCCCTGCCTGTCAGCACCCCTTGAGGGTGAGCTGAACTTAGTGACTCGCTTCCAAGGAATAGAGCTGGGAAAGGGAAAGATAGTAGATTACATGGAGAAGCCTGGCAGACACCACTTAACCAAGTGATGAAGATGAGCACCACTCGTGCTGTCCTGTGCACGTCACCCACCGCTGACAGGATGCGATGAGAAGGGTGCTTCATTTCCATGGTATTCCTACCAAAACCTCCCAGCCCCAATCTAATTGTGAGACAAACATCAGATGAACCCAGTTTGGGGGATATTCTACAGGATACCTGGCCAGTACTCAAGACTGTCAAGGTCATTAAAAACAAGGAAAGACTCAAAATCTGTCACAGAGCAGCGGACACTGAGGAGACACAATGACTAAATGCAGTGCGGTGTCCTGGATTGTGTCCTGGAACAGAGAGGACATTAATGGAAAAACGGATCAAATCTAAATACAGACTCAAGTTTAGTTAATATGGTTATTAGTTTCTTAGTTTTGACAAGTATGCCACAGTTATGCAAGATGTTAACATTAAGAGAAGCTGAGTGAAGGATATATTTGAACTTATTGTCTTTGCAACTTTCCTGTAAATCTGAATTTATTGCAAAATTTAAGATGTATTTATTTGTTTTAAAAATGCAGTTGATCCCAAGTTTGTGAAATGTGTGTATGAGCACACATGCAGAAAATTGTTATGGAGGAACAAGGAGGGTTTAGGTCTTCTTCTTGTCTGTATTTTAAAATTTATCTGCAGCTGACATGTGTCACTTCTGTAGAAAAAAGAAATTAGAGTTGTTTTTTAAAACCCTCATCTTCAACCAGCCATGGGCATCCCTCACCAGAAACCTGCCCAGAGGTGACCTTCACAGTTTACAGGAACTGGTGCAGGTCCAGGGCCTGCCAGGGGGTGCTCAGCAGGACCCTGACAAGGGGGTCGCCCTTCCCTGCGGGTGCTGGACCCTCAGGGCCAGAAACTCTGGGTCTCACAGAGCTGTTTCTCAGCACTCAGTGCTGGGAATGGGGATCTAGCCCTAACCCTGCAAGACTGAAATGAGAGGATTTTTCTTCTGCCTGCAGCAGAGACTGTGGCCCTTGGGAATGAGGGCGGAGCCTGGGGTAGAGGTGGGGAAGGAGGGAGGGGTCAGGTTTTCCCTGGTTGGATAGACAAATATACCTCTGTTTTAGCAAAGCCTTTATGTGAAAATTCAGATTTACCAAAAGGGCTAATTCATCCTGGAATCCTTAAATGAGGAGCTTTTCCTCACTGTAGAAACACAGCTATTTAGTAAAGCAGGTGAGCCCTGAGCCTCTGGCATGCCAGTCCCAGAGTAGCTGGGGTGGCCATGTGGTCATTTCCCTGGTGACACCTACTCTTGTCTCTGCATCCCTGGCTCCCCAAGGTGCCCAAAGGACACTTTCCTGCCTTTGTCATCTGCTTCAGGGTGGCGGGCAGATGTGTGCTCCTCTGCACAGAGCAGGGGTTTGAGGAGTTAGTCTCTAGGGATTTAGCTGGAGGAATAAAAGGAGCCTGGAACATTTTTTGCCTAGAACATTTATTTTAATAAACTTGGGACCAAAGATTTATTGGGGAGACATTGATGTTTGAGAAACTAAAAATGTTTTACGTCATTCGGTTCTCTCCCCCACAGTTCATCTTGGAAAGCCAAACAATCCCTGAATTGTTTCCGTGGAAACACCAAACTGCAATTTGGATTAGCAGAATCAAAATAGAAACAAGGCAGCTTCAAGAATAAATAGGAGCTTTGGAACCTGCTAGTCACCAACTGCCAGTTCAAGCTACAGCACAAGGCATGTGAGAAGCTGGGCCCATCCAGTTCTATAAGGAGGGGTTTCCAGGTCCCCTGGCTACATGCTGCCGGGTCAATGCCAAAGTCACTCGAAACCAGCTCTGTCTGCATACTGGTAGACTTGTAACAATACTTAATGTAGGAGCTGGTCTGTAGAAGCTAGGAGAGGCTGGGGGTCTGGAGGGAAAGTGGGGGGAAGAAGGGACAGGAAAAAGGAGAGATGAGTGAATGCCGAGTGAAGTTCCAGCAAGGAGCAGAGGCCACAGCTGAGGCCTGAGAGTACAGCAACAGTTCTTTCAAGAGGACAATTCAAGGGATTTCCCCAGTGGTCCAGTGGTTGGGACTCCGAGCTTCTACTGCAGGGGCCGCGGGTTTGATCCCTGGTCAGGGATCTAAGATCCCCCATGCCACGCAGTGTGGCAAAAAAAAAAAAAGACAATTCAAGGGTGGCCAAGGGCTGGAAACAGTGACCCTATCCTCAGCCCCATCTGTATTGCAATGTTCCTCACATTCCTGTCTAGCAACACAGGTCTAGACTGGAGTCTGAACTCTTGCCAGGTAAGCTCTGGGGGCACTTGTGGTCAGTAAGCGCCTGCTTCTGTGTAGCTCCAGCCAGCACAATCAGGCACGCAAGCCTACCTTCTCATCTCTGAGTCTCAGGGTTCCCTCCCCCTACCTCCTGCTCCCCTCAGCAGGGGAATGGGGGAGGCATCTCCTGGCCCCCCTGCCCTGGCTCCTTGGCATTCACCTGGACTCTGCACTTCCAATCCCAGGGAAGACTCCAAGGGGGTCAGGAGACAAGGAGGAGGGAGATAGATAACCTGGGGGACCTTTGCCCCTCACCTTTGCACCCGAATGTGCTGATAGGGCAGCAACACCATCCTGCCACTGGAGGAGTTGTGAGCTATTAATGATCAAAGAAATTGATGAAAAGGATTTGCAAAAGAGGCCAATCTCCCTCCTCCCTCTAACTGAGGCACAAGACGTTTAACATGGCAGTGAAGGCCAGTGAACTAGGCAAGCAAACCAGGGAGGCCACTGCACCTGATTATGGGTAGTTATTGGAAAGGCTGTCATCTAGAGACAATCTGAGACTGGTAATTTGCTTTCTCCCGGGAGTATGTGGGAGAACATTAATATTTTAGGTTCCAGCTAAATATTTATAGAGGGAACAAAGTTTTACTCAGGAAATCTGTTTGACAGTGGATTCCAGCCCTAGTGGGGAGGACTTTCCGTGCTAGGCCAGCTGGAAAATGCCTGATTTGATGAAGAGTTTTGGCCTAAGGCCTGGCATGAAAAACAATTGCAGAACTACGTTCAGCTCTTGTAGGAAACCACTATCTTTTTTGAAGGCTAAAAGTCTGTTGTTTTCTGGGCACTTTGGATGGGAGCTGGCCTGGGAGAGAGGAATGGGCATCTTATAGGAGATACGTCATCAGGACCCCTTTGAAACGTCTGAGACAAAGAAGGGAAGTTGCAAAGGGATACCAGGGAGACCCAACTTTCAGGACAGGCTGCTAGGAGCTGTTTGAAAGATAAGCAAGAAATCCCTGCTCTCAGTAAGTATTTATCAAGTGTCTACTAGTGCCAGACACTCTCCTGGATGCTGAGGATACAGTAGGGACGAGGCAGATGCTGCTCTTGCTTCTGGAGTTTATATTCTACTGTGCAATGTGGGCAAACACAAAAATACTGATATATCATTTCAGATGGAACTGTATGAGAGAAATTAGGGTAAGGGAATGGGCAGTGAGTAGGGTGAACCCCTTCAGAAGAGGAGAGGTCAGGAAAAGGCCTCTCTGTAGGTGACATTTAAATTGATACTTGAATGTTAAGACAATTAGGTGCTGCAAGTGGCTTCACTTCCATCCTCAGACTGTAACTGGAGTTGTATAGAGGGAGGAACCCCTAGGTGGGCCCTAGGCCGGTAAGACCTCCCACCACATCCACCCCGTGTGGCTACATACATCTCTATCAGCATCCAAAGAGCCAAAAATGTTGCGTGCTCCAGGGACGTGCCTGGGCTGTGTCATGCTCACCAAATTTGGCAGGAACACAATAGTTTAAAAAAAAAAAAAGCCTTAGGAATAAAATAAGAAACAGAATATCCTTTCTGATGATTGCCAGAGACAGGCAGCATAATTTTAATTAACCCAGCCTTGTTAGGCGATAAATTTACTGCTCATTCTACAAAAACACCCAGCTCATGTAACACTGAGTCACTCTGATCTTTGACTTTAAACAAAATTAAATACTTTTTTTTTTTTTTTTGCGGTATGCGGGCCTCTCACTGCTGTGGCCTCTCCTGTTGCGGAGCACAGGCTCCGGATGCGCAGGCTCAGCGGCCATGGCTCACGGGCCCAGCCGCTCCGCGGCATGTGGGATCTTCCCAGACTGGGGCACGAACCCGTGTCCCCTGCATCGGCAGGCCAACTCTCAACCACTGCACCACCAGGGAAGCCCCAAAATGAAATACTTTTGAAGAAATACAGGATTTCATAACTCACAGCAGAATCAAAGAACAGAGGGTCATGCTTTGGCATTTCAAAGTTGGACAAGACCCTTCAATGAGAAGGCCACAGTCATAAATACTGGTGGAATTCTCTCAACAGGGTCTCAACTGTGAAGTAAAATGACTAAACCTTTCAACTTAGAGTAATAAAACATTTCCAAATACAGATCCCTCTGATCTACAAGCCTCATGCTAACTGCTCCACAGTCACCTGTAGTCAGTTTGGGAAGGGCTGGGCTGCTTCCTCCAGTGCCGTCCTTGCACAGGCAGAGAAAACCAGCAGGGAAGGCAGTGGAGGCTGGCAGAGGGCAGGGTGAACAGATATCCAGTGAGACCCACAGGGAGAGTAGAGGCCAGGGCACCCTAAGGCAGAGCCCAAGTCTGTACTTCCTAGGCCTTGAAGAGAGAGGGCTGCTGCCATTGCCTGTGGCTGTAGACTGCAGGACGCCCTTGGTCTGGAAATGAGAGTGAAAGCACCTTAGGCTGGTTCCTGGTAGCCCTGCTGAAGGTGTCACAGGCAAATTAAACTCTCCCAGATTTTTGTGGGATACATAACCCTGAAAATAAAGAATATAAAAATGAGAAATCAGGAACCATTACTTTCTATAATGGCCCACACAGAAGCCCCGTTTTCAGGAATTCCCTGGCGTTCCAGTGTGTAGGACTCAGCACTTTCACTGCCGTGGCCCAGTTTCAATCCCTGGCCAGGGAACTAAGATCCCCTGCAAGCTGTGTGGCACGGCCAAAAAAAAAAGGCCCCATTTTCAACCCTGTACTGGCTTGATAATAGGCAAATTCTGGAAGCTGTCCATCCATGAGGATTTTTACTTTCATAAAAAAAAGAAAAATCAGGGCTTCCCTGGTGGTGCAGTGGTTAAGAATCCGCCTGCCAATACAGGGGACACGGGTTCGAGCCCTGGTCCGGGAAGATCCCACATGCCATGGAGCAACTCAGCCCGTGCACCACAACTACTGAGCCTGCGCTCTAGAGCCCACGAGCCACAACTACTGAAGCCCAAGTGCCTAGAGAAGCCACCGCAATAAGAAGCCCGTGCACCGCAACGAAGACCCAATACAGCCAAAAATAAATAAATAAAATTTTAAAAAAAAGAAAAGAAAAATCAGTTTGAGTAGGGTGTGGTTTATTCAAAATCATCTTAGGAGAAGCGTAAGGAATAAAAAGATGGTACACACCTTAAAAGTTTTATCTTTATTTTTTGATTTTTTTGTATTACAAAAGAAGTACATATATATTGCAAAAATTCAAAAACTTCAACAAGATATAATTGGAAAGCCAAAGTCTCATATAAGCGCACTGCTCTCCAGAAATGATACGGGGCCCACAGCCACTCTCATTAGCTTTAAAAGAGTGGTTGAAAACAGGACAGGGGAAAACAGCTAGAAAGAAAAATGGAACCGTGTGCCTGTGAAGAGTGTGGTTCCCGGCATTTGGTGCATGTCACCTCTCTTTTCTTGGTGGCTTTATATTTCTCTGTTCACAGGAAGTCTGACTTTGTGTGTGCCCTATAATATTTCCACTGACCAAAAAATGCAGATGCTCTTGCAGCAAAACTGGATACAAATAATAATTTAAAAAAATCCTGAGGCCCAGAAAGATATTGGTCATGTGAAGGAAATGTTTGAAGACCAAAAATGTTGTGTTTGGGAGACATCCTGCCACACCAACAGTTTTGTGAGAGCCCTTCTGCTACTGGATATTCCATATGGAAGGCAGCCCTCCTTCTACCAAACACAACACCCTCCTCCTTATGCCCCACACCCAGGCTGCTGCCCCAGCTCTCACCACCACCTCTGCACACATTTCATTCCCCTAAATAAGGGTGTATTTATCCCTATGCTTTGTCATGGGCAGCACCTGGTACCCAGAATGCTGGATCTGCTCCCCAGCCCTGCACTGACCACCACTCCCTCCAAAGCATAGCCTCTGACCCTGAGGGATCCAGGCAGGCCTTTGGGAACTTTCTGCTGTTAGCCAGCCCAAAGTTCTGTGATTTGTCTTTCCAGCTGAGACCAATAAACCATCAGCTGAATTCACTATGGGCTGGTCAGAAGCCATCATCACTGCTATCAAAACCCAGGTCATAGAGCATATTCTTCCTTGGCTCCTTGCACTGAGGGGGCTCTTTTCTGATGCTGAGGTCACTGAACCAGCTCATCTGTTGGTCCCCCTGGGAACTGTGAGAAAGCAGGCTGTTGTCTTGGGAAGCATGCCCCCTGTACTGCAAGAGATTCCCTTGCACTGCCCTTGCTGTCTTACTCGGCATGACTGTTCCTCTCAGAGCAGAGCAGACTGGTTTTGTGGGGCTCCTGGGGCCCTGAAGATGCAGGGGCTGAGCAACGGGTTCCTGCCACCCCTGGGGGGGCCTTTGTGGGATGGAAACTGGAGGGTGAGGATATTTAGAATTGGAAGCACAGGTTTTGCTTGGGGTTTGTTCTTGCTTCCTGGCTAGGAGCCTGCTTCTGGGGGCTTTCCTGGGAGGCTGCTTCTTGCCTTTCCCCCCTCTTTCTACAGTTCTGCCTTTCTGTTCAGTCACCAACCTTTGTTCACAAGGGTTACATGAAAACATGCCTTTGGCTTGACATTTTTGGCAGGTGTTCTTAATGCTGGTTGCAAAGTTGTTTAAATCCAGGGATATAAGCCGCGAAGCTCCTTGGGAAACCAGGTCCCTGTCTTCAGGCATCTTGTGGCCCAGGATGCCAGAGCCATCATTCTCAGAGCCTGTTTTAGTAATAGCACAATTCTGGCAGTTAGTCTGCACTGCCTTGTCCTTGATTTGCCTGTTTCTTTTGCCAGTTCCAACTGCCAGCGGCACAGCCTCTTCTTGGAGAGCACTACTCTTTGCTCCCTCACCCCAGACGCCAGACTCCCCAGGCCTCAAGGAGCCCACACTAAGATTGCATGCAGCAGGGAGGGCCTGGGCCTGCCACATAACTGGTTCCTCAGAGGCATATTTCTCCTGCCTGGTGAAACTGAGGCTCTGGGCCAGAGGTGGTGAAGTCTGAGAAGCACTGTCCTTCACATGTCTGGGTATCCGAGAGACAGAGATCAATTGATTTAGCTCTGCTAGGACACTGGGCATATTCAGCTGGCCTAGCTGCTCATACAGCTGCTGGAAGTCCTTACTCTGCTGAGCAACTAAAACTTCAAAGTGCTTCAGGTTGGACTTCATTTCTATAAACTCTGCTTGTCTCTAAAGAAAGGCAATGAGAAAGAAGGGAGTTACGGACAGTGCAACTCAGAATGCACAATATTACATGTGAACAAAACAAAGGATGGGCCAGCAGATCAAAACCTTGTCCCTTGCTGGGTACTATACAGGGGATACATGGCTACACTCTGGAGCAGGGTCCCTAGGGTCCACATCATGCCAGAGAACCTTGGGAAAGGAAGCTGGCCTCTACCCTGGCCTGTTACCAAGGGGCCTGTGGTGGCCTCTGTTCTTGGCTGAAATTTGCAATTTTAAAGGTGTCTCTCTAGGTCTTAGTAACAAAACCATAAACACACTTGAGGAAAGGGGTCAGGGTCTACACTTACACCTTCAAATCTCTTTTGCAGCTCAAGGATGGCCTGTTCCATGTTGCATTTGTCCCGCACTGTTTCCAACACCAGATCACTCTGGGCCTTCATGGTCTCTTGCACTAAATACAAAACAATGACAATTCACCACATGAAGACTATGCTATGCCCCACCCTGCCCAGGCCACAGTCGTGGAGAGGGAGAAGCTGGAACCCGGCACGGGCTACCAGAGCCTGCTCTGCCAACACCCAGAACTCTAGCCATCCAGATCAGCCCTGGTGAGGAGAGAAAGTAAGAACAGGGTGGTTCCTCCACTGTCTCTTCTTCCCTCCCTCCCTGAGAACATCCTGGCCAAAGCAGACTCAACCTTAGCACCTGCTGGGGACTCTGAAACCTGCTGCCCAGATGATGGCACCAATGTCCTCTTTGGCCAGCCTTCTTGGCCCTGTCATCAGAGTGATCTTTCTAGAATGTAGATATGATCATGCCTCCTCTAAAACGGTCACTGGAACTTTCAATGGTACCCCACAGGCCACTGGATGAAGTCCAAATCTTTCAATAAATTGGCTAACAAGACCCAGGCTCACTTCCCTTTGACTCACTATCCTCTGCATCTCTGAGTTCTGCCTAAGCAATCTCTCTTCCACCATTGGCTTTTTTTTTTTTTTTTTTTTTTGCGGTACACGGGCCTCTCACTGCTGTGGCCTTTCCCGTTGCGGAGCACAGGCTCTGGACGCGCAGGCTCAGCAGCCATGGCCCACGGGCCTAGCCGCTCCGCGGCATGTGGGATCTTCCCGGACCAGGGCAAGAACCCGTGTCCCCTGCATCGGCTGGCGGACTCTCAACCACTGCACCACCAGGGAAGCGCTTCACCATTGGCTTTTGAACACGCTGTTCCCTTGGTTTACAGTACTCCTGCTTCCATCCCTCAGGAATGGGAGAAAAAAAAAAAAGGATCCTCAGAATGATGGTGAAGTCCTAAGAAGAGGACATAAAGCATAGCCTGCCCAATCTGGAGCTGGAGGCTGAGCTCCAGGCAGGACACCTCTAATGAAAAAGTGAAACAGAAAGACTCCCCAATGTGTTTGAACATATTAATTGGAGATTTACAGTTTTATCTGAAGGTTTATTATCAGACACTGTGCTAGGTGCATGGAAACAATCTTGAACAAAACTACTTACATGAACTTTGCAGTCTTGAAGAAGAAAAAAATAACAAGTAAACAAACATGCACATTAATAAATGAAAATTGTGATAAGTGCTCTAATAGGAAATATAATAAAAATAAGAGGGTGGGGGCATCTACTTTAGATAAGGTCATCAGAGATAAGAGTCATGTAAGGTGAAACCAGAAAGATAAGGAGCAGCTAGCCCTGCAAAGATTAGGGAGAGGTTATTCAGCTAGAGGAAACAGCAAGTGCAAAAATTCTGAGGCAAGAAAGAGCCTGTGATGACTAGGAATAGACAAGCCAGTGTGGTCTTGGGGGAAAAAAAGTAAAAAGTGGCAAATTTTATGTTATGTGTATTTTACCACAATAAAAAATGTAAGAATTTTTTTAGAAAGCAAATTTTCTATTACTCAACGCAAGTTAAATTCAATGTGTCAAGCAATTAGAAAAAGGGTGTTTACTTATATTTCAAGTACTGGATTCCTGCCCCTAAACTCAATTAGTGAAATATTTTTCCAGACATCCATGTTGATATTTGTAGTAGAAAGCAAATGTAATTGTCCTACCCTAGTTGAGTTCCTAAATATCAATGTTTCTTAGGAACAGAAAATGAGGAAGGCAAGCAAAGTGTTCAATTCTAGATTCAGTACTCAGTAAGCATCAGTCTGTGGTCCCACATATTCTTTCTTTGTCCTTGGGAAACATATGTTCAGGGTCTTCTCCTTTAAAGAGCTTTTGTATTGAGGTATTACTTCCAAAGTCTATTGAATTTTTTTCTTTTAAAAACTATAAAAGGGGCTTCCCTGGTGGCGCAGTGGTTAAGACTCTGTGCTCTCAATGCAGGGGGCACAGATTCGATTCCTGGTGGGGAATCTAAGATCCTGCATGCTGCATGGCGCAGCCAAAAACAAAACAAAACTATAACAGTATAAACAGGCATACAATGAAAAATGATCGAATCTCTCCCATGAAGACCTTGGTCCTGCTTCCTGGATTTAACGTTAAGAGCAGTTTCTGGAATTTTGTATCAATACATGTGCATATCCACGTTTAGGTTATAGATCCTGTGTGTGTGTGCACGTGCAAGCGTGTGTGTGTGTGTGTGTGTGTGTGTGTGTGTGTGTGTGTGTTCTCTAGAAGGAGACTCATTTCATTTCTGCTTTGTCTATAAACAAATTTTTAGCTTTTCAGTGAAAATGCCGTTTAAAATCCACTTCCATATTCTGGACAATATCTCTAGTTTCTTTCTCCCTCCCTTCCTCCCTTTCTTTCTTTCTTTTTTTTTTTTTTCTGCAAAAAGCTTTATTGTTTCCATTTGGTCCAAGGCTTGGGAGAGGGGTCCAGGGTGGTTAAAAAGCTGCCTAGTGGCTGCAGAGAGGGGCTTCAGGTAGAAGCCCTGACACCAGAGGGGCTCCTCAGAGGCCGCTGGGCTCTGGAGGCTCTTAGTCATGCTTGAGGGTGAGCCTTTGGAAGAGGTACTGGCCCAGCCCAGCCTGGGGACCAGCCAGCCTGGGGAGATTAGTCAGGTGGTCGCCATCTTCTTGATGACCTTCACCTGCTCCTCCAGGAAGCAGCTCTCCCGGAAGTCAGAGAGGTGGGGGCCTGTGCGGGCAGAACCTAGGGCGTGCAGGTCCACAAGGACCTGGTTCAGGTTCTTCTCCCTGAGCACGGCGGCTTCCATAGCGTCCTGGGTTTTACCCCACTCATCTTGAGATAGCTTCGGCCGCTGTGCTGGTTTTGCCTTTTCAAGAGACACTCGGCGCCCTCACGATTCTCCTCAGCCAATTCACAGAAAAAGTGGCCCATGCCCTCCAGAGCTACATCATCACTACCAGAGAGAGGTAGGTGTAACAGGCCTGCAGATGCATGTTGACCAGGCAGTTGACGATAGCCTCTACCTTGGTGGAATAATTCTGACGAATCCGGGAGCTCATGGTTGATGGGTAATAAGGAGTTAAGCTCAAAAAATGGTGTTGGCTGGTCCCGGTGGCCAAGGATAGCTGAGTGGCTGATTGCGAAGGTTGTGACTGGAAAAAAGGATGGGGGTTGGTCAGAGTTTGGAGCAAGGGGCATCCCTGCATCTGTTCCATCCAAACACTGTTGAAGTAAGAGACAGATCTGAGGGACCGCTGAGTGCACTGCCAATATCTCTATTTTCTTGTGAAGATGATTTTGTTTAGGGACTTCCCTGGTGGTCCAGTGGGTAGGACTCCGCACTCCCAATGCAGGGGGCCCAGGTTTGATCCCTGGTCAGGGAACTAGTTCCTGCATGCATGCCGCAACTAAGAGCCTGCGTGCCACAACTAAGACCCGGTGCAGCCAAAATAAATTAATTAATTAATATTTTTTAGAAAAAAGATGATTTTGTTTGGCTTGAGGCGTCCCAGCACTGGAGCTTACAGGCTGTTGGGTGGGGCCAGGTCTCGGTGCCATGGCCGCAAAATGTCTGCCTCCAGACAGAGTTCACGTCCCTGCTATGTCCACCACCAGCTTTTATGACCCCAGAGAGAGCCATAGCCACCCCCGCCCCCTGCCTCCCCAGGAGACCCTCCAAGACCAGCAGGTAGGTCTGGCCCCGACTTCTGTGAAGTCACTGCTTTTGCCCTGGGACCCCGGTGCGTGCAGGACCTTGTGCACACCCTCCAAGCGTGGAGTCTCTGTTTTCCCCAGTCCTGTGGCGCCTGCAATCAAGCCCTGCTGCCCTTCAAAGCCAAATGCTCTGAGGGCTCTTCCTCCCCATGCCAGACCCCTAGGCTGGGGAGCCTGGCACGGGGCTCGGAGCTCTCACTCCTGTGAGAGAACTTCTGTGATATAATTACTCTCCAGTTTGTGGGTCGCCCACCCGGGTGGTATGGGATTTGATTATATTGTGAGTGCGCCACTCCTACCGTCTCGTGGTTTCTTCTTTATGTCTTTGGATATAGAATATCTTTTTTTGGTAGATTCCAGTCTTTTTTTATCGATGGTTGTTCAGCAGTTAGTTGTGATTCTGGTGTGCTCGTGAGAGGAGGTGAGCTCAAGGTCCTCCTACTCGCCGCCACCTTGTCTCTGTCCTTGAAGATGATTTTGTTTATTTCTATTTTAGTGATTTGACAAGGGCTCCATTGAGATGAGGTCATATTCTGATGCTTTTCCACTAATGGCCAGTGATTCTCCTTTAACACTAGTTTTGCTCTCCCTGCTGTGCTAATGAAAGCCGCCTGAGAAAGGGTCTGGAAGCCTCCATGTACAAGAGGAGTTTGCTCAGTCCCCCTTTTTCTCAGGATACCCTTTCCAATTTTCACTGACTGATCTCACTCCTCCACAAGATGTGTCCTGGAGCAAACTATGTGCACATAAGCAGTACCTTGCTGTTTTCGTTTAACAATTAATAAATATTTCCATTCCAACATGGTTCATATAGATGGACCTTACTCTGCTCAACAATTATATGTGCCTTGCTCAGAAAGGCATTTCTCACTCTGAAATTATAAAAATGTTGCTCATGCTTTTTACAGTTCTTTTAATGATTTAATCACCACACAATATATTGATTCATATGGAATTAATTTTGACGTATGGAGTTATCTATTTTCCAAAAGAGTCATTCTCTGATTTTGATAGTGGCCCCTCCTTTTTATTCTCCTAATGACCATATTTTTCAATAGAACTTATATGTATTAGGTGAAAGTACTGCTTTCTACTAATTACCCCACCTAAACCCAAGACAAAGTGAGATGTGGATGCCCTTGGTAATTTATTCTATTACTCTGGTCCTTGGTGTCCTCAGCTGAAGAAGAAGAGGAGTTAGATTAGATGGCCTTGAGTGATCCTTCTCGTTGTATAGGCAGAATGTGACTGGGGAAAGATTTCATGACCTCATTCTGTGAAGGTATGAATTACATAATAACCCAAGACAGTGCTTTCACATAGTATCTTCCCTGTTCCCTTACAAGCACAGTGAGTGCATCCTGAAAGCCTGCAGAATGCACTGACTGGCAAGTTCAGTGCTCTAGGCTAGCTGGACTGGGCCTAGCTATATGACAGGGGATTTGCCTGGTTCCTCTCTCAATGACTAACTTCCTGCTCCTGATCACTACCTACCAAGAAAGGGAATGATTCTGGACAGGCTCCTTGTGCCTATTTTTAAGAACAACCTGGCTTTTAATTAATGTAGTGCCACAGTGTTTGTTACTGTTTGCCTTATCAATGTGGCTCTCTTGAGTCTTAAGCTCTGAAAGTTAAGAAACTGTCAGGGGTGAAGGATCAGGATCCCCATGCCTACTATAAGCCAGACTCAGTTCTGCTCCTCTCTCTGCCTTCATTCTGTGTTGGGGCCTTGAGCACTTCCATTCCCTATTCTGGGCCTTAAATGCCACACATTTGCTGCAATTCTCCTTTTTGTACTTCACCCAGTTTTAAACATAACAAGTAAAGAGAGTGCTTTCCTTGCACACTTAAAATGAGTTATTTCCAGAACTGGTTTCCAAGCAGATGCACAGTTGCCCTGTGTGTGGGATATTCAGGTTGGAAGCCAGAAGACAGTACAGTGCTTCTTTGTAGACAGATGGGGATTAATTTCTAAGTTACACAAAGGCATTAATTTTTGTAAATCATGAGCAATCCATCCCATGGCATTTGAATAAGTTGACTTCAATTTGTTTAAAATAAAAAATAAACACACAGACAAATGCAAACAAGTGCACATGCAGTCATCATCTTGCTGTTTAGCTGAGAAGCTGTTGGTTCCAGGGAAGTGTTCACCTAAGGAGACGTGTGTAATGGTCAAATAAGGGCCTGAACCATGGTTTCACCTAAATGTAAATCACTAATTGGCAGAGCAGAGGACTTTACAAACCACAGACTGTAACTGAAATTGAGAAAGATGCTGTGATTCACTACAAAACAGCTCTCATTGAAATGAAGGAAGCAAGAAGAACAGTAGGTGACTAGAGTATTTCTAACTCCTAAAGGAGCACTGTCTTTATTTCTAAGTCCTAAGGGAGCAAGGGAGCCTTTATAGACAGCACAGCCAGCAATTCATTTGAGAACCAGGGATGCCCTTGATTCACTTCAAGCAGTGAGATGAGAAACCTGGTAGAACTATCTGTCCTGAGGCAGCAGGGTTACTGGGTGGAGGATTGGTGCTCCAGAAAAGGCATAGAGGGACCACGGCATTCCCATATAGAGGTGAAGCCCACTACCTAGTTCAGCTCCACATCTCTTCAGGGCTAATCTTATGTACCCATTCTCTCATCTGAAACACTGTATGGAACCTCACCACTGGCAGAAATCTGGCTAGGGTCAGAAAGTTCACATTCACTGCTCACCAGTGCCCCCTACTGATAACCTCAAACTCGACACTCACATGTCTTGGCCACAGTTTCCAAAGAATCCAAAATAGATTGGCTTCTGGAATTGAGATGTTCCTCAAATTTTTCCACAGATGTCTGTAACTTAAGAAACCCAAAATTAGGAAATAATTCACAGACTGTTGCCTTATTTTATTAACTTGGTGAACTGTCATTTAATGATAAAAAAGGGTAGTTAAAATATTGCTATTCTACACAAACAGAAGTCAATACAATATAATTATTAAACTTCTTAAAATGCAAGATGTTCTAATGCCTTGAAATGTGGCATACTTACCCTGTTAATGCTTTCTTTGATATGGGAAATGAAATTGTATAGAGTCTCACTAAAATAGGAGAGAAAAAAGAAAGTAAATCTTTGCGAAATATTGAAACAGTATGCAACAGAATTGATTCCATAAACATGGCTGGACTCTACCTAGTGCAGCATCAAAACGGTGCTTGATCAGAGTTGAAGACTCAACTCTGAGAAACCTTAGTGCCCAGATGGAAAAAAGGAGAACACTGACTTTTCCAATAATTTCCAAAGCAAAACACTTTTTTGTTTTTTTAAATTTACTCTACATGGATCTTAAATGAGGTTGCATTTTAGCAATTCAAATGGTTACTACAGTAGAACAGACCAGCTTTCATTTTTATGGCAAACATGGCTTCAGAGGATAGTGATTTCTTTCTGATAGCCCCAAATTCCTGGATACATCTTAATCTAATGACTATTATTTTGACAGTAAGAATGAGATAATATAGAGACAGTTCTGGGAACAATATTAATTTCTAATGAAAAAGAAATTTTCACAATTATTCCTCAAATAAATATCCCTCTTTTGAAAAAAATCAGACAAGGGTCGTCATTAAAAACTTTTACAGATTTTTGTTTTTTTAATCTATACAAATGCAAATCTTTTTTTTTTTTTTTTTTTTTTTTTGGTGGTACGCGGGCCCCTCACTGCTGCGGCCTCTCCCGCTGCGGAGCACAGGCTCCGGACGCGCAGGCCCAGCAGCCACAGCCCACAGGCCCAGCCGCTCCGCGGCACGTGGGGTCCTCCCGGACCGGGGCACGAACCCGCGTCCCCTGCATCGGCAGGTGGACCCTCAACCACTGCACCACCAGGGAAGCCCGCAAGTATCAATTTTTGAACCCCAATAGGACAGCTCTTCATACCAAAGTCTTATGGATGCTCCAAAAGACTATTTTTTTAAATTTTTTTAATCTATGTATAATGTCATGTCACATGCAGAGTGACAGTTTTACTTCTTTTCCAATTTGTATTCTTGTTATTTCTTTTTCTTCTCTGATTGCCGTGGCTAGGACTTCCAAAACTATGTTGAATAATAGTGGCGAGAGTGGACATCCTTGTCTTGTTCCTGATCTTAGAGGAAATGCTTTCAGTTTTTCACCATTCAGAATGATGTTTGCTGTGGGTTTGTCGTATATGGCCTTTATTATGTTGAGGTAGGTTCCCTCTGTGCCCACTTTCTGGAGAGTTCTTGTCATAAATGGGTGTTGAATTTTGTCAGAAGTTTTTTCTGCATCTATTGAGATGATCATATGGTTTTTATTCTTCAGTTTGTTAATATGGTATATTACATTGATTGATTTGCATATACTGAAGAATCCTTGCATCCCTGGGATAAATCCCACTTGATCATGGTGTATGATCCTTTTAATGTGTTGTTGGATTCTGTTTGCTAGTATTTTGTTGAGGATTTTTGCATCTATATTCATCAGTGATATTTGTCTATAATTTTCTTTTTTTGTAATATCTTTGTCTGGTTTTGGTATCAGGGTGATGTTGGCCTTGTAGAATGAGTTTGGGAGTGTTCCTTCCTCTGCAATTTTTTGGAAGAGTTTGAGGAGGATTGGTGTTAGCTCTTTTCTAAATGTTTGATAAAATTCACCTGTGAAGCCATCTGGTCCTGAACTTTTGTTTGTTGGAAGATTGTTAATCACAGTTTCAATTTCATTACTTGTGATTGGTCTGTTCATATTTTCTATTTCTTCCTGGTTCAGTCTTGGAAGGTTATACCTGTCTAAGAATTTGTCCATTTCTTCCAGGTTGTCCATTTTATTGGCGTAGAGTTGCTCGTAGTAGTCTCTTATGATGCTTTGTATTTCTGTAGTGTCCATCATAACTTCTCCTTTTTTATTTCTGATTTTATTGATTTGAGTCCTCTCCTTCCTTTTTTTTTTTTTTTTGCGGTACGCAGGCCTCTCACTGCTGTGGCCTCTCCTGCTGTGGAGCACACGCTCTGGACGTGCAGGCTCAGCGGCCATGGCTCACGGGCCCAGCCGCTCCGTGGCATGTGGGATCTTCCTGGACCGGGGCACGAACCTGTGTCCCCTGCATCGGCAGGCGGACTCTCAACCACTGCGCCACCAGGGAAGCCCTCTCCCTCTTTTTTTTGATGAGTCTGGCTAAACATTTATCAATTTTGTTTATCTTCTCAAAGAACCAGCTTTTAGTTTTATTGAGTCTTCGTTATTGTTTTCTTTGTTTCTATTTCATTTATTTCTGCTCTGATCTTTATGATTTCTTTCCTTCTACTAACTTTGGGTTTTGTTTGTTCTTCTTTCTCTAGTTCCTTTAGGTGTAAGGTTAGATTGTTTATTTGAGATTTTTCTTGTTTCTTTTTTAAAAATTATTTATTTATTTAGGGCTGTGTTGGGTCTTCATTGCTGTGCACGGGCTTTCTCTAGTTGTGGCAGACGGGGGCTACTCTTCATTGTGGTACACGGGCTTCTCATTGCAGTGACTTCTCTTGTTGTGGAGCACAGGATCTAGGTGCATGGGCTTCAGTAGCTGTGGCACGTGGGCTCAGTAGTTGTGGCTTGCAGGCTCTAGAGCACAGGCTCAGTAATTGTGGCACACGGGCTTAGTTGCTCCGCGGCATGTGGGATCTTCCTGGACCAGGGCTGGAACCCGTGTCCCCTGCATTGGCAGGTGGATTCTTAACCACTGCGCTACCAGGGAAGTCCCTCTTGTTTCTTGAGGTAGGATTGTATTGCTATAAAATTCCCTCTTAGAACTGCTTTTGCTGCATCCCATAGGTTTTGGATCATCGTGTTTTAGTTGTCATTTGTCTCTAGGTATTTTTTGATTTCCTCTTTGATTTTTTCAGTGATCTCTTGGTTATTTAGTAATGTATTGTTTGCCTCCATGTGTTTGTGTTTTTTACGGTTTTTTCCCTGTAATTTATTTCTAAGCTCATAGCGTTGTGGTCAGAAAAGATGCTTGATATGATTTCAGTTTCCTTAAATTTACCGAGGCTTGATTTGTGACCCAAGGTGTGATCTATTCTGGAGAATGTTCCACGTGCACTTGAGAAGAAAGTGTAATCTGCTGTTTTTGGATGTAATGTCCTATAAATATCAATTAAATATATCTGGTATTGTGTCACTTAAAGCTTGTGTTTCCTTATTTATTTTCTGTCTGGATGACCTGTCCATTGGTGTAAGTGAGGTGTTAAAGTCCTCCACTATTATTGTATTACTGTCAATTTCCTCTTTTATAGCTGTTAGCAGTTGCCTTATGTATTGACGTGCTACTATGTTGGGTGCATATATATTTATAATTGTTTTATCTTCTTCTTGGATTGATCCCCTCATCATTATGTAGTGTCCTTCTTTGTCTCTTGTAACATTCTTTATTTTAAAGCCTATTTTATCTGATATGAGTATTGCTATTGCAGCTTTCTTTTGATTTCCATTTGCATGGAATATCTTTTTCCATCCCCTTGCTTCCAGTCTTTATGTGTCCCTAGATCTGAAGTGGGTCTCTTGTAGACAGCATATATATGGGTCTTGTTTTTGAATCCATTCAGCAAGCCTGTGTCTTTGGGTTGGAGCATTTAATCTATTCACGTTTAGGGTAATTATCGATATGTATGTTCCTATTACCATTTTCTTAATTGTTTTGGGTTTGTTTTTGTAGGTGCTTTTATTCTCTTGTGTTTCCCACTTAGAGAAGTTCCTTTAGCATTTGTTGTAGAACTGATTTGGTGGTGCTGAATTCTCTTAGCTTTTGCTTGTCTGTAAAGCTTTTGATTTCTCCATCGAATATGAATGAGGTCCTTGCCAGGTAGAGTAATCTTGGTTGTAGGTTCTTCCCTTTCATCATTTTAAATATATCATGCCACTCCCTTCTGGCTTGTAGAGTTTCTGCTGAGAAATCAGCTGTTAACCTTATGGGAGTTCCCTTGTATGTTATTTGTCGTTTTATCCCTTGTTGCTTTTAATAATTTTTCTTTGTCTTTAATTTTTGTCAGTTTGATTACTATGTGTCTTAGCATGTTTCTCCTTGGTTTTATCTTGCCTGGGACTCTCTGCGCTTCCTGGACTTGGGTGGCTGTTTCCTTTCCCACGTTAGGGAAGTTTTCGACCATAACCTCTTCAAATATTTTCTCGGGTCCTTTCTCTCTTCTCCTCCTGGGACCCCTATAATGCGAATGTTGGTGCACTTAATGTTGTCCCAGAGGTCTTTTAGGCTGTCTTCTTTCTTTTCATTCTTTTTGCTTTATTCTGTTTCATGGCAGTGAATTCCACCCATTCTGTCTTCCAGGTCACTTATCCATTCTTCTGCCTCAGTTATTCTGCTATTGATTCCTTCTAGTGTAGTTTTCATTTCAGTTATTGTATTGTTCATCTCTGTTTGTTTGTTCTTTAATTCTTCTAGGTGTTTGTTCTTTAATTCTTCTAGGTCTTTGTTAAATGTTTCTTGCATCTTCTCGATCCTTGCCTTCATTCTTTTCCTGAGGTCCTGGATCATCTTCACTATCATTATTCTGAATTCTTTTTCTGGAAGGTTGCCTATCTCCACTTCATTTAGTTGTTTTTCTGGAGTTTTATCTTGTTTCTTCATCTGGTACATAGTCCTCTGCCTTTTCATTTTGTCTGTCTTTCTGTGAATGTGGCTTTCATTCCACAGGCTGCAGGATTGTCCAAAAGACTGACTTTAAAAGAAGAATTTGATAGAACCGTTTGGAAATCTACAAACCTTATGGTTTTATGAATAAGATTAAGACATTACCTGAAAACAATAAAAATATTAAAATGAAAAAATTAAGGATGAGAACAGAATGCTATTAAAGTATAAAAGCAGAGACTAAGAAAGGGAACTTATAAATTAAAAATAGCAGAAATTAAACAAATAGAATAACTGGAAGATACAGTATGGAAATATGATGGAAAATAGAGCAAAAGACAAAGAGATGAAAAATAAGTAGGTAGTAAAAAAAAAAAAAATTAGAGGATCAGTGCAGGAGATTCAATGCATGCCCAAAATTGCAGATCCAGGAAAAAGAAGAGTGAAAAGGAGGTTTTCAAAGATATAATAAAAGAAAAATTCCCCAAACCAAAAGACACAAGTTATAGGTCAAAAGTAATTCCCCAATGCCCAGGGCTATGACAAGGCACATCAAACCACATTGCTGTAAAATTTCCAAACTCTAAGGATAATGAGAAGATCCTAAAAATTTCCAGAAATAAAAAAGCAAGTGACATACACAGGATCAGGAATCAGAATGGCAGCAGACCTCTTAAAAGCACACAGAGAGCTATAAGACAATGCAGCAATGCTTTACAAATTTTGAACAAAAAGAACTTCCAATCTTGTACAAGGACATAGCTGTGCCAATTGCTTGTAGTCATCATCTGTTCTGAGTGGTCAGTACTCAAGTTGGGTTTTTTTTTAATTACTTTATTGAGGTATGATTAACACACAAGAAGCTGTACATATTTAATGTATACAAGTTTGGAGATAAGTATACAACTGTGAAACCGTCTCCACAATCTATGCCATAAATACATCCATCACCTCCAAAAGTTTCCTTTCACCCTCTTTTATTTATTAGTAGTAGGGATAAGAACACTTAAAAAAGATCTACCCTCTTACCAAATTTTAAAGTATACAACAGAGCATTGTCAAGTATAGGCACTATGCTGTACAGGTCTCTAGGATTTATTCATCTTGTATAAACTGAAACTTTGTACCCTTTGACTAATTCTGCCTGTTTCCCCCACAACTCCCCCAACAACAACCACCATTCTACTCTCTGCTCCTATGAGTTTGATTATTTTACACTCATATAAGTGGTAGCATATAGTTAGTATTTGTCCTTCTATGTCTGGCTTATTTCATTTAGCATAATGTCCTCCAGGTTCATTCATGTTGTCACAACGGGAAGGATTTCCTTCTTTTTTAAGGCTGAAGAATATTTCATTGTATGTACATACCACATTTTCTTTTCCATTCATCCACTGATAGATATTTAGGTTATTTCCATGTCTTGGTTATTGTAAATAATGCTGTGATGAACATGAGAGTGCAGATATCTCTTAAAGATCCTGATTTCAATTCCTTTGAGTATATACTTAGAAGTGGAATTGCTGGATCATATGGTAGTTCTATTTATAATTTTTTGTGGAACCTCCATGCTGTTTTCTAAAGTGGCGGCACCAAGGAATTCCCTGGCAGTCCAGTGGTTAGGACTCCGCGCTTTCACTGCCAAGGATGCATGTTTGATCCCTGGTCGGGGAACTGAGGTCCTGTAAGCCACGCAGCATGGCCAAAAAAAAATTTTTTCTTTTAAATTAGAAAAAATAAAGTGGCTGCACCAGTGTCTACTCCCACCAACAGTGTACAAGAGTTCCCTTTTCTCCATATACTTGCCAGCATTTGTTATTTTTTTAATGATAGCCATTCTGACAGGTGTGAGATGATATCTAATTGTGGTTTTGATAAGCATTTCCCTGATAATTAGCAAAGTTGAGCACTTTTCATATACCTGATGGCCATTAGTATGTCTTCTTTGGAGAACTGTCTATTCAATTCCTTTGCTTGTCTTTTAATCCAGATATTTTGTTTTTTGTTTTTGTTTGTTTTTGCTATTGGGTTGTAGGTGTTCCTTATATGTTTTATATTAACCTTTATCAGATATATGGTTTGCAAATGTTTTCTATCCCATGGGTTGCCTTTTTGTTTTCTTTCTTTTTTTCTTTTGGCTGCATTGGGTCTTCATTGCTGCATGTGGGCTTTCTCTAGTTGCGGTGAGCCAGGGCTACTGTTCGTTGAGGTGCATGGGCTTCTCATTGTGGTGGCTTCTCTTGTTGCAGAGCATGGGCTCCAGGTGTGTGGGCTTCAGTAGTTGTGGCACGTGGGCTCGGTAGTTGTGGCTTGCACGCTCTAGAGCACAGGCTCAGTAGTTGTGGCACACGGGCTTAGTTGCTCCACAGCATGTGGGATCTTCCCAGACCAGGGATCAAACCCGTGCCCCCTGCATTGGCAGGCAGATTCTTAATCACTGTGCCACCAGGAAAGTTTGCCTTTTCATTTTCTTTGTTTCATTTGCTGTGCAGAAACTTTTTTACAGTTGACCCTTAAACAACATAGGTTTGATATTCATGGGTCCACTTATATGCAGATTTTTTTCAATAAACATAGTTGGCCCTTTGTGTTCGAGGGTGTTGCATGTGCAGATTCATCCAACCATGGACAGAAATTTCCATCTGCAGTTGGTTGAGTTTGTGGATTCAAAACCTGAAGATATAGAGGGCTATGGGACTTGAGCATCAGTGGATTTTGGTATATGTAGGGTCTCCTGGAACCAATCTCCTTTGGATACTGAGGGACGCCTGTAGTTTGATGTAATCCCACTTGTCTATTTTTCCTTTTGTTGCGTGTGCTTTTGGTGTCATATCCAAGACATCATTGCCAGGACCAACGTCAAGAAGCTTTTTCCCTATGTTTTCTTCTAGGTGTTCTACGGTTTCAAGTCTCACGTTTAAGTCTTTAATCCATTTTGAGTTGACTTTTGTGTATGGTATAAGATAAGGGTCCTTTTCCATTCTTTTGCATAAGGACCCAGTTTTCCCAGCATCATTTGTTGAAAAGATTATCATTATCTCATTGTGTATTCTTTGCATGTCTCATGCTGTATTAAACATTTAACACATAACCTCCGGGCTTCCCTGGTGGCGCAGTGGTTGAGAGTCCGCCTGCCGATGCAGGGGACACGGGTTCATGCCCCGGTCCGGGAAGATCCCACATGCCGCAGAGCGGCTAGGCCCGTGAGCCATGGCCGCTGGGCCTGCGCGTCCGGAGCCTGCGCGTCTGGAGCCTGTGCTCCGCAATGGGAGAGGCCACAACAGTGAGAGGCCCGCGTACCACAAAATAAAAGAAACAGAAAAAAAACATAACCCCCTAAATGGTCCATATAATAGAGTACAATGCAACCACAGAAATGATTTTGTAGATGAAACAGAAATATAGTCATTTAATATTATTAAATTTAAAAAACAGATTGCAGAATAGTCCATAGGAAACTATCCCATTTTTATTTTTGAAAATACGCAAAAATAGGGCTTCCCTTGTGGCGCAATGTTTAAGAATCCGCATGCCAATGCAGGGGACATGGGTTCGAGCTCTGGTCCAGGAAGATCCCACATGCAGCAGAGCAACTAAGCTCGTGCACCACAACTACTGAGCCTGCACTCTAGAGCCTGCGAGCCACAACTACTGAAGCCTGTGTGCCTAGAGCCCATGCTGCACAACAAGAGAAGCCACTGCAATGAGAAGCCTGTGCACTGGAACGAAGAGTAGCCCCTGCTCGCCGCAACTAGAGAAAGCCCACGCGCAGCAACAAAGACCCAACGCAGCCAAAAATAATAAATTAAATAAATAAATTTAAAAAGAAAGAAAGAAAATACTCAAAAATAGAGCAGAGTTAGTGGTGGTTCACAGAGTAAGTTGATTCAGAGGCAGACTTGAAAATCTGACAGACCCAAGATTTCTGCCCAAAACTCCCACTCAGTTTAGATGTGCTCCCTTGGATGGAGTCTTTCCTGACGCCCCCAGTCAGAGCTGGAAGCCTGTCCTCAGGGCTCGCAAAGCATTGGATGAAACCTCTACTACAGAATCTACAAATTTATATTTAGAGTGAAAAGTCTAGATTCTTTATTTTAGTTTGTTCTGCATCTGACCCTCTTTCCTGTTTGAGGAGTTCCTCAGGTTAGGGATCTTAGGGAGGAGTAGAGTCTCTCTTTCCTCCTCTTGAGGCTGAGGGTGCCAGAGGCTTGCTTTCTGAGCTTTTCCTGAACCCTGAGCTCTCTCCTCACACATGCTTTGCCAGACTGGGAGTCAGGAGAAAAAGACTGAGAGCTCTCTTTTCTGGTCGCTATGGCAATAGTAGTAGAAAGATGGAGCGCCATGGGACTGATAAAATTGTCCAGGACTCGGGACTTCCCTGGTGGTCCAGTGGTTAACACTTCGCCTTCCAGTGCAGGGGGTGCAGGTTCGATCCCTGGTCGGGGAGCTAAGATCCCACATGCCTCGCAGCCAAAAAACAATAAAACAATCACCAAAAACCCCCCAAAAAAACATAAAACGGAGCAATTTTGTAACAAATTCAATAAAGATCTTAAAAAGGGACCACATCAAAAAAAAAGAAAAGAAAAGAAAAGTGACCAGGACTACACTGACTACAATGCAGGGAAGGGTCTAGTGCATTCTGGGCAGGGGGTAGTGGGCAGCAGAATCTGCCCTGGACTAATTTTGAGACTTTGTTTGCGAAGTTGTCCATGGCAGGTAGTTGTTGGCAATTGTACAACTGTGGCAGAAACTTAAATTGGCCTCATTTTCTTCCTTGGAAATTAGATTCTTGATCCTCACCCTCCATGCACTGCCACCCAGATAGATGACATTCCCAGACTCCCTTGCATCTAGGTGTGGCCATGTGAGTAAATTTTAGCCACTGTGAGATATAAGCAAAAGTGTTGCATGCAACTTCCAAGAAGAATCCTAGGGAATTCCCTGTCAGTCCAGTGGTTAGGACTCTGTGCTTTCACTGCCATGGGCCTGGGTTCAATACCTGGTCGGGGAACTGAAATCCTGCAAGCTACATGGTGTGGCCAAGAAAAAAAAAAGAATCCTAAAGGGACAGGAAGATACCCTTCTTCCTTTGCTCATCCATCAGCTGTCTGGAACTCTGATGTAACAGCTGGAATTGCAGCAGCCTCCAAGCAGTGTGAGGATGGCAGGGGTGGGGGGGTCATACTTTAGGGATGGCAGACCACACTGCT
Organism: Tursiops truncatus; assembly: GCF_011762595.2. Taxonomy (NCBI): domain Eukaryota; kingdom Metazoa; phylum Chordata; class Mammalia; order Artiodactyla; family Delphinidae; genus Tursiops; species Tursiops truncatus. The sequence continues at coordinate 64,132,009 of NC_047043.1, read as the reverse complement.
GGAAGGAGCCAGATCCTTGAGGTCCATGAAGCCATTATTCTAGCCCTGGACCACACACTTCAGGATGATTTTTGCATTAAAGAAAAATAAACATCTTTTAAAATTTTCTATTATTATAATGAGAATGAGTGTATATACGTCAATGCAGCTGAACATAATCCTAACTAATAAAATGAACCACCCAATATCTTTTAATAATTTTTAACACTTTAAAAAATTTAAATTAACATAGAAATTTGTATGTGTGTGTGTGTATACACAGTTCTATGAGTTTTAACACAAAATTAGGATTCATGTAACCACCATTACAACCAGGATATAAGACAGTATCCAAAAAAAATCTTTTATGCTGTCTCTTTGTGGTAAAGTCCAGCCCACACCCATAACCCTTGGTAATCACTGATCTGATACCCATCCCTATAGTTTTGCTTTTCTCAGAATGTCATTTAAATGGAATCATAGAGTATGCAACCTTTGTGATTTCTTTCGCTTAGCATAGTGCTTTTGAGATTCAGCCATGTTGTTGTATAGCAATAGTTTATTCCTTTTCATTGCTGAGTAGTGTTCCATCGTATGGACATACCATTGTTTGTTTATCCATTCATACATAGAAGGACATTTGAGTTGTGCCCAGTTTTTGGTGATTATGAGCAAGGCTACTATAAACGTTATTGCATAGGCTTCTGTGTAAACATAAATTTTCATTTATCTAGGATAAATACCTAGGAGTAGAACTGCAGAGCCATATAGTGAATTATGTTTAATTTTATAAGAAACTGTCAAACTTTTCCAAAGGGGCCGTATCATTTTGCAATTCCACCAACAAGATTTCCATTTGGTCTATATCCTTGCTCGGCACTTGGTATTTTCAGTTTTTGTTTGTTTTAATTTTAGCCATGCTAACAGATAAGCAGTAATATCTCATTATGATTTCAAGTTTTATTTCCAAAATGGCTAATGGTGTTGAGAAACTTTTAATGTATTTATTTGCCATCCATATGTTTTCTTTTTAAAAAAAATTATTTTATTTATTTATTTTTGGCTGTGTTGGGTGTTTGTTGCTGTGTGCAGGCTTTCTCTAGTTACAGTGAGTGGGGGCTACTCTTCCTTGTGGTGCATGGGTTTCTCATTGCAGTGGCTTCTCTTGTTGCGGAGCATGGACTCTAGGCATGTGGGCTTCAGTAGTTGTGGCACACAGGCTCAGTAGTTGTGACTCACGGGCTCTAGAGCACAGGCTCAGTAGTTGAAGCACATGGGCTTAGTTGCTCTGTGGCATGTGGGATCTTCCCGGACCAGGGCTCAAACCCGTGTCCCCTGCATTGGCAGGTGGATTCTTAACCACTGCACCACCAGGGAAGTCCCCATGGTTCATTTTATAATCTATTTGTGGTCCTTAGGTTATTCATTGGTTATGAGACTGATCTGTTTTCTTAAATATGACTGATTAAAAAATAAGAATCTGGGTAATGGATATCCATTGTCTGGTGTGCCCAGCATCCAGCTCTAATGGGGAATTGCTTCTTTCTGCATCCACAAAGTGATTCTGGTGAGGACTTCCAGTCACAGCCCCCTCCCCTTACCCCCCCACAACCTAATAAACAAGCCCATCAGAAGCTTTCACTAGGATTTTCAAATTGTAACTAAGGGGTGAGAGTCTCTTTTTCTGTGTTAATAGGAAGCTGATCTCTAGTAGGAGAGAATGAAGTATAGACGGAGAGAGAAACACAGAAAAGAGACAGATTCTGATTTCATTTCATTCCCTGTCCTTCCCAGATTGGTTAAGAGAGCTAATATATCCTCCTTTTTGTCCAGGCTAGTTTGAGGTGGGTTTTTATTTGAGTCATAACAAATGCAATCTGAATGATTAAGGCTTCTTTTGAGATATCTTAACCTCATATGCCCTTTCTATACATTTGGGAAAACATGTACTTTCAAAACACAATATGTAAATCCATGTCTTATTGATTTGTAGCATCTCTTTATGTTTGAACTCGGTACCATGCCTTATCATTTTCCTGCTTCCAAATTTACAGTGGTATGCTTTCTCTTTCTCATTTAAAAATTTCTCATTCCGCACCACATTTCTGATAAGCACTTATTGACAGAAAACAAGGAATCTAAAATCTTGGGGGTTGTTTTTGCCAGAATTTATTAAAATTATGATTTTCTGCTTAGCATTTAAATCAATATTGTAAGCTTGAAATTTTTTAAATAGAGAAGAGATTCTTCAGTGTCCTTATCATCTGTTCTCTCTATATAAATACTATTTATTTTTTGCCAGCCATCTTGTAAATAATCATTAACAGAAACTCATTTCTGGGAATTCCCTGGCAGTCCAGTGGTTAGGACTCCATGCTCTCACTGCTGAGGGCCTGGGTTCAATCCCTGGTCTGGGAAGTAAGATCCCACAAGCCACATGGCCAAAAAAAAAAGAAACTCATTTTACTACAAAAAAAAAAAGGAAATGAAAAATGAAATAAAGAAAGGAAGGGATGGAGGGAGGGAGGAAGGAAATATCAAGAAGGACTTAATGTTTCAAAAAAAGTTTTTTTAGCTACAGAAATCTTATTTCTTTATTTATTTGTTTGGCTGCACTGGGTCTTAGTTGCGGTATGCTGGATCTTTTTTTTTTTAGTTGCGGCATGTGGGATCTAGTTCCCCTACCATGGATCAAACCCGGGCCCCCTGCATTGGGAGCATGGTGTCTTAGCCACTGGACCACCAGGGAAGTGCCTTAGCTACAGAAATCTTGATCAAATAAAATGTAATACAAAAGCCCAGAGAACAAAAAAATTAAGACTAATTTATCTGAAGCAGTAAGATGAGAGGAGCCTGATCATCTGCAGTACTCTACCATTGTTATGAGTCCTAGAGCCTAGATTCCTAGGGGAAGGAAGTCTGTCAGCATCTGGGAAATGTTTATTTATCAGCAGAATCAAACACTTTGTATAGAGCATTTTGCTTTTCTCTCTAAAGGAATGTAAGTATACAGTGGAAAAGATACCTAGTCTTTTAAAGAATTCCTAATTTTAAAGAATTCCTAATCTAGAATTTTTAAAGAAATTCTAGCTTTTTCGACATGAAAGTACTAGTGGTGATGCTAAGTGATACATCTTTACTGTTACAGAAATAATAAAGTATATTTCTGCTTGGGTGTTATGATTTCTATGATACCTAAAGATGTCCTGTTAATAACTTACTACCAAGAAATGAACAAGTTAATTTCCTCAGTGACTGCCACTTATTCATTTACAAATTAATATAGTAGCCCTAATATTTGCTTATATATATACACACACATATATATGTAGCGAATAAGAATATGTATAAAATTTAGGGTATATCTTTTTTTTTTTTTTTTGCGGTATGCGGGCCTCTCACTGTTGTGGCCTCTCCCGTTGCACAGCACAGGCTCTGGACAGGCAGGCTCAGCGGCCATGGCTCACAGGCCCAGCCGCTCCGCGGCATGTGGGATCTTCCTGGACCCGGGCAAGAACCCATGTCCCCTGCATCGGCAGGCGGACTCTCAACCATTGCATCACCAGGGAAGCCCTAGGGTATATCTTTAAAAATACCATTTCAAAGTGAGAAAATCAGCCTGAACTATGACTTAAGAATTCATGTGCTATATTCTTGACCCTAAAACAAATATTAACTAATTTCCTAATTCTGATGATCTGAAAAAAAAAATTAAAGGGCAGAATTTTAGGCAGAATAAATATAACATTACTTGAATATTGCATTTCTCTGAGAAGTTCTTTAGCTTAATATTTAGAGAGCTCAAAACTGTGGCAGCCATAAGTCACAGTGACAAGAAAACAAATAAAGAGTAATTATTAGATGAGCTGTAAAGGCAAGAATGCTATCATGCTGAAACTGAATTTTTCGACTACTGACATTCCATTTTCTGCTTCGCTCAGAAGAGAGGAGCTGTTTCATCCACTTGAAAGGTTTGTGTACCTGTCACATTTGTCTTTTGCAGTTTTCTTTTTCTCCTCAAACTGTTCCAAGAGGCCTTTTGATTTTCCAACTGACAAAGGAAGAGGAAATAAGCCTCCATCTTTTGTATCTCTTCCAAACAGCTGGGGTTTTGTTTGGTACTTTATGAAAATACTAGGTTCACTCTGTTCAATGGAAAAAAAAAATCATAGCATTTCACACATAAAAATATTTATAGCATGCACTATTTTCTATACAAAGCAGAGTCACACTTAAGTGCAAACCATAAAATACAATATAGCATGTAGTATTTCCTTTTTATTTCATATGTACCAGAACATTATATTAAAACAAAGCAACTCTTTTTACTAATATAATTTCTGCCTTACCAGACCAGAGGTATTTAAAATGTCAGCTAAAATGGCTTAAAATCAATTGCATAAATTTAAAGGCAGCAACAGAAAATTATGCTGTCTTGAGATGATGTGTTAAAGTTTTTATATTAATAAGTTTAATTCAAATTGCTGTTGCTCAGTTGCTGATGAACTAAACTTGTTGATAAATTTGACTGTGATGCAGGCATATGGTGAGCCATTTCCTGCATTCTGAGGCAAAACTTACTCTGGAACATTCAGGCAGTACATTTACTCCTTCATATCACTGAGTACCAATTTTTGTACTAAAATATTTATCTCAGATCATACCTTAATAACTTAAAGTATTGACCTAATCTTATTCATTAAGTCCCTATATGATGCAGTTACGTCTGTGTATAGTTAGATCTGGTTCTACATCAAAATAAGTAAATATATAAAAATATTTCTGACTCACAAAATAAGATAGGCTGGTCTCAAAAAATCAAGAGATTCTGTTCCTCATTCTGGCCCTTATTCATCAGCTTAGGCCTCAATATCCTCATCTCCTTCTTCAAGGAGTTAAATGTCATGCAATATTTGGCACTCCCTAGGAGTAGTCAAAGTACTTGCACTATTCTAATATATTGTTTTAGTAATGGAAGAAAATGCAAATATAAATATGTTTTCCATTTCACACTACCAAGTCAAATGAGTCACCAATCAAGCACAAATCTATTTAGGACAGTAATCCTTAGAGATGTACAACTCTAAAATATAACCCAGCAGAATAAGTCTTCTTTACAGTTTATGTCCATAATGACTGTGAAACATGTGCAGAGATTCTGGGATTCAGACTTACATCCAGAGAATTCTGTTGTGACTGTTTTGGATGTCTCAAGTGGACACCAAAGTCCAAGGGTGTTGACGGGGTCTCTGAACTTTCTGGACAGAACTGGGATCCAAAAAGGAACTGGGAATCACTGAGACCAGAGTAATCAGTCTGATTATTATTCCAGTTAGATGACTTAGTGGCCCTGAAATTAAGCAAGAAAATACAAGTATATCAAGTGGGCAAATGAAACCATAATTCAAAACTATTTTAGAATATTCTGGGCAGAATGCTAGCTTTTTTTGACCTCCTAGTCCCCTGCACACTGCCAGTACTACATGTAAAGAAACAAGGAAATTTTGAATGCCAGACATTTCAATTACAACAACCTGGGAACAATCAGATGGAATTTCAAACATTAAGGACTAACACCATTATTCCTTGTACTATAACATTATGTACTATAACACCATTTTGGATATCAAAGTTCACAAAATCTTTAGGGATTAAGAGAACATTATCTTTTAAAAGGTTGAATTTGTTCATCACTAAGGGAATAGATTAAAAATAAAATATGGCTTATGCATATAACTGATGCAGTAGTCAGAAGCAATAAGCTAGATTTACATATAACCATATGGATAAGTCTCAAAAATATAATTTTTGAGTGCAGAAAAAGTAAAAATTTAATGAACTCTCTCATACATTAATGTAATTTATAAGGATACATCATACACACCAAACAAGTATGTAACTGAGTATGTAGAAGGTTAATTGGAAGGATACATATTAACTCTCCTAGATTGTGTGTCTGTAGGGAAGGAAAGGAGCAGGATTGGAGGGAGAGAAGGAGCTATAATACAACAAACACAAGATAGACCTAGATATGGACTGAATGTTTGTGTCCTCCAAAAATTCATGTGTTGAAGCCCTAAGCTCTATTTTGACAGTTTTTGGAAATGGGGCCTTTAGAAGGTAATTACGGTTCAAAGAGGTGAGGAGAGTGGGACCCTCACGATAGGATTAATGTCCTTTTTTTTTTTTTTTTTTTTTTGCGGTACGCGGGCCTCTCAGTGTTGTGGCCTCTCCCGTTGCGGAGCACAGGCTCCAGACGCGCAGGCTCAGCGGCCATGGCTCACAGGCCCAGCTGCTCCGTGGCATGTGGGATCTTCCTGGATCAGGGCACGAACACATGTGCCCTGCATTGGCAGGCGGACTCTCAACCACTGCGCCACCAGGGAAGCCCAGGATTAGTGTCCTTTTAAGAAGAGACACCAAAGAGCTTGCCCTCATTCTTTCTCTCTCACAATGTGAGGACACAGAAAAAGGCAGCTGTCTGCAAGCCAAGAAGGGAGTCTTCACCCAAAACCAATCATGCTGGCATAGGGTTCTAGGACTTTCAATCTCTAGAACTGTGAGAAAATAAATTTCTGTTATTTAAGCCATCCAGTTTATTGTACTCTGTTATGGCAGCCCAAGCAGACTAAAATAGGCCTCATCCAGACTGAAGAATATGATCAACTCAGGTTTGCACAAAGAAAGATCCATTAAACATTGTGTTATTCCATTTCACACTTTTAGTGTCATATCCTTGCTTGTTCTAAATACTTCCAGCTGTGGACTTCCAAATTGCTTCCCATGGATACTTATGCCAGTCTAAATCTCACATATGAAGGGGATAATGATATTGATAATGATACAATCACACTTGAACACAGTGTACTAAGCCTACTACAGAGACAACACATAAGTGGACAGACAAGTAAAATATATAGTCTTCAAGTTTTACTTGAAAGACACCTCGGTAACAATTTGTGTTACTTAATGCTGTTGTGTAACCCAAGAAAACATGCTTTTCATTAAAACACGTACATGTAGATCATTCCTTTTCCAAATGTTAGATTTAAAATAGATAGCCTATAAGTACATATTCTAAACTAAATGAATCATTATTTATTAATACAAGACAAAAAGAAACCCTACTTGCTCAGAACAGAGACATTATTTTGACTCATAGAATCATTTTCTAAGATTAGCTAAGGTAATAGGCTGCACACATATAATATGATTTGCATAATCACTGCTCAAAATAGCTAAATAGCTCTCTGTGTCTCCCCTCTTAGGTCAAAGAGAATAATTAGCTGGGCTGGAAAAGAAACAGCTCTGTAAGCCTACAGAAGTCCTGTAGGATTCACATCTTAAAGCTACGATCTGGAATTAGGCATAGATTTTTGTCCCCCTACTCTGTATCAATTGTAAGCTCTTTTCTTCTTTTTAAGAGAAACAACAACAACAACAATGTTTTAGGTTTTTTGCTGTCTTTAGGAAGGTGTTAGGAAGAAAAGAAACTATCCAATGATAAAAGCATACCAAAACAATTGGAAATCCCTTAATATATACTACTTCTGGGGTACGCCCACCAAGTTAGCAATGGCAGGCCTACTGCATGGCTAGTGGACACCAATATAAGTACCTCAGTGGAGTAGTAGAGGGGGCAGTATCTCAATGAGCCCTGTCAACAGTTGGAGTGGTTCTTGATTTCATGGTGCCTACAAATTGTACTACACAATTGAACACTTCTCTGAACATTGTCTTGAGTTTGATCCTTGCTGTTTCAATAGCAATTGCTCCAAATGAGGTGAGAGTTTCCAGATGTTGGACCATGTCTAACTCTCATAGTCCCTAGGTCCAGTGCTGGACAGAGTCATTACTCAATTAACACACATAGCCATTGATACTGCTTTTATAATCAGAAAATAGGCAAAAGGAAAAAGACAAATATGGGAGGGTGCAGTGGTGACAAGAGAGGGAAGAGAAAGGGAAGAAGCTATATCAGGTAACCCTATTACTATAAACTAATAGGAAGGGGAGACTGTTTCTATGAAATCAGTGCAACTATAAGATCCTCTTAAGTATCAGAGTATATAACCAGAAAACTTACCCAGAGCCTGAGGGAATACTGAGCATCTCTTTGATATTCCAGACATTAAAATTCATGTCTTATAATTATTCCTTTTAAAAAGAAGAGAGAAACATTAATTTAAAAGATTAATATACTATAATTTTTTCCAAAGATTACTTTACTGGTGACTATTATATGTAGACAAGGACATCTCAGCAGTTATATTCACATCCAATTGGTGAAAATAGCCATTACCTATGTGCCAGAAATAGGTTTTGTGGTTTGTTTGTTTGGGGGTTTTTCTGCAGTTAAATTGCATACAAATTCCCCTCCTTAATACCAGAGAGAGCCCAGCCACCTGTGAAACAGTAAATTTGCCTTCCATCCTTTGCTCTCTTGTTTCTTGTTCTGCCACCCTACTAATAATCTGCTTTTAGAAAAAGACCAATAGGGCTTCCCTGGTGGCGCAGTGGTTGAGAATCCTCCTGCTAATGCAGGGGATACGGGTTTGATCCCTGGTCCGGGAAGATCCCACATGCTGTGGAGCAACTAAGCCCATGTGCCACAACTACTGAAGCCCACGCGCCTACAGCCTGTGCTCCACAACGAGAGAAGCCACCATAATAAAAAGCCCATGCACTGCAACGAAGACCCAACACAGCCAAAAATAAATACATAAATTTATTAAAAAAAAAAACTGGCAATATTGTCCAGCTTGGTTCACAGGTAAATTTTACCAAACATTTATGGAAGAAATTATACTAATTCTCTATAATCTCATCCAAGAGATAGAAGCAGAGGGAACACTTTCTAGCTCATTCTATGAGCTGAGCATTACCCTAATAATATAACCAGACAAAGACATTACAAAAAAAACTACAGACCAGTATGTCTCATGAACATAGATGCACAGTCCTCAACAAATTATTAGCAAATTGAATCCAACAATGTATAGAAAGAATTATACACAACAACCAAGTCATGCAAGGCTAGTTCAACATTTGAAAAATCAATTAATATAATCCATCACATCAACAGGCTAAAGAAGAAAAATCATATAACCATATCAATAAATACAAAAAAAGCATTTGATAAAATCCAACATCCATACATGATAAAAACTCTCAACAAAGTAAAAAATAGAGGAGAACTTCCTCAACTTGATAGAAAACATCTATCCCAAAACCCAAAGCTAACATCATACTTTTTTTTCATTTTCATTGGAGTATAGTTAATTTACAATGTTGTGTTAACATCATACTTAATGGTGAGAAAGTAAAAGCTTTCCCACTAAGATCAGGAACAAGGCAAGGCAAGGATGTCTCCTCACCTCTCAACACATCATATTGGCACATGATCAGTTAGACAAACCAGTAGAACAGCAATAGATCTATTTGAAAATGTAATAGTCTATTATAATATAGTAATAGATCTATTTGAAAATGGAAATGTAGTATGCATATGATAAAGGTAGTATCTTAGATATATTGGGGAGAGATAAACATTTTAAAAAGTAGAGTTGGGATAACTGAATGGCTATATGAAAAAAAAATCGGATCTAGTCCTTTCACCGTATACTACAAAATATTCCAAATGGATCAAAGATGAAATAATAATGAAACCATAAAAACACTGGGGTGGGGGAACTGGTAAATTCCTCTATAGCCTGGAAGTGGGGAAAACTTTGACTCAAAGTCCAGAACAAAAAAAATCACTGACAAATTTAACTACATAAAAATTTTAAAAAGAAAATTTTGTATCACATAAAAGTTATAGAAAATGGTCAGGACATATGAGCCAACAGTTCACAGTAAAAGAAACACAAAGGCCCTTATATGGGAATTCCCTGGCGGTCCAGTGGATAGAACTCCTTGCTTTCACTGCTGCGGGTGCGGGTTCAATCCCTGGTTGGGGAACTAAGACCCTGCAGCCGAGTGGCACAGCCAAACAAAGAAACAAACAAAACAAAACAAAACAAAACAACCCACAAAGGCCTTTATATATATGTGAAAATATGGGCAATCTCACTCACATTAAAAGAGATACAAATTAAATCATACTGAGACTATTTTCTTTCCTATGAAATTGGTAGAAATCCAAGTATGATGATGTATTCTGTTACTGAGGCTGTGAGGAAAGAAGCACTGTCATGTACCTCTGGTGGGAAGGCCAAATGGTATTTCTCTGTGGAGGAGAATTTGGCATTATCTAGGACATATATATGTATTTAGCATTTAATCAGCAATCCTACTTCTAGGGATCTATCCCAATAATACTATGGCAAAACACAAAAACAAAAACATGCCTTTTCAGTGCAACACTATCTTATTATAGCAAGACCAGAAACAACCCAGTGTCCATCAGCTGGGGAATAGTTGAACAAACTATGGTACACTCACACAATGGAGTTTTATGGAGCTGTTAAAAGGAGTAAGGAAGATTTCTTCTATATACTCTGGCAATGACCTCCAGGATATATTGCTAAGTTAAAAAAAGCAAGGTGGGGCTTCCCTCGTGGCGCAGTGGTTGAGAGTCCGCTTGCCGATGCAGGGGACATGGGTTCGTGCCCCGGTCTGGGAAGATCCCACATGCCGTGGAGCGGCTGGGCCCGTGAGCCATGGCCGCTGAGCCTGCACGTCCGAAGCCTGTGCTCCGCGGCGGGAGAGGCCACAGCAGTGAGAGGCCCGCGTACCGCAAAAAAAAAAAAAAAAAAAAAAAAAAGCAAGGTGAAGAACAGTGTGTGTGGTATGCACTTATTTCATCCAAGAAAAGGCAGGGTAATATGAATATAAATACACACACACAAATGTGCTTATATTTTTCTTAAGAAGGGAGGGAGTGAGGGAGGGACATATAGAGAAGATAGATAAACTGAAAACCAATAAAAATGTTTATCTTTAGGGGGAGGGTGGCAATAAGGTGAAGAGGCTAGAGATGGAAGCTAAGCTAGACCTCTCCAAATGTAGCAGTTTTCAGTTTCAACTTTAGAATTATGTAAGTATCGTTACATGCAGTCACACAATTAAAATTAAATCAAAATGGGGGAAAAAAGTAATCCCAGCAAAGAAGCAAAGTGAAACAAGCAAGGTGGTGATTGACCCCCACAGACAGAGTTTATTTCTTATGCCTCTAAATATGGTGATGTGACTCCACATCCCTGGTGGAGCGTATCCTAAGGAAAAAATAAGCAACACAGGAATCTGTGTATCTGTTTTCATATATATATATATATATATATATATATATATATATATATATATATATTGCAAATAAATAATTATATTAATGACATTGGGAATCAAAATTTTCAGTGTACGATAAAAGAGATACAAATATAAAATCAATGACAAAATTAAACAAAAACCCTATAATCCTATGTTTGAAATAAATTGAAAAATCATTAACTCTTGATGTATTATTCTCTTTAAAAATATGTTTCATAGCTCCATCCACTGAAAATGCCACGAAATAATGACCAACCTTATTACCCAGATTTGGGTCTTGAAATACCATTCCTCACTAAAAGGAACCAGGTCTGGGGCAGGAAATGTGCAAGATGAGTCTGAGACATTGCCTTGTACCAGACAACAAGGAAGTTATCAAAGATTACTAGGGCCAAAGACTACAAGAGAGCTAACTTAAAGGGGCTTTCTCTGTTAAATTTATAATTATATTTTTAAAAACCCTCATCAGTCACTTTGGAGGATAGGTAACCCACTCATTATTCTGAAAACCGGTAGGGAAAGAATCTATAATTTACCTTACCTTTTAAACTGTATCTTGGGGTAACCAATATATAGATGAGAAAAAGGTCTTCTTTATAGAAGTATTCCTGCTAATAAACATAGAATGAATGGTAGAATTAGATCATCATCATTTTGGAGCCCTAATGAAAATAAAGAATCTAGTAAATGATTATTAATGGCTGCTAAAACCAAGACGTGAAGGGCTGATAAGGGTACTTGATACTGGATAGATCAGGCTAGCAACACCTAAACCTCTGGATTGATCTTTTCATCACAAAGAAAGATCCAGACTTAGTATGCACCTCTTGATGAGGTTGAACAGGAGGTTCTCAGCATTAACAAAGAAGTATACATACCAAAAATATTGAGCCTTAATTTGATTAAGCTTCTAGATGTAAGGACCAGTTTACAGAAAATACAGGGGTTAAATGGCACAAAATGAATGCAATCAGCAAAATCCAGAGAGTGGGAAATTCTACAGTTTAAATGACCCTATTCTTTCAACCCATAAAAGGCAAGAGGAAAGAAGGTGTGGAAGACTATAGATTTAAAGAGATGTATAGGGACTTCCTTGGTTGCGCAGTGGTTAAGAATCCGCCTGCCAATGCAGGGGACATGGGTTCGATCCCTGGTCTTCGAAGATCCCACATGCCATGAAGCAACTAAGCCCGTGCACGACAACTATGGAGCCTGCACTCTAGAGCCCCCGAGCCACAACTACTGAGCCCGAGTGCCACAACTACTGAAGCCCACATGCCCTAGAGCCCGCAGCCCAGCCGCAACTACTGAGCCCACGCGTTCTAGGGCCCACGTGCCTCAACTACTGAGCCCATGTGCTGCAACTACTAAAGCTCGTGCGCCTAGAGGCTGTGCTGCACAGCAAGAGAAGCCACCACAATGAGAAGCCTGCTCACCACAACAAAGAGTAGCCCCTGCTTGCCGCAACTAGAGAAAGCCCGTATGCAGTAACAAAGACCCAATGCAGCCAAAAAAAAAAACCAAAAAAAAAAAAAAGTTTTTTTTTAATTAAAAAAGAAGAGATGTATAAGTCACATCAACCAAGTACACTTGACCTTGAACAATGCAAGGGTTAAGGGCACCAACCCTCAGTGCAGTTGAAAATCCAGGTATAACTTATAACTGGCTCTCCGTATACGTGGTTCCTCTACATCTGCAGTTCCACATCACAGGACTCAACCAACTGCTTGTGTAGTACTGTAGTATTTACTATTGAAAAAAATCCATGTATAAGTGGACCTGTGATGTTCAAACCTGTGTTGTTCAAGGGTCAACTGTACAGGTCCACTTATTCTGGATCCTGAATTGTAGGAAAACAAGGAAATTTAAACATTGACTAGTTACTTAATAATATTAAGAAATTGTCATTTTAAGTATGATCATGATATTTTGGTTATGACAAAAACAGAGTATTTATCTTTATATATACCTAAGTTTTAAATGGGTGAAATAATCTAATTTTTTTGTGCTTTGCGTTAAAACAATGGAGATGGGCTTGGGCAGCTGGGGAGGGGTACAGATTGGCCTTGGGTTGATAATTGATGAAGCTAGGTGACAGGTACATTGGAGTTCATTCATCAAGAATCTCTACTTTTATATATTTGAAATTTCCCACAATAAAAAGTGAATAAATGAATAAATACCTTGTATTAGCTGACAACTCCCAAAGTTGCAACCTCTAGCCCAGACGCTTCTCCTGAACTTCAGACTCCTATATTCAACTGCTGACTTGACATCTCTACTTGGATGACTAATATGCACCTAAAACTTAACATATCCAAAACCGAGATCATTATCTTTCCTCTCAAACATTCCCCATCTAGTCTTCCCATTCTAGTTAATGGCAACTTCATCTTTCCAGTTGCTCAGGCCAAAACCTAAGAGTCCTCCTTGACTCCTCTTTCTCAAATCCAATCTTTAAGCAAATACTAAGGTAATTCCTACAAAATATATCCAGAAATTTAACTGGGTATCCTGTATTTTTATTTGCTATATCTGACAACCTCATTCCACTGCCACAAGCTTGGATTACCGCAATCCAAACTGGTCTCCCTGATTTCACCCTTGTTCCAAGTTATAGTCTCTTCTCTAGGAAAGGGTGGAAGTTACTCTAACCATAAGTCAGATCATATTACCCCTTTGTTCAAACTCTTCACTGCAGCCAGAGTTCTCATGGTTTTCTTCTGTGTCCTCTGCAGTCTTCCCTTAACCTTGCCTCTCTCCCATTTACACTCCATTCCATACCTTTATGGGGCTCCTCACTATTGCTCTCCCTTACTTGATACACACCAGCTTCAGATCCCTTGCCCATTCTGTTCTTTCTTGGTTTACACCTTCCTCAGATATCAGCATAATAGGCTATCCCACCTCCTTCAGGTATTCTCTCAAATTATTCAAAATTGTAAAACCTCAATAATCACTATGGGGAATACCCTGGCGGTCCAGTTGTTAGGACCCCGCACTTCCACTGCAGGGGGGCATGGGTTGGATCCCTGGTCAGGGAACTGGGATTCTGCGTGCCACGCGGCGCAGCCCAAAAATAAATAAATAAATAATAATCACTATGTCTCTCCCCTGCTTTTTCTCCACCCTATCATTCTAATACACTACTTATTTTATGAATTTATCTTATTTTGCCTGTCTCAGCATGCACACCCATGCCTACCAGAATGTAATTTTAAGCTCTTTGAGGATAGGGATTTTTGTCTGTTTTGTATACTGCTGTATCCTCAAAATCTAGAAATTGTGCTGGCAAATAATAGGTGCTCAGAAAATATTTATTGTTAAATGAGTAACTAAATTATGACAATGGAGCAAATCTTTCCAAGTATCCACAAATTTAAAATAGATGCAGACTTCCCTGGTGGTCCAGTAGGTAAGACTCTGCACTCCCAATGCAGGGGTCCCCTGTTCGATCCCTGGTTGGAGAACTAGATCCCGCATGCGTGCTGCAACTAAGAAGTCTGCATGCTGCAACTGAAGATTCCTCATGCCATAACTAACAGCCGGCACAATAAAAATAAATAAATAAATATTTTTAAAAATATATATGATTTGTTTTCAGTTATTGCATTTCAAGTCCCTAATCACAAATTTTATTATATATTTTAATAAAGGAGATGAAATAAATATGGGATTCCTGAGTCCCATGTTTACTTATTTCTTTGATAGTCGAGTTTTTTTCTTCCATTCACACTAGCAGAATTTCCTCCATCTAAAGTCTAGATTTAGAATCCAGACAATTTTTGGACTTCCCTGGTGGCACAGTGGTTAAGAATCCACCTGCCAATGCAGGGGACACGGGTTTGAACCCTGGTCTGGGAAGATCCCACATGCCAGGGAGCAACTAAGCCCGTGTGCCACAACTACTGAACCTTCACTCTAGAGCCCACGAGCCACAATTACTGAAGCCTGTGCGCCACAACTACTGAAACCCACGCACCTAGAGCTTGTGCTCCGCGACAAGAGAAGCCACCGCAATGAGAAGCCAGTGCACAGCAACAAAGAATAGCCCCCCCACTTAACGCAACCAGGGAAGACCCATGCACAGCGATTACCCAACGCAGCCAAAAATAAATAAGTAAATAAATTTATTTTTTAAAAAAAGAATCTAGACAATTTTATACATATCACTATAAGGCCATTATTTAAGGCCATTATAACTACATATAGATAATAAATCCTCTATTGTCTTCCATTTCTGTTTATGCTGACAGAGGAGAGTAATTTATATAGTATGTGGTTTGGGGTTTAGAATGACTACTCCCCAGGTTCCAGACCTAACTTACTCTTGAGGTTTCTTAAATGTTGTTGAAGAAATTCCATGGTTACAGCCACTATGCTTAACGACCACCTGGGGCTTGATGTGCTCAGTCTCAGGTTTACCTGTCCTCTCTGCATTCACCTGTCACCATGCTATCTGTATACATGCTTTTATATTCTCAGAGGGCAACGCTCCCTTGCAGATGCTAGTACAACAGTAATGAAGAGGTAGTCATTCTTAGGTAGGACCTTAGCCATTCTAAGGTAAATGAAAACTGAAATGCACACTTTAAAAACTTTCAAGGGCAGAGTTCCCTCTCTCTCTTATTCCCCAGTCCCATTAAAGGAAGCATAAAAGGAAGAGAAAGGTTTCAGTGCATGCGACTATTTCCACAAGAAAGGCCTTGGCACGGTGATGGGCAGGGAGGAGTATGTGGGCTGAAGAGGGTGTCCTAAGGGGCACAGAGCCCTCCCATCTGACCCGGTCTTCAACTCTGAGAATCCTGAGGCCACGGTGCAAGGCCCTTCAAGGGCCCCTACGGCTCCTCCATTTGGCCACAGGTTAAACTAATCTCTCCCTCAGACTTTGTGGCCCCTCTGGCCTCCACCAGGCCCGCCTCAACCTCGCGTACAGTCACTCTCTCTCATTTTCAGTCTCTTCTTTTCTACCAGGCGACATGCCCCAGAGTAAATCACTCCCTGTCGTTTCCAGAGACCTCCAAGGGATTTTCCATCATAATAATCAAAGACCAATCCCAGTGGGTTTCCATGGGTTCCGGTTCACCCTGACTTCCGGGGCGTACTCTCTTTCTCTTGTCTCTGAGGCAGGCCAGGAGGCCGTGGTCCCCAGCGCATCTGGCGAAAACAGCTCTCCAAGGATAAGCACAGAAGTCAAGTCCCTTGAAGAGCCAGGCTGGTCTTTCATCACAGGGAAAGGAAGGGCGACTAGGCACTCAAAGGTAAGACAAGTGGAGAAGCCAGCGCCCTGGGAAACTCCTCGAGATACCCGGAAATCCCGAACCCATTCGCGAGGACCCGACGGCTCCCCAGCCCCCATCCCCCACCTTCACCTCACCCCGCTCCAGCCCGCCCTGTCCAAACCCCTCCGGCCTCCACCTCTGAGGGCCGGCTCGCGCCCGAACTGGGTGGGGTTGCGGGATCTGCCTCGAGGCCACTTGGTCCCGCGGAGGCAGCCTAAGCTGCGTGGCCACGCCCCCCAGGGCGCGCTCTGACCAATGAGAGTTACTCCTCGCCCCCTGGGCCCCGCCCCCGCTGCGGCAGGCTACTAACGGTTTTAACGGTCCTAACGGTTTCAACCGTTAACCATTTAATCGTGGGCCTGGCCTGCTAATCTACATTTCGCCGGGCACCAACACACCCACCCACGCGCACCTCACGAGATGGACCCTCCCACCTCCACACTCACACCCTGCAGTCCACCCACCCCTCACCAGGCATCCTTAGCCGATGAAGACCCTCTCAGTAGTCAACGCACAGTAGTTATAGATGGCTGGCTAAGTCATGAAATGGGATGAGATCACCAATGAAGGAGTATGGATGGAAAACAGATTGTATTGAGTCCTAGGACACACAACGTTTAGAGGCTTTAGATGAAGAAAAAGCAGCAAAGGAGCCAGAGTGGGAGTGGTTAGGGATAGGGGAGGAACCCCAGGAGAGTGAAGTGCTGTGGAAGCCACCTGGACCATCCTTCAAAGAGGAGGAGGTTAGCTGTGTCAAATGCTGCTGATGAGTCAAGGAAAATGAGGAGTGAGAATTAATTATTGGTGACCTGGAAGGGAGCAGTTTTAGTGATGTAGTGGGGACAAAAACCTGATTGGTGTGTGGTTTCAAAAGACATTGCTGATAAAGGACTAGTATCCAAAATCTATTTAAAAACTCAACAATAAAAAAATTAAGTTGGCCGAAGAGCTAGACACCTCCCCAGAGAAGATACACAGATGGCAAATAAACATATGAAAAATGCTCAACATTGTATGCATTAGGGAAATGCAAAATAAAACAGATAACACTATGCAACTTTAAGAATTGCCAAAATCCCAGAATGCTGGAAACACAAAATGCTGGTGAGGCTGTGGAGCAACAGGAACTCTCATTTGTTGCTGATGGGAAAGCTGAATGGTACAGCCACTTTGGAAGATGTTCTGGCAGTTTCTTATAAAATTAAATATACTCTTACCATATGATCCAGCAGTCATGCTCTTTGGTATTTACCCAAAGGAGTTGAAAACTTTTGCCCACACAAAAACCTGCACATGGATGTTTATAGCAGCTTTATTCATAATTGCCAAAACTTGGAAGCAATCAAGTTGTCATCTTCAGTAGGTGAATGGATAAATAAACTGTGGTACATCCAGACAATGGACAATTATTCAGGACTAAAATATCTATCAAGCTATGAAAAGACATGGAGGGAACTTAAATGCATTTTACTAAGTGAAAGAAGCCAATCTTGAAAAGGCTACATACTGCAGGATTCTAAACAGTATGACATTCTGGAAAAGGCAAAACTATGGAGATAGTAAAAAGATCAGTAGTTGCCAGGGGTTAGAGGGGGAGGGTGGGCTGAATAAGTTGAGCACAGAGGATTTTTAGGGCAGTGAAACTATTCTTTTTGATACTATAATGGTGCATACATGTCATTATACATTTGTCCAATCCCATAGAAGGAACAACACCAAGAGTGAACTCTAAGGTAATCTATGGACTTTGGGTGATAATTCTGTGTTGATTTAGGGTCAGCATTTATAATAAATGTACTATTCTGTATGTGTGGGAGCAGGAGGTATATGAGAAATCTATGGACCTTCCACTCCATTTTGCTCTGAACCAAAAACTATAAAAAAAAGTCTATTAAAAAAATAAATTAAAAAAAAAGAGCAAGAGGAGAGATTTGGCATATCCATACAATGGAAAACTACTAAGCAATAAAAAGGAATGAACAACTGATAGGCACAGTGACATGGATAATTCTCAAAATAATTATGCCAAGTGAGAGAAGACAGACACACAAAAGAATACATACTGGATGATTCCACTTACATAAAGTTCTAGAAAATGCAAATTATAGTGACAGAAAGCCAAACAGCAGTTTCCTGAGTGCCATATAGAAGGAATACTAATGGGCAGAAAGAAACTTTGGGGTGTGGATATGTTTACTACCTAGATTGTGGTTATGTTTCATAGATGTATACATAGATCAAAATGTGTCAAGTTGTACAATTTTTTTTGTTTTTTGGCGGTGCCCCGTGGCTTGTGGGATCTTAGTTTCCTGACCAGGGATTGAACTTGGGCCCTCGGCAGTGGAAGTACAGAGGCCTAACCACTGGACTGCCAGGTAATTCCCTCTACAACTTTTTGACTTACCATTTTTAAGATTTATCTCTGTGGATTCAAGTATCTGTAGCCAGACCTACTAGAGAATGGACTTGAGGATATGGGGAGGGGGAAGGGTAAGCTGTGACAAAGCGAGAGAGAGGCATGGACATATATACATTACCAAACGTAAGGAAGATAGCTAGTGGGAAGCAGCCGCATAGCACAGGGAGATCAGCTCGGTGCTTTGTGATCGCTGGGAGGGGTGGGTTAGGGAGGGTGGGAGGGAGGGAGACGCAAGAGGGAAGAGATATGGGAGCATATGTATATGTATAGCTGATTCATTTTGTTGTAGAGCAGAAACTAACGCACCATTGTGAAGCAATTATACTCCAATAAAGATGTTAAAAAAAAAAAGTATCTGTAGCCAATTTATAGTAACTCCATTATTTCGTTGTTTGATTATAGGCCAATTTTCTCATTGTCCTCTTGATAAACATTCAGCCTGTTTATAGTTTTTCCCCTATACAGATACAGCAATGAACATTTTTGTAGTTGTGAATACATGTGAAAGGGGATCTCCAGGGTTACTATACTAATAGAGTGGACTTTCTGGCTAGTAGGGCTTGTGCCAGTGACAAAGCCCTACTGAGTGTTTCCTGTTTTTGAACTTTTCGTTGGCAGAGTTTTAGAGGCTAATCGCCAGCTTCTTTGGGTTAGTAAAAGGAGTGAACTGTTCATGTCCCTGTGTTATAAATGAGAGAGACAATAATCTGCCCAAGGCTAGCTTGGGATGGAACCATGGTGTCAGATACTTTCATGCTGCTTCTTTTGCTCCTCTGTTATGCTCTCTCCTCCTTCACTTGGGCCCTTGTAACATTCACCAACATTTGCCACCAGTTAGTGTTCCCAGTCACCACAAACTCCTGAGAAGTTGATAGAGCCTTATTCTGAAGCAGCATTTTTATCCTAAGAGCTACCAGCCCCTTTAGCATTTCTTCTAACTCCATGAAATGTTATAAATTTATATCCCTGGCAGTATGGTTGAAGTTTAAAAAATGCAGGATTTGCCTTTAAAATATTCGCTATTTCATTGACTGTGAGCTCATCAGACTCCACTGTGGAGCCTTATATGTTTATATAAGAACTCTCCCAAGCTGTTAATGCTGAGGGACAGATTTCTCTCAGAGAGAAGTAAGAATAGAGCAGGAAGCACAAAGGGGTAGCAGGCTGGGCTCTACCTCAACAATCAGGAGCATTGTGTAGTCACAACATCCCTTTGTCACTAAGCAACAAGAAGTTGACCTGCTGAGATGCTCTTTCTCCAGAAGTAACCT
Organism: Tursiops truncatus; assembly: GCF_011762595.2. Lineage (NCBI taxonomy): Eukaryota > Metazoa > Chordata > Mammalia > Artiodactyla > Delphinidae > Tursiops > Tursiops truncatus. Next base: position 64,111,787 of record NC_047043.1, on the reverse strand, counting down.
CAAAAAGACAAGAGGAAAGTTTGCCTTTTCTGCTCGTTTCCCAGAAAGATGCAAAGTGCTTTAGTAGGCTCCTGGGTAAGAGTGTACTTTACATTAATCCTAGCCCCTGGCCCTGGGGTAGTACCTGAAATATGAATTACTCATGAGAATAAAGTGAGAATGGTTTCATCCAGCATCCAGGCTAGAGGAGGACCCCAAACTGCCCACTCCCCCTCTGCCATTATGAGGTCCCCCTACAGCTTATCTAGTCTTCCTGACACCATGCCCTCTTCCATGTGTCCTGGTCTCATGCCTGGATTAGCTGATCCTCTTAGTCCTCTAGCCACCCCATTTATTCCCAGTCCTTTGTTTGATCCCCCCAAACTTCTGTAGTTTGACTGCTCTCTAGACTGGGAACATCTTGAGGCTAAAGACTGCCTTCTACTATCTGTATGTCCCATGCCTGGAATACAGTAAAGGCCCAGTAAATACTGTTGAAATAAACTGAATAGAGAGAAAGGAGTGTTTGACAATAGTAGAAGGATGGACAGACGAGTTGGATGACCCAAGCACTCAGTGGGATGAAAAGATAAAGGGCTTCCCAGGCACGCTTAGGAGCCCACTTTGATGGCCAGAGGCCAGCTGGGAACAGATTCTTTCTGCTCAGGACTATGATCATGGCGTGGACTAGACACATTGTCCTCTCCAGGGGGTATTCAGGACAGTGAGGTTGGGCCATAAGAGTTCCCAGGACAGACATGGTCATCCATGTTGTCAGCCTAATGACATCAGCACAGTACAGCTTCTTATACCCCCAGTAGGTGCTCATTTCTGTCTTCTGCCAGTCCTTGTCTCTGAAATTCTCTCCAGAAGGTATCCACTGTTGGTAAAGTACTTCTTTGGGAAAGTTCATCCTTTGTTTAAGTGCTCCAGTTTCAGAGGGTGCCCTACTTGCCCCAGAATAACGAAGTGTGTAGCAAACAGGTGTTCGTGACTTTGTCAATAGATGCAGAATATGTATCCATTTAATCCTGGCTTTTCAGTGACCCTTGACCTCTATTAACAATGCAGGGAAGACAATGAAGGGGACTTCCTCTCAGATCCCCCAGGGAAGGACCATGCTACTAGATGGTGGCCCTGTTCTCAAAACTCTGCTCAGTGCTTCCTAAATCACCCTAACTCAGAACCTGTCTGGTCCCCTTCCCTGCTGAAGTCTTCCCTTGCTCTTGGAAGAGAATCCATGTTCCTAACCCAGTCTAGGTCCTGTCCCTCCCTGACCTCACCTTACTTCTCCTTGTCTTGCTCACAGCCTTTTAGTCAATAAGGCCTCTTTTTTTTTTTTTTTTTTTCGGTTCTTCCAACACAACTCTGTCTCTGGCCTCTGAATCTTTGCACTTGCAGTTCTCACCACATAGAATGCTCTTCTGCTGCCCCTCACATGGCTGACTCCTTCAAGTACCATGCCCATTGTCATGAGATGCTGTCCCTACTCCCTGTCACTCGATCTAGTCATCAGGTTCTTTCTTTCCTGACTCTATTCACTTGTCTTACTCCCTCACCAGAAGGAAGGTTGATAGAGGCAGGGTCTTTCTGTCTTTTCACTGCTGTGTGTGTCCCCAGCCCATATTAGGACCCTATTGAAGAAAGAAAGAGAGAGAGAGAGAGAGAAAGGAAGGAAGGGGGGGAGGGAGGGAGGGAGGGTGAGAGGAAGGAGGGGAGGAAGGAAGGAAGGCACCCTTTCCTTACAGACATAACCCTCCCAGGTGGGCCAGCACAGCTGAGGCCAACTGTTCTAATGGTGGATGGAGACACCTCTCTTGGCGCCTCTCCAGGGTGTCCCTCCTTCTCTGATTCTTTTTATTCTGTCAGGAACTCCCAGGAGAGCCTTCTAGCCTGGGGGCTCTGAGGTCTAGGACTCAGGGTGGGGGTTGGGGTGGGATTCACCCTCAAGCCTGCCTTGTTACAGCACAACAGTGGCTTCTATGGGCACTACAGAGGCCAATTCAAGAGTGAAAGTGCTCGAGAATATCGCCTTGCAGCCAAGCCCCAGCCCCCAGCAGTGTTCCTGCAGCGCTGTCAGGTACGAGGCAGCCCTGGGTGCAGCTGCCACGGCTGAGCCAGATTCTGCTTCTCTCAGGCCCCAAGAGCAATATCCTCAACCTTAACGCAACTGGACTGACACTTGAGGCCAGCCTATCCCCAGGACTTGCATGAGGCCTGGCCCCTCTTCCCTGAAATGTCAGGTCCTCCCCCTACAGATACATGGGTGGAGAAGAGCCAGTACCAGGCTGGACAGTTTTGCTCACTGCTCCTTCTAAATGGAGGAAGAGTCAGGGTCCAGGTGGGGTGGGTGGTCATGGAGAGAGAGCCTCCAGAACCCAAGAAGTAAGCCTTGAGTTTTGCAGACGGCTGTCCTTCAGCACAGATTCCTTGATGCCATGAAAGTCAATGGTCTAGCTCACAGGCAGCCTCGTAGTCCAGGGGCTCAGGAGTGAGTAGGAGGCCTCCTCTGGTCAGTAAAACAGCATAGAAAGTGGCAGGTGTCCGCCCCCATGCCTAACCAAGGAGGACTGGAAAGGAGTGATGGCAGAATCGGCCTAGGGTGGCTGGAAAAGGCTTCCAGATAACAGGAGAGGGACGCAGGGCTGCAGGCCCTCCACTGCTTCCAGGCCTGGAGACAAGGAGGGGACACTGAGCATAGTCAGGGTCCCAAAAGTAAAAAGCCCACTCAAAACAGAACTCAGGAGGGTATACATATAAAGGAGTAGGTGTGGGAGCTTCAGGGAAAGGCATTCTCACAGGATGGTAACAACCAAGTGGTCAGTACTGCTGGGCTTTAAGGAACAAGGGGAAGGCATGGCTCCTAGAACCCAGATGGAGAGAGTGGTATGGAGAGGGCTCTCCTGAGAGAAGTGGTGATTTCGGGTAGAGAGACACAGCCAGGTAGGGGCGGGCCCGGAAGGGAGCCAGGAGAAGAAACACCTCCTCCCTCCTTCCCTCCATCTCCTTTCCAGGCTTCCTTTCAGGTCAGAGGGAAGTCAACCTGGTGAGAAGTGTGCTCACATCAGACTCCTGGGAAAGATCAGGGTGGAGGAGGGCTGAGAGGGACCTGGAGGTGTGCCTGGAACATGCTCCGCCCACTGCAGCTTCTTGTTTCCCAGCCTCTAGCCAGGTCCTACTTGACTGGCCATCTGGATTCTCTACAAATTGCTTTCCCAGGCCAAGAGCAGGGTCCTGGAGTCTGCCATGCTACAGAGCCTGAACTTCCTTAGCATGCCCAGTTGGAACGGCTGCCTGGTACTGCCTACTGAGCAAGGCCCAAATGCAACTCCAGACTGCTCGTCTGGGGCCACCTCCCTTGAGAGAGTGATGAGATCTGCCTAGTACAGGGACAGAGGTAACCTGGGCACTTCCTGCTGGGTGTCTGTAGTAGTCCTCAGTGGCAGCCCTCATCCCAAAGACCTGAATGTCCTCTTAGTCTGTCCCCCAGCAACAGAGTAGAGGACATATTTGGGGACATATTTTGATTGAAGTGAAGTCTTGTTACATGTTGGCATTATCAGCAACCCCAAAATAGCATGGTCTGTGTATCTTGGGCTTAGGTTGTACAAATGCCAAGTCTGACCCTTTCTAGATCTAAAGCTGTTTTAATTAGTGGGACTACTCAGGGAAGGTGCACATTCTTTTTTCTTATTTGCTGAGAGATACCAAGTGTCAGCTGGCTGACTGCAGCTATTCTTGTTGAAAACCTTTCCAAGATGTAGCAGCCACTTACCTTTAGTTTGGGGCAGGTAGAAATTTTGTCATTCAGATGCAAGAAGATTCTTTTTTCTTTTTATTCTTCTTTTTCTTTTTTTCTTCTAAACCAGATTAGTTTATTTCTGGCCTTCACCTGTCTGACTCTTGGGAAATGTAATCCTGGTCTTGTTTGTTCTTAAGGTCAGGCCAGAGTGCCAGGGCTCATGGTTGGAGGCAGGTCCTTCGTTGGTGGTGCCGTGATTGCTGTGTCTCTGCCTCTGCCCCACCCCCCACCATGCCTCAGTCTGCCACAGGGACTCCTCACTCAGTACCCCACTAATTGCACACTGCCCAGCCTCCAGAGAGGCCCTTAGTCCTCCCACAGGCAAACATTGACCCATCCCAGGAAACCTACTTCTCTTCCAAGGCCTCTTTAGCTCAAACCCTAGCCCAAGCCCTACCTGCTCAGAGACCATGGATTTTACCACCTGAGTGGAAAAGGAGCTTTAGATTGTTTAGAAGCAAAGATGCAGGTGAAATTCTCCTCAGGGACAAGAATACTTAGAACTGCCTGGGTGGAGAGGAAATTACTGCACTTTTCACTAGACTCCCACAGTTGTGAGAATAAAACTCAAGTCAGTGGGAGTCGATAGATGATCCTGTCACTGTAAGAATAGTGAGTTTCCAAATTCAGACCTGCCTCCAACAGCAGAGGCATCCACATTCTAGGGCTGTGTACAACTTTAAAGCTAAGGGTAGAGATGGGGGAGGGATTGGGGGGGCAACTGGAACATGCCCCAGACCTCCAGATTTTTTAATTGAAATTTTTTTTGAGATGGTTGTAGATTCAGAAACAGTTGTAAGAATTAGTAAAGAGAGATCCCTTTTATGCTTTGCCCAGTTTCCCCCAATGGTAACATTTTGCACATCTATAGTAAAATATCACAACCAGGACGCTGACATTGTTGCAATCTACCTATTTCATTCAGATTTCCTCATTTGTGTGTGTGTATTAAGATCTATAAAATCTTGGAATTCTCTGGTGGTCCAGTGGTTAGGACTCCACGCTCTCACTGCTGAGGGCCTGTGTTCGATCCCTGGTCAGGGAACTAAGACCCCACAAGCCACGTGGCATGGCCATAAAAACCCATAAAAATCTATAAAATCTTTTTTAAATTAATTTTAATAACAGTATAGCTGATTTACAATGTTGTGTTAGTTTCTGCTGTATAGCAAAGTGAATCAATTATACATATACATATATCCACTCTTTTTTAGATTCTACTCCCATATAGGTCGTTAAAGAATATTGAGTAGAGTTCCCTGTTCTATACAGTAGGTTCTTATTAGTTATCTATTTTATATATAGTAGTGTGTATATGTCAATCCCAATCTCCCAATTTATCCATTCCCCCTGCTTTCCCCCTTGGTAACCATAAGTTTGCTTTCTATATCTGTGACTCTATTTCTGTTCTGTAAATAGGTTCATTTGTACAATTTTTTTAGATTCCACATATAAGTGATATCACATGATATTTGTTGTTCTCTGTCTGACTTACTTCACTCTGTATGACAAGTTCTGGGTCCATCCATGTTGCTGCAAATGGCATTCTTTCTTTTTATGGCTGAGTAGTATTCCATTGTATATATGTATCACATCTTCTTTATCCATTCCTCTATTGATGGGTATTTAGGTTGCTTCCATGTCCTGGCTATTATAAATAGTACTGCAATGAACATTGGGGTACACGTATCTTTTTGAATTATGGTTTTCTCCAGATATATGCCCAGGAGTGAGCTTGTTGGATCATATGCTAGTTCTATTTTTAGCTTTTTAAGTAATCTCCATACTGTTCTCCATAGTGGCTGTTACCAATTTAAATTCCCACCAACAATGTAGGAGGGTTCCCTTTTCTCCACATCCTCTCCAGCATTTATTGTTTATAGATTTTTTCATGATGGCCATTCTGACTGGTGTGAGGTGATGCCTCATTGTAGTTGTGACTTGCATTTCTCTAACAATTAATGATGTTGAGCATCTTTTCATGTGCCTCCTGGCCATCTGTATGTCTTCTTTGGAGAAATGTCTATTTAGATCTTCTGCCCATTTTTTGATTGGGTTGTTTGTTTTTTTGATATTGAGCTGCATGAGCTGTTTGTATATTTTGGAGATTAATCCCTTGTTGGTCACTTCATTTGCAAGAGAAAAAAAAAGATCTATAAAATCTTATCACCCGTGTAGGTTTGTGCATCCACCACCACAGTCAAGATACTGACCAATATCACAAGGATCCCTGGTCCTGCCCTTTTTTTTTTTTTTTTCGCGGTACGCGGGCCTCTCACTGTTGTGGCCTCTCCCGTTGAGGAGCACAGGCTCCGGACGCGCAGGCTCAGCAGCCATGGCTCACGGGCCCAGCCGCTCCGCGGCATGTGGGATCCTCCCGGACCGGGGCACGAACCCGCGTCCCCTGCATCGGCAGGCAGACTCTCAACCACTGCGCCACCAGGGAAGCCCGTGGTCCTGCCCTTTTATACCCATCAGCCTCTCATTCCTCCACCCTTCCCCTGTCCCTAACTGCTATTTTTCCTCCATTTCTAAAATTTTGTGACTTCAGAAACGTTATGTGAATGGAATGATACAGCATGCAACCTTTGGGGAATGGCTTTTCTTGCTCAGCATAATTTCCTGAAGATTCCTCCAAGTTGTGTGTATCAACGGTTCAATTTCCATTACTGAGTAGTATTCTGTGGTATGTATATAGCAGTTTACTTAACCATCCATCTATGAAAATGTATCTGGGCTGATTCCAGTTTTTACCTCTTACAAATAAAGTTGCTATGAACATTTGTGTACAGGTTTTTGGGTGAACATAAATTTTCATTTCTTTGGAATAAATACCTAGGAGTGCAATTGCTGGGTCATATGATAGTTGCATTTATTTATTTATTTTTAATATTTTATTTATTTATTTGGCTGCACCGGGTCTTAGTTTCGGCACACGGGATCTTCGTTGCCGCGTGAGGGATCTTTAGTTGCAGTATGCAGGATCTTTTTTTTAGTTGTGGCATGCGGGATCTTTTTATAGTTGCAACATGCAGAATCTTTTAGTTGCGGGCATGCAGACTCTTAGTTGCGGCATGTAGGATCGTGTTCCCTGACCAGGGATAGAACCTGGCCCCCTGCAATGGGAGCTCAGAGTCTTAGCCATTGGACCACCAGGGAAGTCCCCGTAGTTGCATTTAAGTTGTTTGTTTGGTTTTTTAATGTGGATGGAAATTTTTTTTAATTGAAGGAAAGATTCTTTAAATTCTATAGCACTTTACAATTTTCAAAAGTTTCACACACGATTTCATATAATCCCATAATAACTTTTTTTCTCCTACCCCTATATTGTACCTCCTGCATGTTAAGTTTTTTTTTTTTTAATTGTCAAACTGTTTTCCAGAGTGGCTGTTTCACATTTTACATTCCCACCTGCATTGAGCAAATGATTGTATTTCTCTGCATTCTCACCAACATTTGGTGTTGTCTCTATTTTTTATTTTAGCCATTCTGATTGATGTGTCATGATAGCTCACTGTGGGGTTTTTTTGGTTTTTTTTTTGAGTGTGTTGGGTCGTCATTGCTGTGCGCAGGTTTTCTCTAGTTGTGGTGAGCGGGGGCTACTCTTCGTTGTGGTGTGCGGGCTTCTCATTGTTGTGGCTTCTCTTGTTGTGGAGCACAGGCTCTAGGCACGCAGGCTTCAGTAGTTGTGGCACGTGGGCTCAGTAGTTGTGGCTTGCAGGCTCTAGAGCGCAATCTCAGTAGTTGTGGCACACGGGCCTAGATGCTCCATGGCATGTGGGATCCTCCGGGGCCAGGGCTCGAACCCGTGTCCCCTGCATTGGCAGGCAGACTCCTAACCACTGCACCACCAGGGAAGCCCTCTCACTGTGGTTTTAATTTGCATTTCCCTAACATTCAGTGATGGTGAACATCTTTTCATGTGTTATTTGCCATCTGTATATCCTCTTTGAAGAAATGTCTTCATGTTGTTTGCCCATTTTCTAATTGGAATTTTTATTTTGCTGTTCAGTTGTGAGAGTTCTTTATACATTCTAGATACTAGTCCTTTATTGGATATGTGATTTGCAAATATTTTCTCTCAGTCTGTAACTTGTCTTTTCATCCTCTTCACATGGACTTTCACAGAGCAAAACTTAAAAAAAAATTTTGATGAGGTCTAATTTGTTGATTTTTTTTTCTTTTATGGCTCTTGCTTTTGGTGTCATATCTAAGAACTCTTTGCCTAGCTCTAGATTCTGAAGATTTTCTATTTTTTTCCTGAAAGGGCTCTGGGTTTTTAATCTCTTGTGTCAGTTTGCTTTATGAGGAATGAAAGGTAAGGCCAGCTGGCTTCCTACCTTCATGGAGCTTTCATTCGATTTGGAGAACACCAGCTGTCTAAGGCAGGAGGTCCCAATAGGGGAGCTTGTTAAAGGCTCCACCCCGAAGATTCTGGTTCAGGGATCTGGGATGGAGCTAGCCCCTGACTTTTATCTAGCAACTTATTGTCAGCCATTGCTCATACCCCAACCCAGCCAAGATTGGACTCACCAGATCAGGTACTTCATTCTGGTCCGCAGCAGGAGAAGCTGAGTGGCTGAGGTGGAGGGACCCTGGGGGCAGAGACCAGGCACAAAGGCAAGGTGGACGGTCTTGGGAGAGATTCCTGCTGAGGTCTAGGGGCCTGAGAGGTGGTCTCTCTCTGCCTGGGGATGGAACATGGCTCTCTGGCCCCAACTGGGCTAAAGCAAATGCCCTGGGGATCTTCTGTCCCTGTTCACTGATTTAACAGCAAATATATATTGAGCACAGTGCCAGGCTCAGTGTTGGAGTTATAGATGTGAGTAAAACAGACAGTAACCTTGCCCATGAGGTGCTTGTGTTCTAGTCAGGGGCATCAGATGGTAAACAGCAACATAATACATAGTAATACAGTATGTTAGAAGGTGAAAAATGCTGGGTTGGGGTGATGGGACTGCTGGTGTAGTAGTGGTCAAGGAAGACCTCCCAAGAGGTAGGTGAGAGGGAGTCATGGCCAGCTGGGAGAAAAGTCCCAGGCAGAAGTAACTGGTAGTACAAAGGTCCAAGGTGAAAGTAGCTAGTGTATTTGAGGAACAGTGAGGATGCCAGTGTGGCTAGAGGTAATGGAGGAATCAATATCATGTGGATCTCATGGACCACTATGATGACTTTGACTTTTATAAACATGAGGAACTGTTGTGGATTTTTGGCAAACAAGGAGTGTGATCTGATTTACATATTAAAACAGTTATTCTGCCTGCTAAGAGGACAATAGACTGGAGAGGCAAGCTTGGAAGTAGGGACACCAAGTGGGAAGCTCTTGCAGTAATTGAGGCATGAGGGGAAGGTGGCTTAGACCAGAGAAAGCAGCGGCTATGCTGAGAAGTGGTCTGATCCTGGGTACATATTGAAGGAAGTATCAGCAGGATTTCCTGGCACACTGGATGTAGAGTGTGAAAGAAAAGAATCAAGGGGACTCCGAGGTGTTTGGCAAGATCTAGCTGCCATGACCTGAGCTGGGGGAGGCTATAGGTGGGGTGGTTTTGGGGAATGATCCATGTGTCTGGAGATGCCCGTTAAGACATTTACATGGGAATATGGAGCAGGTGGTTGGCTAGTGAGTCTGGAGTTCGGGAGAGAGCTCAAGCTCTAAAGAGAAATTTCAGTTTCCAGGTGGTATTTAGGGCCAAGAGGCTGGGTTGTTGATGAGAGAGTGAAAGAGAGGAGGAGAGAGCTGGAGCCTAGTCCTGGATGATCTAAAGGACCCAATGTGAAACTTAAACCACTGCCCCACTAACGGCAGGATGTCCTGGAAAATGCCTCAGCCCCTTCCTCAATCAGTGGCCCCAGAGGCTTCTGCTTTGAGAGCAAGCGCTGGGATGAGATGTTCCAGGAATGAGGTGTTGCTTTAATTTTTATCTGCCCTTTCAGTGTGTTGGCAGTTTAGCAGTTTAAGGATGGTGGCTCCTGGCAACTTCCCTCCATTATGGGGCCCTGAGTTAGCATCTTGGGGACAGGTAAGCATCATCTTTCCCCATTCACCTTCTTTTTCACTGTCTTTCTAGGAGCCAGCTCAGCAACATTTCTTCTCCAAGCATGACAACCGCACTTCCTTTGACAAAGTGAGTGCTAGAGAGAGGAAGGAAAATGGGCAGACTCCCAGCCTAGGTTGAAGTTGAGGTAGGGTGGAGGGGAAAAGACATTGCAGGGAGAGAGGGCTCTTTATACAGACAGAGGAGTGTCTGTCTTCCTGACAACCTCTTTCTTCTGGGAAACAGCCCATTCTACAAACAGATGTACCTCTGCTTTGGTTTCCCCCACCAGCTTGCCTGACAATGTGCAAATATCTTAGGAACCACTGACTTTCTGGGGCCTTCATTCACTCTGGAATGGAAGGCATGACTGGCCAAAGAGGCTGGGGTCCAGGCCAGGGAGGCCAGGCACAGGCCAGGCATCACCAGGCAGGCTTGGGTATAGGAGGGGCCCAAGGAATTGCCTGGTGCCAGGACTGTGGGCCAAGGGCCCATACCGTTGAGGAGGGCCCCTACTGCCTGCTACAGGGAATCGGAAGGCGGAAAGACCTGGAGCGCCTGTGGCAGCAGCACACCTTCCTGCGCTGGGCACCCTGTGAACTGGAGTTGCGCCAGCCACGGCCCCTTGAATCCTCCTACCAGGCTGATTTCCGGTCAGGGCCAGGACTCAGTGACCTCCCCCAGCGCCTTGCCCACTTTGTGCAGATCCAGCCTTCCCGTGCCAGCACCACCTACCAGCAGAACTTCTGCCAGCCATCCCGTGGTAGCCATTGTGGCAGTGACAACATGGGGCCCCAGGCCCCAGTCACCAACACACTGCCTGACCTCCCAGGGATCCCAAGACCCAAGCTGCTGCAGCATTACCTTCATGCTGGGGTCTCTGAGTGTCTAAACTGGTCCAGAACATTAAACAAGGACAGCTAACTCAGTGGCCTGTCTGTGCTTGCAGCCCAAGAGATCTCAGCGGCTGGAGAACAGTAAGGCACAGCCAGGCCCTGCGCCTGGCTCCTATGTTGCTTGTGCCATGGAGCCTTGTGCAGCCTTGTGCTGGTTGGGGGAGGTGCTGCCTGGGGAGTCTTGCCAGTGAGTGAGAAGAGGTAAGGCCTGCAGGAGGCTAATGGTCCAGGAAGGTTACCTTGGCCACAGCAGGTGGGTTCCAGGACCCCAAATCCATTCTTGCCACAAACTCAACTGTGAACCCCTTGCAATCAGTACGGCTGCAGGGAAAGCAGAGTCAATGGTCCCTACTAGTGGGCAGCAAAGACTGGAGGAGGAGGCAAGGGCTGGCAGCTTTGCTTTTTCTGGGATGCTACTGCCTCTAGGGGTCTGGTGAGTGGCAACACAGTCATGCCTAAGAGACAGCTTCACCACAGCTGGGACAGAGGGACAGCCCCCACTGGACACACACCCCGCCCCCGCCACCGGAGGTGAGCAGAGGCTTTGAGGATGCTGTGTGATGTGAATCTTGAGGTCATCCTGATCCTATGGTATTTTGTTGCAGTTTTCTGAGCTCTTCTATGGTCTTGCTGTGAGTGCCCTCTAACAGCCAGGGCAATAGGGGATGGGGGGTCATCCTACGTCACCAACAGAGAACTGAGGCTTAAGTGGGACTAAGACACCAGGACACTTTGGGGGCAGAGGCCAGGTCCTAAAGGCTCCTCTAGACCCTCATCCCCTGAGAAAGTTGAGGGCCAGGGGCTCAGGGGCAACGCAGGAGTCCACACCAGAGGCCATAAGCCAGATTTAGCAGCACTTTTACTTCCACATCTGAACTCCCTGGATCCTCACAACAGCCCTGTGAGGTAGGTAGGGCAGGAAGGTTTCAGAGATCCCCATTTATAGATGAGGATGCTGAGGCACAGAGAGGTGAAATGACTTGCCCAAGGTCACACAGCCAGCAGTGTAAAGGGCCCAAAGCCACCATTCTTCTGGCCCTCTGGAAGTCCCCACATCCACTCCTGTACCCCTCTGTTTTCCCACCCTCTCTTACCTCTTCTGAGTCCACAAGGGCCTTCAAGGCAGGCTGACAGCTAGGACTTTTCAGGAACAGCCATTGGGGAGGGCCTGATCAACTCCAGGTAGGCACTGACCTGTAGGGCAGGAGGCCAGCTCTGCCCTCCCCCACTTCCCAGTTGGACAGAGGGCCCAGTAGGTTCCAGAGCAAGGGTGGAGCTGGGCATGGTCCGTGAATGAAAGGGAGTAAAGGTGGGTATAAAGGTATGTGTGTCCTTTGCTAAAGATGAAGGCCACCCCCAAGTCCCAGACACGGTGTCTCAAGTGCCCCACCCTGTGCCTCCCTCATCCCACAGAGCCACAGTGAGCTTTCTCAGCAGCAAAAGGAACCACAGACATCTGCTTCTGGCACTGAACTGCTCCAGTGGACAGGTCCCATCAGGCATTCAGACCCCATCACGCAGACACAGTGCCTCCACAGCTTGACTGGGACCCTGGGCCACACCCCCGATGGCAAACAGCCGGGGCCCAGCCTGCAGACTAGAACAGGAGCAGCGGGCTGTGGGCATGGGAGGCAGTGCCTCCCAGCGCCGCCGTGCAAGGCTGAAGCCCTCCACAGAGCCCAGAGGGCACGGCTGGTTTCCTGCAGGAAGAAGACAGATGTTGTAAAGGGCACAGGCTGCAGGGGCTCCAGCTCTTTTTCTCCCTGAGCTCAGAGCATGGTCCAGCATGCATTACCCCAGGATGGGCTATCCATGCGTTGCTACTCATTGCCCCCATTTCATCACTCATTCATTTATTTATTCACATTTCTATTTCTCCATTCATTCAGTGGTCATTTGTCCTGTTTTTATCTCCTAGGCCCCTGCTGGTACAGAACCCACAGTTAGGTGCTGAGAGACACCCCAAAAGCTGAGCCAGGCAGACCACCCACTGACTGTTTTACAGATTGGAAAAGGGAAGCTCACAAAGCCATGACCCCTGGAGTACCTAGAGAAGGGCAGGAGGTGGTACTCACGCAGGGGGCTACTCTTTCCTGTCTTGGGCTCCCCTCCTATCCCTAGCCCCACAGAGACTCACCAAGGCCCCCAATGGCCACGATGTGGTCCCCAAGTGAGCCAACCACAAAGTCGGCCCTCTTATCCCTCATGCGCAGGCTTCGGGGCAGCTTGGTCCAGGACCCTGCAGGGGAGGGGAGGTCAGATCTAGCCCCCTCACACACACTGCACCCCTCCATCCCATGGAGAGTGGGAGAATAGCCCAGACCAGCCACTGCTCACCATGCTCCAGGTCGAACATCTCCACAGTGTTGACAAAGTGTGGGCGGGAGTAGAAATTGTGGGGCCCGGGCTGCTGCAGGCCACCCAGGCTAAAGACGCTGCCTTCGGCCATCACGCAGCCGGCAAAGGCCCGGCGGCTGGGCAGGCTTGGGTGTCGGGTCCAGGTACGGGCCTCCAGATCAAAGGCCTCAAAAGCAGTCACTGGGAGCTTGCCCTGGCGGCCCCCTGCCAATGGAATTGGGGCACCTGGGAGGCAGCCCAGGAGGCCTGGCAGCCTCTTCCTTTACCAGGTTGCTGAGCCTTTACCACTGCCCACCCCAGCTACCCATACCCAGCTGTGTGCACACCAGAGCACAGATCAACCGCAAAGATCCTTAGGCACTGGGGTTTGGTTTTCCAGCCTCAGCAGGACCACCAGAGGTCAGAGCCTCAGAGCAACCCTGGCTCAAACCAACAAAACTTCTCTTGTCCCACCATCCCAGATTAAGCTTGATCCCAGCCAACCTATATGGATAAGTGCTTTTGGACTTAGGCCAATTTTCCACATCCCCAGGTCCTTACCCAGGACATAGATCTTGTTCCCGTTCAGGAAGGTGGAGGCCCCGTAGCAGGGTGTGGGCATCGAGGGCAGCGAAAGCCAGCAGTCCCGGCGGGGTTCATACACCCGAACCTGGGCCTGGGGGGTTGTGTCAGGGCCCATTCCCCCCAGTGCATACACCATACCATCTGCAGAGAAAAGAGTAATACAGACTATCCCTGGGCCTGGCCACAGCACTCCACCCTGACAACAGCCCTGGTCAGGCCTGGAGGTGGCTTAGGACAAACCTATTTATGGTACCCCTCCCTGGCAGCAGAAACCCTCCTGCCTGCCTGGAGTGGGGGCTGGGAGAGCTAGGATTCTCACTCTGGCCAGGGCCCCTTCAAGTGAAGAGCAGGAGGCAGCCAATCTAATTATAAGCCGTCTCTGTCTCCCTGGAGACGCTATGGCAACCACATCTGGCATCCAAGCAGGACTGGTGGTCAGACCTGGAGGCCACAATGTAGGGACTCTCATGGGGGAAGGAGGGTGGGGGCCATATGGAGATCTGTTCAGCATGGAGCTCAGACTGGGGAGGGGGCTCTGGGGATCAGCTGGGGGGCTGGGAGAGGAGCTTGGGCCTGCAGGATGGGGGTGCTGTCCACAAGCCTTCTGCCAGCACTTCTGTACCCTGCCCTTTCACTAGAGTAGGTTCTTGCCCTGTTATACTCTCAGGGTCAGCTGGGGGCATGTGTGGGGGCCTTGGGCAGACAGCCAGTTAGCTAGGGGCTTCCATGGCAACTGCCTCCAGGCCAGCTTGGCTTTTGTCCATCTCAGTCTCCCTTGTTTGTTTGTGTGGTGCGAGGAATTTAAGCACTTGCCGGGCTCTGAGCCAAGGCCCTGCTCCCATCCCCCTCTCCCAGACTATTTATAACTGTGGGAGTCATTGGGCCACCCCTCCTTGTCTCTCACAGAGGAGGAATGGGGCAGGGAGGTGGCTTGGGCCTCCCATCATGCTGGTGGCTAGCCTGGGCTCTGACTCCCACCTCACAGCTGGAAAAGGCAGTTTAGGCTGCTGCCAGCCCAGCTCAGAGCTAGGTAGGGAAGGGTACAAGAAACAAAGCCATGTCCAGGGCACCCAGGCAAAATTTACAGCTCTTGCCCAATCTCTGAAGGTAAGGGACCAAGTCAGGAAAGAATGGAGGGTGTTGGGGCACCTGAGGGACCTTCCTTGGGAGGCCACTCACCTCTCTCCACAGTTGCAACCCCCATGGCTGCCTGAGGTAGGGTGGCCCGACGCTCCCAGCGGCCCTCGTCAGCCAGGAAGGCCTCCACAGCAGCTACCGGGCTCTGGCCCTCATCCACACCGCCCACCACTAGCACCTGCTTGCCCAGTACCACAGCAGCCGCACCAGCCCGGGCAGTGGGCAGGGGCGCCAGTGCCAGCCACGTATGTGAGGCCATGTCCAATGTCTCGGCAGTGTCCAAAGGCAGTCCAGCTCGGCCACAGCCCCCCAACACTAGCAGGTGCCCATCCTGGTATGCCACTGTACCATATACCCGGCAGGTGGGCATGGGTGGGAACACCTGCCAACCAAAGGCCCGGCCACCTCCTGTAGCCATGGTGTTCACCTCCAGTGGCAGGCCATGCTATCTGCTCAGGCTGCAGGCCTCACTGAAGGGCATGATGGGGCCACATCTTGACTCTACCAGGGTTACAAGGGAGTGTGGGGCCAGTCCAAGGACTTTGCTTTCACCTAGAGAAAAGAGGGAAAACAAAGGGTCAGAGCCACTGACCAGCCCCTCAGGGTACAGATGAGCAGCCTGGCCCAAAATTGCTGGTGGGAAAAGCAGAGGGAAGACACACCTCCACTGCCTAGCACACTGATGTGGAGGTCCTCCTGGAGTGGGAAGGAGGGCAGTCTCCCAGTTACCCAGGCAACTTCCCAACTTGCTATGGGGCTTGAGGGATTCTCCTCCCATACCTTGCCCTCACCTAGTTGCTCCCCGGTTGAATCTAGGTCTAGGTGGGAGGTAAGGTGACTAGAATAGGACTTTCCACCCTAGCCCCCTTCCCTTTGCCTCAACAATCCTCACCCTGGTGCTCTGCATCAGTGGAGTTTTACTGTACCCTCCCCCTTACTGGCTTCCAGTGTGCTCTGGGCAGCCATCAGGGTCTCCAACCTGCTGCCAGGGATCAGAGTCCAGGGTATCCTTAAAACCCCTTTGGGAGCCATTCCATAGACTGCATCCATTCCCACCAGCAAAGGCCAAGATCAGGGTGTTTGAGACTGGGAGGGGAGGGGCTGGAGGCCAGAGTCCCACATTTCCCCTCAAGATCTACCCTCAGGGGTTTGCCCATGCCAAGTCCCCAGAGGCCTGCCTTCTTGGTGTCTGGGACGGGGAGGGGGATGATTTTGGGGAACTCACGAGCACTGGACTCTAGGTTCCCAGAGTCCAGGGCGTTGCCAGCAGAAATGGGCAGCTGGACTTCACAGATTCCAAGTTCCCTGGCTTCTCCTTTCCCGCGGGGAGGCACGCTCCTGGGACCCCTGGCGCGAGGGCCTCCTGGCGCGAGGGCCTCCCGGCCCCAAACTTCCAGCTCGCGGAAGGGGGGGCGGGTCCGAGGGAGCGCGCTTGGGGCTCTACACCCCGCGCCCTAAACTTCCCCTGAGCGCGGCTCCCGCGGGACTCACCGGCCGGGGCTCCGGCGCCGCCGGGGCGCAGGGTCCGCGGTTCCGGTTCCGCTGGTGCCTGATCTGGCTGGGTCTGAGGCCGGGCTCCGGCGGGGCTCCGGTGGGGCTCCGGTGGGGCTCTGGCGGGGCTCCGGCTCTTCTCCGGCGCGGGGCGGGGCTGGACAGGGTCCGCCCCTCGTCCCCCCTCCCGACTCGGGAAAACCTCCCCCCTGCTTTAACCCCGCACCTGCCGTGGCCGGAGCAGGGCGCGCCGACCCATGGTCACACGGAAACCGGTGAACAGACAGACGGACATGTGGACGCTGAGCCTGCCCAGGATTTGGGGTCCGACCTCGGACTGGGGGAGAAAGGAAGAAGCGGTGGGCCGCACGACACGTGTATGGTGGGGGCCGTTCTCAGTAGGACCCAGCCTGCGAGCACCGGCGAAGGGGCGGGCCAGCAGAACCTGGGGGCTTGAGAAGCGGGCGCCTGCCCACCACCGCTGCGCTCCGAAGAGCCCACGACAGGCTTCGCGGCGGCGCCCCCTGGAGGCCTCTTAGGGTATGTCCTGGGCCTTTGGTGGGGTCGCCCTTCCCCAAGCACTGATGAGGGCACAGAACAGGTTCTGTGGTGCACATTGAGGGTAGCAGAGGGTGGAGGAGCAGAAAGTGCCAGCCCCCGTACTTGACAGGCCCTTCCACAGGCATGGGTGGGGGCAATTTTTGTGGGGGAGGGTAACAGAGCAGGTGATGAAGAGTCAGAGGCCAGGGGACCTCCCAGGCAGGTCACTCTGGGCTTATTCTGCAGGGCCTGAGGCCTGGGCTACTCTGGGACCCAAGGCACTTTGTGACTGTCCATCTTCAGGGTCCTGGGCCTGCCTCTAGCCAACTCCGGGGTCAGGCAAGAACAAGTTGGTGTGACAGAGGCAGACCTACCTCAGACCCAGACCCTGGCCCATCCTATCTTCTGAGCATCAAGAGTACTGGCTAAGTCTGTGAGCTAGGGGCCCATTTGTACAGGTCAGTGGTCACCTATGAGAAGAAGTCCTCGTGATTGTGCTTGCTACCATTTGTCCCTCTTTCATGGACAGCGTCTGCCTCACTTTCTCCAGAAGCACACCAGGAGACTGAGATACAAGTGCATATAGTTAATGTGGGAGATGAGGACAAGAAGCACCAGTAGAGGAGTGGCAAGAAGACAGGGAAAGCAGCCAATAAAGGGGTGTGTCATCAAACAAGTTCCCACTGTGAGCAACAAGGACCAAATCCTGCTGGGGACTCTGGGAGCCATTGTAGAACATGGGCCTCACATTATTGTTCCCATCAGAGCAAGGGAATGCTAAGGTATTCATTCTCAAATCTCCATCAGTCATGGGTTGAGAGCAACTTGGAGACATGAATACCCTAGCCTGCCTGACTTCTGGCCAGCCTAGAGTGTGGGCAGAGCATTCTGACCAGAGAGAGAGTCTTCAGTCCCTTTCAGGGGCTGGCAGATGGAGTTGGACGGCCCGCATGGAAATGGTGCCAAGGCTGGTTGCAGATCCTGGCTAGAAGGCTTTCATCCTCCCACTCCACTCTGCCCCCAACATGCTCCTCAGTTAGGCCAGTCACTGGTACCTTCCTCCATAGGGTATTCACGCTGTCCTGCAGACCCCCTCACACTTCCCACTGTTCCCTTTCCAGGCCCCTTCCCCTCTCCTTTCCAGTAATTAAGCACATAAAAGCCTCCTGCCTTTAGATACCTCCCAGCACCCCAAGTCCTTCCATTGTTCCCTTCCTTCCAGTCAAACTCTTGAAGTCATCTTCTCTCACAGTTTCCATTGCCTTGGTGTTGGCCATCTTATATCTGCTACCACTGCTCCCCAAAACTTGGTATTGCCAAAGTCACCATGGAACACCATATAGCTAAAATGGGGCAGGGTGGGGCGGCTATCGTCTTTTTCTCAACTGAAATCTTTCTGGCCTCTTCAAAGCCTCACCCACCCTTGTGACCTTGGCTTCCTCCTGCTGCTTGTCCTGCCCCTCGGAGGCTTTTACAGGCTCTGCTTCCTCTCCTTCCCCAGGAAGTGCCTCCTCAAGACCCAGCCTTGGCTTTTCTCCCTGGCACATAGACTCCCTCCTGGGGTGATCTCTCCAAGGCCACTGGCCTTACTCACATCTAGATCTTCACCAGATCTCTCTGCTCAGGTGGATATGGGTCTAGGGTCCATCACTAAGGGATATAAAAGATGCCAAATAGAGAGGAAGGGCTGGATCCTGGGACGGCCCTGTGGTCTCTCCAACCTCATCTCATCTGATCCCAGTTATGCCTGGGATGGTCAGCATCCACCAAAGTCCAGGTCAAGTCAGACTTGGCCCTGATTAATGATCCCAGAGAGTTCCATCTGGGACATTCTGGGTACCAAGAGGCAAAAGGATCAGCCTCCCCTCAGGAAGCTAGGTACCCCAGACCATTTCCCTGAACCCATATCATCCCCACAGTTCTAATGTGTGGAAGGGACACAGACTAGGGATGGACCTACCTTTTTTTGTCTTCCACTTTGCGCTGACCTCTAGGCTGGATATCACCAGAGAGGTATCCTCTTTCCAGGACACACCTAGGCCCATGTCATCCCTGGAGGCTGGACTCTGCTTCTTCATGGAAGTGGCTTCTGTTTACACAGGCCTGGCCCCACCTGCACATGGGGGGCCAACACTGCTGGCTTTAGAGAAGCTATAGAAGACAACTTGGGCAGAAGATGAGGCTGGATTGGTCCTAAGAGTGAACAACTAATCCTCAACCATGGATGGGGCAGAGATGGGGCTCACCCTCAGTTGGGGACTGGGAGTGCTAAGGTGGGACTTCCTGATTGCAACCCCGAGACCCTGGCCCTTGAGACCCCATCCTTCCCTTCTCTCTACCAATACAAGAGGCCAGAAGCATTGACCCCAGAGGAGCAGGAGAGTTTGCATTTCCTGCTGGATATCTTGGCTATGCTTAAAGGCACTGAGGACCCCACCATCAGGGCTGAGGCCCTGAGAAGCTCAGGTGCACAAGGTGAGGCCTAGGGTGGGGTGAGTGTTTCTCTCTAGGGGTGCCCAGACCCCTCTGTAGAGGCAGGGAAGCATAGATCAGGTAGAGGATCCTGGGGTTTTATGGGGAGTGAGGAGGGCTATCAACCAGTCCCCAAATGAAGCATCCAGTCACACTCTGTGACTGCCCATAGGCTTCCACCTGCCCCCCAGCTACCAAATTTACACCACTGTACATGTCAGGTCCAAGAGTTATGACAATATTTTTGCCTCTTAGCTCAGGCTCTGACCCAAGTACAGATGCCCCCACCATCTCATCCATGAAACCAGGACTTCCAGGTTGACTCCCAACCTGGAGTTGGGGGCCCTTGACCAAGAAGTGCCTTTGGTCAGAGCAATAGAGACCATTCTGACCCTTTAGACTCCTAAGGTTAATTTTTACCTATGTTCTCTCATCTGATGCTGCTTGGGTAGTGAGCCCTGTAACCGTCACCCCTCTGCTGGCCCCAGGGTACATGTGGAAAGACTGTACAGGTGGAAAGAAGTCCCAATCTCTTAGGCCAAAAAGCAGGGATTTGGGGAAGAGTTAAGACTTTAGGGAGGGCTTTCTACCACTGAGGGAGCTAAGGCTGGACCAGGGTCCTCCCACCACACCTGTGGGCATGCTCCTAAGCAAGTACACTCAGGCCCACACTGGTATGCTGGGACTCTCAGATTGGACATGCCCAGCTTTGAGCTTATTTGCCACAAATGTGTGCAAACCAGCCTTTCATACCACATGCAGTGAGCCCACTCTCAGGAATAGGGGAAGGCCTGCTGCCCTCAGAGGAGGTACAAAGAGGCTCCCGAGGGACACTCTCAGGCAGGGCGCACTCCTCTTTCACCCTCTGTTCAGGCACCTGGGACAGAGGTGGGCCTTGCCAGTGGCTGCGGGAGGACTAAAAGGGTGAAGGATAGCTTGGACCTTGCCAAAAATCCCTCCCACATGTCGTTCCACCATCAAGCCCCTCAGAGAAGGTGTCAGACGAGCCCCTAATCCAATGCTAGCCTGGTGCAGTCTTGCTTGGGGCAGCGGCCGAAAGCGCCTCTGCCCCTCACACTCCTGCACAGGTCCGCAAGGGTTTAGAGCGGTCCCCTCTGCCACCTCCTCCAGGAAGTCTTCTCTGGTTTCCGCTTGTCCAGCCCCCAGACTTTGGGGGAAACGGGGTCTCGGGGGGTCAAGGGTCACTAGGGCGGGCCAGGTCCCGGAAGCGGAAGCGCGGCGCACTTCCGGTGCGCAGCAGGCGGCCATGTTGGAGCAGCGGAGGCGGCGCAGAGGCGCGTCCAGGGTCCCCGCGGCGGCGCCGGTAGGTTGGGGCCGTGGGCCTAGCCACGCCGCGGAGGGGTCGTCCGCGAGGCGGCAGGGTGGATGGGCCGGGTGGCCGGCTCCTTCGGGACCAGCGCCCTCCGCCGGCCCGGCCGAGACCCCCAACCCCCACCCCGTGCCCAAAGACCCCACCCTGGGGCTGTGCGACCCCGTCGCGCTCTCACCGCCTGTCCCGTGCATTTCGCTTCCTCTAAGGCCCCCCGCTCCTACCGTCGGCTTGGGTCTCAGGGACGCGGACTCCCAGCCTGAGGGCCCTGATCTGCCCCCGCCCCAGTTTCGCTTGGTTAGGGCCGCTCCCGTCCTGCATCTTTTCATCAGCTTCCCCGGCCTGCCCCGGGGACACTTGTGAAGGGAAGTCAGGGGTCGGGCTGCAGTCTCTGTTTTCCGGAGCCTCTTGGAAAGCCCAGGAGACCCCTCCCAAGGGCCCAGGCCGACCTGAGCGGAAGAGCCCCCAGTTCACCCCCAATATCTGTGCCTGGAGGTAACAGGTCCCTCCTTATTGTACAGTTCACAGCCCTGGGAACTACACCCCTTGGGAAAAAAGAGAACTAAAGTCATGTGTAAGGACTGTACTTGGAGAATGGCCTCTGGAGAGGGGAAGTGCCCGAGACACCTGAGGATCCAAGAATGTTTCCAAACAAAGAGCCCCAGGGCACTTCCTCCAGGGAATTCTGAAAACTTCTGCTCCACTAGGGGGAGGAAGAAGCTGCACAGACTCACCTCTTGGCCCCAGAGACTTGCCTGATCCCAGCTGATCTTTTAATTCTCCTGTGCAGCTGCGGAGCTGTCTCTGGGACCCCTCAGTGATGGGTTAGACCAGATGTTAGTCATGATTGACGGCCTACAGCTTTTAAAGAGAAGCCTGGGACAACTTGGGTCTTCCCAGACAGCTCTAAATGGGCTGTACCAAAGTCTTCTTCCAAGCCCTAGTTAGGACAGTTCAGATCTCTAGGGTCCACTTTATTAACCATCTTACTCGGAGTCATTGGCTCCCAGACCTTGGGCTCTTGGTCTGGCTGCCTGGCACCAGGCTGCCTGATTGCCTAGAGATGTATTATTAGTACCTGCTACTCATCTTTTTAGTTTCTGTTGAAGGAGAGTCTGGCTTTTTCCCTGGGGTTGGTCTCCATGGCTCTAGTGCTAGGAATTGGACCTCTGAGTGGACTGTCTGGGAACTCTGAAAGCAGAACTTCTGGTGGGCAGGGAGGTCCACCCCTGGGCACCTGAACAGCAGCAGCTGTAGGAACAGAGATCGTCATGGACTTTGGATGTAAGTCTGGGCCCTTTGGCCAGCATTCAAGGAACATTCAAAGCTTGTATTACCCTGCTGTCCCCTGTTTTTCCAGCTAGACCTCCCAGCCCTGACCACAGATTCCAGTCACACCAAGTTTGCCTTACTCTTTCTCACTTTGGAGCCATTGCATTGGCTGTTGCCCTTTTTGCTCCATCTCCATCTGGTCCTTTCCTATTCATCATTCATGTCCCACATGAATATTCCTCTCCCGGGAATCCTTCCCTTACCCATTGGCAAGCTGAGCTGTGTGCCAGTGTGCATTCCCAAGAACCTTGAGGGTATCTCTATCTTGCCTTCTGTACAGGGCTCCTGGAAGACAGAGATATTTGCCTGTATTCCCAGTGTTGAGTCTAATACTAGGAATTTGGCCAAGCCCAGATCTTTCCAGGGGCCCGT
Organism: Tursiops truncatus; assembly: GCF_011762595.2. Lineage (NCBI taxonomy): Eukaryota > Metazoa > Chordata > Mammalia > Artiodactyla > Delphinidae > Tursiops > Tursiops truncatus. The sequence goes on along the minus strand of NC_047043.1, from coordinate 64,089,479 downwards.
CAGCGGGTTGGATGGCTCTGATGAGCTTATGGGCATGTATCCTGAAGAAGCTGCCTCTGACCCATATGAGTCCCCCACCTCTACCCCCCCACCCTCCACCGTGATAGGTGGAGAAGACCAGGGTTTTGCCCCAAGGAGTGGCTCACTCTGGCCAGGCCCCTTTGTGTCAATAGATGTTATTGTGAAGATTGCTGGCCCTGATTGACCTATCTACCTGTCCTGGCCCCTGTCTCGGTGCTGTTCTTATTGACTCTTCCTTTTGCCTTGGAGGTGCCAAGCGCTGGTTTGCGGATACCCAGGCAGATCTGCAGTGCCTAATGCCATGAGCGTGGTGGTGCAGCATGTGGAGGAGAAAGCTGTGCACTCCTGGTCGCGGATCTCCACGGCAGGGAAGAAGGCCCTGGAGGAAGCGCTGCTTGTCTTTAACCCCATGAGCCAGGATCTCAGTGCCACTGAGGCCCAGCTTGTGGCCTTCCTGCAGGGCCTGCGGGATGATGGCTTCCAACCTACCATCCTGCGCAGCGGTGATGTCTATGGCTATAGTTCGTGCACAGCCAACCCCCCAAGCCAGACAAAGCTTCAAGCTCGTGCCCCCACCCCAGCTGCCACATCACCTCCAGCCAGTGCTCCCCGAACTGCCATGCGGCTGCCTGCAGGCCGGGCCACGCTGCTCCCCATGCCACTGTCTGGCAGGTTGGCCAAAGCATCCACACCAGCCCTCGCCAAGCATGCCACCACCAACCTGCTACTGAGCTCCCTGAAGCAGTCAAGTGCCAGCCGTGCCCGGGGTGCAGCAGTGGGCTTTCCCACCCACCTCTATCCAGGTGTCTACCCTGCCATGCGGCTCTCCGTTGTCCTTGAGGCCCTGGTTCCACTCAAGACTCCCATGCCCTGCTTGGGTGCCAAGCACAAGGCACAGTCACTGCAGCTCTCACTTGCAGACTCTCCCTTGAAGCTGCGGAAAGGTCCAGGGAAGAGGCTGGGGAATTCCCAGCCCAAAGCTCCCAGAAAAGCCACAAGCAAGGGCTCCAAGTGTCTGACTCGAAGAGGCCCCAGGGCTGGACCCCGACAAGGCACTGGGCCCCAGAGCAAGATTTACAAAGCCTCTGGTTCCCTCAGTGGCCCACGAATGAAAGGTGGCTGTGCTCTGGGCACCAAAACAGCCCAGGCCAAAGCTTCCCGTGCCCAGGCCAAGGTGGCTCGAACACAAGCCAAAGCTGCCAAGGCCCGGGCAGAAGCCAAGGCAGCACGGATCAAGGCCAAGGCCAAAGCCAAGGCAGTGCGGGCCAAGGCTAAGGCCAAGGCAGTGCAGGCCAGGGCCAAGGCCAGGGCAGTGCGGGCCAGGGCCAAGGCCAGGGCAGTGCGGGCCAGGGCCAAGGCCAGGGCAGTGCGGGCCAGGGCCAAGGCCAAGGCAGTGCGGGCCAGGGCCAAGGCCAAGGCAGTGCGGGCCAGGGCCAAGGCCAAGGCAGTGCGGGCCAGGGCCAAGGTGGCTCAGACCCAGCCCAGGGGCAGGGGCAGGCCAAAAAGGTCTGTTCAGGCCAGGACTGCAAGGAGGGGCCGGAAAAGCTGCCCTGAGCCTGTGGGACAGAAGAGGAAAAGGACTGAGGAGACAAAGGATCTTCCTCCCCAGAAGAGAACACGGCTTGGGCCCCAATCCCCTAAGGTATGGCTAGGACCTGGAACGGCAAAGCTGCTGCAATTCCGGGCCATCAAGGTGGACAGGCAGTCCTCAGATGATGAGGTGCGGCAGCAGGCTCAACGGATCCTCCGTGTGAACCTTTCCCCTGTAATACGACTTCAGCCATTGTTGCCATACTCAGCACCCTGATTCCTTCACGTAGCAACGTTTGGGGAAACTGAGCCCAGTTGTCTGTGTGGCCAGTGGCACAGTGTGCAATGCCCATGGATTCCACAACCCTAAAGACTCTGGGTGCCTCTCCAGGGCCCTGAGAGCCACCAGCCTCCTTTCAGAGACTGGAGGATGTGGGGTGGGGTGGGCGGGTGGGAGGGATGGTGTCATGGCGCGATGCACTGTGACTTGTTACTCTTCAAGTTGTATGTCCACTATTCCATCTATCACGTTTTATACCTTTCCACCTTCCAGTCTCCCTGCCCACACTCCATGGTCTTTTTTTGTATATGTGACTGCTGGTAGGCCAGCTTGGGTGTTTAGAAAAGGTAGCCCCAGGAACAGGAATGCCAGAGAGGGTCCTGGTAGCCCAGGGAAGGTCATGAATGTGAGTGAAGGGCAGCCTCCAGGCCCCTGAGGGCAGGGGCAGAGCCACTCTAAGGTGGGACACCTCCCCTTGGGGCTGCCCTGGTTTGATAATCCGGATGCTCCCTTGGAGGAGGACAATAGGTGGCTCTGTGGGGAAACTTGCAGCCTGCAGGTTTTTAGGCCAGGGAAGGGGAGGTGCAGACAGTCTGGCCTTGTCTTCCAGTCTACTCTGGCTGAAACCTTGGAGCTTTGTGTGGGCTTGTCTGGGGCAGGGCGGGGCCTAAATCGGCTGAAGTACTTCTGCCTACTCTTTTCTCTGCTTCTTTCAGGAGAGGGACTATCGTCGACTTCCCCAGTTGGTGGCAAGGGGTTGGGGCTTGAGTCAGGGGCCAGGGTAGCTCTGGGTTGTAGGGCCACAGAGTCCCCTCACTGACCAAGGAATTATATTGGATGGGTGGAGTGCTGCGGTCTCTGAGCATGGAGAGTTTCCACACTGCCTCTCAGTGCTTCCTGCCTGGGTTCCAAGTGCTCTATTCCCAGGTCCAGCCTCAGCATGTCTTCCAACAGGGGCCTGTATGTTCAGACATTATTGGTTCTTCCTGCTTTGGAGAGGGGACAGAGCCCTGAGCCCTGAACAAAAGTAGCTCCCTGCCCATCTGCCAATCCATCACTGTCTGCCCAGCCTGAAAGGCAGTGGCTGGGGCTGGCGGGGAGGGGGATACATTCCCCAGAGGCTCCTGGAGACGAACAGCCTTTCAGAGCCAGGGGTGGAAGCCTCATTTGAATGAGAATTGGATCTTTTCTGTCTCTGAGGGTTAGTCTGAACCCTGGCTGCACCAGCAGCAGCTGCGTTGGATGGCGGACCTGTAGAGAAACTCTGCTTCTTGGTGCCCCCCTCCCCACCTTTCTTCTGCATCTGGTGACTGCTCTTAATATCCTTTCCCTGGGCACGGCCTCTCTTGGTTTCCCAGGCTCTGGGGACACCCCCCCTGCCCCTTCTCCCAGCTGCACCATGACTCCACAACCATGCATGCTCCTTGCCTCTGGCATCCTTGAGTTCATCTACCATGTGAGTATGGGGAAGGACCTGAGGGCCACACTTAGATCCTTAAGGGCAGCCCAGCTAGGGGCACACTCTGTATTCTCTCTCTCTGGCCTGATTCTAGCTCCGACAGCCCAGGACCCCCAGCCGGGCTAGCCCCCCCTTTCAGCTGTGCTGCTGCCGCTACCAATGGGTGAGAGGTGGTCTCTACCTGAGAGCCATCTGGAGGGGGAGAGGAAATCATCGGGCCTCCCTGTGGGATGGGGTGAGGTGGGGCGCGTACCCCTAGGATCTCTATACTCAGACCCTGCCCCTCCCAGTCCAGGCTCCCAGAGCAACTGCCCGGGACGTGCCAGACAAACTTCCTCCACTCGGCTGCTCAGGCGGCAGCTGCTACCCACCTACCAGCAACCTGATTATTGGCTGTGGCCAGAACCTTCGAACCTCATCCACCTGTGGCCTCCATGGCCCTGAACTCTACTGCATTGTCAGTAACCTACAGGTAGGGAGGAGGGTACGGGCTCTGGAGATGGCATCTTGGATTTTCTTGGGCAGGTTCAGCACCTGTGGGAGTTCAGGTCATTGACAAGACCCAGAGGGAGAGGCCTGTGCTGTGAAATTTTGGAGGGGGTTGTGGCCAACCAGGCACCTCCTGCCTAGTCAGTCTCATTGGGCATCCCTCCAGGATGCTGAGAATTGCTGCTTTTGTGACTCTCGGGACTGGAAAAGCCATGGCATTGAGAACGTGATCTCCCAGAGTAGTCCTGGCGGCAAAAGGACCTGGTGGCGAGCAGAGCGTGGTGAGGGTCCTTGTGTGCCCATGTGTGCAGGGCTGGGATCAGGGTCAAGGCCTGGCCACTGATCAGCCCTTGTGGTTACAGGTGTTGAGAATGTCACCAGCTGGACCTAGAAGATGCCTTTTACTTTACCCACCTCATCATGACTTTCAAGGTGACCCACTGCCCGAGACTGAAAGCTTATTCTCTGCCTCCTGACCTGATGGCCACTGGTGATGTTTGCCACTGGTGACCCAAGGACCCCCTCCTATCCCCAGACATTCTGGCTCTGCTCCTTGAGCACTCAGTGGACCATGGCCACTTCTGGCACATGTACCGCTACTTTGCCCACAACTGCTTAGGCCTCTTTCCTGGGATTCCTCTTGCCCCTGGCCACAGAGTCAGTGACCTCATCTGTGAGCAACATTACTTAAGACATCGAGACTTCCACTGAGGGAGAGGTCAGGCCCAGAGGAAGGGGGGTTAGGCCCTGGGATGAAGCCAGAAGCTCAGGCTTGCTTCTTAGGTAATTTCAAAGTTCTGGATCCAGCCATTCTGGTGGAGAACCCAAATAATACCAAGGTTCAGGGTAATTATCCCCACAGCCAGTCCTGTACTCCTTTTTTGGGAAAACCAGATACCCCCTGGTGGGAAGTGAGGTCCTACCCGGGTATGCGCACCGCAGGGCAGGGTGGCGGGCAAGCCAGCCCAGTCCCCCAAGGATTGTTTCCCAGCTCTGCTGCATTATGGTCGCTGTTACGGCTCCCCATTCCTGTCCCATGTTCCCCATACCTGTGCCCAGTGCATAGGGACTGGCCTGGGTAGCAGTTTTCATCTCTGTCCCTTATCTCTGCCCCATCGCTGAATTCCTTTGTGAGACCCCATTGTGGTCATCACTGCTGGCCATGCCAGCCCGATCTTTGTCCCCCACCTCTGCTCCTATCACACTGTACCTCATAACTCTCCCCTTTGTGAGCCACTGTCACTGTTCCCCATCACGGCCCCCTGTCTGCCCTCCCCACTTTGATTCATCACCCTGGCCTTGATTGGTACCCTGCGTTCCTGAAGCTGCCTCCAGGTGGCGCCAGGGCGTCTCTGGGTGTGACCTCTTCCTTGTAAAACAGAAGTCTTGTTAAAGGACTAGAGAGACATAATCATAACCCAGCAGGGCAGCCCAGAGCCAGGCCAGGAGAGTACCAGAGCAGGAGGACAAACCCCAAAGTAGCTTTTTCTCTACATTCCACGTTCTCCACCCACCTTGACTTCGATTATTACCAACTACTTACCCTGAGCATGCGTGCGCACACACGCCCCCCACCCCCGCCCCCGGCCTTACTAGGGCCTAGAGCAGCTGTTGTGTGTTCCTCTGATCAAGAGAAAGGGGAGCTCTGGCAAAGAGATACAGGAGGTGGCCTCGGCTTGGTAGCTGACTTAAGCTGTGAGGAGCAAGAGGAGCCATGGCCCCATCTTTCCATCCATGTGTACATCTAACAAGTGCCCATGGAGCCCCACTGTGTGCCAGGCATCTTCTGGGCCTTGCTCAGTGGTGAGCAGATAGACAAGTTATCTGTCTTGGAGCTGACATAGAAATGAGAAAGGCAGTCAATAAATAAACATACCTTATGTGGTTTGGCTGGATAATAAGCTGATTTCTAATGATGGGCTGGGGACTGGAATCCTTTACTGCCTTAGGGAAGCAGGTTTCCAATATCTAGAGATACCAGAAAGTGGTGTCCAGGAAGCAGTGGGATATGCAGGTCTCAGCTCAGGAGTGATATCAGGTCTGGAGCAGTGCAGAGGTGGGATAATCACCATTAGGCTGTGGTCACCCTAAAATGGTATAATCAGGGGAGCAGGGATGGGAGAGTCCTACAGCATGGGTGCTGGAGGAGGTGGCTGCAATGATGTAGAGAGGGGAGAGACCCCCACCAACTCCTTCTCTATCTCAGCCATAGAGGGGTAACAACCAATGTACCTGAGGGCTCTCGATCTGTCTCCAGAGCTCCTGCATGTGACTAACCTCCGTGCGAACTTCAAACTGCACACACTGGGTGACAGGCCCCAGGGGGGCTTCAAGGGACACCCCTTCTACTACTATGCCCTCTGAGCTTGTGGTCCAAGGCAGCTGCCTGTGCCATGGCCATGCCTCTGAGTACAGGCCTGCACCCAGGGTCCCACCCAACATGGAAGGCATGGTGAGTACCGTAGGAGGGGCATCCTGTGGCTGGTGGGAGGGCAAGCTGGGGGACTGGGGTAGACTCGTCTTGCCCTCCTCCCTGCCAGGTGCGTGGCCTTTGTGTCTGCTGCCACCACAGAGCTGGTACCCACCGTGAGCACTGCCAGGACCTCCACCAGGACCACCCATGGCAGGCAGCAGAGCCTGGGCACCCCCATGCCTGCCAGGCCAGCCCACTCCATATCCACCTTCCTTGTTCTGCTCCAGAATGTGAGTGTCATGGGCATGCCCACAGTTGTCACTTTGACATGGCCCTGTATCTCGCATCTAGCAATGTGAGTGGAGGTGTGTGTGATGCATGTCAACACAAGACACCTCGGTGCCGCTGTGAGCTCTGCCAGCCCTTCTTCCACCGAGATCCCAGGGAGGCTCCCTGCTCCCTTCACTCCTGCAAACGTGAGCCCTCCAACCCCCAATCCTAATTCTGACCCTGTTCCTTCAGTTTCAATGGTGACCTCTGACCTGACTCTGTCCACACTTCTGACCCCTGATCTAGCCTGTGACTGCAACCCTTTGGGTGCCCTGGAAAGTGGTTTGTGTGATGCCCACACAGATGAAACCTCGGACCTCCTCTCTGGGCAGTATCGCTGCAAAGTTCACTTGTGGGGCCAGTGCTGTGACTCCTCTGGCCTGGTCACTACGGCCTGAGCTCACAGTCAAAGGGCTGCCAGTGTGAGTGACCCTCAGAGTGGACCCCCACCACCAGGTCCTCCTTGCTCTGCCCCCAATTACTGCCCTAATAACGCATGCACCTACCTACCCCTGCAGCACTCATTAGCACCCTGACAGCCCTGTGCCTTAGCCTGCAGGTGCAATCCCCAGGGCTGCATCCCTGGCACTCATGCCTGTGATCTCTCCAGTGGTGCCTATCACTGCAAATGCCTTGTCTCTGGATGGGACTGCAGCCGTTGTCTGGTGAGGTTTGACCCACCTTCTGATTTGACCTTGATTTTGGGTGCTGGGCTCCTAGAAGCTGACAAGTACAAGGTTGTAATCAGTGTGACTGCAGACTAAGCCTTGCTGGTGGGTTGGTGCCACTTCCTGATCTGGTCACTAGAGTCAGTGCCACCTTGGCTAGCTGAACCAGCGCATGCCCTCAGGTGGGAGCTTTAGGAACAAAAGAAAGAAAAGCATTCAAAAGAGCTACAACAGTATTATGCACTGAATTTAAAGGTGTTTCACAGCAAAAGTGTTTGAAGGGACACTCAGTGTATCCCCTTCTTGCCTCTCCTTGAACATTACAAATCCTTTGTTTAACTTTTATTTTACCCCTGGCTGTGACCTCATCTTACCTCTCCCCTCCCCTCCATGAAGCCGTGCAGGAGTACACCAGGGTCTCCTCTCCACTTCTCAGCCAGAGGCAGAAGAGCATTAAAGCCCTGGGCTCACCGTTGCTTCTTCCTGCAATGAGCAGTCCCAGCATATGGCCTTCCAGGCTCCTGACCCTCCTCTCCTTGCCCAGGTCTTCTTGTCCTTTCTCCACCCACCTACTCTCTCTTATAGCCCAACTTCTGGGGTCTGAGTAGTGACTCTCTAGGCTGTCGGCCCTGTGACTGTGACTTTGGGGGTACAAGGCAGGGACTGGGGGTCCAGGTCAAGGGACAAGAATTGGGAGTTGACTCTGTCCCGTCCCCACCCCTACGCTGGCTCAGGTGTTCTGCAAGGGAGGGCCTCTGCCTCTGCCGTCCCCACCTCTGTCTCCACCACTGCTGTGAACACTGGTCTGGGTACTTCTGTGCTGGCCTCGACCAGGCCACTACTGAAGCTGAGCTTGGTCTGGGCCTCCAGCCTGCTGACCCCCAGCTGCTTGTGAGTGTCCAGGAAGGGCAGGGGCAGGAGGAAATCAAGGCTCACACCTTGGTGCTCAGGGGAGGGAGAGAGTGTCCAGAGAGAGCTAGTTGGAAGAAGAGGCCAGACAGGGTTAGGAAGGTGAGGCAGGTCCAAGTGAGGCAGCATCAGCATGGTCAGAAGTTTGGTGTCTTGGATGGAGTCCATATTCCCAGGACAGGGAATTCCCTGGCAATCCTGTGGTTAGGACTCCTAGCTCTCACTGCCTCGGGCGAGGGTTTGATCCCTGCTCGGGGAAGTAGGATCCCACAAGCTGCACGGGGCGGACAAAAAAATCCTCACCCAGGACAGTGTGGGAGGACACTGACACCTGACTTGCCCACAGGGAGCCCCCGAGCCTGCTCCTCCTCACTGTACACAAGCCCCAGGGACCTCCCCTGGTTGGCTCAGGCCCCGACTTCAGAGACAGTGTGTCCCTCGATATGCCTCCACCCTGCCAGGTGAGCCTGTTACAAATACCAGCTGCCCAAGGTAAGGAGTGTGAGGAACAGGGTTGGGTCACAGGCCACTAGGTCTTAGTTGGGATGGGCCCAAGCCCTGGGGCTATGAGTCCCTGGGGTCTTAGAGGAATGGGAATCTAAATCCTGAGGGTCCTAGGTCCTGGAGTGGTCTGGACCTGGGAGTCAGTGTCTCACATCCAGGCCCCAAAGGAGCCCCTGCCCCTGCATCAGGGAGCTGGCTGTACACTGTGGACTGGCTCAGACTTTGCACGTGTGGTTGATGGGGCTGGCCTCTCTCTTCTGGCACCCATAGTGCCTTCTGCCCTGGAGTGTGACATTGTCCTACGCTATGAGACCCAGGTCAGTAGCATGGGTGCCAGGCAGGTGGATGGGTGGTGCTGGGTGGTGGGTAGGGGCAGCTCTATGACCACTGACCCCTAACCCTAGGCACCTGAAGAGTGGCAGGCATTAGTCAGGGTCCATGCTCAATCCCAGCCCAGCAGTACCCGCTGTGCCCATCTGCTGCCCTCAGAGCAGCTGTTCCAGGTGGCCTTGACCCAGATACACAGGTAGGCTAGACCACATGACCCCCAAAATACCAAGACCCTGTTATGTAGCCAACACATTCAAAGCAATACCCAAACAAAGTAGAAACCTTCCAATATGGAATACCATCATGTCATAGAACAATCAAAGCAGGGACCTAATTTAAAACAGGGCAGGGTTTAAGAAGTTGGTCTTTTTCCATTGGTTGTATGATGAAATGTTGGACCCCATATCTGCACAGTGGAAATGGGACATTCCTGGGACCACATGATCATGACCTCCTTACCCCACCCTGACTCCTCTCCCCCATCCCTGCAGAGCTGTGTTTCTATCCAGACTTTTCCACTTTGAACCTGGAACACGCTACTCCATGACCCTATGACTATGGCAGACCAAGGGGGTGCAGAGACCTGGGAGGGGGGCACCATCCTTCTGGATTTGGTGAGATCCTAGGGATTCCACCCCACATCTGGGTGGAGACACAAATTAGCAGGACAATATGGATGCAGTGGGCTCAGGGGACAGGGGATTGTGGAGACATAGAGTTGCACCAAGAGGATTGAGACAGGTGGAGAGTGTAGGGAGGGGGAATCAGGCAGGGGAAAAGCACATGCCAAGGATAGAAGGTGAGACTGGCAGGTGCCAGACCTCACAGGACCTTGTGGGCCAGGCGAAGGGCTTATCCTGGGGAAATGGGGAGCCCTGGAAGGGATTTGAGCAGGCAAGAGACATGGGGAGGATGGATTGTTAGGGGGAAGCTACTTCAATGATTCTGAATGAGAGGTGGCATTGCCTGGACTAGATCAGGGCTATTGGAGAGGAAGGAGAAACAGAATCAAAAGAGAAACAGGAAAGGGGTGGGAAGGGGCTGTGAGGGCCAACGTACAGAAGTTCCATTGTAGGTGTTAGTGAGTGGGACTGGGTTCACTACCCCCTGCCTTCCACCCTTTACCTTCCTAGTAGGTTGTGCTCCTGCCACAGGTGAAAGGGTTGCCTGGACTGAGGTCTGTGGACCCTGGCGCCACGGGGCACTTGCAGGAGCTCCACAAGGCGGGCTGCGTGGAGGCAGCGAGGATGAGCCTCTCCAGCACTATACCTGAGGCCTGTGCCCGCCTTGTCTGCAGCATCTCTGCCCTGTTCCAGGGGGGTGGCCTTGGTGAGTGTGTGGCCCTGGCTTGAGGGGGCTGAAGGATGGGGGTTGCAGGAGGCACCATGAGGTTCATCTGATCTTACCCTTTCTCCTGGCAGCATGTGAGTGCCACCCCCAGGGTTCACTGACCACCGAGTGTGCCCTGCTGGGTGGGCAGTGCTGCTGCCACCCTAACATTGATGGTCGTACCTGTGACCACTGCAGGCCTGGAACATGTGGCTTCCGGCCCACTGGCTGCCGTGGTGAAGCCCTCAGGGCCAGTGGGTGTGGGGTCTGGGGTCTTGACAGGGCCCAATCAAGACAGGGTCTTGATTGCCCTGTCATTTCCCACAGAGTGCTGCTGCCACACCAAGGGTGCCACCAATGCCATCTGTAACCCTGTGAACGGGCAGTGCCCCTGTTGGGCAGGCCTTGCTGGTCGCTGCTGTGACCACTGCCTCTATGGCTGGTGGGGCTTCCCATGCTGCCAACCCTGTGCCTGCAGTGGAGCTGCTGAGTTGTGCCATCCACTCACAGGAGTCTGCCAGGACTGCCACGGGGCCACAATGGACCAGCACTGTGAGAGGTGAGGCTGCCACTGGAAGGGTTGGGGAGGGATCGTGATGAGTGGGCTAGGCCCCATTCCATGTGCTACTGCCCCCAGGTGCTTGGATGGCTACTACGGAGACCCCACCCTGGGCTCAGGCCAGCAGTGCTGGCCCTGCCTCTGTCCTGGGCACCCTGGCTCAGGCATCTATCATGGGACTTCCTGCCATGTGGACAGCACCAGTGGATGCGTCCTGTGTCTCTGTGCATCTGGCTATGCAGGTGAGGCATGGTTGGCAGCGACAAACCCATGGCCCTGCTCACTTGTTCACAATCCCATCAGGTCCACGAGGCAAATCTTTGCCAGTGTCACCTGTGTGTTTGAGCTGCAGGGCGTGCTCCTCTCCTCAAGAAGTTCCCATTCTTGAGGAATTATAGTAATGGAACTTGTAAGCCAAGAAGATGGGTCATAATATAGCTATTGTGTCCTCTGCCCTCCTGGCTGGACCTCAGACCTTTTGGCTGGTTAAGTGGGACCCAGAGGCCCCAAAGGTACAGGAAGACTACTGAGACAACCCACACATACCCCAATCCACTCCAGGCCCCCGCTGCGACCGCTGCTCCTTGGGCTACTTTGGGCACCCTTGGCCAGGAGATGACCCCAGAAGGAGTCTGTGCCAGCCCTGCCAGTGCAACAACAATATTGATCCCGTGATCCAGCCGCCTGTGACCCCCACAGTGGACACTGCCAGCACTGTCAGCACCACAGCCATGGCCCTGGCTGTGCCCACTGCGGGCCTAGCTTCCAAGGCAGTGCCCTGCACCAAGGGGGCTGCCGGCATGAGTGTGTGAGTGGGATGGGTGAGGGTATCCCAAGGTGGGGGGTGCGTTCTCTTTCCTCAAGCCCTTCCTCTCCCCGGGCTGTGGCTGTGGCCGCCAGGGCACCATACCTGCGAGGTGCCTGTCTGGGGCTGAAGCCTGCTTCTGCAACCAGGTCAGCGGGCAGTGCCCCTGCTGCCCCCACACACTGGGGCGGGACTATAGCTGCTGTGCCCCCCTCTTCTGGAACCTGGGGGTGGGTCCCGAGGCCGCGAGCCCTGCAGCCGCCATGCCCAACACACTTTGCAGCCAGTGTATCACCCAGTGAGTGAGCCCTTGTCGCACATAGCATGTGGCAGTGGCCAGGTGTGAGTGAATGTGTGTGCCTGTGGTGTGATTTATGGCTGGTGTGAGTGTGAGTGTTAATGTGACTACCAGCAGCAGTGTGTGTGGCTGCAAGCAGCTGTGTGTGCTCTTGTGCAACATTAGCTATGAGCAGACATGAGACCACGTGGGCCCGACCCCACGTGCCACCGTGTGTTGGCATGTAGGTGAAGCACTGTGAGTGGGTCATGGCAAGCAGAACGAGTGTGGCACGGGTGGGGCCGGGTGCAGCTGGGAAGGAGGCAGAAGAGGCACGGGCGGAGGGGGAGGATTGGGAGATGCAGGCAGAGATGGATGGCCGTGGGAAGCGAGTGTTTCCAGGAGGAGAGACGTCAGGGACTGAATGAGATGAGGTCTGAATGAGATGAGGTCTGAAGTGTGTTCTCGAGTCCTTGGTGAAGAGAGGGTGGGAGTCGGCGGGTGAGCGTGTGGAAACAGTGGGGTGCTCCACTCAGGACACAGAGGAGCAGGTCAGGAGTTGAGAACCCAGAGGGCCGGTCTGTGGGAGGCGAGGCTGGCAATGTAGGGACAAGGTGGGCGCCGGTCAAGGGGGTCAGACCAGAGGAAGCAGGAGGGGAGAAGCCCTCAGCCAAGCACAGGTATGAGTGCTGCCTGGGCAGGAACAGGCTGAGAGGAGGCGACTGTGTGCTGCCTCTGAGCTCTCCTTTCCTTCTTCCTCCCCCAGAGGAGGCTCTTTGTTTCTGTGGACTGGCCACACACTCTTCCTTCAGGTCATGGGTCAGTGCCCCTGCCAGGCAGGATTTGGGAGCTGCACGTGCTCCTGGTATCAGGATGGGTACTGGGGTGACCCAGAGCGGGAATGCAGAGGTGAGCAGGGCATTCACACAATCCACCACCAGGGGTGAGGCTGTCCTGACGGGATCCTCCCTGTGGGATGGCGGGGGAGCCACCAGGTTGTCCTGAGGGAGAGCACGTGTTTATTGCTGTTTTCTCCAAAACTTAAAGAAATACTCATGAAAACAGCTGTAGGGAAAGAGTGTTGGCAAGGCCAGGTTGGGTAGGCCTGCGGAGCAGACACATTGGGTGGTTCTTTCCTGACCCCACCTGCCAGTCTTGACCCAAACTGACCTCTCTCTGGGCTGTAGAGCACCTGGAGCCCTGTGCTGTTTTCCTGCCCAAAGGCTGCCATGCAGTATGGCCTCTCTGGCTGGGGTAGATGCCAGTACCCATGACCGTTCTCTCTTTTTTTCTTTGCTGTACGCGGGCCTCTCACTGTCGTTGCCTCTCCCATTGCGGAGCACAGGCTCCGGACGCGCAGGCCCAGCGGCCATGGCTCACGGGCCCAGCCGCTCTGCGGCATGTGGGATATTCCCGGACCGGGGCACGAACCCGTGTCCCCTGCATCGGCAGGCAGACTCTCAACCACTGCGCCACCAGGGAAGCCCCCATTCTCTTTTTTTAAAAAATATATTTTTAAATTTATTTTGGCTGTGTTGAGTCTTAGTTGCGGCACGTGGGATCTTTTTAGTTGTGGCGTGCGGGATCTTAGTTGCGGTATGCATGCGAGATCTAGTTCCCCAACCAGGGATCGAATCCGGGCTCCCTGCATTGGGAGCGTGGAGTCTTACCCACTGGACCACCAGGGAAGTTCCCCCATGGCTGCTCTGAGCAGTGGCTTAGGTGAGGCTCTCATACTCACACAGGGTCATTCTCCTCCTCAGGCTTCTTGGCGGCAAGCCTAGTGTGAGTGCTGCTTGCTCCCTACCCTGACCCTCTCTCTCCCCCGCAGCCTGTGCCTGTGCCCCCCAGGGCTCCATCTCGCCCAGCTGTGACCCACACACAGGCACCTGCTGCTGCAGAGAGGGTATCTCAGGGCTGAGGTGCCAGGCATGTGCCCGTGGCTCCAGAGGTGGCTTCCCACACTGCATGTCCTGCCCTCCCTGTTTCACCTCCTGGGACCAACACCTGGCTCTGCTCCAGCTACAGCTGGACACTGTGGCCCACAAAGTGGCCGCCTTACGCCAGGGGATGGCTGGCTGGGGTGCTGGGGGCACCTGCAGGCCTGGAGGGGGTACTCCAGCAGGCCCAGACACTCCTGGAATCTCCTTCCCCCGCTGTGGGACCCCAACGACAACTTATGGAATGGATAGCTGGACTCAGGCAAGGGGTCTGGGGTCAGTAGGAAGGAGGTCTCCAGCTAGCCTCCCAGGGTCAGGGATTCAGAGGGTCTTGGGTTGGCCTGTCTGAGTCCTGGGTCTGGGAGTGAGGTGAGTTTTCTTGAGTGAGGAATCAGGGAGGAAAGGGCATCTCTGGCCAGGCTGATACTCCATCCTCCCACAGACTGGAAACAACTGCATTGGCCCAGACACTGTGGGCCAAAGGACAGGTTGTAGCAGAAAGAGAGCCATGGGTTAGGGGGCAGTGTGAACATCTGGAAGAATTATCCCAGAAGCTAGACTGTGTCAAGGGCTTGGCCTGGCTCAAGAAGGCCACAGGAGCCCAAGGTGAGGCCAAGTAGGCAGGTAGGTGGGCCGCAGGTGATGGTGGGGTCTAGGCTGGGGCAGGAGGAAGGGACCAGGTGCCTTTGCTTACATATCTGGGGGACCCAGGAGTCTGACTGACCCTGCCAGTGGAAGCCCTGAGCCAACCCTGTGTCTATCGTTCCTATCCCCTGCAGGTGCTGAGGCCCAGGCCTCCTCAGCTGCCCTGCTTTCTCAAGAGGCCATGCTTACAGCCCAGGCTGTGGCCACAGTTGGAGGACCAGACAGCATCCTGGGACAGGCCCAGGAGGCCTGGTGGTGGACAGAGAAGCTGCTGTGGGGGATGGGCCGACCCAGAGGGACAGCTGTGTGGCAGCTGAAATTGAGGGGCTGGTCCACAGGGTCCAGAGGCGTCACCCTCAGCTTCTGCAGCTCCTAGTCAAAGCTGGAGTGGTAGGTGGAGATATGGGTCACTGTGGGAGGCTTTGCCAAGGCGAGGACTCTCTCCTAGGGGTAAACTGGGTGTAGGGCAATGGGAGTGCTGGGACATGCATTCCTCACTGGATCCCCTAGGAATCGGGGACCATTCCCCTAGGGGTCGGGGACCTCGGTTGGTTTATGTTCCTGTACCCTGTGGTGTTCCCTCTTGTCCTGGGACCCTGCCTACCTCCCAGTGGGCTCTGGTTACCTCCTATAACTCCTCCTATAGCCTGGACATGGCGGTTACAGCCTTGGAGCAGCGTCAGCAACTGGTACAGAGCCATGGGGGCTGTGGAGGAGAGCATGGTGGGAGTCACAGGGTACCATGGCTTGGCCATGGGATTGCAAGAGACATATTCTACATCTGACCCACCCCTACCAGCAACAGCAAATCCAGGCCACTGCAAGCTCCACGGGAATCCAGGCCTGGGAGATGAGGCGTCATGCAAGGGGGTCTGGGGTGTGGCCATCATGGCTCACATGCAAGCACCTGTGCAGCCCATCCAGCATTTCCTCTTGGGTACATGTCTGCTTGTGTGTCTGAGGTCAGGGGCAGGGGCAGGTGGGCATCTCGGACACTGCTATGATACTCCTTCTAGAATGAGGAATACTCATCAGGGCTGACCAGGGATCAGGTGGGAGCACTAGTGTGCTTCTAAATGTTTAGCAAGTGGGCCCTGGGGGTCAGGAGGAACTGATTTGTAGTGTTTGTCAATTTCTGTGGCGTCAGTAATCCCCACCGTGACTGATTTCATTCTACCTGTCATTTAACAACTGATTCACAGAATTCCTGAAAATTTAACAATTGGCTCTTGGAAGCCTCTAGCACACCGTGTAGTCATGTCAGAGGCAGGGTCAGTGAGAGATTAGGGTCAAAGTTCGTTGGGTCAGGGATCAGAGTTCACATCCAGGATCCCTACCTCCATCCCCACAGATGCTGTGAGTGTGGAGCTGGTGGCATGCCATGCGCTGGCGGTGCCCCTCCCCCAAGGTGGGGCAGCAGGCATTGCCCTCCTGCTGGATCAGATCCAGGGTGCCCTCCCTGTGCCAGATGCCATAGGCCAGGAGCTGCCCAAAGCTGAAGGTGTTCTCCATCAGGCACAGCAGACCAGGTTAAGGGCCAGGAGGCTGGAGGTAGAGGTCAGAGGTTGGGGAGGAAAGGAGTGCTGGACTGCCTGATCATCTGTGTCCTTCAGGGAGGGTACAGCCAGGGCCTTGGACTGGATGTTTAGGGAGCTGGATGTTTAGGGAGTGCTGGCTGAGGCGGGAACTCATGCAAGGGCTGCAGAGCAAGGACTGCAGGTCTTGAAACAGACTTCGAGGTCTGGAAGCCAGTGTACAGGAGGTGATACCCCACCCATACCCCTCAGCTCCCTCACACCTCTTGCTCAGAGGCTGCTGTGATCCCCATTCTTTCCCTGAGATCCTTGACCAGTTGTGATACCACGGTGCTAAATACCCTGACCATGCAATGCTCTACCTTGCTGTGGCCTCTCTGTGATTCCCTAATCTTTGCCTCAGGTGGCAGGCCACCTGGCCTGGGTGGCACTGGCAGTGGATGTGACCCCAGTCCTGGGGCATCTGTCCAGTGCAGCTATGGCTCTCAGGACCTGTTTGGCCCTGAGTCAGTGGCAGGCCCAGGAGGCAGAAGAGTGAGCAGCACATGCCTTGGGTGTGGCTGGGAGCCTGGGCAAGGTGAGATGGGAAAAGTGGACATTAGGGTCTCAGGGACACCTCTGGAATAGCGTGAAATCGGGTTTAGGCTGGGACTGGGCTATGCCAGGCTGAGGCAGGGTCTCAGTTCTAAAAGCCCCTGCCCCCCAAACCCAGGAACTTTGGGTGGCAATGTGTTTGGGACTGTAGAGTCTACGTGGGGTGGGGTTTCAGATCTAGTCTTGCTCTAGGAATTGCAGGTGGCCCAGTTAGGTGTGGTGGAGTTGCAGGAGGGCACACGTAGCCCAGTGGCCACGGTGCAAATGCAGAAGAGCGGGTACAGTGGGCATGAGCTGAGGCCCAAGAGTTTCTAAAGCTGGCACAGAACAGCTAGAGCTGCCTAGAGGGTACGTGGCTGGGCCATGGTGGGGTGGGTATGGGGGGTGGTCAGGGTCAGAAGGGAGGGTCAGAGTTATTGGGATGGTGTGGGAGGGTCAGGGAAGGGTGCAGGTCAGGCCCAGATTCATATAGGCGTCAGGTCCAGATTCATATAGGCATCAGGTCCAGATTCATATAGGGGTCAGGTCCAGATTCATATAGGGCTCAGGCTGGGGTTAAAGTCTAGAACAGGAGGTCAAACGTTAATTAGGGTTAGAGCTTATTTAGGGCTGGGGTCAGAGTCAGGGTCAGAGATTAGGACCAGAAGTCAGAGCCTGGCTCAGATGACCCTGATCCCCAGGGTTGGAGCGCCACCTGGCTCAGAATGCGCAGGCACTGGGCAAGAAAGTGACCACCCTGTGGGCCCTGGAGCAGCAGGCAGCAGAGCTGCTTGATCACATGCAGCTGTGGGCCATTGTGTACACCACCTGCTGACTGCTGTCTGTGGATGCCAGTAAGAGGGACTCTGGGACTACCTGGGTGACTCAGAGTGACCCCAGAGTGACCCAGGAATCTCCTGACCTTGAGAGACCAGAGGCACCACTGAGTGCCTGCTGATCCTGAGCGATCTCTATGTGACACCATGTTGTTTTCCAGTGGCCCTCTGACCTTGAGAAACTGGGAGGCGGTGGGTATCGGGGGGAGGGCATCAAGTAAAACTTCCTGAGACCATCAAGTGCCCCTGAGATCCTGATAGATCCTTA
Source organism: Tursiops truncatus (assembly GCF_011762595.2). NCBI lineage: Eukaryota > Metazoa > Chordata > Mammalia > Artiodactyla > Delphinidae > Tursiops > Tursiops truncatus. The sequence goes on along the minus strand of NC_047043.1, from coordinate 64,071,779 downwards.
TCTCTGAGTGAGCTCCAATTCTGAGCCCCCTCTAATATCCCTGAGCCCCTCAGATTGACTACATGATCCCCGGGTATCTGGAGACCCCTCCTCCACATAACTGGTGCGACTCCCAGCAACCCTTCAAGTCCAGCAGATTGACTGCCCCCCTGCCCAGACTCTCCCTGTGAAGCCTAATGATTCCCCTGAAGAACCCCAGCTTTCTCCCCTGGGCCTACACCTCTGGGGTACTCTCCACCTGACCCCAGACAGTGGGCGCAGCTGTGGCAGCTCAAAGCCACCCCGACAGGGCCCTACAGACCCCCAGAATCCGTGGTCCCTACCGCAGTCCCAGGGGCCTGGGTGGGGCATGGGCTCTGGGCAGCGCGCATTCCAAGCCCGGGCTCGGAAGCTCTCGGTGGGCCAGAAGGCCTGGAGTGGATGAAGAGCCATAAGATCTGGATTTGCTTGCTACTGCTCTGGTCTGTTGTCAGTGACCAGCACTCATTTTCATAGTGGGAAACTGAGCTCTTCTCATGCCTACTTGTTGTAGTGATTGGGGGAAGCGGAGACCCTGGGCAGGAGATGGCCTTTCTCCATCTCCCCCGCTACCCGTATGTTGTCCTGTCCTTCCGGCCAGGCTGTCCATCCCACATCCCTGAATAGGGGAGCTTGACACCCTGAGTGCACCCTTCCACCTCCCCACTGATGCTGGAGCCCTGGGACTGAAAAGCCACAGCACCAATGACACTGGAGACAAAGGCTAGTTTCCATGGGCCACTTGAGGTCTCAAAGATCAGACTCCTCTTCTTTGTTTATGCCATAGCCCCTGCTTGGTGCGTCCCCTAACTATAGTGGCCTAAGGGCCCCAAACCCTGTGTTCCCCTGGCTCTGTGCAGACCTGGGCATGGGGGCACAATAAAGATTTGCAGGTGAGCCAGCCTGTGTCTAGTTTCTAGAGTGAGAGTCGTTTCCAGAGAGGTGGGGGTTTCTGCATGATGTTGTGCTCCTGCCCGAGATCCGCTCCGTGCTTTGCTTCCTGCCATACTTCCCAACTTTGCTCAAAGTCGCCGGACTCCAAGCTAGTGGAGGGACCGCCGGACAGACAGAGGACCGAGTGGGGAATCGGCCAAGGACCCACACAGGCAGAGTCAACACGGGACCCCAAGGGAGGGGATAGATGGGCATGGGCCCCAGACCTCTCATCCCCCCTCATCCTGATTCCTCTCCTCTTCAGGATGGAGCGGGCCGCAGGGGAACAAGGGAGGGACCTGCGGGGACAGCCTGGGCCCTGGCAGCTTCTACTGGGCCTGCTGCTGAGTGGTGAGAGGGCCTGGTGAAGACCTGGGGGTTGCGGGATGTGATGGTGGGTCCTGGGGTAGCTGGCTCTGGGGCTATGGGGTGGGAGTGCAGCAGAACCAGCTGACCCCCTGTTCCCAGTGCCGGCCACCGCCCTGGCCCAGGCCCCGGCCCCGGCCCCGGATGTTCCAGGCTGTTCGCGGGGAAGCTGCTACCCCGCCACAGGGGACCTGCTGGTGGGCCGTGCTGACAGACTGACCGCCTCATCCACCTGTGGCTTGCATGGGCCCCAGCCCTACTGCATCGTCAGTCACCTGCAGGTGTGATTGGAGTTGAGGTGGGGGGCTGGCTCAGGGTGGTGCCCACTGGCTGAGGTACTAACGCTGATCCTGACCCTGACCCGACCCAGGACGAGAAGAAATGCTTCCTGTGTGACTCCCGGCGCCCCTTCTCTGCTAGAGACAACCCAAACAGCCATCGCATCCAGAATGTAGTTACCAGCTTTGCACCACAGCGCCGGGCAGCCTGGTGGCAGTCAGAGAATGGTGAGGCTGTGGGTGAGGTATGGGTGAGCAGGGCTGTCCACCAAGTAGCCTCAAGTCCCTGACCTCCGACTCCTGCCCCAGGTGTCCCCGTGGTCACCATCCAGCTGGACTTGGAGGCTGAGTTCCATTTCACGCACCTCATTATGACCTTCAAGGTGCCCGCGTGTCTGGGAGCCTGCTTGAAGCACCCTGCTTGGCTCCCCATTGCCCCTGAACAGAGTCCCAGCTCTTCAGCCCAGCCTCCCTGTGCTCATATGCTGTGCCCTGGCTGGATGGGAGGCTCTTTCACCTCCCACACCTTCTGTTGCCTGCCCCCTCCAGGCCTTTGTACACGCTGCCTCAATCCCAGGCTGGGTCAGGTGCTGCCTCCCTGGGCCCCGTGACCGCTGAGTCTCCCCACTAGAGGTGGCTTCCCTTCCTGATCCTTGCTTGGCTTCCCCTGGTCACCTCCACCTGTCTGTGAGCTGCTTGAGGGCAGGCCCCAGCTGGGCAGGGCTCTTGATGGGCCTGGGCTGGACCTGGGTCCTAGTGCCCGCTGATCAGCCATGCTCCCCACCCAGACGTTTCGCCCTGCTGCCATGCTGGTGGAGCGCTCAGCAGACTTTGGACGCACCTGGCACGTGTACAGATATTTCTCCTATGACTGTGGGGCTGACTTCCCAGGAGTCCCACTGGCTCCCCCACGGCACTGGGATGACGTAGTCTGTGAGTCTCGCTATTCAGAGATTGAGCCATCCACTGAAGGCGAGGTGAGGGCTGGGATCTGGACTTGGGGCAGAAGGGGGGCACGACGGGCATGAGGCAGGTCCAGTGTCTCTAATGACTCTATGCCCTTCCAGGTCATCTATCGTGTGCTGGACCCTGCAATCCCTATTCCAGACCCCTATAGCCCATGGATCCAGAGTGAGTGTTCCATTCTTTGAGGCTGGCGCAGTCCCAGCCCCCGGCTGGTGATGACTATCTGGGGCCTCAGTAGCTATTCTGGGTGCTTCCTAGGGCAGGTGCCAAGTCCAATTTAGCTCATATAGCTGTAGACAGGAGGTCTCCCAAGGTGACCTTGGCAGCTTCAGCTCCTGGGTGGGCATGGGGCAGCAAGAGCCTGCCTGGACAGCTGGCCCCCAACCCCTTTCCCCCACTTAGACCTGCTAAAGATCACCAATCTACGGGTGAACCTGACACGGCTACACACGCTCGGGGACAACCTGCTTGACCCACGGCGGGAGATCCGCGAGAAGTACTATTATGCCCTGTACGAGCTGGTTGTGCGTGGCAACTGCTTCTGCTATGGACACGCCTCACAGTGTGCACCCGCCCCAGGGGCACCAGCCCATGCTGAGGGCATGGTGAGGGTCTTCAACTGGCTGGAGTAGGGCTGGGGGCAGGGGCAGGCATGGCTGGACAGTGCTGACCACTTGCCTACCCACCCTGCTAGGTTCATGGGGCCTGCATCTGCAAACACAACACTCGTGGCTTCAACTGTGAGCAGTGTCAGGATTTCTATCATGATCTGCCCTGGCATCCGGCTGAGGACGGCCACAGTCACGCCTGCAGGAGTAAGTGAGACCCTGGCCCTCATAGCCCCAGGACTCTGTGGCCTGGCTGTGCCCTGGGCAGAACCTAGAGCTGGTTGGTTAAGCCCCTAACACCTAGGCTGTGCCTGAAGGGTATCCTGGTCTTGATGCCCCTGGGGACTCCCTCAACCCTCTGCACAGTCTGCTCTGGTTAGGGGCCCAGTATGATGCTGAAGCCTTAAAGTCCCTGAACCCCCACCCACAAATTCTGGCCTGTGGCAGGGACCTAAGGTGGCACTGGGGGCCCCTAAGCCCCTTACTCTCAGGACATGGTCCCTCAAGTGGCCTTTGCCCTGCTCTTCCCTCCCCTCTCCCAAGAGTGTGAGTGCCATGGGCATACCTACAGCTGCCACTTCGACATGGCCATATACCTGGCATCTGGCAACGTGAGTGGAGGTGTGTGTGATGGGTGTCAGCACAACACAGCTGGGCGCCAGTGTGAGCTCTGCCGACCCTTCTTCTACCGTGACCCAACCAAGGACCTGCGAGACCCAGCCGTGTGTCGCTGTAAGGCTGGAATTGGACATGGGAGAGGGAAGGCTGATCCTGGGGTATGAGCTGAAGTGCCAGACTGCTGCGCAGGTTGCAGGGATTTGGGGTGGGGGGATGGAGGGTGGAGCCAGACTGGGAATCTAGGGTGGGGGCTTGAGAGATGACTGGTGCTGGGCTAGTTGGCATAAGGGTAACCCTGCACTTCTTTGTGCTCTCAGCCTGTGACTGTGACCCCATGGGTTCCCAAGACGGTGGTCGCTGTGATCCCCATGATGATCCTGCACTGGGGCTGGTCTCGGGCCAGTGTCGCTGCAAAGAAAATGTGGTGGGCTCTCGCTGCCAGCAGTGCCGTGATGGCTTCTTTGGGCTCAGTGCCAGTGACCCTCTAGGCTGCCAGCGTATGTGCTTCCTGTCCTAACTCCTGTGCTGACCTTAACCCTTGACCTCTTACTCTGGACCCAACTGGACACGAGCACTGCCCCAGCTCCCCAAAGTGCTGATGGGTCTCCTTCTCCACAGAATGTCAGTGTGATACACGGGGCACAGTGCCAGGGGGCACCCCTTGTGACCGCAACAGTGGAGCCTGTTTCTGCAAGCGTTTAGTGACTGGACGTGGCTGCAACCGCTGCCTGGTGCGACTGGAGGGGCTGGAGTTCTGCACTTCTCCTCAGAGGATAGGGATGGGAGTGGTGTCCCTGCCCCACTGGGTGGGCGCTGAGGGCTTTGGGTCCGATCCTGGTTGAGAGGCCTCAGGTCTGGGAGGCCAAGCGTGGGAGCCAGTGGTCGGGGGGCCAGGCTTTCCCCAAGGGGTGGTAGAGGCTGAGAGCCATCATTAGATTCCCTGTTGGGCAGAGAGGGGGGTCTATTTCTGGCCCTCAGCAACCTCTTCTCCCCCAGCCTGGCCACTGGGGCCTGAGCCACGACCTACTTGGCTGCCGTCCGTGTGACTGTGATGTCGGTGGTGCCCTGGATCCCCAGTGAGTACTGTATAAGGGGCCCTGGGAGGGGTGGGAAAAGATCCTGGGCGGGAAAGGGGATCCTTCTTGAGTAACCATGTGTTCCCCAGGTGCAACGAGGCCACAGGTCAGTGCCACTGCCGCCAGAACATGGTGGGGCGACGCTGTGAGCAGGTGCAGCCTGGTTACTTCCGGCCCTTCCTTGACCACCTAACTTGGGAGGCTGAGGAAGCTCGGGGGCAGGTAGGGGGGCACTGTTGAAGGACAGGGCATGGGTGATACTATGGCTGGAGAAGCAGGGTTATGGGTGGTGCCTGGTGTAGGGAGGGTGTCTGCCTCGGGCAGGGCCTCAGCTAGAGAGCTGGGGTTTGGGGACAGGCTGTGGCAAAAGAGGCAGTGCCTTGCCTGAGCCCACACCCCCAGCCTCATTGCTTCCCAGGTACCTGATGTGGTGGCACGCCTGGTGACCCCTGGGGGGATTCCATCTTGGACTGGCTCAGGCTTTGTTAGGCTGCGGGAAGGCCAGGCACTGGAGTTCCTGGTGGCCTCTGTACCAAGAGCCATGGACTATGACCTGCTACTGCGCTTGGAGCCCCAGGTCAGACCTTGTGACACCTAACCCAGAGCTGACCCTCTGGATGTGGGAGCCTCTCATCCATCACCCCATTCCCCTAGGTACCTGAGCAATGGGCAGAGATGGAACTGACTGTGCAGCGCCCAGGGCCTGTATCTGCCCACAGCCCATGTGGGCACGTGCTGCCCAAGGATGACCACATCCCAGGGACTCTGCGACCAGGCACCAGGTGAGGACACTAATGGTAGCACCTACAACTGTGGGGGGTTGTGGGTCAGCCCTAAGCTCCCTGCAGGGCACTTGGAAGATCCCCCTGCTCATTCATCTGTTCCTTCCTTCAAGTGCCTCCTCCTCCTGCGTACTATTTGCCAGCTGCTGCTGGGCGTGGCACTGGTCAGAGGAAGGAAGTAGACAGAACAAGACCTGCTCCTTCAGGGGTCTAAGTTCCAGAGGCCAAGGCAGGAAATAAGGGGAGCCCATTGATTGTCAGGATAGGTAGTGCCCTTGGCGGGAAGGGAGGGTGTCAGAGTACTCTGAGTGGGGATGTAACTGGTCTGACTAAGGCTTAATTATATTTTGGGTAGTATTTGTTTCATGTATCTTTTTTCATCACTTTTTTCTTAACTTTTTATCATGTAAAAATAAAAATACATAGAAACAGAGAATAGCATAATGAAGCTGGCTGTACCCATTATAGACATTTTGCCAACTGTGACTTATGTTTAGCAAAGATTCCCCTAGTTTCTGAGAGGAGAACAGACCTAAAGGGCCAAGGTGGAAGCTGGGAGATCTGCTGGCAGCTATTGAGTTAGCTAAGTGACAGTGGGCTGGACACAGGTGTAGCAGTTGAGGTGGCGAGAAAAGGAAGTTTCCAGAGGGTTCCAGTGGCAGAGCTGATGGCTTAGGAAAGGGAGAAAAAGTGGAAAGGTGGCTCTAGGGTTTGGGGCTTGGGCATCTGGATGGCATGTGTTCTTCGCTGAGATGGAGACATAGGAAGGAGCAGTTCTGAGATGCTTAGACATGGGGGACAAGGCCAGTGGGTGGTTGGACTTCTGTGTCTGGAATTACTGGAGGGCTCAGGTTGGAGATGTAAATTTGGGACTTGTCCCTAAAGAGGTGGCTCTAGATTAAATGACCAGAGAAAGGAAGGAGGGGCAGAACCAAGCTTTGGGGTACTCTAGTGTTAGAGCCCAGTAGAGAGGGAGTAGCTGGGGGATGGGGAGAAATCAGGAGTCTGCACAAGGTCCCAGAAGCCAAGAGAAGAGCGTCTCAGGAAGGAAGGCACACTGACCTCACTGCATGCTGCTGGATGCTGGAGCAGATAAGAATAGAGGAGTGGCCACTGGGTTTGGCTAAATGGAGGTCACTGGTGACCTTGGGACAGGCTGACTCTATGGCATGCTGGAGGGGGCAAAAGCTCCCCTGGAGTGGGAGGCTAGACAGTGGAGGCAGTGACTACAGTTAAATTTTAGGGGTTTGTTGGTCAGGAGAGCAAAGACAAAGCAGCAGCCAGGGAGAGACTCAAATCTTGAGCAAAGATTTTTTTCAGGGGGGATAAAATAACCCTAGCATGGGTTTGCAGGCTGATGGGAATGACCTGGGGTGAGGGGAGGTGATGCAGTCTTGGTAAAGAGGAGCCGTGACTGGAGGCTGGAGGTCGAGGTTGGAGGAAGCGTAAAAAGGGCATTGAGGGAAAATTGGCAAGCATTTGTGCCAGGGAAATGCTCTGGGGTTGCAAGGCTGTATGGACTGTTATCAGCA